>NC_137266.1:19659036-20859036 GCF_053477335.1 Acartia tonsa
AGTTAGAATTTAAACTAGCCTATAACACTCATTCAATTTGCATATTAAGGACAAAGACAAAGGTCGTGTAAACAAATTGTATTTTATTTTTTAAATTATATAGATTTTGACAAAGTGAAGAGGGGAAAAAATGTTTTATACACAAGTAGCAAATCAACAAAGTTAAAACGAGCATATATTGTCAATAAATCACATAAAATGATATTTTAGTGAAAAGGATTCTTTAAAGCAGAATATTAGAGTAAAACACTAGAGGGAGAAAGGGTTAAATAACTTTATCTTCCCATCGCAACCGTCTTGTGCAACCTTTCTATTGGGTCATTGAAAATCAACCAATGGTGTCGCTTATATTAAAACAGCCAAGTAGAAGAAAATAATTTAGAAGCAGACGAAAGAGGTCTTTGAAAAATGAAGGGAGGTAGATCTGTTAGCAGAATTTTATGCACTGAACATTATCTTTGTAGTATTTGTGATAGTAGTATAAAAATTGTCTCAAAAACCCTGCAATAATAACTATTGTATTCTTGTACTTAAAAACTAGATAATCAATCTAAAATTTCTTCTTGTAATAACTGTGAGAGAAAAATATTTAAATAATTGATTTCTTGGCTTTTAAAGAATATATCTTCATACTTAATTAAGGATAATAGTATTTTTAAAAGCGAAGTTTTTCTAAATTTGGAATAGTCCAATAAACTTCATGCCGATACCTGTAACAGTTTGTTACTATTATACTAATTTGTTATTATTATACTAAGTATTATATCTATGTATATTTTATAACAGTTTATTGTTTTTTTTCTTCTTGTAAAATGTCAACAACATTTCTGCTACTTGTGGTCATAATTGTCCTGAAAGTTAAAAATATTTGAACAATATTAATAGACGGAAAAAGATTAATCTTGATCATTTAAAGAGAAATTTATGAAAACTAGTGGCGTGCACAGTTTTTTTAAAGAGGGGGGGGGGGTAAAACCTTGAGGAGGCAGAATAGAAAAAGGTAGGCCTTCAAAAATCAATTGGAAGTGATAGATTTTTTTTAACCCCTTCCACTTGCTTACACATGAGACATTTAACATACAATATGATACAATTAATAGTATGCACAAGATTTGTCAGAAAGGGGAACTGTCATGAGGAAGTAAATAAAGCAATTAAATTATAATTCCTAGGAGCCTTTTGAAACCTTCCCCCCTTAAGTCACGTCCAATACAACTGTGTACTCAAACCATATGTCAAAATTATAAAAAAATTATCATCATTGTCATTTCTATCTTCTTTGTACGCCACGTAGGCCACTCACAATGGTTCTTCAATCCTCTTTGGACTTGGCACCACTTGAGGCATCCCTGAGATATAAGATTTCCTCATCATGCAATTTACATAGTAGTTCCCTCCTCCATGGAGGTTTTTTTTCTACCTGGTGTTCCCCTTTCTTGATGATTCCATGTCATGGCTTGATTGGAATAAAAATAGAAGAATAGAGGCATATTCTGAATCCTTTTTTCGTCAAATCTAAGAAGGAACATTTCTAGCTGATGTGGATTCTTAAAAAAATATAGACTCGCTACTCGATAGTGAGGCAAAATTTTTTTTTGTTAAAAATCATCCAAAAGCACATTAAAAATCTACAAAAATTAAACAAAATCATATGTTAATAACCCTTTTAAGATTTTATTTAATTTTTGTAAATTTTTTTTATTCGATTTTGGAGGATTTTTCACAAAAATAATTTTGCCTCACCAGCGAGTAGCCAGCCTAACTTTTTTTTAAAGAATCCACCTCGTTTCGAAGCTTTCAAATTTAAATTTTAAACGAAATTTTTTGGGCAATTAATTCTGATTCCGCAAAGCTTTCTACTAAGAAAAAATACTGTTTACAGCTGACTTTTATCTATATATGAAATGAAAAAAAAACATGCATTCGTAACAAGATTTGTACAAAATTTCAACCAATGAAATTAAATGTATGTACCAATGCGATTCTCCTATTGGCTCAATCAGACATTCCCTCTCTTTCTTAGTACCTTTATTTTGATATGTTAATATATCATGTCCTCACCTTGATGTGCCCCGACCATCTCCATTTCTTCTGTTTTATTGTCTGTTTGGTGTCTGACATACAATTACGCTCTAAAATCTCCGCATTTGTGATCTCTTAAACATGCTCACGTTAAGCATTCCTGAAAATCAGAGCCACATCTATAAAGTAGCTAGCATGAGAGACAACAGAACTAAAGACAATAAGTAGAATTAGTGATTTTTTAGGTTATATACATTTTGGAAAAATCAAGAAACCTAGCTTTCTTTTATATAAGAATTATATTTTACTTGTAGGATTCTATGAAATTTGAATTGTTGTACAGTTGTCATGGAAGTTTTACTAGCTGTGAATCTACTTTAGACCGTGGCATGCACAGGGTTTTGCCAAAGGGGTGCGTGAGGCGCGACTCGAAAATTTTGACATCAACCCTAAGATTTTGATACCTGCTTTAAACCTAAATCAAGAATGCGTAGGGTATGAATACAGCCAGAGTGGTGCTATTTTGATATCAGAGGGTTGGAAACATCCTCTGTACACTGCACCCCTTTGAAAACCTTATACATGAAACAACATACAGTGGGTCAGGGAAGTGCAGGGAACTATGGATCTACAATTCAGATAATGAAACAATGACTTAAAGGTCTTGATACTTAAAAACCTAGTGGCTGAGGGTAAGGATCATTTGGTGGCTTTTGGTTCCACTAAAAAATTTATATAAAAAATCACGCAACCTTTACAAATTCAAGAAGGGAAATCCATCAAAAATATGAAAGGCACAGCCAAACTATTTTTGCTTAATTTACTTTGAAGACGCGATGGACAGACACTTGTTATATAGTAGATAATATGCTGAAAATAATGCTCAATATAAAATTTATACATTTAATGAATTATCTTATATTTAATTTTAGCAAGACGACCTTTGTTTTTAGTCAGACAATCTACATATAGTCATTTAAATTAAGAATATGTTAGCTCATTGTTTTTATTGAAGGCTTAATCACATCATACAAAGTAGTAAGGTTTTCTTGTCTGTAAGTTAAAATCTTGTTAACCTCTGAATTTATTGTAAAAGATTTACATAGGTTCTGGTGAGTTTTTTAGCTGTTTTATTTGCAAATTAGATTTGTTTTATACTATTTTTCTCTTTCTGCATACCATTAATAATAGAGAGCCCCTAGATTCTAGTGGCGCAGCTGTCAGTACTTGTATGAGACTAAACGGCTGACGCTAGACAAACTATTTGGAAATTAAGTAGTTTGTTAATATATCTTGCGACTTGGATTACATTTTCGACGTCCACCATGAAATCTAACAACACTTAGAAATTCTACCAATGAATGGTACATACGCCTGTATTACGGTCAACACATTTATCCTGTTTATCCAATAGGTTTTTGGTGACATAAGTATGATACCAATTTTAATTTTTATGCGGTTTCCTTAGCAATTGCATATGGACCAAACAGTAATTTTAAAATATACAGAATTTTTAAAAAGTATTTTAGGTAGGTTAGGTCTGATCAAATTTAATATATATATATATATAGTTAGC
Source organism: Acartia tonsa (assembly GCF_053477335.1). Classification (NCBI taxonomy): domain Eukaryota; kingdom Metazoa; phylum Arthropoda; class Copepoda; order Calanoida; family Acartiidae; genus Acartia; species Acartia tonsa. The sequence continues at coordinate 19,662,635 of NC_137266.1, forward strand.
AAAAAATAAACCAAACATTTCATTATAAATCTATTCCAACAATAAGCATAATAATAATAATGATAAAAAGACTAACAAAACATAAGATAACGATTAAATTAACAAAATAGATTTTGTGCAGCAATAAACAAAAGTGGCAGTAGTAACATTATTCTTTTACGGTACATCTAAATCAAGACTAGAATTGACAAAGCGAAAAGTTCAAAAACTATAATCGAAAAGGGATCCCATTTTTAAAAAAAATTTCGTTGGTCATTATTTTTGGTTGGGTTAGGTAAGGTATTATGGCGCCCGCCTGTAGGTTTGCAATACCACTTTAAGCCATAATGGGATTATATCTTATTTTGTGTAACTGCAAATAGTTATTTCTTGCATCGTATAATAAACAGATTTCCGCGGATCAATCTTATATGATTGTACAAAATTTTTATATTTGTAGAAAACTGGATATAATACGATGCTAGACATAGTTTTTTCTTATGGATTAGAACCGGTCTTAATCCACCGGTTTCGAATGAATACGAGAAATGATATTTCCATCTCTTTTGTAATGATCATAAATTTTTCATCTTAAAATTCAACTTTTATAAACATTTTAGATAAACTAAAAATAAACAGAGTTTATATTATTAACTTCAAAAGAATAAATAATTAAAACAACTTTCTAAGGCAATTTTAAAAAGGCAAGCGATAACATAAGAATTTGTTTGTCAAAAAATTGTAGAATTTTAAAAAGACTTTCTTTTAACTTTTAACCTTTAGAATAATTTATATTTTACATTTAGATTTATTATATTTGTATTGTTGAGTATATATAATATTTGACTTAAGTACATATAAATAAGCCTCTACATGAGATCTTTAAAAAGGATAAAATTTACATTAATGAGAATATGCAAAAAAAGCTTGATATAGAAAAATTCACTTTAAGGGAAATAGGAAGATTTATATTATAAGCATATGAGATGAATATTTTAAGTAAATGTATATCAAAACAAATTGTTTAATATAAAATGATTTTATGCTAGCAATATAACTTTTTATATAAAATTCAGAACGTGATTTAAAGATTGAAATATTGGTCCATCAAAGAGTTTTAGAAATAGAAATAGAATTTACTTTGGTCCCTTAATATTTAGCAAATTACTAAACGCACAAGAAGGAAAACATCAACCAGCAAAAATTGTTTAATTGATGTTTTGCTATTATAATTAAGATTAGTTTTCAATTTAGACGTATGACAAAAATTTCTTGCGATTTCTGTTTAAAGAATATATAGAGCATGTAAATTACAAATACATTATCACTAAAATCCACCAGTTTAAGTTTAAATTTTTATATTTAGAAGTTGATGGTTGTGCTTGGCAGTTGTCCTGTCGTACTCACATACTTTCTTTCACACCGTCGGCCTTGGAATCCTTTGGAACAACTAAAATATAAGTTTAATATATATAAGAATTTTAATTTTAGCAATTATTATTTAGTGAAACCCTTTAATCCTTATTCCAGTGTGCGTCCAAATACAGAAGTAGTTACTATTCCCCCCTCCTATCTTTGAAACTATAGGTAAAAATATCAAAACACACTCTAAAGCAAAATTTTGTTTAAAAAAGTTTCATATTTGTGCCATTTGAAAAGTCACTTATTGACAGTTTTAATTAAAAAGAGGCAAAAAAAACTTTATGGGGTAAACTTTTGAAATAGTAGTGTAACTTTAGAAAAGCGTTTGATCGAAATATTATTGATAGTCACTAATCTAATCTTCTCTCATATCATACATTTGAAATTCTACCTAACTGTAATTAGTGGGGGAGAGAAAAGAAAGTACAAAATCTACGAAAACGAATACTGAAAAAACGTTGCCAATGCCCAAAAACTATTGTTATTTTAAAAAATGTACTTACTGGCAAGTTAGTTCTCCAATATTAGAATAGTATTGGCAAGTTCCTCCATTCATACAGTAATTCTCCACTGGGCAACCTGTACTCTCCATTGGGTTCTTCAAGCCTTAAAATAAGATAATATATTTTGGGATCTTAAAGGATACGACAATGGCTGTTAAATTGTTATACATCACCAATAATAATACACAAAATTACTCTTTGAAATTACAATTATTGGTTGTAACGTTTGGAAAATCAACTTTATAATAGGATTTTTAATTTTTTTCTTTAAGGGACATAGAATGTTTGTGTGTATGTATCTAAACCCCCCCTTTAAGTTAAAAATAAATTTAAGGTGGGTTTTAACCTCATTTTCACATATATTTTTCGAAGCTTTTACACTTTATAGTTTAATTTGGAATGATAAGAAGTTTTAAAGCTAAAACCCAATTGGTATTGTTTTCATATTTCTCTCATATTTAGGGTTGCATCGAAAATTTAAATTTTCCTAACCCTTACAATAAAGTAAAAGGATCTCTGCGTGTGTATATGTGTGTCTGTCTGCATCGAAAGATTTCGCTAACAGCTGAACCGATATGGTTCTCCTTTACTGTGTAGCTTCTCATAGGTCCTGGTAAGGTCTCCAATGAGAAATCGTAAAAAAATACAAAGTGGCTCTTAGCGGATATATTTTGGTAAACCTTTTACGTGCCCCTAAAGGCCTTTAGGGGCGTTGTCGCTAGTATGTGATACAGTAGTGTAAAATAACCTTGTAAATTTCTTACCAAGCCTAGCTATAATCTGAAGTTTAAGCCCAATCAAAGTTGTAAATCCCTTGTGAGTAGAGAATGTAAACTATTATTGATGTATGCATCCTTCGGGTTTAGGGATAAGCTATTTAATAGGATTTTAGTAAGTTTTCTAGACATATACATTAAATTTAAGTTAAAGACTGCACCATGCCCAAGGAATACGATGGTTAGGCTATGTCATTTAATTTCTATGGTAGTCCTACTCCCATAATAAAATGATTCCAAGACTAATATAAAGCATCTCTATATTAGTTTTGTCCTTATCAGAGACACATTCTTTGATAATTATTAATTTTTCTACAAGTAACTTTTTTGCTTTAAAAAAACAAGTAATGTCAACTATATCGCATTCCCATAAACTCTTTTATTTTGGAAAAAAATTCTAATATGTATTCGAAATTAATTAATTAAAAATGGTTCTAAGCCATACTTAAAAATCAGAACAAAACCTAAACAACATGAAAAAAATATGCATATCCTTTGAATCCCTGTTGCATCCGGTTTTAGATTAATCTTAGAAATGCAAATTATATTGGCAGATTATGATAATAATGCCATTTAAATAATTAATTGTATGTTTTTGGTATTGCAAATTATTTTACAAAATGGAGAGGGGGGGAGGTATCAGATTCAACGTACCCCCCCCCCCCTCCCCCTACCTTGTGTGAAAGAGCTAACTATTAAACAGCAAATAAAACATTGAAATAAATCCAAAGTAATATAAACTATCATATACTAATTTCAACTATTAAAGTCCTTTCCTGTTTATTGCGGTCGGTTACAGCTGGGCCTTATAGCCTCAAATGCACGTGGCCAAAGAAATAAAAAATTGTTGTATAATGATATTGTGAGTTTACAGTGTGTCCCATAAAATATCTGCAAATTTCTATATAAATTTGCCATCCTCAATTTAACAATAGATACTTTAACCCGTGTATTTAATTGTTAATTATTAAAGAAAAGGCCTAACAAAAAATTCAAGAGAAAAAATATCTCTATAATAAGAGACTTTCAAATAATCACAATTGTAAATTGATATGTACTTGAATATACAATGCCAGGCAACTTTTCATCGATAGTGCACTCTAGTTTAAAAGCAATAGGCTAAATAAATATTATATACTAAAATACTGATCAATTTATCTTTTTCGGAGTATTTCTTTGTTTTGTTCATAGTTGTGAAACTTGAGAAAACCCAGATGTAAAATGTTTACTCTATAAAATCGGACCCTAATTTAACCCACCATCGAAAACTTTGTTGGTGGACACCCTATATATTTGTGTATGGGCCTGTGTTGGGCTCAGTGCTGTATATTAAATGTAGGCCATGTTGATTTTATCCACTCTCAAGCCCAGACAACAAATATTTTTCTTTGCCCGAGAGGATTCAAGGTGTCACAATAAAAAAGGAACGTTTAAACATTTTTTATACCAAGTGAATGTCAAAAGGTACAAATTGTTTCTCAGAATTTTTTAGTACATTGCCATAGGATTTTTATATAAATTGAGTCTATCCATCTGTCTTTCTATATATCTGATCCGTCAAAATGTACCAGTTACTTTAGGTCAGGTGAATTACTATTGATTTAATTCCTCTGTGTTTTCTAAATAACAGTTTTTTTTTCATTCATACCATTATCAAACATTCTAAGTGTTAAAATTAAAAGTTTTAATCAAAATAACTTTCAAAGTCATACATATATTTTTGTTATAAGCTACAAAAATGTTTACATTTCAGATTATGGCGTTTTACTTGCAACATAAGTCTAAGATAAAGTTCCTTTCAACAGATTAAATAAATGACAGCGTATAACATAAAAACAGAAAAAGGGCATCGAATTTAAATGAAATTTAATTTTAATTAGTTTAAGTTTTGTTAATAAATAATCATTTTTGTATCTACCCTAATGTACAATGTATTTTTTATGAATGTTTTTTTTATAACATAAACTTTGGATTAGCAATTGAAAAAGATATAATTATGTAGTTTTAACAAATACTATTAATTGACCTTCAAGTTAAATGAAAATGTGTCTAAACTGACAAAGATTCAAGTATAAAAACAACTTTGGAAAATGCATTTCAATTTTGTGACGTACATGGATGGACAAATAAGTTGTTTATATTCAAATTGCATATTCAACATATAAAATGTACAAAAGTTAATGATTTGAAGAAAAAAGTATTTTTAAAATCTATTTATTTATAAAAATGTTGATTCTTAATTATATATGAAAAGCAGTAAATTAGTATCATTTGGTAGATATATGTTTTAGTATTAATGCTAATTGCCTCATAATATGGCAAATTTCTTTTTAGATGTTATTTAAGAAATATTTTTGTTACTTATATTTTTAAAATAGAAGTACCGTCTAACGAAAATAATATGTAAAGCTTTACCTCTGTATTTGCCGGCAGAATGATGATGTGACCCCATTTTCTGTACAGATCTGAACCCCTGCAGCTTTTTAGACATCCTGTTTCCAGAACCTGCAGACGACACCGGATAGAAAGACGTTTGCGGCGGCTGTGTTGTAGATTCGGCAGCCGATTGCATCGCCGCATATATGGAGCTGAAGGTGGGTAATGCTGAAACTGCAGCTGTTTGGCGGTTGGTTTCCTCAAGCGGAGGTTCCTCCTCATTGTGGTTTAGCGGTTTGACGCGGGAATCGCGGCCATAGGTATTGACTGCGTGACATTGGAGGTAGGTGTTCTCCATTAAGGGTCCTCGGATTCGTAAAATTGATTTTCGCAGATATTTCGAGATCCTAAGTAAAAACAAATTTTTATTAGATGTTGTTTAGATGCCTTTCATTAAAATTGTGTGAAAAGTATAGTTTCTGACTTTTAACATACTGATAACTTTAGGATAATAGGGTTAATTTTTTTTAGTTTTTTCTAAAGCAAACAATAACCACATCAGAATTTTAGATGGATAAAAAAGTATATATTTTTAGTGATAAATAAAAATTGCAAAGCATTCATGCCTTTATACAATTTGAGCACTAATAGTAAATAGTAAAAGTAGAACGATGTCTGTCTGTCCGTCCGTCCGTCCTTCTGTCCCTTAAGATCTCGGTAACCACTGAACCGATCGGATTCTACTCTTCAGGGAATATACCTACTGGTCCTGTGGTAGTTTTAGGCTATTTTCTTGAGTGGTGGGACACCCCCCCTTCACCCCAATTTTTTTCTTGCGTAGGTACCTATTTTTCCACAATTTTTTTTCTTGTGGGGAAGTTAGTTCACATAAAACTACTAGCAGCAGCACCAGTAGTACTTAATTTTTTTTTAATTTCCTCATGGGGCAAAGCCCCTAGAGGCTAGGGGCGAAGCTGCTAGTAATAGTAAATAGTAACAGATTAACTTACTTTTTATTTATGATCTTGGCTTGATTTGAATTCTTGACAACTACCCCATCTACAGTCCAATACAGGGTAGGAGCTGGGTTCCCTCTACAAAAGAAAAATGTTATTTTTAAAAGCGAAGCTTTTCTATAATTAGGGTCGGTCCGTCCGTACGTCTGTCCGTACGTTTCTTTAATTTAGGCATGTTAGAATTGTCCTATCTATTTCAAATTTTGCATGTACGAATTTGAAAGCGTAGCAACTCTATAATCATCACCAAAATGTCCGTACGTCCATTTTAAACATGTTGATTTTTTTTTACTTTTTTAACAACAAATTTTTATGTGATCTAATCATCCGATTGATCTGATTTTTGATATATTGATTCCTGGGACAACAAAGTATAATGTAATGAGCGAAGCAACTCTATAATCAAGTCCTAAAATTGTAAGTATGTCCATAAACATTATCCTGAATCAAGCAGTTTTTCAACAAATTTACTTACAATTTTGCTTTGACTCTTATACATTTATATTCTGATTATTCAGTTCTGACACTATACAAGTGTTATTGTCTGTTTGTCCTACCGTTTCAGTGCTTCGCTTGTATGGATGTTGTCATCCTTGTTAATTTAGAAATTATGTCGACACACATATGATAAATCAATGATTTGTTTCAACTTAAGACAGTAAGGAAAACATTTTGGATTATTGATGCAATTGTACAATTATTCTAATTAGAATATTTTTTATTAGAATTAAAGCTGCTCCACAATTCGCTGTGTCTGCCCATCAGTGAGTCCGTTAGTCCTGAAGTCAGCCAGTCCGTCAGTCCGCTATAACAGACATTAATTTTTCAGCTGCTGTTAAAGATAGACAGCTGAAATTTTCAGTGAATTTTTCTATGACATAAGCGCATCTATTCATTACATTGTTTTGTCCGTTTGTCTGTCTGTCTGTCATGCAATTCAACCGCCCTAAACGTAAGCCGCTGGCATTACTTGATTTTTTTCTAGCTGCAGAATTGTAAAAAATTGCATTAAAGAGTATTTTTTAGATTCCTTAACTGAATGTATGAATACAGCTTGGACAAATCCTTGACATTTTCACTTAAATCTGCACGTTTAGCTTATTCTATTATTTACATGGATGCATGAATAGGAACATGAAGGATAAATTTATAAGACAAAGCCCCAATTGTGTTAACATTGTTACAAAAATGATCCATGTGACGTAATAACCATTAGGTATAATCCACCTCTTTTTTAGGGGTTTTCTTCTCTCATCTCCCTCATTTTATGGATCATTTTTGACACAATTTCAACACAATTTGGGCTTTGTCATTGATTACACTCTCCATCCTCTAAATAATTATTCATTACTCAAGAATGACAACATCCATAAGTAGTGAAGCAAAAAATGATTATGGTTAGACAAATGAAAGTGTAGATGTTCAGGGGTCATAGAAAAAAGGGAATAAATAAAAAAAAGCCAGAAGGAAATTTACGTGTCAATATATAAATGACTTGACCAACATACTGACGTATTAAGTAAATTGTATGCTTGATGCTCTGGGCAGAATATCTGCACAAATAAATCAGCAGACTTTCTTAAATAGCAGCTGAGAAAATCACATTTCCCCCAGTGCTTTACGGACAGACAGACAAACAAAATTTATAATAGAGTAGCTTCGCTACTAACAATGCTATTTGTCATTAGAAAAATAGTTGAAATATAAAAATAGAATTATTTTCTTTTGCTTAAACATATACCTGTATCTATGGCTAGTCATTCACACACTCTAAAGTATTTTCTAAACTTTTTTCTTTGAAAGAATGTAGGAAAACAGTCTTTGATAATACATGCATTATAAAGACAATTAATTATAATGATTATGTAATTCTACAGCCAGTAAATTCAGACGCATGCATATAACTTGGAGAACATGTAAAAATAATGAATCAGAAGATGATTAAAGTCCCTACACAGATTATGACGTCATAAGATATAATAACCAATGAGAGGCCAGCATAAATTCTACAATTGGTCAATTACAGTGTATACTGGCCTCTCATTGGTTATTCTATAGTATGACGTCATAATTTGCGGAGGGACTTTTGATAGGTAATTTTGGGTTAGGTATACGACGAAACCCACAAGATAAAAAATAATAAAGTACATTATTTTAATGCTTTAATGAACATACAAACGCACAAAGTGATTTATAAAGAAGATGACAATGGTCAAAACGAAGAAAAGGAAGGAAGATGATAAGCAAAAACTAAAAGAAAATCACAAAACCTTTGAAAAATAACGTTTCGGTCTATATTCAATAGCAGCCATCAAATCAAATTTATCTCGTTCTTGATTTGTGTCAGGAATAAGACAATAGAAGATAAATTGGTGTACATCCAATAATTGATGATAAACCAAGTTACCCCTTCTTGAAAAGTTTGAACACTGCAACAAGTCAAGGTGTAATACAAAAGGTGCTAAAATTTTTAAGTTAAACAAATGAAAGAATGCATTTATAAACAAGGATGACAACATCCATAAAAGCGAAGCACTGAAACGGTAGGACAAACGGACATTAACACTTGAATAGTGTCAGAACTAAATAATCATAATATATAGGTATAAGAGTCAAAGCTTAAGCAAAATTGTAAGTAAATTTGTTGAAAAACTGCTTGATTCAGGATAATGTTTATGGACATACTTACATTTTTAGGACTTGATTATAGAGTTGCTTCGCTTATTACATTATACTTTGTTGTCCCAGGAATCAATATACAAAAAATCAGATCAATCGGATGATTAGATCAAATAAAAATTTGTTGTTAAAATAGTAAAAAAATCAACATTTTTAAAATGGACGTACGGACATTTTGGTGATGATTATAGAGTTGCTACGCTTTCTAAATCGTACCTAACTATTAAAGGAATCACCATGCAAGATTTAAAATCGATAGGACAATTCTAACATGTCTAAATTAACAAAAAAAATGTCTCCGTTACGGATGTACGGACGTACGGACGGACGGACCGACCCTAATTATATAAAAGCTTCACTTTTAAAAAGTGTCAGTGTGTAATACATTAAGACATGTAGATCAGATGTGCATCTTTAAAATAAAAACCGTTATATTAAAAGGTTTTAAAAGAAATAATTTTACCTGGCAGAACAAGTGAACTTTTCATTTTTCGGATTATGCGATTTGTGTCTTCGAACTTCAGTAGCTGTCTCTCTAAAATAGTATCCTGTTGTATTAACAGTAAGGTTTTTGTATAAAGCTAAAAATCTCGGAAAATTCTGGCGGAGCAACTACATATTATTGTCTAAATCAATAGTTTCAATGAAATAAAGAACATTTATATATTTTTCAAGAGATACCTTATTGGATATGAATTAGAAATTTCCTAGTTGCTTAGGTATTAATATAATCAAAAGGTTCCACTGGAACGAAAATAGGGTCTCATTGAAAATCTTTTCATTTCAATGAAGCATTTGATACAATTTCATTATGATAAATTTGAGGGAAACAAAAAAGTTCACAATTACAAACCAACACTTCAATAGTCGTATGCTTTTAAATCAATTGCTACAGTTTGTCAACTGCCCCCTTCCCCCCATCCGAAAATAAATTGTACCTGTGGTATCTAGAGACTACTTTTTTAGAGCTGGGCATTGGCTGAGGCATCTTCTCTCCTAAACAAAAAATGTGTGAATGTGAAGTTTCACTAAAAAAAACTTTTTATGTTGGAATTAAAAATGTAAAAAACTACGATGTCTGTCTGTCCACCTGAAGCTTAAGATCTTAGTAACCGCTGAACTGGGAAGGTTGTGCGTCTCAGAGATTATTATACATAAACTGATCCTGTGATGGTTTTTGGCTATTTTCAGGAGGTATTTTACACACCCCTTCCGAATGAATAGCCCCCACCCCCAATAAAAACGGTTTTATTATTAAACCTAAAATGAAAGAATTTTCTTAATAAAGTATCTAATTTAAATATTTTTCAGCTGCCCCTAATTGTTTCCCTTATCTTTCAATTGTCTGTTATACCTTATTCCTGAGCTGTTCTACTAAAAATCTTGATGGCCTCTAATGTTAAATAACCCCAAGTAATCTCAAACAATACTTAACATTATCCCCGCAATTTAAACCCTGGGGGGAGGGATATGGCAATGAGAGATTAACCACAAATTATCTTTTTTTTTTGTAGATATCCAAAGATAGGAATTAGAAAAGCTATAGAATAGTTTAGATAATTCAGAAAATATTGTTCAGTGTCCTCTCCCTCCCTGTAAAAACCTAATTTTACCAGATTTATCTTTGTCGACTTTTATACTGCAGCTTAAAGAGAAACTCCATGTGTTATTTTTATATTCTTATTCTTTCACGTGGTAAAATCAAGGTTCGAAAATACAATAAATACACACATAAAGATAAATAAGATTACCAAAAGTGCAGATTCTACTTTTTGGTTGAAAAGTCTGGTTTACACAGTTATAAAACTTTGGGTAACAGTGTAATTTACGGTCTAATATCACCTGATCCTTCTTTGGCTATAATGAACAACATCAAACAAGGATGACAACATCCATAAAAGCGAAGCACTGAAACGGTAGGACAAACGGACATTAAAGCTTGTATAATGTCAGAACTGAATAATCAGAATGCTTCGCTTATAATATTGTACTTTGTTGTCCCAGGAATCAGTATATCAAAAATCATACCAATCGGATAATTAGGTCACATACAAATTTGTTGTTTAAAATGTAAAAAAAATCAACATGTTTAAAATGGACGTACGGACATTCTGGTAATGATTATAGAGTTGCTACGCTTTCTAAATCGTACCTAACTATTACAGGAATCATCATGCAAAATTTGAAATCAATAGGACAATTCTAACATGCCTAAATTAACGAAAAAAGCTATCCGTTACGGACGGACGGACGGACGGACCGACTCTAATTATAGAAAAGCTTCACTTTTAAAAAGCGCCAAATAAGAATTAGATGAGTAAAAAACTTATTTATTTGGTAGGTCATTTAATTAATCATAGCAATTTAATAGCTCACTAGATTTTAAGCCGTTTAAGATAATTTTTTAAAATAAAACACTAAAATTGACGAATTTTACTAAAATTGGCTTAAAACTTATCCTTTGGGGTTAGAGAAGCCTCCCTCCCCCTCCTTATAAAAACATTATTCATTGTCTCAACATATTTAGGACAAATAATCCGCCACAAAACAATATTTATTTTTCTAAGCTGTCAAAGGGATGAGTATAGATTGTATAAACAGCTGGGAGCACGAAATCAAGCCTTAATATGTAGAAACATAAATTGATAGGTTGATGTTTTTTTTCCTCATTTTGCATGTCAAGCACGTTAGACAGTTCTCCACTTGGTTTTGAAAAAAATGAAAAATGTTAAACCTCATGTTCCCTAACCCGGAGTGGCTAACCTTTGCCTAAAATAACCCAACCTAAACAAAAAAAAAGTAAAAGTAACTCAAAAACTAACCCACCCCTCCTTGATTTCTATTTAGGGTTTTCCTTTTTTTGAGGTGTGGGAGGGTTTCGTGCTTTAGAAGGGATCAGTAATATTTGACATAATATCACTTCACATAAATTCATTTCACATAAAACATTTAACATAAAGTATAATTTGACATAAACTCATTTCACATAAAGGTACACTTCACATAAAAACGTTTCACATAAACTCATTTCACATAAAGGTACACTTCACATAAAGGTACATTTGGCATAAAGGTACATTTCACATAAAGGTACATTTGACATAAGGGTACATTTAACATAAAGGTACATTTGACATAAAGGTACATTTCACATAAAGGTACATTTGGCATAAAGATACACTTGGCATAAAGGTACACATCACATAAAGGTACATTTCACATAAAGGTACGTTTGACATAAAGGTACACTTGACATAAAGTTACATTTGACATAAAGGTACATTTCACATAAAGTTACATTTCACATAAAGGTACACTTCACATAAAGTTACATTTCACATAAAGGTATATTTGGCATAAAGATACACTTCACATAAAAAAAAAAATTTTAAACAAAAATGTATATTTTACATATGGGTAAACTACACAAAAAAAACGTTTCACACAAAGGTACATTTCATATAAAGGTACATTTGGCGTAAAGGTACATTTCTCATAAAGGTACATTTGCCATAAAGGTACATTTGTCATAAGGTACATTTAACATAAAGGTACATTTCCCATAAAACATTTGACATATATTTTACAATCAAAAAACGTTTTATATAAAAGTATATTTAACATAAAGGTACATTTCACATAAAAAACATTTCACATAAAGGTATATTTAACATAAAGGTACATTTCACATAAAAAACATTTCACATAAAGGTATATTTAACATAAAGGTACATTTTAAATAAAGGTACACTTGACATAAAGATACATTTAACATAAAGGTACTCTTCAAATAAAAGTAAACTTGACATAAAGGTACATTTCATATAAAACTACACTTCGCATAAAATCATTTTTTTTATAATTTTATTCTGGTACCTAAAGTTTTATACTGGTACCCAAAGTTTTTTCCTGGTACCCAAAGTTTTATACTTGTAAGTTGTACCCAAAGTTTTTACTGGTACCCAAAAATTTATACTTGTACTCAAAGTTTTATACTAGTACCCAAGTTTTATACTGGTACCCAAAATTTTATTCTTGTACCCATGACAAATGTTTTTATGACAAATATAATTTATAACAAATTTATGTGAAATATATCTTTATGTGAAAAATTCTTTAATGAGAAAATTTTTTATGTGAAATGTATCTTTATGTAAAATGTTTCTGTTAAAATTTTTTTTATGTGAAGTGTATCTTTATGCCAAATATACCTTTATTTGAAATGTACCTTTATGTGAAATGTTCCTTTATGTCAAACATACCTTTATGTCAAATGTACCTTTATGTGAAATGTAACTTTATGTGAAATGTACCTTTATGCCAAATGTACCTTTATGTGAAATGTACCTTTATGTCAAACGTACCTTTATGTGAAATGTACCTTTATGTGAAATGTACCTTTATGTGAAATGTACCTTTATGTGAAATGTACCTTTATGTGAAGTGTACCTTTATGCCAAATGTACCTTTATGTCAAATGTACCTTTATGTGAAACGTTTTTATGTAAAGTGTACCTTTATGTTAAATGTACCTTTATGTGAAATGTTTTTATTTCAAATGTACCTTTATGTGAAATGATTTTATGTCAAATGTTTTATGTGAAATGAATTAATGGCAAATGATATTATGTCAAATATTACTGATCCCTTTAGAAGACAAATTGAATAAAAATGCCAACGTGTTCTAAAAACAGTAGGTTTTCAAATCTTTCAGTCATAAACCGGGTTTGGCTATAATAATAACTTATAACTAACCCAACAAATTGCAAATGAGATAACATTATTGTTAAAATTATAGTTTAAGGTTTAACAATGTTAAACTTGGTTTCATGATCCCGACTGTATGAACTTGCAAGTTGTTTTATGTCAATGTGTGGTCATTCATTCTTGCTAAATAAACATAAAATGTACATTGTACAGTCAAAGTTGAAAAAGTTACTATTTTTAAAAGGTTACTTAAATTATGTCTTTTATTTCCAACCACCTTTGAATAATAAAAAAGCTGTTTATAAACCAAACTCTTATGTTTTGGTATTTTCTGCCTTTAAAATTAAATGGATACAAAAAATAAAGGAAAAAATCTCATTGGTTTTTTTTATCTCGCATGATACCTTTAATACAAAAATATATATTATTTTTTAACATAAACCAAAATAAGTTTATCTAGTTATTTTTATTCAATTTTTTTGCAAGTTAAAACTGACATAGTGTCAATTTACAAAATAGGAATGAAAAAATATTGTCCCTAAAAATAGATTTATTTTCTAGATGGTTAGTCATTCACAACAATTCATACAATTAAAAAGGATTTCAGCTACAGATCCTGTAGTATAGATGTATATACAGACAACTACCTCCCTTCCTTTTTCAAAGACCTGTTTCGTCTGCTTTTGAGTTATTTTCTGCTACTTAGCTGTGTTAATATAAACGACACCATTGGTTGATTTTCAATGACCCAATAAAAAGGTTGCACAGGGCGGTTGCGATGGGGAGATACAACTAGTTATTTTAACCTTTCTCCATCTAGTGTTTTACTCTTATATTTCACCAGAAGAAGATTTGGTCAAATAAGTCAAAGTTAGCTTTATCCTGAGAAATTAAAATATTTATTTATGATATTGATGAACTGAAATAAAATCCGACTCTTTCATACCAAATTTGAACACTTTCTGACTAAATTCCTCAATTATAAATTATTCCTATTGGCCAAATTAATGTATTGGGGATCTAGTCTTTCTATATTTATTGTCCCTAGAAGTATATTGATGTATTCCCTATTGAAAAAGTAATATTTGTCTAGGTCACTTAATGTAAGCAAATAGAAAACGTGTAGTGGCTTTAAATCCTGGATTTTAAGGGATAAGACAATCAACGATAAATAGATGCTCAACCAAATATGATAAACAATGATAAAAAAAATATATTTTTTTAAAGCTTTGAAATTTCAGAATTTTTGGGTAAATAAAATTGAAATTGAAATTTGCCTTCCACCCAGAGGGGGTTATAAGCCACAATGTGATAATTAACTCCCATACACTCCCCCCCCCCCCCCCCCCCCCCCACCCGACAAACCCATAATTTACTTCTTGAGGTGTAGGGGTGATGGTACCCTCTCCCACAATATTCAAAACTTTTGTTGAAACTATGAGAAGTTACATTGTAAATGAGAACCATGTCGGTTCAGCGGTCAGCGAGATCCCTCGGAACAAACAGACATCCTGTTACTTTTATAAAAGAATTAAAAAATCTATTTGTTTTGCAATAATTTGAACTGTTTATGCATGCGCTAACGCCAAGTTCTAAATAAAATATCAGTTTCAATTAAAATTGTGCAAGCAAAATTTAGCAACAAAACATCCATAAAAATGACACTCTACAATTTTATTCAAATCAAACTATTAATAAATAATAATCTTTTAGTGTATTGGATAAATGTTTATAATGGCCAAATTTTAACTTTATGTTAATCATGATATTTTCATATAATTAAAAAAAATCCCTTTATCGGGTATAGTCCCTGTCGTAACAACGCCTCTGAAGGGGCGTTTCGTCTTATTTTCACAGTAGCATTTCTCCTATTTCTAGTCCCTGCATGGGGCTATAACCTGTGAAATTACGAAGAAACGCCCCTTAAGCGGGGTTGTCATGAAAAGGCCTCTACCCAAAATATCTTATGTGTAACCAGTACATAGTCGAATAAAGACAAGTCGTAAATAGTAATTGAATAGTATACACCCCTTTCGGTAATTGTAGCCTTACTTAAAAGTCCTTCCCCAATTTTACATTTTTATTTTTTAGGGGGTAGGTTGGGGTATCAATCCTTAGACCCCCACTAAAGTGTCACTACCTACATAATTATTAGTCAAATTCTAGCAGAGTCCTTAGAACAATTTTTTAGAAAAAGAGTGCTTCTTTAAAGGGAATAAAGACAAAATATGCAAATAAGGTCCGCCGTCTCTAATTATGCATATCTCTGATATTGGATAATTAGTTTACAATATAATATTTGAGCTGATAAATAAGAATATTCATTACAAAACAAGGACAATCTTGCCATAAGTAAGTGCATTTAAAAGATAAAGGCTAATAACACTTTATGTAAAAAACAATATGTATGAGAATAGCTGAGAATCTTTAGATACAATAGAGCACTAAAATTAAGGTGGTTGTGTGAGAAATTCGTACTCTTCGCCTAACACCTGGAGAGCTTTTAACCCTGGGTTGCCCTAACCCTGTAGGTCTTTCCAGTACGTAATATAACCTAACCTTAACAAATGGGAAAATATTAAGGTCGGACGAGGTATAAAAAATGTCTTGCTACATAAATAAATAAAGATTTTGTATTTCATATTTACTGACTAAGCTGACTAATAATAAAATAAAAAAAAACTGAATTATGCTTACATTTCAAATAATTAACCTTAATATATTTTACATTTAATTAAGGTTAATGTTATGTAATTATTTCTGGATTTCAGGTAATAAAATGTCTCACTGAATACTATAAAAAAATATCCTGAAGTATCAAGTAAAGAAAAGTAATAAACCCTCCTTACACTATTTTTCAGTGTTTAATTAGGATTGGGCATTTTTATTATGTTTATTTTTTTTACAGTTCAGATAAACTGCAATTATGTTTGATTTTGAAAGTTGAGGTACGGTTGTAGTTCATGGAGTAAGGGAGGGGATAATGGGCAATAAATTCAATTTAAGAGTTTTTGTTGAAAGGCTATGAAATCCAGATTTATCCAGAAAATTTGAAGACAATTGTAAAGAGTGTGTTAATAAAATTTAGAAAACTATAAAATCAGAAAAGAGTTCCAAGTAAAAATGCATTCATTTGAAAATTAGATTAATTGTGCATCAGACTGACGTATCCATTCTGTAATTAATTACTAGAAAAATCTCCCTGGAACTCTTTCAACCAATATTCCTACAGTTTAAATGCCACTATAAATTTAAGGGTTATTAGATTGTTTATTACACAAATATCACAATAAAGTTTTTATCTATGAAATTATATTTTTTGGAGAAAAAAAATTTTAAAACCAGCTATCCCATAACAAATATATCCGTCTACTAAATTCAAAACTAACACAGCGAGTTAGGTTCATTTGATGCGCTAGTGTCCCAAAGTCAGTCAGAACCTGCTAAATTCTTGGACATTCTCTTAAGGCCAGAACCCAAGGTCTGAGACTCCTAAAAATTGAATATTCGATCCGTTGTCCCCTCCCTTACTCCCTAGTTATAGTTAGGCCGCTGTTAATTAAATATAGATATTGCCTAGATTATTAATCAATTAATATAATTCACTTCAAATAAGTTTATTTTACAAATTTTGTTTCATATATTCAAAAAATAGCTTTGCCTATAAGCTATTGCAATTATGAGAAATAAGTTTAAAATGTTTTAAATTGCATTGGTAATTTAGTTATTTTTATTTAAAGTGGGTACAATTTTGTCTCACAAAAAAGTTAAGGGGATTTATATCTGGGATCTGTCTGTGAAAATGCAAGCTTATTCTCAATTACACCTATATATAACATGCCCAATTGAAAATAGGATAAAACATCATTTTAGACACAGAGATCAAAGAAATAAGCAGAACATATAAAGATCAATTGAGTGAGGCAAAGTGTTAAACCTAAAAACTTACAGCCTATGTAAAAGATCCCTTTACAGGATTTCTAGCTGCATATATTTAAGAAAAAAGTAGCAGGCTGTCTTTCTATCTGTGTGGTTACCGAAGGATCGCGCTAACTCGTGAACCGATATGGTTCTCCTTTACCAGTAGCTTTTCATGGTCCACATTTTACTTTTTTCTTCTAAAAATAATATTGAAAGGGCGGGGGGCTTCCCTCGTCTTAAGTGCCTCTACTTAGATATAAAAAAAAAACAATAAGATAGATAAATATTTTAAATTCAAGTGAAAATTCTATTTAATAAATTAATTTGTAACCTCCTGCTTATAATTTCTTTCTTCATTTGTTTGTAACTTAAGTTATAAGAATGTTAAAGCAAGATTGCACCTAAGAATGTTTAAATTCTTCAAGATTTCACATTGCAAAAAAATTAAAATCAAATTTTTACTTTTTATTTATACTTTATCATTATTTGATCATATAAACAACAACCCCTGTTTGAAAAATATTCTTAATTTGGATTTTAAATAAAACCTTATTTCTGTAAAAAAAAAAGTCATTAAGAAAAAGCAATATTGAGCATACATATATTCGTCCTGCGTTTTAGTTTTATCCCTTAAAGAAAAGTAACTTTACTAAAAGGTTTGAAAACAAAATTTTAAAATTGTGTACATTTTCATCTATATTTGGACCATCAAAGACATTGTAATTTAGACCATTAAATCACATAAAACTTTTTTTCTAAAAGGATAAGACAATGGACGATGTATTGTACATCCCCCATTATAAAATTACCCCTTACATAACTTTTAGTCACTCAACTTAATAAACCAACTAATCAAAATTCAAAAACAGTCCTCGAAGTTGTTGAGCCAACGAATAAGAAAACACTATTATAAACTTTGGGGACTAATAGTAATAAACAGACAATATCTCCTCCATACCTGTGGTAAAATTAATCTATATTTCTTTACTTTCAGGTGAATTATCCTTTAAAATGTGCAAAATTTGAGACACTCGGCATAGTACTTGATGCGTGCCCTTTACTAGTTTGTAGCGCAGCTACTATACAACTACGGTAATATTGCACGTCCGTCCGACAGTATGTCATTGAAAGATCATTGGTACTTTTCATCAAAATGTCAGAAACCCTCCCATTGATATGTATTTTTAAAAATTTAGTATATGAAGGAGGTTTAGTTATGCCGGAACCCTGCGGGGCCTCTTGAGCACTAACCCAGTGGGGCTTCCTTGTACCACATATAAACTAACCTGACTTGCTCTTAAGCTAAATAAAGACACACGTACAATTACCCACCTTTATTTTAAATATATCGCAACAAAGAAGGTTGGGGGTTTCTGTGCTTGATTGGAAACTTAAAGGGAAATTGCCATATACTTTTATCATTTTTACGACTATGACCTTTTGAATGCGCTACCTTTGGACAAAGTTATTCTTGTTTTAGACTTTAGGTGATGTTTAAACTTAAAGGATTTATAAGGTATTTTATGTTTCCAGATGGATGTTTAAAATGCGTAACTTTCCATTTGGGGTAAACAAGTACGAAAAATTACAAAAGTACAGACTTTGAAAATAGTAGTTATATGACAAATGATACTTGTTTACGTTTAGGCATAAAAATGCACCAAGAAAGTTAGATAAATATAAATTAAAATTTTAACTTTTTTTTCACTATTCCTTTTGATCTTTTGTGATTTTTAAACTAAGAAATTAAAACAATTGCATCAACAGTAAAATAAGAATCCTTTTATAAAAATAACAGGATGTATGTGGGTCTGTCCCTTTGTATGTGATCTCGCCAAC
Organism: Acartia tonsa; assembly: GCF_053477335.1. Taxonomy (NCBI): domain Eukaryota; kingdom Metazoa; phylum Arthropoda; class Copepoda; order Calanoida; family Acartiidae; genus Acartia; species Acartia tonsa. Next base: position 19,681,853 of record NC_137266.1, read on the forward strand.
CACTAGACCAAAATGGTTCTTCTTTACAGTAAAGCCTCTTAATGGGCCCTGGGAAGGTTTGTAACTACTTTGGGTAGGGTCCCTTAACTCTCTCAAATTATATCGCCCCTAGAAAAGACACCACAACCCCACTTAGTTTTACTTTTAAAAACCATAAAGTGAGGTGGTAGGCCTCTAGAGGCGTAGCCTCTAGTATAAGACACACAAAAAAAATAAAATCTATTTTTTTTTTCAAAAAAAGAAAGAAATATACATATTTTAGATTGTTTACTATGCAAACATGAATTCTATCTTTCTTGTTTATTTCAATTTTCTTGTGTAAAGAAGCTAAATCAAGAACAGCAAATATTTGTAAACCTTTATTATACCATTTCTTATTTGCAAGGGATACAGGGATTCTGGATATTACACTGCAAGATAAATCTAACGTTGCTTAAAAATTTCAGCAGTAATTGATTCTAATGTTAATCAATAATCTTATTTCTTTTCTCTGTCCCTAAATGAAATAAAAAATTCGCAAGCAATCTAAATATAATTTTAAAGTAGAGTTTCTGTTTAATTCTTTATTGAAGGCCGTAAATATACTTTGATTTGATTTGTAAATAATTTGATTGCACGTTCTTTGTCTCTATTAATCTAACTATTAAATTTGTCTGTGTAATTACATTTTAGTCATAATAAAACAGCTTAATCAAATTTTGAAGGAAGTTAATTTTCTGTATTACCTTAATTGCTTGTTTTTCACTTTACCATATTTAACATTGCTCTTAAGTACCAAGAAAACAACTTCTTAATAACATTTCCTTAAGTGTGTTTGTGTGTGTGTGTTTGTGTGTGTGTTTCTGTGTGTTTGTGTGTGTGTTTCTGTGTGCATGTTTGCAAAATAAATAAGCAAATTGAGAAACCGTGCAGAATATTTGTTCACAGGCTTAGGTTTAGAACAGGGCTCGGCAGCTGCGCCCAAGCCGCGCATCAACCTCAATTTTAAACCTGCTTGTAGGCAAATAAGTAAATTCCGAAAAGATGGATTGTTTGTTTGGGAACAGGTTTAGACATCAAGCTTAATTCTAAAGTTTGATATGATTATTTCACTGAGGTTTACATACGACTGACGTGCGGCTGCCGAGCCCATGTTTAGAAGGATGTTCTGCGTTTAAATTCTGTCAGTAAGTCCTCTTGTTTAATGTAGCAACTTTTTTTGATTAACGGATCTTAAGGATCTATAAATTCTTAAACCCTATGGGTTTAATTGATTTTTGGATGAAAACTAACAAGCAAAAAACATTTTTTTAAATTTTCTACAGTAGTAAAGTCCCTTTTAAAAGAATGCAATCGAAATAAGCACTCTTTGAAGTGTTTGTAAATATATAGGTGTATTGCATTTGCAACCAACTTTAAAAGCATAAAAAAACATTGCTTAAGATAAATGCTTTTCCAAGAGTAAATACGGAAATCCTATATGAAAGTTTGCATCTGGTGGTTAAACATAAAATTCACACATATATTTGTGAATTTGTATATATAATTTAATTTTTATTTATTTAAGACAATATTGTCAGAATACTACTTTTCCCCCCGCTGGGTGCCCTAACCCCACGGGGGTTATACCTTTACCTATTCTAATATAACCAGGGGCGTCCAAGCTTTTTTTTTTAGGGGGGGTAAAAAATTTTAGGGGGGGGGGTAATTCGTGTTTGGGGGGGGTAAAATGGCGCGCGAAGCGCGCCGAAATTTTTTTTTACCCCCCCCAAAATTTTTATCCCGGGGGTAAAATTTGATTGGGGGGGGGGGGGGGTAAATACTCCCCCCAAATCTGTTGGGGGGGGTAATTACCCCCCCCAAACTAATTTACCCCGGGGGTAAAATTTTTGGGGGGGGTAATTTAATTATGTAAAAAAAGCACCTACCTAATCTATTAAGTTAATAAGTACTATCCTATAACATAAAGTAGTAAGTAAGGTTTATTTGACTATAGCTTCAGATTTCATTACTTTTAATACTGAGTTCTCCTTTTTAGGAAAGCTTCACATAGATCCCATGATGGTTCCACACTATTATAGGTCAATCCTTTGAGTGGTTTTAGGCTATTTTTCTCCTCCCTTTTTACCCTTTAGAAAACACGAGTTCTTAGATGCTAAGGGCGCCACTACTATTCAAATATATATTTAGTAGTATCTCATTCTTTAGAACATAAAAATACAATAATTAACTCACTAACCAATGAACCAATATGATTATACTTTAAAGTGAAGCGTCTTATAGGTCCTGGTAAGTTTTATAACTAGTTTTGAGACACCTTGACATCCTCCCAAAAGAAATCGCCTATAGAAATTCTTTTTCATTATTTAATGAAACATTTAATTTAGTTAGGTATCTATTTTATGGAATCTTCAGTGCTTTACAATTACATCATAGATCCCCCCCTCCAAAAAAAAAATTTCAGTAAAATTTTTTTTTTAAGAACATTCAATTTGGGGGGGGGTAAATACCCCCCCCAAAAAATTTTTTTTTAAAGAACATTTATTTTGGGGGGGGTAATTACCCCCCCCCCAAAATGGTTTGGGGGGGGTAAATACCCCCCCCCCCCAAAATCGTTGGGGGTGCCTACGGCACCCCCAAGGTAGGGGTAATTTTTTTTTGGGGGGGGTATTGTTCAAAAAATTTTGGGGGTGCCAAATGGCCCATTACCCCCCCCCTTGGACGCCTATGAATATAACCTTAACTAAAAAAGTTTAAAACAATAATGCACGAAAGCTACCATCCCCATTAAAATCTTATTTATTCAAATGAAATACCAAATGAAATATCATTAGAAAAACTATCTAAGACCCCGTTTGTGCTTTCCATTGCAAGACCCATACGCCCTTCAATCTGATACCTAATTCTGAAATGTATCTAACCTTTAGTTTGGCTGATGAGACTTCTGACATGTCTCAGAATATGTCTGGTGACCTTTACAGGCGCTGATACCAGGCTGAAATCTTCGTGCGAGGCAAAAAGACCGTCCTAAATTAATATTAATAAGTTCTAGACTAAATAAATATTATATAACTATAATATTGTCACTTCACAAAAACAGTTAAGATAGATTAAATCAAATTTTGACACAAATGGACAAATGAAAACCCCTGTTTTAAAGGTCCATGGGACCAAACGAATTCGGATAATGCAAAAGGTATGAAAAGACAAATAAACATATCAAGATGATAAAATAAACGAACAAGTTATATTTACCTTCGCTTCCCTCATCTGTTTGACAAATAGCAAATAAGTTGTTCTTGGTTTCACCTAAAATAAAACAGTTACATGAGGTAAACAATGAGATTGAGCAGGTATCATTTTTTTATTTATTTTATTTTCTATTTGATGTTAATTAAACTAAAGATGTATCGGTTTTTCTTAAAGTGCATAATCATTTACAGAAACATCAACCCCCTTATTTTGAAATAAATATTTAAAAGTGGAAGGGATAATTTTCTGTTGGTTTGTTTATTAAAATGAAAAAAACATAGCAGTTAATTTTTTCTCTAATCTTAAAAACTACTTTAAGAATAAGAAAAATTGAATTATAGGATTAATAAAGTTGATAGCTTTGTACCTTCGTTGACATAGGGCAGTTTCCATCAATAACACTTGTTGTCGGAACTTCTAACCTGAGATACTTGGACTGGAGACCTTCTGGACTTGCCTGCACATACAATTTTATTTAATAGTTACATTATATATCGTAGTATAAACAGCTTTCCACGGATAGTAAAAAGAAAAATTAAAAGATTATTTCAGTTTCGTTGGCTTCGATGCTCTACTTGAAAAATATATCTGATACGCCTTTAAAATTCTGAAGACGATGTTTTAATTAGTGTTATGTCAGATTTATAATTCGGCTTGACGGTTATGTCTTTGTTTTTGAGGGAAGATTTAAATCAGTCATGATTATCTAATTACACTTGTATGCCCATCCATACACCTAAGTCGTAATATGAATAGGGCTGATATTTTTTATTGTGTAATTTTGGAAACATTCAAAACTATAATTAACAGAAAACGAATAAAATTATTTAAAAAGAAGAAAAAAACTTCACAATGCAATTTATTAAGTGTGTTAAAAACTCAATTTGTCAAAGTCAAAGAGACAGAATAAATTATTTTGATTCATCTCAAGGTTTTGAAATACTAAATAGTTTGTAAATCACATCAATCAATAAATTTCAAGGTTCTACAGAATGAATTAGCAGTAAGCAGTTGCTTGTTTTTAATTGCAAGGATGAAAAGAAAGTAAAATTGGTTAATATGTTTTGTTTTACAAGTTTGTATATATGTTTTTTTTTGTTTTAAAGTAACTCTAATACAAAGAAACTAGAGATACGGAAAGTGTCCTGTGTGACCTCATAAAAATTCATCTGAATCTATCTCTTTTTTAGGGGTTTCCTTTCCTACTTCTTCTCTCATCCTTCCTTTTTAATTGTAATTTTATAACGTCACATTTGACACTTTTCGTATAGCCCATTAGTTGTAGTCCTAACTATAAGTGGCTATCCATATTCTTCAAACCTAAACTAAATAGCAAGCTGTAAAAATATAAATTTATTGTATAAAATTATGCTTTGTCTTATCTTAAGAGTGTCACTTTCTCCCTGCAAGCAGATTTGAAGTGCGAAATCCTAATTGTGCATTTAATCACATTCTCATTAAGATTTTTGGCGTCCGAGTTTTTACACAATTTGGCTAAAAATCATTCGCCTGTTGGGCGCTATCCCTCAAACTGTTAGTGGGACACATAAACTCTGGGCCGAACCCCTTTATTACCTGTAGAAAAAAAGTTTTTGTCATGCTAATTTTAGGCAATGACCAAAAGGTCCTAGAAGCCTGCAGGACTAAGGTCTTATGTTCATACTGCTAGGAGCTACAAGTTTTTGAAAGTAGGGGTATTTGAAGGCTCATTAAAAGCTATCATAGGAATTATACTGCTGTTTTTTCCATGTAATTAAAAGCGTCTGTGAGAAAGTTTATATAAGGAAAAGAGAATATTATTATAGCATTTATGTCTATATTTTCATTGATTACTTGACAGTATTAATATACTATTAGCGTTACAAAATTACAAAAATATTTGTATTTTAGTATTTATTCACGGCTACGACCCTAAAGGCCTCCATTTCAAATTTTAGTTTCACAGAAGAAGTAATACATTTTTTTGTGGGGTTACTTTTCATGGAAAGGTTGTAGTGACCTTCCCTAAAATAGCTGTAAACCTTCTCAGAACCCTTTAGAAGCTACACTGTAAAGGAGAATTATATCGATTTAGTGGTTAGCAAGATCCTTTGGTACAGACAGACACATAGACATCCTTTTATATAGGGATATCGGTTTGCTTAAAAAATAATTAAGGTAAAATAATACTTACATATAAAAGTTTTTGTATCCTAAATGTGGCCAGGTAACCATCTTCCTGGGGCGATGATCTAAAAATATAGTTAATTATTATCTCACTAGGGGGCACTATTTAAAACTTTGGATAATGGAAAGAAAACGAAGTTGCGGGTTTCGTCGTATTTTCACAGTAGTCTAGCTCCTATTTCTAGCCCCTGCGGGGCAATTATTAACATTTACTTAACTTAACCTAACAAAATAACCTTCAAAAGCTACTGTCAAAATATAATGAAACCCGCAACTTCGTTTCTTTCCATGACCCAAAAACTATTTCCATCACACTCACGATTTATAATTAGACGGTTAAATCAAGTTTATAAAATGATAAATTGTAATGTATATTCTTTTAAAACTATTTTTTTAGAAAAATCACAATTTACCCTAATCTTTTATCTTAATCTAGAAAATCGAGAATTTTTATTCTTCATTATGAGCCAATATGATATTGTAAATTAAATTTAAAAACATTTTGTATAAATTTAATGAACGGGGGAAAAGTTTAGTCATTATAACTTATTTTTTTTATCTACATTTTAAACATTTTCTAAAAATATTTATCTGACACGTAGATAAATAATCTGAATTGAGGAATTTAATTTTACAAATTATGGCACATTCATAGCATCTGATTTGATGTGATATGATCCATGACGTTAACAAATACTTTATTTATCACAGCTTAATAGAGAACGGACGTCTAAAAAAATATTTCAATCAGAAAAAAATCAAAAAATTAATTATTCTTTTTTTCAGTAAGCCAGAGAACTTTCAACTTCAATAATACTTATCATGTTTCTATTATGTAAAAATTCAAAAGTAAAAAGGTTAATTTTGCCTGGAAGAATTAAAAGAAATTTGCAAATAAAGATTTTAAAATAAGTTTTATCATTGAAAATTTCAGATTGAACATTTATTTTTTAAATAATGAATAATTAAACCTTTTATATCCTTTATATTCTTGAAAAAACAGCGGAATCTGGGATATTCCCTTTAATCCTATATTTTAAAAATGGCAGTCATTATCAGACAGATATTCAAATTATTTAACCTTTTTGATAAATATATGATATCATCCAGAATCATCAAAAATTAAAATCGATGATGTTAAAAAATGAAGCAGCTTATAGTGCCCATAAAAAAATTATGTCATACAATACAATACAACAAGATCAGATACATCAAGACTCTCCTCTAGAGATGTATTTACCTGGAAGCTAGAACAGCCTTGATAACAAGATCTAATTCATCATGGCCTTACTCTAGAGATGTATTTACCTGGAAGCTAGAACAGCCCTTATAACAAGATCTGATTCATCAAGACTCTCCTCTAGAGATGTATTTACCTGGAAGCTAGAACAGCCCTTATAACAAGATCTGATTCATCAAGACTCTAGAGGTGTATTTACCTGGAAGCTAGAACAGCCTTGATAACAAGATCAGATTCATCAAGACTCTAGAGGTGTATTTACCTTAAAGCTAGAACAGTCTTGATAACAAGATATGATTCACCAAGACTCTAGAGGTGTATTTACCTGGAAGCTATAACAGCCTTGATAACAAGATCTGATTCATCAAGACTCTAGAGGTGTATTTACCTTAAAGCTAGAACACTCTTGATAACAAGATCTGATTCATCAAGACTCTCCTCTAGAGATGTATTTACCTGGAAGCTAGAACAGCCCTTATAACAAGATCTGATTCATCAAGACTCTAGAGGTGTATTTACCTGGAAGCTAGAACAGCCTTGATAACAAGATCAGATTCATCAAGACTCTAGAGGTGTATTTACCTTAAAGCTAGAACAGTCTTGATAACAAGATATGATTCACCAAGACTCTAGAGGTGTATTTACCTGGAAGCTATAACAGCCTTGATAACAAGATCTGATTCATCAAGACTCTAGAGATGTATTTACCTGGAGGCTAGTACAGCCTTGATATTAAGATCTAATTCATCAAGACTCTCCTCTAGAGATGTATTTACCTGGAAGCTAAAACAGCCTTGATAACAAGATCTGATTCATCAAGACTCTAGAGGTGTATTTACCTGGAAGCTAGAACAGCCTTGATAACAAGATCTGATTCATCAAGACTCTAGAGGTGTATTTACCTTTAAGCTAGAACAGTCTTGATAACAAGATATGATTCACCAAGATTCTCCTCTAGAGATGTATTTACCTGGATGCTAGAACAGCCATGATAACAAGATCTGATTCATCAAGACTCTAGAGGTGTATTTACCTGGAAGCTAGAACAGCCTTGATAACAAGATCTGATTCATCAAGACTCTAGAGGTGTATTTACCTGGAAGCTAGAACAGCCTTGATAACAAGATATGATTCATCAAGACTCTCCTCTAGGGATGTATTTACCTGGAAGCTAAAACTGCCTTGATAACAAGATCTGAATCATCATGACTCTCCTTTAGAGATGTATTTACCTGGAAGCTAGAACAGCCTTGATAACAAGATATGATTCATCAAGACTCTCCTCTAGAGATGTATTTACCTGGAAGCTAGAACAGCCTTGATAACAAGATCTGATTCAACAAGACTCTAGAGGTGTATTTACCTGGAAGCTAGAACAGCCTTGATAACAAGATCTGATTCATCAAGATTCTCCTCTAGTAGAGAACTGCACTCTAACCTAAAACATAAAAAAAATGATTAACAACAATTCCCAATATCTTCTCTCCGACTATTTACACTTTGATGCAAGGCTAACCGCTTGTGATTTCCAGAGAAGTTGTATACTGGTTTTTGGAATAGGTATAAGTTGTATACAGCCAACAACCCCCCTTATCAAATTACTTCTTGATTGCAATTATTTTAGTCATTAATATTCATTTTAAAATTGTATGATAGATGCAGTAAAATTACTATGTATATTGTATAATCTACATTCATATTAATATTCACATTTTGTGCATCTCTATAGCAATAACTATAGTTATTAATAATAAACTTATACACTTTACATACACGAGAATAAGTCTTGTGTCGCTATTAGTTGTAGAATCGCATCTAATAATTGCAGATTTGTTCAGCGAGTGTAAAGTATTAATGCACTAATATGTCCATGCTTGGCAAGAATAAATACCATATAAGAATGCAAATAATAATCTTATTTTGTCATATTAACAGGGATTAAAAAGAATATTTATCAGAATTTTCAGTAGCATTAGTAGAGAAGCTACTATATTAATAGGATATGTCCATCCGACCGTCCGTCACAGAAAACGTTCAAAATAATTCTTGTTTATCGATGGAAATTAGAAATTTTAATGATCATGTTTACAATTTAAACAATAAACATGCCATAATACTGGTTCTAACAATAAAAACAGCTACACATCAATCCAATATGGCATTACAATTTTTTCTTACAATCACTAAAAGACTTTACTTAGAAAAAAAATCTTTCTAAAAAAGTAATGTACTATAATTTTCTAATAATATCCTATTCCTCTTATCTTTGGCATAATAAATAAATATATGCGGATAAGTTGATATAAGAAAGAGAGAGAGAGAGACAAAGAAGGAGAGAGAAAGAGAGAGAGAGAGAGAGAGGAGAGAGAGAGGAGAGAGAGAGGAGAGAGAGAGAGAGAAAGAGAGAGAGAGAGAGAAAGAGAGAGAGAGAGAGAGAGAGAGAGAGAGAAAGAGAGAGAGAGAGAGAGAGAGAGAGAGAGAGAGAGAGAGAGAGAGAGACAGAGAGAGAGACAGAGACAGAGAGAGAGACAGAGAGAGAGACAGAGAGAGAGAGAGAGATACAGAGATACAGAGAGAGAGAGACAGAGAGAGAGAGAGATAGGGCCCAGACAATAATTTCTTAACATAACTGCGGTAAGAATGATAAAACTAGTGTTAGGATGGTTTTAGTCAGTTTGACTTTCACAAAACATTTGATCACTTGTTTTTTTACTTAATTCGAAAAAATTACTGTTTTAATGACTTCATCCAAAAGATTACCAATTATTAAAGACAGCTTTAACGAATAACATAGTAATATAACATTTATATTTGTAAAAATAAATTTATTAAATATTTAAAGGTATCCTTTCATATAAGAACAAATTTACTGCTTCTACATATTTATCTCGGGAAACAACTAATTTTAAGTATAGTATACTAGAAATAGGAGAAAAGCTACTGTGAAAAATACGAAGAATCGCTCCTTATGGAGGGATGTCGTGGAAAGGACTATACCCCTAATTTTCTTATTACAATAACCCTATGAATCAAAGCTTTTGACATTAAAAATCAATAAGATTTGAATAATTGCTTTTTAATCATTTACAATATTTTTTCTAAACTTGCTGAACATTTTCAATTTGTGAAAATCCGCCTGCAGCCTAAATGGTATTTGTTTTGTGTGTTTGTGTTTGGTAGTGTCCATGTACACGTCCAGTCAACGTCAACACACAATTTCAGACACATTTGGGTCACACACACACACACACACACACTCAAACACACACACACAAACACACACAAACAGACAACACTAGATAAAGATATTACACCCAAGAAATTGTTGGTATTGTCCATGGAATTTAATCAACATCCCCCTTCCAGACAACATTTTTTATGAAATAAGTTTGTAATGGAATTCATAAGGTCATAATTTATCCTTATATACAACTAATAGAATGTCTATATGCATAAGTTAGTGTTGGATCTCGTTGAACCGACATGGTTCTATTAACAGTTGATCTTCTTATAGGTACAGGGAAGATTTATAACTATTTTAGGGGGGGGGGGGGGGTAGCTCCACACTTTCAAGATAAATCGCCCCTAAAAAAATGTTTACCCTTTCTTTTTAAAACAAAAATCGGAAGAGGATGTTGACTCCCCCCACCCCCCCCCCCCTCCCATTAACCTCAATTGCCCCAAGATGCTATTAGGTGCCGTTGGTTAGCAAAAAAAACCTCAGCTTGTATTAAAAATGACTTTAAATTCTGCAATAATATTGAAGCTTATTGTTATGAAAACAGTAATGCCATTTTTTTGGATTTTTTTTGGGGGGGGGGGGAATATTTTTTTCTGTCTGGACTTTCGTTATTCACTTCTTTCAAACCCTCCCACAAGATAGCTGAAAATCTTTTCAGGACATATGATAAGCTACACCGTGGAACCTAATTGGTTCATCAATTTGAAATGACCTTTGGTACAGACAGACAGAAGCACAGATCCTGTTATTTTATAGAAGAACTAGCGGCTACGCCCCTAGAGGCCTCTAGTGGCACTTTAAATGTTTTTTTTTTAATATGTCTATGTTGCGTTTGACGTTTATGTTTGCGTTGAACTCTCTTTCTAAAATCGAGAACGTAAAAAATTTCGATTTTTTGTGATTTCTCTTGGGAGGGTGGTGGTACCCTCCCCAAAAATAGTTAAGAACCTTCCCGGGACATATGAGAATCTACCCTGTTAAGGAGAACCCGATCGGTTCAGCGGTTAGCGAGATCCCTCGGTACAGACACACAGACAAACATCCTGTTACTTTAGTATAAGAATTATTGATTTATGTAAAAGGGCGGAAGAGGCGAATCTCGATACATTACACGAAGCTTGGACGTCCTTTTGTCATGTTATCATGTAATATATGGCTGGTCTGGATATAACCTGCAAGGAAATTGACCAAATCTTGCAGAAAGTACAAATGGAATAAGCCAATATGAAAATGTACTTGCACACATTGGGGTTTTGTTTCGCCAACAAATCTGAGCAGATTTTGCACAATTGGCACAAAATACTTGCTTACAAGAAAGATATCATTTTGCAATAAACTGATAACATTAAAGTACTGCGGGTTTAAGTTCTACATTTAGGATATGTCTGTCCGTCCTTAGCGGACAGTTATGATCTTTAATATAGTTATCTAATATCGTCATAAAGCTTCCAAACCTTTTGATGTTATTTCTTTTACAATATAAAGTTTTGTAACAATTTAAACACATCTCAAATCATTACTAGAAAGCCTGTACTTAATACTTGAGTTATATTACCTCAAAAAAATTATATGATAAGATTATCCTATATATTTCATATGGTAATTCTTAGGTCGATTGAGTATAATGATAAAGACTAGACGTTTTAACTTTAATATTAAATTAAATGTAACGATTTTTTTCAGATTTTTTTTCAATATTGATATGATATTACAACTTTCAAATTTTGACATTTGAATAGAAAAAACTCTTTCTTGTTTTTCCATTTAATTATAAAATTAACTTTAATTGATGAATGTAAGAGAAGCTTTGCTCGTAACTAGGACAGGGAGCGATACCTTTCAAATAACTTGAGTGTTATGACTATTCTGGCATTTTTGTATGCATGGACGAGTTTTAGTATCTCATACATAACATGCACTAACATTATACAGGGGGAAAAAGTAGACATATAATTATATTACAAAGAATATAATTTTTTTCTAATTTCAATTGTTATTTTGACTGTCTGTATGTCTGATCTCACTCACCACTGAACCGTTAAGGATCTCTTATTAGGTGAGGCTTCTAATAGGTCTCTGGAAAAGTTTTAACTATTCTGGGGAAAGTAAATCACGACTAGAAAAAGCTGCTGGTATAATTTAAATATGACATACATAACTTTAAAAGTAAAATCAAAAAAAATATAGATAAACAGACAAAGTGAGTTATAAAGTAGATGTTCAGTTGTCAGAAAAAGAAAGATAGAAGAAAATATACCAAAAATCAAATACTTTATGATAAAGTTTTTTGAAGCATGGACAACAGACACACAGACAAAATAGTATATAGACAATGCGCACAGGCCATATGAACTTTCACTGAAAATTTCAACTGTATATATTACATAGTAGCCGAGAAAATCACATTCTAAACATAACGTTAATGACTGACTAACTTACAGACAGAATGAGGAATGTACTGGTGGACGCACGGGCTTACGTAAAGACAAAGTGAATAATCAGGTAGATTTGCTACTAAAATCTTTAACAAAAGAAGACTATGCTCGTACAATTAATGAAATAAATTGAAAAATAAAATAATAAACATAAATTCAATAAAATTAAACTCCAAGAAAATCTGGAAGAAAAGAATGAATGTGTAACTTGTTCATTAATGTGTAGTGATGCATACAAAAGTAGAAAATAGTTGGAAAAAAGTACATAATTGACAGGGAGTGAGAGGACAATGGACTGTAAATTACAAAGTACCAAAGTTTTAGACCATGTTTGTTGGCCCAAAAAATTGTTTTTTATTGAATTTTAAATGTTAATTTCTTAATTTGTACTGTCCTAAATTTTCAATCAATAACTTTAATCTACAGAAGGGTATTTTTATTAATCATTCATTGGGGATGTACACCAATTTACCGTCCAATGTCTTATCCGTCAGGATTCCTGAAAATTTGTAAAAAGTAAAGTTTATTTCAATGTGAAATGTCTGAATGTTTAAATTTGGCAAACTACTATGAAGCACCAAATTAAGACAAGGATGGAATTTTGCATTGTTGTTGTGTAGTCTACCATTCATGTTACATGCAATTTTTATTTCCATGACACAAAGTAAAAAAAAAACTGTCCGAAGAAAATGTTAGATCTCGCTAATGTCCATGGACGAATTATAAAAAATTATAAAATCGTGATTTAAGTCTTCTCGGCTATATTATATGAAGTAGGGCGAATAAATCTACCTACCTCAAATATGATATTTTTTGGGATGATATCTCGAACATAATTGACTTCTAAAAATTATATAACCATCTAAAACCCGTCAATTATTTAAATTTTAACTATCTATTATATAAAGGGGTAGTTTTTTTGTCTGTAATTTTAAATTTTGATTTCTACTGAACCATTTGATTTCTAAGGAAAGCTTCACAATGATCCCAGGATAGTTTTAGGCTCTTTATTTACAGATCTAAGTCGTAGGTGGTATGACTATTTTTCTACCATTTCCTACCCCTTTTAATACAAAGCCCCCGGGTTCTAAGGGCGCAGTCGCTAGTATTGTATAAAAGAATATGAAAGGATATCCTTATAGTCTTGCAGAATAAGACTTCAAATTGTTGCTGTTTTACTTTAAAAGAGTTTTTAACAATTGAAATAATAGCTTGACATTTCTCCCAGAACGGAAAGAATGCCAAACTACGTATTTTGCTCGACGTAAAAGTACTTTTAAAAGATTTAAATCATTTTTTGTTACGTTATTAAGTGCATGATTTGACCCATTTAAAAAGTGTATGTTAATAGTAACAGAATGTCTTTCTGTCTGTCTATGTGTCTGAATTCCCCCCCCCCCCCCAAAAAAAAAAGGAATTTTTTTCTTTTAAACTTTTATTTTAAAACAAAAATGGAAAGTGTAAGGTCGTTTAGCTGTCTCCCCTTCTCTTAGTAGGAATCAAGGGACGTAGCCACTATTAATAAACTATTAATACAAATAAATAAACTATATTATAAATAAACGAAGGAAAGTTATTTCCAAAAGTTGCACGGCAAAAATAAGCTTTTTTAAATGAAGATTATCTTAGAAAAACTAATAGTGAAATAGAATACTTTTATTTTTGGAAAATAATAGATATCTTTTTAAATAGTAAATTAGTTTTGAAGCATGCTTGACATACTAAGCAAATTATATACAAAAGTTTTACCCTTCTATCTTAAATAGAAGCTGAGAAAACAACGTTTCCCTTTATCATTACGGACTGACGGGAAGACAGACAAAGGGAATTATAGAGTAGGTTCGCTAAATATAATATGATATGGGGTCAGATTAGAAAAAAGATTAAAACTATTTTCTTTGAAAAAAAGAATAAAACTTAAAAAGAAACGTATAGAGTTTATGCAATAGCTTTTTAAAAAAAAAAAAAAAAGTAGAAAGAGAAAACAAATTTATTTAAAATAAAAATTGAGCAAAGACTCCGGAAAATAGGAGAATTATACCGGCAAACAAACATGACTAAACGTTGCTAATTTTATTTAAACACTTTCCCCTAATAAACTTCTCTCCAATTTTCCGTCCCTTAGATGTCTTTTATGCAAATTTTAAGGTTATCGCATAATATTGCAAAAATAGCAAAACAGCTAATATTCACATTTATTTACATAAACGAGAGCTATAACCAGTAATATAGTTTTATAGCTGGATTAACTACTACCGACTTCTTGGGGCTTTGTCCAAAAAGGAATTTAAAAATAAATTAAGTAACTCTGGTGGTGCAACCACTATATTTCAAATAATTTTTTTTAAATTGAGGGGGATTTTTTTTGTTTTTTTAGAGGTTGGGGGTGTCCAACCTCTCAAAGAAAATAGCTTAAAACCACCACAGGACAAGTAGATATATTCCCTGAAGAGTAGAATCCAATCGGTTCAGTGGTTACCTAGATCTTAAGGGACGGACAGACAAACATCAAGCTACTTTGTATTACAGATATGTTTGCTTACATAATAACATGTGTTATATTAAATAATGTAACCTATCTACTTAAAAGCTATGCCTATTTACAAAAGCAATTTATTTTATTGGCTTTTTTGTAGGAAGATCAGATTTTTATTTCTACATTTTGTACCCTTAGGGAGAAAAGAGAAAAAAAGAGAAGAAAAAAACTGACTTACACTAATAATGCTTATTCAAGAGGAAAGAGAAAGGTTATGGGCAGAACATTATACAACAAAGATCAAAACATTCATGAAAGCATAGCTCAACATTAACAATCAGATGTAGGTAAAGTAAGTTAACAATGAAATTAATTTTACTTTACAGAAATTAGATAATTATAAAAACCCAACAAGTGTAGAGATGCTACGCCTATTCATGCCTTATCACATAGGAATCATTATTTAAATTATCAAATTAATAATATGATTTTCTTGCAGGTAAAATTTCAAAAGTAAAATGTGTCAAACGGAATTTTAGATAGTATGTTATCGATTACAAAAAGGTAAGAATCATAATACTAAGTTTGAAATAATATGACGATTCTAACATACGTTACTCCCCACAGACAGACACCATAATAGAAAGGTTTTGCTTTTAACAATATACACGTTTCTTAAAGTGCATTTTTTAGGATTTAATGCTTATTTTTCTACAGGCCTAACAAAAAATAGGCAATATCTAACTAATTAGAAAATCCGCAACTTTTTTTCTGAATTCTAGCGGAAAAATGCTGATAGGATTTCAAATTAATTAGAATTTGTTACACTTTCAAATTAAAAGCGATACATCATACACATAATAGCAAATTTTTTTTTAAAAATTTGAATGAAACATAATACAGCCAAAAGAAGCACTTTTTTCTTACACCCCCGAACCAAAAAAAAATCTTTTTGGGATAGTTGGGATGGTTGCCCCGTGAATAATAAACTTTTTGAAAGATTAAAATTAAAGCAATGAATGCCTTTCAATGTTTATTTGCACATAATGGAAAATTTCTGAATTTCTGAAAGCTTTTTTAGAGTGCATGCATCAAATCTCAAGAATTGAAAAGTGATTTTCTGATGGAAAAGCTTCGGTCAAAATAATGGAACTAATAGCCACGGACAAGCAATTTAATTAATTGGTAATTAATGAGATTTCATTTTGTTGGAGAAATTAATAAATTTACATAAAGCCCTATTTTGATTTTATTAATAAAAATAGAAATATTTTTTGATGGTGTAGAACAACTTAGTAATTCAATATATATGTAAATTGTGTTTCAACCATTGAATTGGTAACGTATCAAGTTTGAGTCTGGACCAAACCACTTCATACTAGAAACATTAAAAATGGAACCTACTGCTGCTATATCAGATGCGGGATATCATTAGTAAGATTAATGGCCTATAATTATATGGTTTAGACTTCCAGATAAAGGCTATGCAATCAAAGGGCTGGTTGTCTGTTGGCTGTTACTTTAATAATACTCCAGGTGTGTTTGTGCATAAAATAATGCCATGCATCATATTGTTGACTTACTTGTGACTTTATCCTGCCTCTAACTTGTAAGTCAATAGTGACATGATGCAGCATACGACTGCCGAGCTGCCTACCAGGAAAATTTTTTACCTGGAAGAGTTGACTGGTATTGTTGAGTGTACAAGGATGAGATACACAATCAGGTACAGTGGATTCCATCTTTCCTGGATTAAGAAACAAATATAAATACTTCAAATAGTAAGTTGTAAAAAATATTTTATGGAAATTTTTTTTTGTGAATGTATTTTCATTGCTAGTTTCTTAAAATCTATTATTTTACTATCTAACTAACATTTTAAATATCCCTTTTTTCTTTTTCTGAATAGAATATCAGAAAAAGAAATAGTTATAGGAGAATATTCACACAAAAAATCACCCGTTTATCTTGAATAACAAACGAGCAAACAACATTTTCCTCAAAATGTTACGGACAGACGGACAGAGAAAGTGAATTACATAGAGTAGATTCGCTACTAAAATAAAATCTTTACCTTTAAATGTTTATATAACTGCCCTTGTCTGTTGGGCCTTATTGCTTTTTCACTGGTATTATCTTGATGTTCTTTAGATGCATCGGTTACAATATTAGGAGTATCTTTCATCATATATTCTTTCGCAGATTTTCTTTGGCTGTATGCTGTCATGACTTTGTTGCAGTTGCTGTTTGTTACAGCGGTTTGGCAGTAAGAACTTTTTATTATTGGACTCATTTGGGGGCTGTTTTTGGTAACATTTGATTGACTTTTATTGTTTATGTGTTCAGCTGATTTACTTATTGCTGATTGCTGACAAATTTTGTTGTTTTGCTGACAAGATAAGCTGACATCTCTGTCAGCAGCTTCTTTTCTTTTGGTAACCATGTCTGAAAATAAAAATTATGATACAAATATCGCGTTTCATTATATTTTTGAGGATTATATTCTTTAGTCCAAAAAATAAGAATAGTTTTATTTTTGTGAGAGAGCTTTTCTAATAAAGGGTATATCTTTTCATGAAACAAAGGCTAACCATACTCAACTGACAATAACTTCTTGGTTATCACTTAAAAATCTATTATCATAAATAGCTTTAAACTTTCATTGACTTTTTATTTTTTATTGGGTTGCTAAAAAAATTTTACTTACAATACCTGCCAAAAATATTTTTGTTGTTGTCATTATAATTATAATTCATAATATATGAAAATAATCGCCCCTTTTTATAACCTAAGTTTTTCCATTAAAGTAATATATAAATCTATTGTTTTTCCTTTAATTTTGGGACAATGCTGTTTGAAAGAATTTGAATTAATTAGTATCCTATTATTGTAATCCTTCTTGTAATCTTGATATCCATGCGCCCCACTTTCATTTCAAGTGCAATACTATACTAGTACTAAATACTATCACAAATAAAGAGATAGCACAATTGGTTATATCTGAACATTTCTTTAATATAATTTTTCAGTAATAAGTTTGTTGCAATTAAAGTTGTCTTTAACATCCATAACTGTAACTCATCTCCATAAATATATATTTACTAAGGGCATAACAACAATCAAAGTTACTTAATTAGATTAATTAAATCATAGTCTGAGCAGAAAATAAAAATCCTTTATCCATGACAGAAATACATTTTCCTACATCAAAAATGCAGAATAAAAGTACACACACACGCGTCCTACACCCACACTCACACACACACCCATACCCTCACACACACACACACATACATAATGTTGGGCGCATTAATTGAAGATGCAGCTTTAGATAATCAACACTTTTGACCTGACTGCAAGCTGGATGACAAGGATATATGTACGAGTAGGAAAATTTCAATTCTCGGTGCTTTCCCTTAAAGTGCCCATCGAGCACTAAACCCCCTTCTCCATAGTTTTAAAATAAATGGAAAAATATCGTAGGGGAAATGGGTTTCCTATGCTTACTCCTGCTGGGGGGCCCTAACCCTTCAGGGCTACCCGTTACCCAATATAACCGAACCTAACCTGACATAAAGAATAAACAAACGAAAATTGATTTAAAAATCTGAGTGTAGGGTTAGTTTAAAACAATGTATACTAATAGTTTTTTAAAACCTTAAACAAAATTTCTGTCCCGTTTCACAATTGAAAATATTCAATTTAATGTGGTATTTCATAAATATATATTTATATATTGCCTACTTTTATCTGTAACCTTGGAAGCTATACATTTACACCAGTCATTTGAAAAAGAGCATTCCAATTTTCTTAATTGGGTTACACTTTTTATTCAAGACAGTTTAACGTCATATTATTAGAAATAATTAACTTCAAATTTTGATAGGGGTATTCGATTTTAATCTTATTAATCTTATAAGACAAAACTAACTAATTTATTTCTCTTAACTATTTGACTCATGACAAGGAAAATTCAACTGCTAAACTGTCTGGAATACCCAGAATTAGGAAGCTGTAACGAAACCTTGAAAACCTCAACCAATATCAAGTCTATTGTTACTAACAATTCAACCATAGCCGCCTTAATTTGACCAATAACATAGCTTTAAGTTAAAGTTGTAACTGACAGTATGTCAACAAACAAAGCTTTTTAGTGGAAATTAAAATAAAAAATTAAAGAATAAAACCAGTTTTGTTAGACCTGAGGGGCCGAAGGACCGGACCAACAAAACCATGTTTTTAATTTCGTAATTTTTATTCTCGTATTTGTGAAAAATTGTCTGTAATTCGATGCTATACATGATTTTTCAGTATGGCTGATAACCGGATCTAATTAACCGGATATTAATCGGTTTCAAAGCCGTACTGGAAAATATATATTATCATTTTGCATAAATTCACAATAGGTTGACAGACAGTCTAGGTTTTAAACATCTTGCATTTTTAAACTTACTTAGTGTTTGCTTGTAAAGTCTATATATAAACGTCAGCAAACCTTTTAAATGAAAGAATAGTTTTCAAAATAGAATATTATCCATTGGATTAGAACCGGTTCTAGGACATGATGAAAAAGCATGTATTGCATCGCATTATAAAATTTTTATTTTATTTTCAATAATAAAATATAAACATTTAGGCCTGGGCTAACAAAACTAGACTTAATCTTAATATTTTTAATTTACTATGCGCGGAAAGCTGTCTAATTCTATAGTGCGTTGTTAAAAATAATGATTACCATTATGATTTTTTTTAGCACCGAAAATTAAGCTCTCTATTTCAACTTTAAAAAAAGTAAGAAAAAATGGAAAAATTTAGAAAAGCAATATTTACCTGATATTGTTACATGCCACTAAACAATTTTTTTTCTTTTTAATTGTTTGTTATTTATCTCAAAATTTCAATTGATTCACTTAAAAGTTCAAATTTTTTCTTCAAAAAGTTTGTGATATTGTATGTTTTAGTTTGTTACTTTGACGCGCCCAGGTGATTTTCTGTGTCCTACATGTAAACGCAAATTTGCATACACACACACACACACACACACACACTCTCTCCTTTGATATTTAGATATGCAGGACAGATGTAGAAAAGGAGGGATTAGCCTCACCTCCCTTCGTCTCCTTTGCCCGTCTCCTAAATGTCTTCACTTCCTAAAGAAGTTTTTTTTCTTTAAATTTCGTGTGTGCTTGAGAAATTGTCCACGCGAACCTTGTTTTTATGTCACTTATGGGCACATACACGCGTTTATAATTATTGCATACATATATATATTATGTACATACAATATTAATTAATAATTTCACATTAACAGTCAATTTTTATAACATTTTTGGTGATATTGTTGTGTTCTAAAGTCAAATATCACTGCTTGAACATGATTCTGGAAAATGCCCGGTATATTTAGTTGCTCTGAAGGACGTGTCTTGTGCCAGGTTCAGAAAGATACTCCGAGAGAATATTCTTGGGGGTAACTCTGGATAGGAAAGCTTTTCACACACTTATACACACTCACACACACACATATTCGCCTGGCTCTGAGAGGAGAAAACTCAAATTTATAAGGATAATATTTTTTGAAGATTTAGATTTAAAGGGAAGTTTTACTTCTTTAAGATTAAGGGGTTATAAAATTTCTATTTTAACTCGTACAAATTTTTACTACTTCTGCTTACCAGTTTGACAAAATTAGGCTTAGTTTATTTAGTTTTTAACCTTCAAATATCTCTTGTTTTGAATTTTGACCCTTCGTATGAGTGGTTTCCATCACAGTTCCTAATCGATCACATAAACCCTTATTTTGACAAGGGGAGGGCAATTATATAAATATTTGATAATTATTCAGATTTTAATTCAAAGTTAAGTTTTAAAAAACAGTACTTTCTAATATGGTCTTCTTTATTTTCAATAGATAAAAAGGGGGAGGTAGGTTGTGCTAAAATTCCGTAAAGGTGTGGATTTTAAGGCTTAAAAACAGTAGTAGAACGATAATATTTACTAAATATGTGTATTCCTTATTGAAAAGAACTATAGACCCAAAAAAATTTTAAGTAAACATAATTTTTATCGTTCTACACCTGTTTTTAAGCCTTAAAACTCACACCTTTACGGAATTTTAGCACAACCTATATACCCCTTTATCTTTAGACACTGTTTTCTCATTATGGCTTTTAAAATAATCTCTATTTCAATAGCATTCACGGAATCTGGCGAATTTGGCGCAACTAGATATGTTTCAGTTTACACAATTTGTCTAACAAAATCAAGTAAATCAAAATCTCAATGAAACTTTATTTTATAGAATTATTGTCTTAGATTATTGCCATATCTAAAAACACCCATTTTCATTTTTCATTTTTAGGGGGGTTGGGGGTGTCCTACCCCCCCAAGAAAATAGCCTAAAACCACCACAGGACCAGTAGGTATATTCCCTGAAGAGAAGAATCCGATCGGTTCAGTGGTTACTTAAGGGACGGACAGACAGACAGACAGACGGACAGGCGGACAGACGGACAGACAGACGGACAGACAGACGGACAGAAAGACAGAAAGACGGAAAGACAGACGGACAGACAGACGGACAGACAGACGGACAGACAGACGGACAGACAGAACGAAAGACGGACAGACAGACATTATTCTACTTTGTATTATAGATATTTAAAATCCTTAAAAAAAAAGAACAATAAATTCATCTGATATCTACGATTTTTAATTCTTTAAACTTTTAAAGTGAAAAATCTTTGCTACTCTTAGACATAATCGTCCTTATTAAAATTCTTAACCTTATCCTTAATTCATGAAGGGTCAATTTTATATTGATTAAAATGATTTAATATTTGATTTATATTCTAAAAAATAAACGAGAGAATAAAGGTCGTCGTTTTGATGAGATTTTTTTTTAAAAAGCGTTAAAGTCTAAGATTAGTTATTTGTTTTGTTTAAGTCAAGGTGCTAAATAGTTGACAAAATTCAAGTAATACGTTTTTTTTGTCTGACGTTTCAGATACGTAACTACCCCGGTTCTCTACTTTTCAGTAAGCGTCACACAGGTCCCGTGAGGGTTATAGGCTATTTATTTTCAGATTTAGGTCTTGGGATAGTTTCAAGCTTTTTTCTAGCCCCTTTCTGCCCCTTCAAATTCGGATGTCTGTGTGTGTGTGTGTGTGTGTGTCTGTAAAAAGGGAATGATCTCACTAACTGTTGGATGGAGTGATTGGCTTTCCTTCGTAGTGAAGCTTCTTATACGTCCAGGGAAGTTTCGAAACTGTTTTAGGGTAGTAGACTACATCTATAATCCAAAGATAAATCAAGTTTTTATTAACCTCCCTTACAAGCCTGATTTAAAAAAAAAACGAAGCTCTCATATAATTAAGAAGGTACGTTTGTCACTGTTAAGTGTTAATTCGTTGATTTAAAAATATGTTAAAATTGTCATATCGATTTCAAACTTTGGATTATGATTCCAATGTACGTTTAGAAATCGTGACAATTCTATAATAGTTACATAAAGTAATCCTATTAATCTGATTTTTGTATCAATGATTCCTAGGATAACCAGGTACAATAGTTTAAGCGAAGCATATCTAAAATGTATTCCTTAAAATTTAAGTATGTCCCTTAACAGAATCCTGTATTTACGTAATTTTGCAACAAGTTTAAAGAAATACAATTATGTTTGAAATAATACTCTTGTTATTAGTTTTGACTAGGGTTGGGCCCGATACTTTTTTGGCCGGATACCGGATACCGGATATCCGGCTAACGCCGGATATCTGGCAAATATCCGGTTATCCGGCCAAATTACCGGATATCCGGCCGGATAACCGGCCAAATTACCAGATACTAAGGTAGCAAAAAAAAATTTTTCTCAGAAATCTTATATAAATTTACATAAAGTTAAACTTGTTCAGAAAAATGTTCTTCTAGCTTCAATAATAAGAAAATTATAGCCATTTAAAATTTTAAAAAGCAGGGATTTTTGGTGTAAAGTATAAAAAATTATAGAACCGGATATCCGGCCGGATAGTTTCAATAACCGGTATCCGGCCGGATATTGAAAATGGATATCCGGCCCAACCCTAGTTTTGACACTCTACAAGTGTTCATGTTCGTTTGTTATACCGTTTGATTTTAGAGCATCGCTTTTATGGATGCTGACACTCTTGTTTTTTTTTTAAATGCATAATATACAAAGTTTAGATAAGTTAAACATAAAACAAGGATGAAAACAACCATAAACGCACAGTTCGACAAACATATGTACAAACATAACTTTATGCCTTAAATAAAAATCCTTTGAACATCTTACCAAATATCTTTAGATAATCCCTGTATATTTCTATTATTTTAAAGACTTATATTAGTTTCAATTAATAGTGTAAGAAATAATAAGGCATGAAATTTCTGGAGCAATTTTAACAATTTTCACAGAGAACAGAAAAACTCTATATGTTAATAGCTTCGCATTCTAAAAAGGAGAAGTAAAAGAACTGTTTGGGGGAAAATAGGAAATGCTTGAAAGTTTATTTTCCAATCAGAAGGATTTCATATCTCTAGTAAATATTAACATGAGTTTAATTTATGTTCTTCACGAAAACATCAAAGTCGTGTTATATTTTAGTAGCGCAGCTACTCTATACTATTGGATTTATCTTTACGTCATGAATGGCATTAGGTTGTAAGCACTAAAACAGCTCTATAAATCGAAAAAAAGCGCAGTAAAATCAAGCTAGGTATAGTTTGATAACAACAAAAAACAGTAAACTGTTATACACAAATTAAGACTGCAAAATGATTTGTAGAAGAAAACTGTCTAGTTTTTGTTACTTTGGAAAGAAAAGCTATGTAGTGATAGAAATCAAGTTACAAGCACAGGGTTTTGCCCTCGGGTGTGCGAGCCCTTAAGTGGGGAAAAAATAGGAGAAGGGAGTCCTACCAAATATACACCCCCTACCGCACACCTATGCTATAAACTTTACACTTTAGAGTAGCTGAGCTTCTGAAAATGTTGATTTAACGTGAATACGTCTTTGGATAGTTATATTTTGTAATAAAACAGACAAGAGATCAAAGATAGGATATAGAACACCTTATGTATGCCAGGTTTACACAAGGATATGTAACTTATAGTCTTAAAATAAGTAGGTATCATAAAACTATAGCTTTTTTATTGGTGTAGAATCTCACATTTTAAGTCCTAACCTAATTATCCTATTATTTAGCTGCGCACTTCAGGAGGAAGGAAGGGTTGGAGTTTAAAAAACAAAAATTGCATTCAAGAAAAACCAGTCAAGCCCCACCCCCCCCCCCCCCCATCCCCTGTTTTTTAGTGTATTGCAAGTTTTATTGCAGAAATATTTCGTTGAAAATTATTTTTAACTTCTTATTTGATAATCCTTGATGAAAACTTGTGCCTGTTATGAATGCCAGGTTTTCTGATCTGTTTGGTGTTACAGGCAGTTTCTGTTTGCTTCCTGCTGAGATTTAACATACAGTTAGCTTCCTTTTTTTATATTTGTGTTTTATTGTTATCATTAATTTTAGAGGAAAATTGAGTTTATTCAAAATAAAGAAGAAATTAAAAATACTCCTGGTTAATAAAATAAGAAGATTCTTATGAAACCTTAAATTTGTAAAATCCCAATAAGGTTCAAAGTAACCTAAACCTGCCACTGTAACCTTACATTGAGCCTCATTTGACCCCTTGAAACTTTGCTTAGTTTTAGTTATGAAAACTTTTTTTAAAAATATTGCATAGAGTACCAATTACGATCATCAGGGGTCGGCTGCTATTGAATACACGGCTGAAGCTTACAGTAGGGACTACTGGGTGGTTTTAAAGGTTGCAAAGCTGACATTTAGGCTTGTTAGGTGTCTTATAATACCTTGCGCCTTACAGAGGGGCTTTTGTAATCGGAGTAACATATTGCAGTTGAAACTTCCAAGTTCTTAAATTCATTTTACTTTTTTTCAGACAAATGTACAGATATGCAAATGATATGATACAACTAGGTAATCCTCAGATATTATAAAGTAGTAAGATTTATGGTCTGAGGTAACAGATCTCTGAATATGCTTGTCAGTATTTGTTGAAATTTTCATGGAAAATTTGTAAATGTCTATGATTGGTTTTAGAAGAAAAAAATGTATGCAGTATACAAGTATCTGATACATTAAACAAGTTCTTATATACTTTAACTAGCGGCTTGCCTCTAGAGGCCTTCATTTTTTGTTAAAGGACATTTCTATGTAGCTAGAAATTATGTTTCTATCCAAGTATTTAAATTTACTACTCAATCCCTTTAAAGTTATATAAGTATTAATAATCAACAAAAAGGCCAATTAATTGAGGTCAATACTATATTTTTTGTGACTTTTTGTTACCTTACTTCAATATACAAATGGTCATATAACAATGATAAGAAATTCTATTCTCCAAAATTTTTATTGATTTTAATTTTTTCTAGTTGAAATGTTGAATTAATGCAATGTTAATGTAAAGCTTGTAAAGAACAGAAAACAGATACTTCTTATTGTAAACACTATAACAGCCGTACAAGAAAGTGAAATTAAGAAATAATTTGATTTTAAAAATAATTAATAAAATTAAAAGAATAATTGATGAAATTAATTTTTGTATCTCTATTTGAACCACATTTCAAAAAAATCATATTTAGAACACAAAAGCAAGCTTTAAAATTAAATACAATTTCAGATATTAATTGAATGTTCTGTAGTTTTTGCTTAACTAAGAACCCTAAATTAAAAAGTAAAGCGGTTGCTGTTAAATTCTTATTGTCCATTCGCCACAGCTGTTATAGTATGAATAGCTTTTAATTTAATGATTCGGTTACATATAAGAACTTCTAGGGCCTTCCTAGAACAAGTAAAGCCAATTGAATACGGTAACATGGCTAAACCTGTGGAGACTATTTATGTGAAGCCCTAACACTATCGGGCTTCTTAGTACCTAACTTAACCTAACCTAAAGAAATAAACAAACAAAAGAAAAACTCCCCCCCCCCCTTTATCATAAATTTTTAAAATAAGTTTAGGTAGAAAGGGTTATAAGTGCTCAACAAGGAACTTTGTGTGAGAGCACCTTTAAATCTCTCATCTAATTATCTAAATTTGGGTATACAAAAAGGTGACAGTATATATTAGAGGCTCTGAAATTAATCTAAACAAAATTTAGAAAAATAACATTCTCTTTAATTGACTTTAATGTATCAGTAATGTTTCTAAAGGCCTAAAGTGAATAGTTTTCAAATAGTGAATATATCCAACTATTCATATAAAACATATCATAAATTTTTGAAATCCTATATTGAAAAGTAAAGTACGTTCTTTACCTACATAGTAGCAGTGATATATAAAAAGTGTATATCTCTAACTAAATGATTAAAGAAATTATGTGTTAAAAATCTCAAAAATGTCTCGGTTAGTTTTATATTCTGAGCCCGGTAAGGGAGAAGGTGGAAGTAGTGGTGAGATTTTATATAGATTTAGTTATTCCATGTCGTTTCCTTTCACTGCATTTAAAATATAAGCGGTATAGAAAACAAATTATTGGGGGGGGGGGGGGGGGGGTCAGTTACTGAATAAATAAATTTGATTACAAAAATATTTCAAAAAAAATTGCAGTGCCTACAGCATCACCAAACTTATTTGGGGGGTGGGGGAGGTAAACACGCATTAAATTAATGAAAAATAATATTTAGATGCAAGATCAGAAGGGACTGGAACAGGAACAGGTATATAAAGCGAAGGGGAGGGGGGGGATGAAAAATATAGATTTTTTACCACAAAGGGAGGGGACATTGGGCTGTTTATTACACTAGTACCCAAAGTTTTATAATATTCTAATTGGTTGGCTTATCAATTTTGGGGACTTTAGTGGATTTTTATCGGTTGGCTCATCAGGTTGAGTGTTTAAATGTTTCAACCACTAATTCTAACTTTCAAAAGTGGTAATGTTTTGTATTATCATGAGGTAAATGCATCAATTTATCGGCTATTGTCTTATCCCTTTAGATACCTGTCTATAACTCATTTTGTTCGTTTGTCCATTCATGATTTTTTTTGTACTTATGAATGTTATCAATCTTGTATTGTATAGTAACAGACACTGAAGAGGTTGAAATAAGCAGGCTTAGTCGGTGCTGGCTAAATACATGGTAAACATTTATTTTTTAAGAACACATCACGTTCTCTCATTTGATGGCTTAGCAATTTGTAGACATTATTAATTTGGTTCTAAATACTAGCGGTGTCCAAGCTTTTTTTCACAAATAGTTTATATCTACTTTAATTTATTATATTTATTGTCTTATCCCCAAAGTTCTCTGTATTATAAACTGTTACTCAATAATATTGTTTTTTTTTTAAAGGCGTGGAATAACATTTCTGTTTTCCCATGTTGGATTAGTTAGTTTAGTAACAGGTAATTTAATTTAGTTGAGTTTGGTTGATTTCCTCATATCACAAAAACGAAGAAAAGTTTTGAAATAAATGTTTTTTTTGCTTACTTGAGGGATAAATTATAATATAAATCCCCATATAACGATGTTTACAGAACCTTACAGAAACTATAAATGTGGTTGTTTTCTCCACATTTTGAAGATATAAAATAGATTTGAGTGGAAGAACACACTATTTCAAATTGACTTGATACACATATTTTTCTTATTTTAGCTATATATATCTTCACTAAAAGTATGCATTGCCTAATAAATACATAGTTTTGATAAATATGCCTAGTTTCTATGTACATTAATATTAGAAGATTTCAATTCATTTAGGTTATTGTTTTCTTGGGGCTATTGCTTTTGAACAGCTTGAAAAGGAATATGAGTTACAGGTAAAAATTTAGAATAAAAGTTATCTGCTGCTATATTTGAAAATCACTGTTGATTTTATAATTAATTAAAATTTTGATTAATATAACTTATAACTAGAGGATACGCTCCTACAGACCGTAGGGACACTTGATGGAAGGGGGAGGGAGAAGTCGACACTCCAGTTCCAATTTTTAGTTTTAACGAAAAATAGCAAAATTAATTTTAGTGGCGGAGGGGGAGGATTTCTTTCTAGAAAATTGAGAATACAAACATTTTGCAATTAATTAACTTCTAGTTGGTTAGAAATCTTTAAAACAAAACTTTAAAATCTTTAATTAATTCTCTGGTGTTTTACTCTTTTTCTTTAATTAGTATTTATTAAATTTAAGGTAAAAAGGAATATGACAAAAACACGAAAAGATCTTGGTATGAATATCTGGACTTTTACAAATAACTCTGTATTTCTACATAAGGTAAGATTTTTTAATACAAGGACAATTACGTGCATATACTAGCGTAACATTGAAAAAAAGCTTATGAGAAGAGAACATTAATTTTTTATAGGAATGAAAAAGCAAATTTGTGAAATTAAGAAAATAAAAAAGAATTTAACAATAAACTGTAAGAAATATTTAAAATTCACGGAACGTTTTAAGGTAAAGTACTTTTGACATTTTTACGGACAGACATACCGTAAGTATAAAGTAGATGTACTACTAATAGCAACCATTAAGGACGATAAAAAATGAAGATGCAAATAATTGTAAACTTACAATGCTCTACACTGTAAAATTCAGAAAAATTATCACATAAAATTTAAATTTTTATCTTCAATAGCAGCTGAGAAAGTCTCATCTCTACAGCAGACATTAGCTCCTTTGCTTAAAGACATATTGAATTTTAGAGAAAAAAAAAAATCGTGCAATTAAAGTTCCCATTCCGCTTGATAAAAATTGTATATTTATAGGAAAATTGGACTGGAAATGTAACAGTAATGATTAAAGAATTTGAAAAGAATATTCTAACAGCTATGAGGGTAACATTTTGTGTATTTTTTTTTTTTGGGGGGGGGGGCGGTGGTAATCTAATACATACATTCGCAGACTAGGTTACCATTTTTTTCGCTTGCTTTTTGCTTTATAGATAATTGAGGAAATCATTTTATAGTTGTGGTAATAATTGATTCATTCAAGAAAATTTCACTCAAATATATAAAAAAAAAAAACTAAGGGAGAATCACAAAAAAATAAAATTACTACAAATATATGTATTTTATACCCCCATTTTATGTAATAATTATTAAAAAGTCAAAGTATTGTTGTCAATTACCTCATGTATTTATCGTTAGCAAATGCTTTGGTGAAGTCTAAACTACAACAATTATTAATAAAAATAAATAGATATAGTTCCTCCATCCGGTAATTACCTACTAAAAAGACAACATTAAATCTCATATTTAGCACCTTGCATTGTAAAAGACCATTTCTTACACATTTATGTTATTAAATAAGATTTACATAAAAAAATGCATATACTCTAAAATCAAAGTAAACTAAACATTTTTTACCGTAGTCATCCGGACAGAAACTTGAAAAAACTTCGACGCTTTCTTAAATGCATGCCAATAGTGGTGCATGCCGTGTGAAATTAAAATTTCTTAAGAATAATTGTTATGGTTTACCTAGGGTCACTGAAAAACATGGAAAATATTTGTCTGTAGTATGTATCTATTATGCCTATAATTCTATTGTTTCTCCTATATTGTAGTCTAATGGTTGGAATGGCAGTGAAGACCCTGAGAAACGAAAATGGACATTAGGTTTGAAAACATTCTATTAGCTGTTAGATATTATGTTTGTATTTTTAAAAGCGGTCCGTCCGTCCGTAACGGATAGCTTTTTTCGTTAATTTAGGCATGTTAGAATTGTCCTATCGATTTCATACTTTGCATGGGGATTCCTTTAGTAGTTAGATAGGGTTTAGAAAGCGTAGCAACTCTATAATCTTAACAAGAATGTCCGTACGTTCATTTTAAACATGTTGATTTTTTTTACTTTTTTAACAACAAATTTTTATGTGATTTAATCATCCGATTGGTCTGATTTTTGGTATGTTGATTCCTGGGACAACAAATTATAATGTTATAAGAAAATCAACTCTATAATCAAGCCCTAAAAATGTAAGTATGTCCATAAACATTATCCTGTATCAAGCAGTTTTCAACAAACTTACTTACAATTTTGCTTCGATTCTTATACATTTATATTCTGATTATTCAGTTCTGACACTATGTAAGTGTTAATACGTCCGTTTGTCCCACCGTTTCTGTGCTTCGCTTTTATGGATGTTGTCATCCTTGTTTTCTCTAGAATTTACAAAAAATATTATATTTACGAAACAACGTCAATTGTAAAAAAAAACTTGTGTTGACAGTTTTTTATTGTAACTATAACAGTTTATTATAAATTATCTATTAAATGAATTTAGACTTTTATAATTTGCCGCTAAAATCTGCCAATCTAGTAACTTTTTGTCAAAATACCAGCGTATTATTGGATGACATGGAGCTATGTAATTGGTTCAATTAATCGATAAATTATAAAATTCCTTAATGTGATATCTTTTTATATAGCTGGCTCTCTGTTTTATTCTATCATACTGATATCAACTATTGGTTATGGAGATCAAACGCCTAAGACTCAATGGGGTAAAGTAAGTGAACAAAAATATCTCATTTGCAAAGGGAAACTAAAAGTTTATAAGTCTACAAAAAAGCAAAGGAAATTGTTTAAATGCCGCATAAATAATGTATTTTTATTACTATTTTAAAAGCAATCTAGTTGTGATATTGAAATAAAGAAAAAACTGTTATTACAATTAGTAGATATTTCTTATTTTACTATCCCTCTCATATCCCATTTCTATTGTGACTTAGTAACATGAAACTCTTTGCGAATAACTTTGGACCATATTCAATAAAATTTCCTTGGGTTGCCTAGTAGTTGGGGTTTCTTTAGCCTTACATAGATATATAATGAAGAATATAAGAGATAGGAAACCAAACCTAACATAGATATAAAGATATAAAAGATAGGCTAGATTAGGAAATGTATAGAATTCTGCTCATTGATTACAGATATTATCAACTAGTTGTTTGAAAAGTTAAAATTTGTGGTCTTATTCGAGAAATAAATTATCTTTTATTAAAGTATCTCTATTCAGATTGTAACAGTTATATATGCAATTATTGGAATACCTCTGTTTATGATTTGTCTTTCAAATATTGGTGACACCATGGCTAACATGTTTAGGTAATAATGTAAAATTTTAAATCTAAGACATTATCAAAATAATTGTAATTATATTGTTTAGTGTGTAGGGGCAGAAAGTCACTTAAAAATTAGTCACGTGACGTCATAAAAATGAGGGAGATGAGAGGAGAAGTGGAAAAGAAAACCCATAAAATAGAAATGGATTTTCACTCACTTTTATGACGTCACGTGTCTGATTTTCAGTGACTTTCTCCCCCTACTTTGGTATGACCAACCTAACATTTTTCAATAGATCTTATTTTCGTTAGATACAAATATTTTTCCTAACAAATAATTACTTTTTTATGACAGACTTAGTCAAAGTAACCCTATTCTGCTAAATGTAATATAATTATGTATAAATAAATTACTTTTAAAATTAATTTTTTTTTATTTAGATTTTTATATTGGAGATGTTGTTGCTTTCTTTGTACAGCTAGGAAAAAGGTATTTTCTCTTCATTGACATGCGGAAGGGTAGTTACAGCATCCCCCCCCCCCCCTTCTTGAATTTGAAATTGAGAGGGCCTTTCTTATTTTTGTTTTACTCCCTCTGGGCTTGCAATCCCAAGCAAAATCCTGTGCACGCTCCTGTGTCTTTGTAAAAACGGCTAATTGAACTGTTATATATTCCAGTCTAGCCTTCCTATTTTTTTAACCCCTTAGGGTTTACACCTTTTTTTTAATACCCATTGCCCGTGGTACTGTTTCTATTTATCTTTGTAAAAAATGGTCATTCAATATCGATAATAGAACTGTTATACAGTTTTGGTCAGATCATCACCACAGCAGTTATAATCAAAATCTTTAGAGAGTATGTAAATTCTGCACTAAAGTCGTCGTCCGCTTATTTTTTCCCAACCAATCCAACTCCCTTTATTTGTGTTATGTTTGGGAAGAATAATGTTGCCCAATGGGTGTTTTCGGGGAAAGCACTAGTTGTATTGATTTAATTATTTTTCTTGATGACAGGTGAAAAGAAAATGTCGTACAAGCATACGTACACCAACAGTTGGATCCAGAATGACTGCGCCACGCCATTCCCTCAAGTTTAAGGATACAATTAGTTTGGGGGTGGGGGCCTCCCCCAGACTTGCTAGAAGGCAGGATATAGTTTATGAGAAATAATGATAATGATATATAGGAGTACATTATACTGCAAATTACATTGGTATCCAAATTTTTGTTACAACATTAAATTATTTGTTGACTGAAAAACTTTTGGTACTGTCGAATTTTAATTGGTTAGTGTACAAACTTTGTAACCATTATTGTAATCATAAAGAAGTTGTAATTTTTATTTATTATCATTTGGGTTGAATACAAATATTTTTGTTCTTATCCTTAAGATTCCTGGTTTAAAGTATAATTATTGCCAACCTTACATTTGAATTTCTTGAAAAAAAATTTCTCATGAAATATTATATTTCTTTACTGGAAAAAGGAGGTATGTATTGTGTATACTGTATCATCTAAAAGATTAATTTAGAAAAGAACTTAGTATTTGAAATGGATGTAAACAAATTTTCTTATATTAAATCTTTTAAAAATCGATCCTTTTGATTGCTTGTTTCTACACTTTGTTTAATGATCTCAATTAAACTGAAATTTACCAGTATTAATTCAAAAACCAACGTTTCAAAGATCTTAAAAGGACATTTAACCGATTACTAAAATAAAATATTTTTTTTAGAGTTGGAAGCATTACAGCCGAGGATATAATAAGCTTTACTGTATCAAACTATGATGCCATGGATATGGGGGAAGTTAATCATATCAGAGAAACAAGGGATCTAGGACTTGATAAAAGGTAAGATTAAATGCACTGTGGGGCAAATACTTCTGTAAACTCAAATTTAATCAGAAGATGTAATAAGCTATACAGTATCTAACTATGATGCCATGGACATAGGAGATGTTAATCATATCAGGGAAACCAGGGATCTAGGACTTGATAAAAGGTAAGAATTAAATGCACTGTGGGGCAAAGACTTCTGTAAACTCAACTTTAATCAAAAGATGTAATAAGCTTCACAGTGTACAACTATGATGCCATGGACATGGGGGATGTTAATCATATCAGGGAAATAAGGGATCTAGGACTTGATAAAAGGTAAGAATTAAATGCACTGTGGGGCAAAGACTTATGTAAACTTAACCTGAATTATCAGATTAAATAAGTTAATCATATCAGGAAAACTAAGGATTGCATTAATTAATTTTTGCAATAACTCTTCACATAGTGGTTTAAAGAATTTAATAAAGTCAATTTTTATGGTTAAGGGTTAATGTATTTAAATTTATCAAGGACAAATAAGACGTCCAAGTTGGGATTTAAAATGGTGTTTAACCCCTAAAACTTTGAAACCCTTCAAAAAAACGTTTGATTACACTCCCTCAAAACTCTTGAAGCCCCTAATTTTACCCCCGCAAAAAGTCTTGGACAGCATTCAAATCAGGGATAGGAAAATGTATAATTAGTTATTCTTCCTCAAAAAAAACTCTATTAATAGAATGGTAGCTCATATCTATGTTTATGTACAAAATACCAAAGTGAAATCTTCAAGAAGAATTAATATATCATAATTCAAGAATAAACAAAACTTGCAACATCTATATTATTATTGTACTTTAATACATGTTCATAAAATTGTCAAAGATTTATATTTTATCATTTTAGATTTGAATCCGAGCTGCCCCAATTGGAACCAATAGTTATGAACGCACAGGAATCTGTTATTGACAATGAGGATCAGGATAATCTTAAATCACATCATCCGGTAAGTATACAAAAATAGTAATAAATAATTCATTTAAGCAAAGCTCTCACAAAAAGCCATAAAGTTAAAATGGGTGAGAATATAAGTTTTACATATAAAGCAATATAAAAGGGAAAAAAATCAGCTTTCGTAAAGTCTTTGTAAGTTAATTCCAAATAAAGGTAATATATTTTCATCAAACACATACTGAATTTAATACTTTGGGTGCTTTTTTGAGGACTAAAAATCAGGGAAAAGGGAATGTGATTCTGACAAACAATTATGAAAGAAAATTTCCCCACAACCCCCCCCCCCCCCTTGTTACCCACTCCCCTTCAGTTACATAGAGAGAAAAAACAAGTTGTACGCCAACTTTACCCCAACAAAATATTAAATTTTAAGGCAATTTCAATTCGAATTAATTGGCTTAGTAGCAGCCCCTGACTAAAAACATTCTTAAACATCATTATTTTTTATTAAACCTTCAAATAAAACAGGGGTTGGGGGGAGGAGCTAGTTTTATTTTCTATGTGGTGATCTAACCCTAGGGGGCTCCCAGCTCCCTATATAACCTAACACAACCTAATAAAGAATCAAACCAAAAACTACCCACTCCCTAATTTTAATATAAGGGAAGAGGGTGGGGTTTAGTGCTAGACTAGGTACTTCAAGGGAATACACCGAACTTTGTGTTTATCCTTCATAAATCATTATTAAGGGAATTGTAAGGAAGAATTCAACAAGAGAGAGTAGGAAAAGCAATCACAGCTCTAAATCATTAACTTTGCCAATAAAACCAAGTAAGTTATATCATATGTTAAGATTACAATCAGTTTTATTGTTTTCATTTATAGGCATTACTTAAATTACTTAAGTATAATAAAAAGTTATAGATATCTGACTTTTCAAGTAATTTAATCTTATGAATGTGACAACCTAAGAATTATTTGATCCGAATTATTTGATTGAATAGCTTATCTTTTTACGTAAATTGCTAATATGTGCTTTTATTCTCAAAAAGTTAAATTTGTGGTAAATTAACAATAATGGGAGGCTGTGGTGATTTCCCTCATAGTACCTTGCGAGCACAGGAACAATCTCCTGATTTTTTTTCAATTAATGGGAGGGGGGTAAATATTTTTTTCTGTATGTGCTTTCTACAGGGTTTTCTTGTCCCAAATGTAACCTAACCTACAGCAAAACACTAGCACGACGAAAAACTTCCCACCGCCCTTATTACCTAATAGATTTTAAGATAAGTTGGTGGCAGGGAGTTTTCTCTGCTCGACTAGACACATTAAGAGAAACCAACCCAATTATATAAATTAATATTGACTTTAAAAAGTGCCAACTGTTATAGCGAGGAAAAATGATGACACGAGCAGTAGCAGCTGTGACCTATCAAAGGTATTTATGATATTTCATCTTCTAAAAATATTCAGAGTGATATCATCCACAAGTAGCAAACCATAAAACCCAAAAGAGCAGATGTTCAGATGTTATGAAAGTTGTAACAAAAAGAAGTAGATAATGTGCATACTCTAAGAAAGTAACGAAACCTTTTTTAAATAGTGAACAAAAGACATTTTACAATCCAAAGTACCCTCGCTCTCTGAACTTTTATATTTGCATTAAAAGATAAAATCTAATGTTTGAAGGTGTCAACACCAACGCGTGGAGCAGGAAGTATGGTTGCAACACCATCAACACCTACCAGAACTACTAGGCTTACCGGTATGTCAAATTAGTTGACACGCATTGCGTGTTCTATAAAACTTACATTTTGAGTAATTAATTATTCCATTCAAGATACTTATGGCTGTTGTGTAAGGATAATTTTTTTCATTTAATATAATTTTCATTTTGAATTACATTGCACAAGTTCACATATTGGTAAAATTAATCTTAAAATTTATATTTAGAATCCTGGGTGAGATCTATAAAACTTCCCTTTCAATCTGTAATTATAGACGTTTTTGTTTTCATACGATTTTTTAAATTATAGTATTTTTTTCATGGGGAGGA
This sequence comes from Acartia tonsa, assembly GCF_053477335.1. Taxonomy (NCBI): domain Eukaryota; kingdom Metazoa; phylum Arthropoda; class Copepoda; order Calanoida; family Acartiidae; genus Acartia; species Acartia tonsa. The sequence goes on from NC_137266.1 coordinate 19,717,575, forward strand.
GGGTTATGGTTTAGTTGACAACTTGTAAAATTTGAGTTTATGAAGCTAAAAATCTATGATTTGAAAAAAACATCGAAAAAAATCTTTTTTTTAAGGAGGAGAATTCTTCCATGAGTTTGAGTATGAAGATTGGGAGGAGATAGATGTGACAAAACCAATACCTATTTGGATTAGCTTTCTTCTTCTTATTTCCTATCTTTGTCTAGGTAATTTTATTTACAAGAATAAGAACAGGACGAAATTGTTAGTTTTAGTTAATTAGAACATTACTTAGTGGTTTATTATTGTTTAAGGTTAAGGTTGTTTTGCTTTTTACCTGGTTGACCCAACAAGGTTTAGCCTGGAGATAGCCTATGAGGACTACACCAAGGATCTATTTTTTTGGTGGTGTATAGTCCCTTTCGTGGCAACGCCTCTTAAGGGGCGTTTCGTCGTATTTTCACAGTAGCTTTTCTCCTTTTCTAGCCCATGCGGGGGGCTCTAAACCTGCTTGGCCAATTGCCTAACCCTGCGGGGCGATCACCTAACCCAATTTAACCTAACCTAACCTAAAAATAAACTATAAAAACTAATGTGAAAATACGACGAAACGCCCCCTATGAGACGTTGTCATGAAAGGAACTCGACCCTTTTTGGTGCATCTCTGAACCAAATCTTGCTTAATTGCTGAGCATGATTGAACTTGACAGCAAACCCTTCAATTGTACGAGCTTTGTACTGTGCATGGTAATGAGTTGCCCCTGTTTTTAGACAAGGCATTCCTCATACTTTGTTGTAACAAACTCTATTATTATAACTGTTATAGGTGCTTTCTTGTACAGTGGATTTGAGAAAGGAAAACTTGATGACTATTTTAATGCCTGGTAATGTTTTAAGTTTTATCCAATTTCAACAAGTACAATAATTCCAATATTAGCTTACCTATAATAATAACTATAGAAATAACAAGGATGACAACATCCATGAATAGAAAACTTAATTATTTCGAAGTTAGACAAATGACTTGCGGACTTATTGGTAGTACTTATGTAGTTGCTTTGATTTCTATATCATGCCCAACTGGTGCAGGAATCATCTTGCAAAGTTTGAATTTTATAAGACATTCTAACATGCATGAAATAAGGATAATGTGTATCCGTCACGGACAGACAAACAGAATATAATTATAGGAAATCATCGCTTTTAAAAATTAATTAATAGTAAAAACATACCTTTCAAGTAAATATCTAAATTGTCAATATTACAGTTTTAATTTAACGTTGTATATTTGTATTTAATTCTTTTAGGCATTTCTGTTTTATTTCATTGACAACCATTGGGTTTGGAGATTACGTGCCCAAAAATAATCGTCTCAATCAAAAGGTAAAGATAAACTATATTATTATATTCTAGCTGCGCTGCTAATTGAAAGTTGTATTCAAGAATCTTATGGGGTAAGTATGGCGTTTTTCAGTCCTTGGATACTTATATTATATTGTGTTAAACCTATAGTATTCATTATTTACAAAAGGAATAGTTTATTAATAAATTCTTAATGCAATGTAATTGTTATTTATAAATGTTGATTATTAAATGTATATGTTGTTTTGTCCCAAAAATATTTGAATTTGACATCAAAATGATAATAAACAAAAATATTCATTGTTCAGAAATTATTGGTTAAAGTGTTTGGACTCTGTTAGTTCGAACCAACTAATCACGTCAAGCCAATAAGAGAAAGTATTTATAAAACTTTGAATGTCAGTATTATTAAAAGTCTAATGTCCCCTCCCTGCCTGTATTTTTGTAAGAAGGACCATTCAAATTTGATGGTTACTGTGTAACCACTATTCATAATTTTTTGTTGTTGTTTAAAAGATGTTGTTTGTTGCCAATAACTAATCTTATATGTTGTTGTTTTTCTTTTGTATGCCTAAACTAAAAATATTATTAGAGTGAGTCTTTGGAGAGGTATATTTTTAATAGTTTGACCAATTTACTTTTTTGTAAATATACATGGCAATTGAAAGTATTCTTTTTATAATAATTCTTCTAAAGTCTAAAGTCTAAAGAATTAGCAAAAACTCAAAATCTTAACGGTTAGCAAGATTACGGTTTTTAAAAGCATAGGAAAATTGATCAAAATTAATAATAAATATGAATCTTAAATACTGAAAGTCATTAAATGTATATTTGTTCATTATTCTCTTTAGATTTGATGAATTTTATGTTAACATATTAAAGTAAAAGAATAGAGGGGACAGGAGTTAAATAACTGTAAGTTTACGGGGTATAAACCCTGTGCCGAATTTCAATTGGGCCTTTGAATATCAGCCTATGGCGTCGGAAATATTAAAACGCTATAAGTGAGCAGAAAGCAATTTGCTAGCAGACGAAAAAATTCCCCAACACTGGAACTAGGAAGTTGTCTGGGTTATATATCTATACTTATAAATTTATTGTTAACACTTTTTATTGTTAATTCTATAAAATAGTTTTGTTCTACTCCCAAGCAAGAAAAAAAGTAAACATTAAAACAATAATCATGAATATATGATATGAAGAAATTGTAAAAATAAAATCTTTAAATGGTCTTCTATTTGAATAATCTCTATTATATCTAAGAGTATTTAGTATAGAGGCATTTTTATGCCATCGTTAATTATCATCCTCTTACCCCCATAACATTACAAAGTTGGGCAAGTGAAAACAAGTCCATTCTCCTAAGCAAATTGTATATTATCACTCATCCTCTTATTTACAATTAAAACTTACCCTTACAGGCACTTGAGAATATTTATAAAGTAAATTAATCCACAGAATTAAAATAAAAAATTGGTAAATGTTCTGATGGCCAAAAACTTCTGGTAAACAAGAATGACAATAACCATAAAATAAAAGCTTGACAAAACAAACAGACGGACAAACGAACATTAACAATCACAGAGTAGCAACGATTGGACATCTTTTGATATTAAAACAAGGACGATAACGTTCAATGGCACCAAAGGTGTTTAAAAATTTAAGCAAATTATACGACACTATCATATAGTTATAAACATGAAAAGCTTTGTTTTAAAGAACTGTCTCCATTTTTTTTATTTGCAAATTTGTGTCCAATATATAGTGCAAATTTTTAATTATATTTTAATATTTTCTTTAATGAAAATACTTTTTAAACGTTCATCAATTGGTTATGGTCCAATTAAAACCTTGATTTTCAAAGAAGTCTATGAAGATAAGTAAAGTCATAAAGGCAAATTAAATCTATACAAGATAAAGAAGAAGAAAATAACTATCTTATATTATTCCTAAAAGAGAATTGACAAGGTTCCAACAACCTGACTATTAGAGCATAACACCCATATACTTAGAATACCTATTAGAGAAGTGGTTCCAACGACCCAACTGTAAGAGCATAACAGCCATATACTTAGAAACATGCAAAAATATACACTTAGGCAAGTCATTACCATTAACCAACAATACTAGGCTTGCAACAAATAAATAAGGCAATGCCATAAATCTTATTAATCTAGCTATATTAATGGAATTAAATAAATGAAAATTTTTATCATTATTTTTTTTCACTGCCTTTCATTAGTAATTTGTTTTAAAATTGCTTAGATACATGATAATGTTTAAGACTTGATTATAGACATGATTCTGTTTTAACATTGTATCTTGTTGTTCTTCAAGTAATTTTTTCCAAGCAGATAAATAGGATTATTATATTATACAAAAATTGTTGTCACAAAAATAAAAGATCAAAATGTTTTAAATGGAAGTACGGACTTTCTGGTAACGATTATTGAGTTTCTACTCTTTCTAAATCGCAACTCCAACAGAAACAGATAAAACAATTGCAACATACCTAAGATAATGAAAAAAGCTATCCGTCAAGGATGCATAGACCGACTCTAGTTATAGAAAAGTTCCGCTTAATAAAAAAAAATATGAATCTTCTTATCAAGCCTACTATAGGTGATTGTCTATATAAGACAAACAAAGGCTATAGGAGAATAATTCATAAACATGTGGTAACAATACAGTATGAATATTATAAAAAATGCATAATAACAAGTTAAAGTCATTCCAACTTATTTCTTCGTGTTCTTAACACATTGCAATTGTTGCAGGGCTCGGCAGCCTCGTTTACAGCCACTAACAAATTCGTGGCTTTGAGAAACATGATTAATTATCCACGCGACTTTCAAGGACTCAGCCAAAAGATTTTAATTTCGCCAACCGTCAGCCACAAAATAGAATAATCGTCAGCGTCTTTTTTCTATATAAACATTTCATGTATCTAACAAATTCTTTTATCGAATCATCTGCATTTTTTTCTAGCTCCTAGATTATCTCCAACCCAATAGGACATAAGTTGAGTGTATCTAAACCTAAAATAATATATAAAATTGTCAGTAAAAATATATCTTGAAGTCATATTGTGATAAGTAATGTAAAGTGTTTTGTCTTGTACAATTTTTTTATCTATGATTTAACATAGATGACAATATTCTTATCTGCGAAGCACAAAAAAAATCTTAGGTAATCAAACATTTTGTCAATAATTATCATATACTTTAATTTTTTTATGATATTTTTTTATTTAGGCGATGGAAGAGTTAGGAGTGTCACCTGAATATGCTGGACTAGTAAGATTTTTTAAAACTACAAATTTTACACAAATACCTAGAATTTTGACTTACCTGTTTATCTATTAAAATGAACATCTTATTAAAGGCAGTTCTACCATTTATATTATTAGTTACTTCGCCTCTAGCCCCTAGGGCAGGGCAAAGTAGGTAAAAAAAACGTAGCCTAAAACCAGCCTACGACATATATAAAGCCTCCTAAAAAGCAGAATCAATTATGACCAGTAGTTTCCGAGATCTTTAGCTTCAGACAGAAAAAAACCTTTCTACTTTATATCATGAATTTTTATAACCAAAAAATTTTCAATACCTATATAGTACATCTTTCGCCCAACATTAAGGTGGTCAAAGAAGGCCTTATATGAAATAACTGCCCTTTTCAAATTAAATATTAGTTTGTTATTGCAGCTATACATACGTGCTTGTTTGTTTAGGTTAGTATCTTGATCAATTCACTGTATTTGATGTTTGGTATGGCTTTGATTGCAACTACTTTCAGCCTACTTGGGGTAAGAAGTCTACAAGATGTTTTCACATATTGAAATGATCTAATTTACTATTTTGCATTTTTCCCAAAAGTACATAGTCGAGCCAAAAAAAGACCATCCCTCCTTTAAGTTGAAATAAATACAAAATAAAAGGGAAAAGGGGGAAGGTTTTTTTTTACTTTGTCAGGTTATGTTAGATTTTATTTGGTACTTCATTTTTTTAAATTTATTTTTAAAAAGGTGGAAAGTGTCAGTGCTCGATAGGCACTTTAAGAGCAAGCACCCCAGTTTGAAATGAAATTATATAAACCAACCAGAAAAAAATGCAGTTTTAACCTATACCAAACTTCGATCCTAGCAAACTTTTCAAAAATAAATAAAAATTTTTACAGGAAGAAGTGAAGGACAAAGTTAAAAATGTGGCAACGAAGCTGGGCCTTAGAAAGGAAGAACATCAAGATTTTATGGAATAAAAAATTTAAGTTAATGTACAATGTATATTATTACAAAACATTAGAATAACAATAAAATTAGGTATCAGTATAGAGATTTTTTGATTTAAACAAGGATGACAACATCCATAAAAGCGAAGCACTGAATCGGTAGGACAAACGGACATTATCACTTGTATTTTGTCAGAACTGAATAAGCAGAATCTAAATGTATGAGAGTCAAAGCAAATTATAAGTAAATTTGTTGAAAAATTGCTTTATACAGATTAATGGTTGTTAACATACTTACATATTTAGGACTTGATTATAAAGTTGCTTCGCTTATAATATTGTACTTTGTTGTCCCAGGAATCAGTATAAGAAAAATCAGATCAATTGGATAATTAGATCACATAACAATATGTTGTTAAAAAATTTAAAAAATCCACATGTTTAATATGGACGTACGGACATTCTGGTAATGATTATAGAGTTGCTAGGCTTTCTAAATCGTTCCTAACTACTACAGGAATCACCATGCAAAGTTTGAAATCTAACATGCCTAAATTAATGAAAAAAGCTATCTGTTACAGACGTACGGACGGACGGACCGACCTTAATTAAAGAAAAGCTTTGCTTTTAAAAATTCAATACTGTGTCAACGTTTCTTTATTTTTTTATTATTTCAAAGTTCAAAATCTCTATAAGATGAACTTACTTATTTAGTGGCGTGCACACGATTTTGCCAGGAACAGCGCTAATGTTTAGGTCGGAAGTCAATAAAAGTCTAAGCTTATCTAAGGATGCAAATTTTAAGAGGAGTGTTAACTTTTAATGTATTATCTCCCTTGGCTAATTTAGACGGGTGTATTACACAACAGATTACCCCCTTAATAAGACATATTTGTATTTAATAATCACGAAACCTTTCAAACAAAAATAGATAAAAAAAAATACATGTTGAATGAAGTACAAGGCTAGAGTCTGCAATTTTTCAGATGAACCTATTAAGTTTAGTCAACCGAGGAGGATTTTTTGCTAATATACAATGGGATGTAAAGTGACAGATATATTATATAATATATATTTGTATGTATCAATGAGGGGTTGATTAATGAAAATAATCATAAAAATTTAATACTTTTTAGATAAATAAAAGCGGCCGAGTAAACGTTTTCAAAAAGAAAACGATTTATTCAAAAAAAGCACATGAAATACTTTTATGTATACTAGCGGCTACGCCCCTAGAAGCCTCTAGGGGCGTAGGAAGAGAAAAGTCGACCTCGTCCCATTTTTAATTTGAGTTTCAAAAGATTTTAAAAAGTTTTTTTGAAGGGAAGGGGGTGAAGACACCCTCCCCAAAAATAGTTTAAAACCTTCCCAGGACCTATGAGAAGCTATACTGTAAAGGAGAACAATATCGGTTCAGCGGTTAGCGTGATCATTCGGGACAGACAAAAAACACTTACTACTTTATATAATAGGATAACCCTATCTATTTTTTCGTTTGTTTTTGTTAGATAAATAAAAAAAGGTCAGTATTTAAATCTATAAAACAAGGATGATTGAATTCATAGAAAGCAAAGAAATATATATATAAAAAATCCAATGGTTTTGCATAACATTTTATGCTTTTTTTTTTAGCAAAGTGGTCAACATTGACTTTTAAAATGAATTGAAACAAAACCTGCGTCACCCTACTTTAATCAATCTTATTTAAAATAAGTGGAAGGATGTAAAGTGGAGTTTCAGTGCTCAAGGAAACTTTGTTTGAAATCACCACACATACTCCTATTGAAAATATGTATTAATGAGTAGCCACGCTGCAAATATGTTACATATTATTATGTAAATGTGATATAAATCTAATTGTATATATTATGTTTATTTTAATTTCATGCATGATTTTTTAGCAATTTTATTTTATTTGTACGTAATTGTGTCTGTAAAGTTTTAGATTATGTCATTCTAGTGGCTTTGTCGTTAGCATTGAGGGGCTGGAGGGGAGTAAAATAGCCTAAAACAAACCTAGCAAAAAAAAACATTTGATGAAGCTCTCATTTGTATGACTAAAACAAAACATATTTGTTAAGCTATATCACTTAATCTACACAAATTTTTTCCATAGTTTATTTTTTTACCAGGGTTAAAGTGTGGTATGCGGCAACTCTGGACCATGCAGAAACCAAGACATTATAGTGATGCTACGCACCCAGCTAAATCCTGTTATTCTACAATTGTAAAGCCACCTGAAAATATGTCAGATAACGGTATTGATTTCATCTCTCAGTTGTCCTGCAAATGGAGGGAGGGGTGTTACCCCTCCCTCTCCCATCTTAAGCACCGGAACCTTCCCCTTCAACCACCAAGTTATCAGCACCACCTCAACCCTGAGGATAAAGGATCTAAGCCTTCCCTCACCTGATAGAATCACCCCCCACACAGACTGTTGTTGTCACAGAAATCATCAAACCTTCCCTCTTTAGTACCCAGACCTACCACTCAACCCCTCTATGCTTATCTATGTGCTGTTCCATGGGCTATCCTGCCTTCCCCAGACAGGGATAGCTATCTACCTAACCATTGCAATTATCTATGTTTTACTTGTATGATTTATCTTTAACTATCTTTATTCCTAATCCATATGTATTTATATTATGTTGTACAACTTTAGTAACTCTTAGACCTTCAATAAAGTGACAACTGAAATAGATGTTGATTATTATTTAGTGAATGCTAGAGAAGCGTAGCTTCTCTATAGTAAGGTGTCCACGTCTGTCACACTGCCGTAATCTAATTGAACTCCGGTGTCTGCCATTATCCTCGGCGGATACCACAACTTTTGGTGACAGCTGTGTGAGATTACGGCGAACCACAAGTGTAGAGCAGACGCGCAGCTGAGGCTAAGGTACTCCCAGCAGTGAAACTGGCAAAACTGACACAAGCAACCTGAATTACCCACCCTGGATAGCAAGGTCTAACTCTGTATCCGGCAGTTATGGAAGCGAAACTGGCAAAACTGACACAAGCAACCTGAATTACCCACCCTGGATAGCAAGGTCTAACTCTGCATCCGGCAGTTGTGGAAGTGAAACAGCGAAACTTGACGGAGAACCGCGAGAAGCGCCGACATCTAACGGAGAATTGAGCGCTCAAAGGGCTGAAACAGGCCTGCGGACTGGCTGAAACAAGCCAAATAAGTGCAAACGGCTGAAAATAGGCCAACCTTACTGCAAGAGATAGCAGGATCCGAACCAGCGGCGCTAGCAGGACGGGACATTCCCTGCCGCCATCAGCCGGATTTGGATCAGCGGCGCTAGCAGGACGGGACATTCCCTGCCGCCGATAGACTGAAACAAGCCAAGGATTCGAACCAGCGGCGCTAGCAGGACGGGACATTCCCTGCCGCCAACAGTCGGATTCGGATATACGGCGCTGCAGGACGGGACATTCCCTGCTGCCGATAGGCTGAAACACGCCACATAGCTGCAAGCTGCGAGCCAACATACGAGTGTAGTGCACCAAAGCAGAGAAAACTACGTCAACTCCAAGTATCCTGAGAGGCTACAACGCAGCCACCCATCTAGAAAAACAGATATTATATCACATTGCAGGGATTACCACCCTGGTGTGATGGCTAAACAATAGATTTATGAGCAAAGATTGGCAAACAATTTGTTGTGTTGTGATAAAACTAAAAATAGAACAGGCTTGGATTTATTGTGTATTGTGATAACAACTAAAAATAGAACAGGGTTGGTAAACAAATCTGTTATGTAATTGTGATAAGGACAAAAATAGAAGCTAGATGTAATATAACAAATGCCCTGATACACAATCTAATCACCTCAAGCCTACAGCACAACAACAATACACCCCTTATCTCAGAGGAAAGGGAGGGGCCCATTCTCCACTGAAGGAAATACAATCAAGGTGATATAACAGATAAGCCTAGGATTAAGGAGAAAGGGCACCATTACTTCATCACACAGTTACCTCAAACCCACAACACTCCCCCCTTCCTCACAGGGGGAACGGACGGATTCACCCCGTCCCCTCACGCGCTTCCCCCCTCCTACCCACACTTGACTAAGTCCGCCCACGGTGTGGAGCTAGTGACCGGGAACACAGAGCGCCATTTACGGGTAGCGCAACGGAGTGCGGAAATATCATAAAATTCAACGGACAAAGCGGACCAACGAGAGAGCGAGTTGAGGGATAAGTGCGCGTTTTTACCTGTGTGCGCGGATTGACGGTGCGTAAGCGCGCTGCAAGGAAAGGAGATTTCACGCACACACACACACACACACACACAGGAGAGGGGCCACTCTATAGCATACAACAGAGATATTTTTTTAGGAGAAAAACTTGCAAGCTCCTCCCTCCCTATCTACAGTGTGATAAGGAAAACTAAACCAGTTCCTTAAACCCGCTCAGACCCTCAACATCTTCCTAGCCCTGCCAACCCTACTTCAAAGCTGATTGGTTAGTGAAACAAATATATGTATATATAAATACCCAAGTGATAAATAGTGTTGTTTTTTTTGTATCATGGGTGCAAGTAAGTGAATACTAACCTCACCATACAACACTGGAAACTGATATGGTAACTGAACGAAAGTACGCCCAACCTGTGGACATAGCCTGACTTGATGCCCCACACTGGGCAGTGGTGGTGTGTACCTGGACCATCGACCCTCATAGTTGTGAACTATATACAGAGGAAGCGTGATTTTTTGGAGCAAGGAGGAAAGCTAGCTAGCTCTGGGGATATTCCTATACACGTATAAATATATATGGGAGTGTAGCCATATATATATAGATAGCCTACCTATCCATATATCTACTAGCGGATACGCTCCTAGAGACATCTAGGGATACCTAACATATTCCCTTTTATCTTTAAGCTAAGATCCGCTGGTTATCACAGAAATCAAGAGCTATACTGGAAAGGAGAACAACTCAGGCTCAACAGTTAAACAAGACGCTGGCACCAACAGACCAACCCCCTGCTACTTATCATGGGGACGCGCCAGCCACAGAAACTCTTGAGCCAGGAGGACCGAGCCTACGGCTACGTGGACTACCACCCTAATTACACAGCTATAGTATTTATACTAGGGGTGAGCCGGCTCGAACCTCCTTGCGGCGCGGCTACTCTACTCTGCTCCTATATCTGCAAGATAAGAAATTGTCAGCCCCTAGCCAGACGTGCGGCAATAGAAGACATTCCTGATTGGGCATTAACTGTGTGCCTAGGCCTGCTGCTGGCACTGTAGTGGACAGAAGTCTTCATTTGGACCAGAACCACCAACATCTGTACCCCACCACTCTCTGCTTCTTCATACAAGATACTGCTTCTGTTATTACTTTGGCCTACTGTGTTGAGTACAGTGAACATCAAACACATGCCAGGTCACAGACCCCTGGTCCCTGAGATGCCCTTGTCTGGAAGGGTGACTGAATGTCCGCTGCACAGCTCCTGTTCAGTTGGTGCTCAACGCACGAGAAATGGCGATACTGGACTGGGGATTGTTGAACCTGTAGGTGTCCTCCTGGGGGTGTTGAACGATGCAACTGAGCCTAATGAGAAGGTGACAAGCTTCAGAGACTTAGTGGCCAGCCCCAAGATGGACACTACCACCAGAACCGAGACTCCAAAGGGGCCCAGCCCTAGGGCCAGTACCACCTGTTCCTGGGGTGGAAAGGTCCTCCCTGGCGCTGGCCTCACCAAGCTGGAGGATAAGGAGCTGTCCCAGGGGAATAGGCTCTTCACCCAGATGCCCGACGCGTACCTGGGGGTGGGGGAGCCGCCACCCAAGCCTCCCTGGGAGCCCCCAGGCATGGAACGACTGGGGACCGGCCTAAGGATGGGGAATGGTGACCTGCTGCAGTGGAAGGCTTTACCCAGCACGAAGGGAGCAGGGTTGACCAGCAGCAGTGAGGCTGTTCCCCCACACTCCAAGACCAGATGCCTCTACTCTGTTGAACCACTGCACATGTCCCAGCCAAGACCCCCCATGCTGCTGAAGATGGAGGCCCACCAGGATGCAGAGCTCCAACTAGGGAAGTCAATAAGAAGGCCACCCCCTGCCAAAACCAGAACCACCGCAGGGGCTCCCCACCAGCAGCTGACGGAGCCTGGCAGGGACGCAATACCAGCTGGCAACTCTGGCCCAACTCAGGTGGCTACCAACAGCCTGCTGGCAGTCCAGAATACAGTTCAGGCTACCATCAGTATGGCATCTTCTGGGCCTTGCTGGGTCAACTGTGGGTACCTGTCCACACACTGGCCACAGGTACCCCCCAGAGATCATAGCCCCCCTTCCGACTGGCACCATCAACGGCCTTTGCTACCAACTACCTGGCGTACCCAGAGGCAGGATCCCTCATGTGGAGAAGCACCTGCAGAAGCTAAGGCCGAGGCTGGCCTCGCCACCCAGGAGAGGAGAGCCGCTGTTGGATGGAAGGGACCTGTGTGTATGGGGAGGAGGCTGAATGTAACCAAGGAGCCACCACAAGCAGCCCAGCACCGCCTGACCCCTAGTAGGGGAGACCCTGTTTGTCAGCTGGTGCCCCAACTGGAGGAGGAGAGACCTGGCAGGTTGATACACCCTGGGGAAGCCGGCCTGATGGGACCCAGCTGGACGAAGGAGCGCTGCCGCTTCAACGGCCACACAGCCGCCAAGTGTAGAACCGGTTGGGACCAGGCAATGAAGAAACACCAGGCCGCCCAACAACCTGCATGCAACCAGTCTGACACCCAGGTCCACCTGGAGGGAGATGCCCAGCCGTCACTCCAACCAGCTGCCGCCGCTGGGGCCGCGGCTACCCAGGAGTCTGTGTCTCAGATTGGGACCATAGTGGCCAGGATCAACGTGCTGGGAGGAGCGGCTGAACCCAACCGGGTTGGCCTGGACCTCAGCCTCAACCACAGGGGACCGGTGTCCGTAACCCCTGTCACCCCCAGCAAGAGCCGAGGGGCGCTACCCAGCGCCACCGGGACGGGGCACGGGGAGGCCCTGGCGGCCGCCGAGTGGGAGAGGCAAGAGGCGCTAGCCAGCGAGTCTGAGTCGATGTATGGGACGCCAACCGGCGTCGCCACCTGGAAGGAACGAGAGGTGCTTCCCTGCACCACCAAGCTGATGTCTGGGGCGACAACCGTCGCCGCCACCTGTGAAGACTGGGGGGTGCTATCCAGCGCCCCACGCTGGTGCCTGGGGCGACAACCGTCGCCGCCACCGAGAGACCTGGACCCCTGTGAAGACTGGGGGGTGCTATCCAGCGCCCCCACGCTGGTGCCTGGGGCGACAACCGTCGCCGCCACCGAGATACCTGGACCCCGGAACGAGCCCGCAGCCCCAGAGGAAGGGGTGACACCCATCACCCCCAGCCAGCCAGAGCCCCCAGCCAGCAGGGAGAGTCCAGCTGTCCCTCACCCTCAACTGCATCCAGCTGTCTACCTCCCTCAACCAAGCCAGGGTAATTGTATTGCACCGGTGTACCAGGAAGTTTGGGCTGGGTCAAACTTGCCTACGCCCCCTGCATCTGCCCCAGGAACCAGGATATCAGCCATTACCAGCCAAACTGAAGAAGCTTTGACCGCTGCCTGGGGAGTAACTCAGCTAGATGTGCCAAGTGCCGAGCCCAACCATAGAAGTAGAGGATCCCCAACAACTATGTCTACCCAAGATGGAGACGATGTGCCTGGACCCCTTCAGGCTAGGGGAGGAAATCCGGAGCCTTGTGCCTCCAGTCCACCAGCAGCAGTGGCCGTGGATGGGCCTGTCTCCCAGCCAACTAGAGCGGAGCCACCCTTGCAGATCCAAGACAGCCTCTGGAATAAGGGATGGACTGTTAACTTCCCCTACCCCGCAGGTCTGACTGCCATGCACCACCCTGCCAATGTCCAGGATGAGCCTGAGGGAGGCAACGCTCCTACAGTATGGCAACCACCACCTGCCCGCGTTGACAGAGACCCTGGAAGCCGAATGAACCTGACCAGCCCCGAGGGCGAAGAAGCTGCGCCTGCATCCAGTAGCCAGCCTGCCAGCAGCAAGGTGACCAACACGATGGAGACCACCAGCCCAGTAGAGAAACCTGAAGAGGTGTATACCAGGCGGCTGTTGGTCCAAGCCTCCTCATGTGCTGTGCCACCCCTGGAGGTTGCCAGGGTGGCCTCAGAGGTACCCATCCAACGGCCAGAACATCCAACAGGACCAGCTACTCCAGCAGATATAGCAGATTCCGTTCGACCTGGGGAGGGCTGGAGTCCACCACCGTTCAGCAGCTGGTATCCTGGCGGACCCATTCCACAAGGACAACAAACTGAAGGCCGCAACCACTGTCGGAAGTCTGGCGGTGCAGACAACCCCTCCCAGCCTTCCGAGGGGAGAGTTGTGGTATGCGGCAACTCTGGACCATGCAGAAACCAAGACATTATAGTGATGCTACGCACCCAGCTAAATCCTGTTATTCTACAATTGTAAAGCCACCTGAAAATATGTCAGATAACGGTATTGATTTCATCTCTCAGTTGTCCTGCAAATGGAGGGAGGGGTGTTACCCCTCCCTCTCCCATCTTAAGCACCGGAACCTTCCCCTTCAACCACCAAGTTATCAGCACCACCTCAACCCTGAGGATAAAGGATCTAAGCCTTCCCTCACCTGATAGAATCACCCCCCACACAGACTGTTGTTGTCACAGAAATCATCAAACCTTCCCTCTTTAGTACCCAGACCTACCACTCAACCCCTCTATGCTTATCTACCTATTGTGCTGTTCCATGGGCTATCCTGCCTTCCCCAGACAGGGATAGCTATCTACCTAACCATTGCAATTATCTATGTTTTACTTGTATGATTTATCTTTAACTATCTTTATTCCTAATCCATATGTATTTATATTATGTTGTACAACTTTAGTAACTCTTAGACCTTCAATAAAGTGACAACTGAAATAGATGTTGATTATTATTTAGTGAATGCTAGAGAAGCGTAGCTTCTCTATAGTAAGGTGTCCACGTCTGTCACACTGCCGTAATCTAATTGAACTCCGGTGTCTGCCATTATCCTCGGCGGATACCACAAAAGGATTAGACAAATCTTATATTATAAAAAAGGTAAGATTTTTTTGTCTGAAGCTTAATATCTCGGAAATAGTTGGTTCGAAAGGGTTGTACTGTTCAAGGAAGCTTTATAAATATCTTTGGATGATTTTAGTCTACTATCCTCACCGTCATCCATGGGCTAGGGGTGAAGCAACTAGCTAGTATTTCTTGTAATTAATATTACACACCAGAAATCTACACTGGTTCCCAAACTTTATAATGGTATGTAAATCAATTTAATTTTGAATTGAAGGGTAAATTAGTTGATTTTAAATGACATTTCACTGTAACCATGGCTATTTCATAATATGCTGTTGAGAGCAATTAAATTTGATGTTCAATTATTGCAAAGCTGGCCACTCATACTTTCAAAACAAGGAGAAAATTTGTATTGGTTGTACAGCTTCTGAAAAAAATAATAATTTGGCTACTTCTAAAAGAAATTAGCATTTGAATCTTTTTAATTATCCGAAATAAATTCAATCATCTTTCGAATTTTTTTAAATTTCTTTTCTTGTAGTATAGCTCCGAAACCGTGTTATTTCTGCGGATTAAAACCGGTTATTGACTATAATGAAAAATACTAAAAAAGATTTTTTGTAAAACAAAATGATTTATAGAGTTGCTGCGTATTTACAATCTTATAGCGGATTAACTCAAATTCATACAAAATCCGTTTTCTAATGATTGACAGAAAAAATACGCTTAACGTTTAATTAATTAAGTACTTAGAATTTAGAAATTAGCGCATCAATTTTTATTATCATTTCACTTTTTATAACTTGAATAAACTATCGTCTGCGCCCCTACAATATACATGTTGTAAATTGAATTTTATGGGGGGTGAAAGGTATTTTTTCAGGGTCATTGATCAATTCCCCAGGACCAAAAAAAAGCCCCCCCTGAAAACGAAAAACTACCCTATCATAACATTGCATATTGTGAATAAAACCATTTAGTCGACATAAACTCTTTAAATTGCATATAAACTTTTATTAGTTTTGACAAGGATAATGTTTTAACGGTTTGCAAGATCGGTTTACAGAGAGACAGACAAATGTTTATATGTGTACTTATTAAAATGACAAAGTTTAATAAAAATTACATCTAAAACTAGATATGTTTTTGAATACTATACTTAATACTCTATTTTATCTGCCTTTTAAAACTTTTCTTTTGGCTGATATATAGACAATCTACACTTAAAGAAACTAAGACTTTCATTCATCATATTAATTTTGAATAAAGAATGTTAATCAATCAATAACCTAGCATTTAATTAATTTTATATATGCATTTTACAGGGCGAGGATATCTTTTATCTTTATCAATAAAAAAGGCTTTAAGATTTATAATTTTTTGTAATTTCTGTCTAAATGTTTTAAAATGGTGACACTGACCAACCCCTGCACGGAATTGCCCCAATATAGGATAAATTAGGTTAAGTTGTGTTATTTAAGTTAACCCTTAACAGTCGGGCCCCTTGAGTCAATTTTCGCTTCCTTCACCCTTTTATTTAACAACCTTTGTTTTAGATCCTTTTTTACTTAAAAATTTCAAACGGCTGTAATTTTCTTATTTTTGAAGCTTGAAGAACAATTTTTTTGCAGAAAATGTTTATCTTTCTGTAAATTTTATATTAAAAATATTAAAATATAAATTTCAGCGGCCGCAGCTGTACTTATCAGCAGTTTGGGCTCTTTATCTTTCACACACAGAAAATGAGATAGAAAAAACCGGAGGGGGGGGTGGGCGTTCTATTTTGGTTAGGTAATCCTAAAGATAATGTCTTTCAAGGTTTAGGTGATTAAAGAACTGTTAGTCGTTAACGCCATATTTTATATGCTGCATATTTGCTACTAGGCCAAATTACATAAAATTTCAAACACTGGATAGCATACGAAATTTGGATATAGTCCCTTTCGTGGCAACGCCTCTTAAGAGGCGTTTCTTCGTATTTTCGCAGCAGCTTTTCTCCTATTTCTAGCCCCTGCGGGGACCAATTGCCTAACCCGGCGGGTCAAAAGCAATTTTGATATTACGACGACTGGCCCCTTAAGAGGCAGTGCCACGAAAGAGACTAAACCCCAAAATTCTTATTAGGCTTATTGCTTACAATCTTTTTTTTAACAACCTGTAAAAATAATTATTAATATGCATTTACTTCGAAGATAATAAATATTCGCAGTTACCACCTTTCATAGTATATGAAACGCTTCTTTAAAATTATTTTGTAAGTCTGTTTTTTAATATTCTTTTTATTCATTTGATGAATTTTGAAAATAGTTTTTTTTGTCCACCTATTTCATTTTCAATCAGGTTTACCTAAATTCTAACATAAATAATTTGATATAATCTAACAATAATTTTGTTTAAGGATTAATTACCCTATTATATAGTAGTAAGGTACACTTTCTTAAAATTTAGTTAATAACCTGACCGATTTTGTTTCTTCGGGTTTGGAAAGCTTCGCGTAGGCTCTGAGATGGTTCAGGCCATTTGATTTTTAGATTTAAGTCTTTAGATAGTTTCTGGCTCGGCCATTTTTCTGCTCTTTCCTGCCCCTACGAATGTAGAGCCCTAAATGCTAAGAGCACAGCCGCTATTAAATAATATGTTAACACTTACATATTGTTTTATGCGTTATGACCGATTGGGGTATTGTTTATAGAATAGTTTTTAGAATTTTTATTGAAATCCCATTGTTAAAAAATGTTAATGTTCTTTGTATGAAATATAAGATTTCAACAACAACTGAAATGATTGAGCTATCTTTTTCATAGCGAATCTTCAAATATGCCTTTGGATGGTTTTTGCTATTTAATTTTTAAGATTTAAGTCTCGGAATGTTCTTTGGCTATATGAAGCTCCTCATGAACACCGGGACGCAGCCGCTAGATTTTTATGAAAAACTAACAACAATAAATCATAGAAACTAAAATATTGCTAATAGAAATTAAAATCCTTTTAAAATTTTATTATGATTCCTTTGTATGGTACTATTCTTGTTTAACTGTTATAAAACACATAAATATATCAGTGATTAATATTTTATAAGACCATTTAAATTTGACTGGGGTTATCTAAATATTTAAAAAATGCAAACCATTAAATTCTAACAGCCATTCTATGTCTTAAAACTTCTTTTGTTTAAGTTTTAATTGAGTAAAAATATAATATTTTTTTTCAATTGCTTTTCTGTCCGTAATGGATAGCTGTTTTCGTTATTTTAGGCATGTTGGTATCGTCCTATTGATTTCAAACTTGGCATGATGATTCCTGTAACGTTTAATACAATTTAGAGAGCGTAGCAAGCAAATCTTTATCATTAACAGAATGTCCACATATTCATTTAAACCTCTTAAAAATATTTTTTTAATCATTATGATTATCCTATTCATCTTAATGTAACTGATTTCTATGATGATTAGACACTATGTAATAAGCAAAGAATTAAATGTTCGTATTGAGATTTAAATGGAAGTTCTGTTTTGATATCTAGATAATGTTAATTATTGAAAACATGTTCTTTAAGTATCTTTTTGTTATGCTTCGCTTTTATGAGTGTTGTCATCCTTGTTAATTAGAAATCATATCGATTATTCCTAATTTAACGACTTTGTTTAAAGTATGGATAGATTCTGTAGCTGCACTACTAAAAATATTTTGGTCAGACAGACAGACATACAAACAGATGTGTACTATTAAAATGCTGCACTTTTTCAGAATTATATAAACCAAAGTTTATAAATCTCACATCAACAAGATTTCAAACTAGAATAATTTGAATTTTATCTTTTAGCACAAAAACGTGAACACATTAATAGTGTCTGACTGATTATGACGTAACAAAAAAATGAGAGGCCGTTATTGACCAATGGTAAAATTTATAATGGCCTCTCATTGGCTAATTTTTTTTGTTACGTCATAATCAGTCAGACACTATTACTGTGTTCCAAAAACGTTTCTATTTAACATAAATATTTGTATTAAGCACGTAATATAAATTTTAGTTTTGGCGAAAAGCAGGGAGGAAGAGGACATTGAACTGTAAATGACAGGTACCTAAAGTTCTTTAATAATGCTATCTTTTTTGTTGGCTATAAAACTTTGGGTACTTTTATTGAGTTTTGATTGGTCGGTTCAACCAGGGACAAAAATTTTCTGAAAAGAAAGTTTTAGTTAAACAATATACATATTTTTTATGGTTTTATTTATCGTTACTTTACTTAATTTTTATCAATATTCCTTTTGCTATGAGGCTATAAAAAGCTTAAAATTGTCTGTTTTTTTATAATAATTGTCTATGTTATCGTTTTTAGCGCGTACTATTATTTAATCTATTTATAACCTTTTAAATTTTTGCAATCTGCATTTTACCACGTTCCCTTTTTGCATGGTTCAACAACCAGCTAAACCAAAGACATAGTGTTGACGACATACTTAAATGTTAAAATATTGACTACTTACATCCTATTTTTACAATTATGTTTCGTCCGACAGCAACGGTTAGCTCTCTCGTATTTAATTTAGACATAATAGAATTATTCTATATATTTTAAGCTTTGCCTGATGATTCTTAAAACCATTAGGTATGATTTAGGAAGCGTAGCAATTCTATAAATGGTTCGAATCTCGGATCAAACCACGTCATATCTAAAGACTTTTTAACTTACTAGCGGCTTCGCCCCTAGCCTCTAGGGGCTTTGCCCCAAGAGGTGATTAAAAAAATTAAGGCGAAATTCGTTAAAGGACCAAGGAAATCTTCTACAAAACCTAAAGAACCTAGGAAATCTTCTACAATACCCAAAGAACCTAGGAAATCTTCTGCAAAACCTAAAGAACCTAGGAAATCTTCTACAAAACCTAAAGAACCTAGGAAATCTTCAGCAAAAAAAAAAAAAAAAAAAAAAATGGGGGGGGGATTTTTTGTTTTTGGGGGGGTTGGGGGTGTCCCACCCCCCAAGAAAATAGCTTAAAACCACCACAGGACCAATAGAAATATACCCTGAAGAGTAGAATCCAATCGGTTCAGTGGTTACCGAGATCTTAAGGGACAGACAGACGGACAGACGGACAGACGGACAGACGGACAGACATCAAGCTACTTTGTATTATAGATGACAGTTACATTACATTTATAGTAACATTAAGGGAAAAACCTTGGCATAGAACAGAGGTAATTCTTAACCATCCAAAGTTAGGACTTCCAGACAAAGGCTATTAATGTATTGGTTGTCTGCAATAGTTGGTATTTAAGTGCCTACGGTTCGGTCCTTCCTTGTTTACAAACCGTCCCCAGTGGTATTAATGAGGTATTATGTTGATGTAATAGCAGCCTCGCAGTTTAACTGGTCATATTTGTACTGGTAAGCACCATCTGACACTCTATCTAGACCAGTGGCGTGCACAACAATTCACCAAGGGGATGTGAAACTAATAGGCGGTGAATAAGAGACGTTCAATTTCAATTTGAAGGTGGGTCTTAACACCCCTCTACACCCCTCCTCCTACCTCACGCTACTATTGTACAGCAACATAGTCTTGGCATAGAAAAAGAAGTAGAAAAAAAACTAAAGATAACATGCCAGACAAAGATTATAATCAAAGTTCTCTCTAAGCTTTTACTCAAAAGCCAATAGAGCACTAAAATCCCCCTCTTAATGTTTAACAATGAAATAGGTGATGTTTTTTTGTATGATTATCCATTGCAGGACATATATCTGAAACCTGCAGGGCTATCCGGTTCTAAAAATAACCTAACCTAACCTGCACGAATTAACATACCAAGCTGTAACTCTATAGGCATAGCCGCTAGTTTGGTTTCAAAGTAATCCTCATAATAAAGTAACAGGATGTGTGTCTGTTTGTTTGTACCGAAGGATCTCCCTAACCGCTAAAACGATCAGGTTCTCCTTAATAGGGTAGCTTCTAATAGGTCCCGAGAAGGTTTATAACTATTTTTGGGGAGGGTACCACCACCCTCCTAAGTGAAATCACAAAAAAATCGACAATTTCGTAAAGAATTGAACGCATCATAGACATGAAATAAGAAAAAAAACAATTATTTCAAGTGCCACAAGAGGCCTCTAGAGACGTAGCCGCTAGTATTTTTTAAAAACACTAATATTCAATATGATTAATAAAAGATCAGTCATAATGAAGATGTGCATAACAAAGCCAAGTTCCTTAATCCAAGAGGTACAGGGATTTATCATTTGGAGATTAATCCACAAATCCAATTATATCAAACAAAAGTACAAAAGTAAGCTTTTCTAAGTAGGCAAGTACAAAAAATAGCAAATATTTATATGCCAAAGACTGCGTCCATATCATTAGGGCTCTCCATATGAAGGAAAAGGGGGGTTGCAGAAAATAGCCCACAATCAACACAAAACTTAAAAATAAACATGAAATAATTCCAAGGACCTATGTAAAGATTACCTAAAATGAAGAACTCTAACGGTTCAGCTGTTAGCGAGATCACATTAGCCAAAAAAACATATCTATAATACAAAGTAGCTTGATGTCTGTCCGTCTGTCCGTCTGTCTGTCCCTTAAGATCTCAGTAACCGCTGAACCGATTGGATTCTACTCTTCAGGGTATATACCTATTGGTCCTGTGGTGGTTTTAAGCTATTTTCTTGGGGGGTGGGACACCTCCAACCCCCCCAAAAACAAAAACAAAATCCCCCCCATTTTTTTTTTTTTTTTTTTTTTTTTTTTTTTTTTTGTAGAAGAATTCTTTTGTAGAAATATTCTTTTGTAGAAGATTTCTTTTGTAGAAAATTTCTTTTGTAGAAGATTTCTTTTGTAGAAAATTTCTTTTGTAGAAGATTTCTTTAGTTCTTCTTATTTTTTTTTTTGGATTTTTTTTGTTGTCATCTCTTGGGGCAAAGCCCCTAGAGGCTAGGGGCGAAGCCGCTAGTTACTTTATATAATAGGATGAGATAAAGCTAGCTACATATATTGAATGTAAAAATATAAATATTTTCTATGGACCTATCCCTACAGAATCCAACAATAATTATTGGAACAAACCAACATAAAGGTGTACCAAAAAAACATTTTTAAAAAGTCAATTCATATCTAATCAAATGAATTTAAGGTTTCCGTTGATTTGTCTGTTGGCTAAAATTTTCAAAACTACTTAATCGATTGAGTTCTCTTTTTTCACATATGTCCCTTGATGATTTAACATTGTAAAATTGATAGGCAAGCCGTTTACGAGATCTTAATCGACATATATTTAGACATAAATTAAGTGCTGTATAAAGTTTTGACTAATTATAATTTTATGTTCACCCTTTGTATCTCAGGAAGTCAAGTAAAAAGTTTTATGCATTACTGATCCAAGTAGCATTGTATAACCATATGTGTATATGTGTGTGTGTGTATGTGTGTGTGTGTGTGTGTGAGTGTGTGCATTGCAATTTTTATAAATGTATTACTTTGCCAGTCAGTCGTTATGATTAAGCAAATTTAACCAAATTAGCATAAGGGCAATTTTTTTGCCATATTATGCATTTTTGCAAATTACAAAGAATATCGTTTATTATTTCTGCTTAGTTTAAAGTGTCTGTTTGATTTATCTTTCTATCTTATTTTTAAAACATAAAAACAAATACACAAAGAATTTAATTGAAAGTTTAAGTAAAAAATTGCATGATTATCGTTAAATAATAATTAATATAATATTAATCGTTTAATAATTATTTCTTTTTTATATTAATGATTATCTAATTTATTTTAATTTACCAAATTTGTGGATCTTTGTGTGTTTTTCTTGTACTATTTATATCAAATTTATATTATTAGCAAGGAAAAATATGTTCATCAATAGCGCAGCAATTATAAAAATAAGTATAAAGCAAGGGTCAGTTTTAGCTTATCATTTATTTCTTTCTATATAAATAATATGGACCAAATAAATAAGTAATAAATAAATTAAATCACTAGCACTTTTTTTCATTGGGTTGAGGAGGTTGGGGGGAGATTTGGAGGATTAAGGATGGAGGAATTCAGGATTGGGGGAAATTTGAGGATATTTTATGGGTGGAAAATTTCTTGAGATTTTACTTCTTAGGCGTGGTAGGCGGGGGCAGGGGCATAGGCGGGGGCGGGGGCATAGGCGGGCTCCTCATGCTTGGGGGCATCAGCAGCATAACCGTAAACGATCTCAACACAGACCTGCTTGGGGAGGGTCAGCTCAACGGTCTGGCAGGCGGGGGCAGCCAGCTGGGTGATGCACTTCTCGAAGGTCTCAGTGACATCCTCAACCTCGGGGACGGTGATGCACTTCTCCTCGGTCAGATCCTCGCAGGAGATTCTGGGGAGGGCGATGGGCTTGTTGACACAGGTCTTGATGGGCTCGGGGTAGACAACCTCAACGGCGGGCTCAACAGGGGTGACGACGGGGACGTTGTAGCAAGTCTCCTGGGCGACCTCCTTGCAGTAGTTGTGGCCGTATCCGTGTCCGTAGCCGTACTGGGCGGGCTGGCAGACGGTGACCATCTGGGTGACGCACTCCTTCTTGAAGGTAACCTCAACGGTCTTGGCGGTGGTGGCTTCGGTCTTGGGCTGGTAGGTGTAGGTACAGATCTCGTTGTCAATCTCCTCGATGGACTCAGTGCAGACGGTTCTGGTGACGGGGTAGCACTGCTCCTTGTCGACGATGGCCTTTCTCACCAGCTCGACGGGGTTGCACACGGTCTCGAAAGCGGGGGTGCACACCTCAGCGGTCTCAACAACATCCTGGACGGTGCAGTTGTGCTTGGGGTGCTCATAACCGTAGGCGGGGGCGGGCTGGTGGTAGGCGGGGGCATGGCCGTAGGCAGGGGCGGGGTGGCCGTAGCTTGGGGCGGGATGCCCGTAGGCGGGGGCGGGGTGGTAGGGGTTGGCGGGAACAGCGGCCACGAGGGGGATCAGGCTCAAAAGTGCGAAAGCCTAAAATATAAAGAAAAATTAATTAGAAATCATTTAAAAATTCTATTTTAGATTAAAAGAATTGTTAAACTGCTTTACAAAGCTAAATTTTGAGTATTTCAAATAAATGTTTAATATCAATAAAAAGAATGTATGAAATTATAAAAGCATTTCTTAAGTTGTTTTCATGTCAAAATATGCGAATATATTTGTGAGTATTAATATGAAATAATATGCTTTTATGATTTGAAGAAATCAATATAGATATAATCGTTCTTTAAATATTTATTGAACAATTTATATTATTTTTGAAATTTTCACTTTGATTTCTCTTGTGTAAAAATATGCCAAGTTGACAAAATTTAGTAAACACTTTTCACTGTTGTAATAATTGTTAAAATGAAATAGTTTGAATGGTTGTTGGTGTACCTTCATGTTTTTTGTTGGAAGTTTACTGTGTGAATGCTGTTCTAGGGCCAGTGTCTTATTATTTATACTCTCCTCTCAAACTTACAGAGTAACTACTTCAGAGGGGCGCCTAGTGTCTAGTAGGCGCCACGATGTGCTGTAGCCATAGTTAGGCGCCGTCCTGCCAGGCGCCATCACCGTCGAAGTGACGCATATGTGCTACGCAACCGTGCCGCGTCATTTTCAACACACACACATCTACTGCCTTTCCCCTATAACCAACAACACTATGACAGCTGTCGTTGTATTGTTGTTGTGATGCTACTACGCGGTCCAATTGATTGTCCGAAAGAAAAAATGGTCCAAATAATTTGCTGCTGCTAGTCACTACGCGGACTTTTCTTGTAGACATACACATGCATTTATTTTTCCAACTAACGCACATACAGACAAACACCCACACCACACACACACACATACACACATCCACACACACACACACACACACATACATGTATAACCATAAGTTGAGCTCAAAATAGTAGCTTAATAATTTTGGTCAGCACAGAGATAAAATTTGGTTCAAGGTTATCTCTGAAATCATTTCAAGGGGATGAGGGAAGGGGAGAAAAAAGAATGGAGGGAGGGCAATTTATTTTTGGAGGCTTCAGCTCAAAAATAATAATAGTACTTCTTAGAAGGGGGGTGGACACATAAAAATATGTTGCAATTGAAATTCCCCATTAATTTTTAGGGGGAATTTTTCATGGGAGGGGTAAAACTGCCCAATGTCTACCCCCCTAAAACAGTTATAAAAGTTTTCATAACTTGTAAGGCATTATAGTACGGTAACAATATATTCATTCTTTTCTCCAAAAAAAAAAAATATAATACATATCAATCCATTTTTCATTGTCCAGAAATTTCATTGTAAGTCAAAGAACCTAAATCCCCAGCCCTCTTTATTATCATAAAAGACATTGATTGCTCCCCCCCCCCCCCCCAACATACAAAAGCCCCGAGCAAAAATTGATGCAGCTTTTCAAACGTTTTCTTGATTGGATTTGAATCATTAGAGAAGTTAATTCAATTGTTAGAATTTGTTCATGCCAAATAATGAATTATAGCCATATAGGAAAGTAAAATGTGTACAGTTTTATTTTTTTCAACTCAAAAAAAACTTAAACAAGTCCTACTTCTATCATAGAATTAATAAAATTTTGGCAGTTTCTCTAAAAGTACCTAGCAGAGTAAATAAACCCCCTCACCCGCATTTGGAAATATATCAAAAAAGAGGTAGGGTAGTTTTTCTAGTGTTAATTTTAACCCTAGGTTAGGTTACATTTGGAAACCCTGCAGGGTTAGTGCACCGAAGTAGGCTCGCAGGGTTAATCCTCCAGCAAGAGTTAAGCAAAAGGATAAGAAAGACTATCTCTATTACTTTTAATGTATTTTAAAAATAAGTGGGTGGGGTTTTTGTGTTTACTAAGAACTTTGAGGGAAAGCCCCTTAATTTTCAAAGTGTATTTTATTTTAACTGGTAGAATACAAATATTTATAGATTTTTTTAAGGTACCAAATACCACTTTATATATCTCTTCATGATTTAAATATTTTCCAAAAAAAGACACCAATAATCTTATTTCAAAGATATTTTGCTGATCATTATTGGGTATGTTCATTAATTTAACGTCTATTGGTTTATCCTTAGAGATCCTTACAATCTTTTTTTGGGTCAGCAGAATTTTAGTTTCCTATTGTGTACGTATCAGCAACCTCATCATATCTTAATATTTACTACTAGCTAAAAAAGCTTCAAACTTCAAAAAAAATTAAAATTTGAAAAATTAAAATTATGAATGTATATTGTATAAATCGTTTATACATTATATCGCTTTTCCCTTAGTAGCTGAAAATAGCTTTTACAATAGTTGGGTTATCTGTCGTACAACTTTGGAAATTAGGGGAAAAATGGGTAATTTTAATGTATTATTTCTAACAATTTTGTGTAACTAAAAATAAAGTATATTATTTTTGTTTTATTGCTTAATTTTGATTATTATGTATTACAGTTTTGAAGTTAAGATCAAAAATTTGTCTCATTATTGATAGACTTTTGATTTAAGATGCAGTAAAATATAAATAGTGGGTTTTACTTGGATTTTTATCAGATTTTTTAGACAACCATAGATTTCATTGGAATCTGCTAATTTGGCATTATCCTCTTGGATTTTTTTTTTGAATTTTGAAGATTTTTGTAGCCCTAAATTAAACAAACAATGAACATATTATACAATTTTGTCGTCAAGATAATTATAAATTTTAATAATCCACCAGCTGCATTTTTAAAGTATATTGTTTACATGGAAAAAGTTTTAGAGTATCCTTTCAATGGCGTAAATATTTTAGATTATATAAAGATAACAAAAATACAGAATTAGTTAAAACATAAGAGGTTAAATTACAAAGAATTCTACATGTTTCTTTAGATAATTCAAATTGTTTCGTGCCTGTTTGCTCTCTTTATATGTCAATTCAAAACTAAACTATTAAGTAATAAAAACATGTATTTGTTTAAGCATTCTGCAATCTATAGTACTTAATCAGTTTCTTTTCTAAAGTTCACTTATCTACAGTTTCTATGTAACCTCTCGAGTAAAATTAGTCTACTTTAACTGTTAATACAGCTTTAGATATAAAATATGTATGTTTTATTTCAATATTTATTTATAAGCCAAATCTAATCTTCTAATCAATTCAATAGTTTTTCAAACTAATATACTGAAAAACTTCGGTTCATGGAAAGAAAACGAATTATCAGGTTTCGTAGTATTTTCACAGTAGCTTTTGATAGGTTAGTTAAGATTAGGTTAGGTAAATATTAATGATTGCTCCGAAGAGTTAGGAAATAGGCCCCGCAGAAATAAGAGAAAAGCTACTGTGAAAATACGACGAAACCAGCTACTTCGTTTTCTTTCCATGATCCGAAACTTCTATTATGTTAAATTTGAAAATATTTAAAACTAAAAAATGGGATTATTTGTAGCAAACAGTGCACACAAAATTTAAGAATGCAGTTGGCATGAAAGCAGAATAATTAGACTCTTCTTGAGAAAAGTAATTATGGTATAAATACTTTACAGGGTGGAGGTGGAATTATCGAAGATGTCATATTCTAACTCCTAGATACTTTAAATGTGCCATTATGAAATGATCCTGTTTTTTTATACAATGTTAGTTTATACCTTTAAGCAAAGAAATAAAAACTTAGATTCTAAAACTGGAAGAATGGTGCAAATATAAATTTGAATTATGTTTTTATATTTTAAAAGATTTTTTTTGTGACATGATTATTTACTTTTAAACTTGATTATAACCTTAACAACTTATATGATACTAGCGGTTTCGCCCCTAGCCTCTAGGGGTTTTTTTCCCTAAAGGTTCAGGAATGAATTTTTTTTTAATTTACATTTTTTTTAGATATTTTATGTGTTTTATATTTTTTTATAACTCTTTATAACATTTTATAACTCTTTATAACTTTTTATATTTATCTATATTAATTTATATTTTCTAATATCTTCGAATTTTTTCTCTTTTTTAATGTTTTTAAAAATTTCTTTGCCATTACCCTTTTTGGGGCTTCGCCCCTACAGGAGAAGGGAGGTTTTACAATCTTTTTGAATTTGAAAAAACAAAGTTTAAAAGAAGAAAAGAAATTTAAAAAGAAGAAAAGATTCAAAAATATAAAAAGTATAAAAAAAATATAAAAGAAGAGTAGAATCCAATCAGTCCAGTGGTTACCGAGCTTCAGACAGACGGGCGTATGGACAGACGGACGGACGAACAGACTGACAGACATCATTCTACTTTGTATTATAGATATAATTTAAGTCAATTATTTTGTTAGTTTTGTAATTTATGGTGTTTTAAACGTTGACTTTTGAGACTCCACCCTGTAGATGATTATACTTGTCATCTAGAAACTAAAAAACCCACAAATTATGATTTCTGTGGCCTGGACGAGTGGCTTCAAGGATTTAAATAAAGATAGATATATTTTTTTTCCAGTAACTTTTTGTAGCCAAGCTAAATTAATATACATTCTATTCGTCCACATATCATTTTCTTGGCTTATACTCACGTTAGATTTTCTCTGACCAGTAAGTATTTTCTATAAAACTTACTTTGTACATCTGACTTTTCTTGCTGTTTTTATTTTTTTGTTACATTTTGTAAAGATTTCACTGTGGTAATTTGTAACCATACATCAAGTACTAAATAAGCGCAAGCTTAATAGAAATACTTGTACGAATAACCTTGCATAGGGCCTGGACTACTTGAGATCCAAAGTGTATCATTAAAGTCATATTATCTCTGTCACGCCCACTGTAAAGCAAGTACATCTTGAAAAGCAAACACACACACACACATATATATATATAAAAGCGTTTTTGACCCTCTTTCTTTAATAAAGAAAACCGTTGTTAACTGTTAGCTAAAAAGCATGATGGTTATTAGAAAAAAACGGGCTTTCTATAGTTTCAAATAAAAAAAGACAGCAATGTCAAAAGCATTGCCTTCGAAAGAAAAATCTAAGGGTAAAAAGTCAGCTTTTTAAAATCGGTATGGGTTAGAATCCAAGCTAATGAATGAAAGCTTGAACGTTGTTTCAAAAGTAAGATGTTTGAACAATATTATGATATATTTGATAGCCAGTCTAAACATTTTATAAATATAATCAATGAATTTTATATAAGAAAATATGAATTTACCTTGGGATTTTCATGGTATTGTTCGTAGCAAATTGTCTATAATACGATACTATACATGATTTTGCAATATGTCTTAGATTTGTTTCTAATCCATCGGATATTGATCGGTTTTGAAGCAATACTGGAAATATTATTAGGTTTTCCTCCAAAAAAAAACTGTAGATAAACCCAAATAGGTATTAGGTAATCCATTTTTTCTATGATTTTCCTATGCCTTTTTGCGCATCTAGATTATAACATGATAATTTAATATTTTAAACATAAATATCTTTTTATTGTTATATTGCAAATATCCCAATAAATTTAATTTTGAACAGTATCACCCAGACATATTTTATGAATACAAGGTCTTAAACCCATTCACAAAAGAGATAAGTGTACTTAAAATGATGTTAAGCCTGATTTATTGACCATTTAAATAGGTAAACATTGAGTTAAAGATGAGATTATCTTAGAATATGAATAGAAGAATTGGCAGCCGCAGTTTTATTCAGCTTGCATTCAAAGCTGCTATAGGCAGTTGAATCTTAGTCGCCTGTAAATGAACTATAAGCAGCCACAGGGTTAGAAATGTCGGATGAATTAATCTTTGGTCGCTGAGTAATTCAGATTCAGCTTTTATTAGGAAAAAACTATCTGCACTCGCAGATTACTTCTGTCAACATTCCATATCATTGCCGTCCTATGAATATGCGGCTGACACACCCTCCAGATTTGACTTTGTCTATTTGTTATGACCTCAAGCCATTCTAAAATGCATTTAGTACAGTACACTACAGTTTTTTCATGGACAGAGAGGTGATTACTGAGACAAATAATTATTTGCTTTTTATTAAGTGTTGGTTATTTATCGCCTCGTATTATAGACAGATTTCCGCGGATATTAAAGTTATAAGATTAAAACGGTTTTTGTTAGGCCCTGGCTAATAAAACTGGTTACGATGCTCTACATGATTTTTTAGTATGGCTCAAAACCGGTTTTAATCCAGCGGATATTAATTGGTTTTGAAGCCATACTGGAATAGTTATTTCTCGCTACGATGCTAGACATAGTTTTTTCGTATGGATGAGAACCGGTTCCTATCCACCGGATTCGAATGAATACGAGAAAATAAATTTCTGTATTTGTAAATAAAAATATCCATGGAAATGTTAAACTTAAGTTATATATATTCTAATTTGATTAACTCTAGCGATATGACGTCATGGCATTAATTCATGATTCTCTTTTTGTCTAACCTCTAACTTACTATGCCTTTTAATTTTTCAAATATTTTACATTAACATTTCAATGACGAAATTTTCAAATGATGAGAAATTTTACAACATTTCTTCTTTCATAATAAAACCACATCATTTTTTACCCCACTGTCTGTGTTCATAATGATGCAGTAAAAAAGCTTTCTTAGAAACCTCATCAATCTAAAATTTAAATCTACTTTTGACTTAGGACTTAGGGCTATTTGAAAGGTTTGAAATGATAAAATTTATTTAGATTTTGAAATTGAGATGTTACTATGATTAATATTTTAAAACAAGAACACTGATATGAAACAATTGCATAGCTTTCCATTGGATTTTTATATTTTTTAAAACAAAGGGTAGCGTGCACAGGGATACTGGAGGGGTGGGGAAGGGGAAGGAGAAGATAATCCTTCCAAATGAAACCCACCTCTTAACTTCTATAGGTTTAGTTCTAATAAATCTGATGAAGTTTCTTACCAACCTACTTGCAGTCTAACTAAAGGAATTAGTTATAGAGAATCTTCGTTGAACGTCTTTGAACGTAAAAGATTGCTTTTTTATGGGAAAGAAAATGCTATATAAGATGAAAATTCAACATAAAAGTTATTTCATTGCCTTAAAATCCACAAAATACAATATGATAAATAGACTATTGTATTGTAATAATATCTTTGTAATCTTCATTTTTATTGGCTATCTCTATTTTTGAGCAGCGCAGCTACCCTAGAACTAGGTTTGTCTGATTGTTTCTCAACGATAGTAAAGAGCAAAGTGGCTACAGTGTCATCCACAGGGTTTTTCAAGGGGGAACGGAAAATAGGAAGGCACATCTTTAAAATTTTAATTTTTAGTGGGGATGTTTATCTATGAGTAGTTTTCGTTTCTACGCAGTTTCTCTACAACATTTACTCTAATTAAAAAAACAACAACATTGCACTACTATTAGTAATGTAGGATATTTATAAAGTTGTGCTACTTATGAACAATGTAATGCTTGTTCTGTTGTATTGTTGTCTATTTCTATTTTTAGAAAATAAAGATAACATTGAATTTAAATTATACAGTTAGGGAGTTGAATCCATTTTTATAGCAGCAGAAATATAATCTATGATTATGGTTTGGACCCTCTAAAACTGTAATCTACCCTTCCACTTTCCCCTCTCTTGGTGAAGATATCTTCAACGCCGATACGATTTTTGAAATATAAGATTCCACTTTTGTCTCTCTTGTTAAAGATATCTTCACCAAGAGAGGCAAAAGTGGAATCTTAAATTTCAAAAATCGTATCGGCGTTGAAGATATCTTCACCAAGAGAGGGGAAAGTGGAATCTTACATTTCAAAAATCGTATCGGCGTTGAAGATATCTTCACCAAGAGAGGGGAAAGTAGAATCTTACATTTCAAAAATCGTATCGGCGTTGAAGATATCTTCACCAAGAGAGAGGAAAGTGGAAAGGTAGATTACAGTTTTAGAGGGTCCAAACCATAATCATAGATTATATTTCTGCTTCTATAAAAATGGATTCAACTCCCTAACTGTTATATATCACATAACAATTAGGGAATGGCAATATTTTGGTTTAATTTTTAGAAAATATGCGGTACACAGTCCATATATCAAAGAATCAGTTTCATATTTTGAGTAATTAAAATTACTTATAATCCATAATATGATTAAAGTTGTACAAATTTTTGTAAGCTTGTTAAGATATTTCAAGTCCCCTATGAACAAAGAAAGTTCCTTTTTTCATGGAAGCTTCACATAAATCTCAGGATGGTTTTGGGCTCTTTTGTTTCCAGATTAGGGTCTTACACATACTTCTTTCTTACAACTTTACATACAATTACAAAGCCCCTAGAGATCAGGTACGAAACCATTGCAAAAAGTAATAGTGTTAAAATTTAAAGCAGCCAATACTAATAGATTTAAATTTAATCCAAAAAAAATTAAATAATGTTAATATAGTAAAAACCATATTCAGCCACCCTACTTTAAAAGAAAGAATACTTTTCAGTGTCAAATAAATTGCATAAAATTAGGCTTGCTCTTAAACCATGCTCACAACCATTTTAATGCTTTAATCTAATTTATTATACATAAAATGCTAGATTTTTCTTGAATAATCAGTATATATGTATATAAGGGAGGAAGGGGTCAATAAAAATCATAATGTAACACCCCTTCTCCAAATATACTTTACGACTTAATAAAGGAAGATTATTTTTAACACATTATCCTATCCTTGAGTTACATCCAGGGGTCTTTAGGGATAAGACAGTGAAGATAAATTAATGTCTTAACTTTCATTATAAAGAAAACACTTTTCTCGTATTCATTCGAATCCGATGATAGGAACCGGTTCTCATCCATACGAAAAAACTATGTCTAGCATCGTATTATATCCAGCTTTCTACGAATATAAAAATGTACAATCATGAGATTAAAACCAGTTTTTTTAGCCGGTGCCTTCGGCACCTCGAGGCTAAAAAAACTAGTTTTAATCTCATATTTGTACATTCTATATCCGCGGAAAGCCGTTTATAATACGATGCGAGAAATAACTATTCTATTAGATTAAATCAATGTATTGGTGTAAAAGTTTGGACACTGCTACATTAAACTACATTACCCATTCAAAATAAACTTTGGGAACCAGTAAAAAAGTCCAATGCCCTCTCCCTGCCTGATTATATCTGACACAACAATGACTACTATTTGACAGCTGAGACTAAAACTAAATCTTTGGATGTGCACCACAAAATTCATTAGATATCACTAACTTTATCTGTATTTTGTAAATAGATTTAGAATATAAGTGGATATTATGACATAGGAAAATTGTCGTCAATTGCTAACATTGACATTATTTATTGGTCAGTTTGTTCATTCAGTAGGAGGGAAGGGGATAAAGTGGGTGGATGTTGGGATCGTTATTTAGGCCAGCTACAAGTTTCACTTCATTAGAGTATATGATAATCTGGTGTAAGTAAAAATAAATCCATGATTTTGTATTTCTCAAATTGTCTTCAATCATTACGAATTAAATCTGAGGGGCTTTAAGTA
Organism: Acartia tonsa; assembly: GCF_053477335.1. Lineage (NCBI taxonomy): Eukaryota > Metazoa > Arthropoda > Copepoda > Calanoida > Acartiidae > Acartia > Acartia tonsa. The sequence continues at coordinate 19,750,658 of NC_137266.1, forward strand.
AAATTTGCCTAGGTTATTTAAAACATTCAGAAAATAAGTTGAAAATAAAAATAAAAACGAAATAGTTATAAATTTATAAATGGTAAAGCAGAATGATATAGTCGACACAACAAAGAAATAAAAAAATGAAAGAATAAGATAGACACTTAAGAAAAAGCCACAACAAAAAAGAGTTTGATAAAAATAACTCTGGTATAAGAAAAGAAAAGAAAGATAGAAACTTGCCAAAATTGTAAAGGGAGAATAAAAGAAAAGAAAATTTCAAGCAATTTCCCCCCAATGTCATAGTAGGACACATGACTCCCTCTCTGGCTTTGACATAAATGGTCGAGGGCCTGTTAAAGAAGTAGAAATGATGATATCAAAGTTTTGCCTAGATTGGGTTAGGCTAAGTTGATTGCAATGAAGCACGCGGCGGGTTTAGACCCGACAGTGTTTAGGCGATGCGAGTGTTCATTTCCCTTTTCTCTATTGAAATTTAGTCGATACATACCCCCCTAATCACCTTACTTCAGTTTCTATTCTTTGTTATGTATTGTAGGGGGGTTACGTAGTCAACCAACAATTAAAGTGACTGTACCAGAATATAAATAAACATGACAGAGACGTTAGACATGCACATTATGAGCCAAGGGTGGGGCTAGAACTCACTTCATTATGCCTTTGTATACAAATACGCAAACGGATAAAGGAATTGTTGAATTAACTCAAAAGTCTTTTAAAAATATTTCCTTAAAGTGCCTAGTCGAGCACTAAAATCCTCCCCATGCAGTTTTTTGTTTGTTTATATATCTACTAGCGGCTACGCCCCTAGAAGCCTCTAGTGGCACTTTAAATGTTTTTGTTTGTTAAAGTTAATTTTTATGTACGATACCTCTTTATTTGACGTTGAAGTCTCCCATGAATTTTAAAATATTTCGATTTTTTTGTCATTTCTCTTGGGAGGGTGGTGGTACCCTCCCCCAAAATAGTTATAAACCTTCCCGGGACTTATGAGAAGCTACCCTGTTAAGGAGAACCCGATCGGTTCAGCGGTTAGTGAGATCCTTCGGTAAAACACACAGACAAACACACAAACACACAGACATCCTGTTACTTTAGTATAAGGATGTTCGGTCAGGTCAGGTTAGAATATATTGAGTACATGGTAGCCTCGTATTGTTATTGCACCGTAGGTATAGGCTCCGTGTGGTTAGAATCTTTCTTTGGGGTTAGGCATAATATACCCCCCCCCCCCACATCTAAACTTTAATATATTTCAAAAATAAAGTGGGAGCTTAGTGCTCGATAGGCACTTTGAGGGAAAGCACCTAAAATTCTTATAGTTTAATATATTCTACAAAAAAATAAGTTTGTTAACATATCCATTTATCCCTGACATAAATCCAAGGGGCCACATTATCAATAATATTTTTTGACAGACGTATAGCTTCTTATACAATTCAATAATAAATAGTTTCTGCAACAATTCTTAAATGCAGAAGTTTTTCTATATTTAGGGTGTGCCGTTCAGCTTATCATATAATTATAATCGTTAATTTTGGCATGTTGTATTTACTAGTTCGTTTTAAAATAAAGAATAAAGAGCTATATAACGATAAGAGGCATATAGAAATTTATATTTTTGGTTAGTCTGCATTATAATTTATTTAAGATATTTTCAATACAATATTAAATCAGAAATTTTTCTATACTGTGTTTTGTTAATGTTAATGACAAAATAACTATTTATAATACTTAGTTTATATGAATGTTGACATCCTTGTTCAATAACTGCACAGTAGAATTCAATAAAAATTAACTAAAAATTGCCAATATATCATTCTTTGATCTTTTTCTTAATGGAAAAACTCTAAAAAACCCTGTGTCATTAAATGTAATATTGAAACATAAAAAAAGGTTAAAAATGAGAGATTTTTCTTAAACATAAAAAGGTATCGTAAAAATGTGATAATATTCTTTTTCCTTTCCTTTCTTTTTCACAACATCAATTTGTTGAAACTTAATTGTATCTTCCTTGTTTATTAGCTACTTTAAAAAACTTATTTACTTGCGTTTTATCTAATTGTTATTTATTGCATCGTATTATAGACAGATTTCGGAATTCCAGTGGTTTTTGGCTTTTATTTTATTATTCGTGAAAAATTGTCTTTATAACGATACGATACATAATTTTCAGTATAGCTCAGAACCGGTCCTAATACAGCAGATATTAATATGTTTCTAAGCCATACTGGAAATGTTATTATTAATATTTAAATGACATATATAGTATACTAGAGTTGGCTCGATATAATTATCTCCCTATTGGCTAGTTTTCTATATGCATATCTATTTCTCAATAAATCTATTTTCGTCACCCGGCATTACTATCTAAAAGAAAGTAAATATTTAATAATTTAAATGATTTTTAAAAGATTTTTTTAAATTATATTTTTTTCTTTACATTACCATCACCAAAGGGTTAATGATGATGATTACAATTTTAGTTTAATATTTGAACACACAAAATGTCGCCACAATCGAATTCTTTTAAAACATAGTTTTCTTAAATTTATCATATTATAAATTTAAATTTTCTTTTTTATGATTAGAAATTAAATACATCAATATAAGGTAAATAGCAACATGAAATGAAAAAAATGAATTTATTTTTAATAAAGTAAAATAATGGGTCTTATCGTTCTGGGCAATGAGAGTTTATTAAAGATTATTTATCCTAAGAATAAATAACTAATGTTATACCTTATTCTCCCTGACAAACCAATTATAGAGAAGCTACGCTTTCAAAACAAACACAAAATTAGATAGATAATTCAAAATTGGAAGATTTCATTAAACAAAAGTAATCGCAAATATAAGTATTAAATAATCAAAAACATTATGACCGTTTACAGTCTTATAAACATTTTGTATTTGAAGCAAAGTACGTTCTAGAAAATGAAAATCTAGAAGATGTACGCGTACATTTAGACGCTTGTTATGAAACATTTTTGTCCTACGAGAGAGAGATTATATTGGCAGATAAGGCAGAGAAGAGAAAGACGTACGTTCCATAGAGAGACAGATATTAGAAGAAAAGCGATGGACAATAAAGAACAAATCGCCGTTATTCTAAATAGGTAATAATTGTTTTTCCAATGTATTGCTAGGGTTTATGAGGATATTTACAATAAAATATCATTATTGACAAAATATTGAGGGCAATTAATGGAATGAAAAGGACAATGGCATATTTAGTAATTAATTGTGTTTTAAAAATAGATTTGTAAAGTTAGAATATTGATAATTTTAGTCTACATAATATGTAAGTTTTAATTAAGTGTATTTGTTGGTAATGGAAATTCTGTATAATATATTGATAATAATTTTTATTTAGAAATGTTTCAATCTCTCAAACTAGGAATACTCTACTTCATAAGGACAGGGGGAAAAGAAAACTGATTAATCAGAGCTGCCACTTCCAAAAATTGGCTAGGATACAAAAAGGTAAAAGTTAGAGTAGCTTCGCTCTTTTCTATTTATTGATATGTCTAGTATAGAATGAGTATACTGTATAGTGAATGAATTTAGGTTTTAAATAAGCTATATTATAATATAGCGTAGCTACTCTAAAGTCTGTTTCGAACGCCCAACTAAAAAGAATATGGTAAATTACAATTTTATGAGGTTATTGTATAGATATTTATCAAGTATTCTTAACAGTAACTGAACGTCATCATAATGTTGGAATTTAAAATTAATTTTAATGTCTGGAATATGATCTTATATTTTATTAAAAAGGGAAAATACAATTTTCTGAGAACAGTAGTATTATGATAGATTACTGATTTTTTGGTTTTGATTACGGTTATTCTGGATTATTGTTGAGAATACATATATGTTGGTTGAAATAGCCGTAACTTGCCAGAATGAAATAAAATATATTTTCGTTGCTAATTAAACTCATGCTATTCATGTACATATTCAAATAATTTTAAGGATGCAGTTACAATCTTTTAAAAATTTTCTGTGTTTTTCTAGGTTTCAGAAAGAGTAACAACAGCAATATTTTTAAAATTGTTGAGTCTGAATTATATATCTGAATTTTAAATTAATTTTAAAGAATTTTATATTTTTAGGGGGAGTAAAAGAATACCAGAACTTAATTAATTCAACTTGGTGTCCCAAAGTGGATTTGGAGGAATTGGCCAGTTCTGTTGGGATAAAAGAATCGGATTTTGACTTGAGGTCAGCTACCGGATTATTGGATTACTCTGGAAACCTTGATTGTAGCATATTGTTCAAGGCAAGATTAAAGGGATTTGAATCTTAAAAATCTGGGTTTAACCTATGGAAACAATTCGCTCTAGTTAATTCACTAGTTTTATTTTGAGTGGATAAAATTGAATTGTTTATTCGTCTAATAAATAAAGTAGAGAATGACAGCTCATGGTCTAATATTAATCAATATATAAATGGGTTAAAATTTTTTCATAGATTACTTTTAAAAAGTTTTGATAATCCTTATGTTAATGAGCAAATCTTGCAATTTTTAACGAAACATTTTCGTAAACCTGAGAATAACAGAAGGCCTTTATTAAAAGATGAGTTTGAAAGTATGATTTGTGTGCATTGGAAGCAAAATTTTTATAGTTTGACATTGAGAAATTTATGCTTAATGATTTTTGCTTGGATTGGGTTTTTACCTAGCTAAAATAAATCCAAACTGACTATCAACATACCAACTTAATCCCACCAAAACTACAAAAACCCCAAAAACCAGATTGACAGGGATAAATATATATAACACAAAATTATTGGAGCACTATGAGTTTTAATCATATATTCCTTGGAAAACTTGAGCTCGTTTATAGACATTTATTTCCTATATAGATCTGACATGGATCTTGAAGCAATTAAGCAGGCCGTTTTGTACATGTTAAAAATTGGAAGATTTCATTAAATAAAAGTAATCGCAAATATACTTAGTAAATAAGTCGACTATAACTATTCGATAAAAGTAGCCACGGCTGACAAACTATACACATTAGGGTGGGTTCATATCGGAATTAGACAAAGCGGGGATATGCAACAGATAAAATTAACCTTAAAAACATTTCTGACCGAAAAAGAATTTTAAAAAATTGAGTTTTAGAACACGACCACTTAAAAATATAATTCATTACTTATTAGTATGCAAAGACGACATTCAAATTTTTTTTTGAATCAGAACTATGGCTTCATGGTGCTCCCTGGAAAGGTCTTGAGGAGCTGAATCAGGAACTTTTGTCCGTTTCAAAATATCTCGTTCCTAGCCTTAGAAATCACTAAAAAACAAAAAAAAATTAAGGTTTATTGAGAATTGTCCATTTTGTAGAGGTTTTTTAGATTTTCTCAGGCTAGGAACGAGATTTTTTGAAACGGACAAAAGTTCCTCACTCAGCTCCTCAAGGCATTTCCAGGGAGCACCATGAAGCCATAGTTCTGATTCAATAAATTTTTGACTCCCATTTACAAATAGCTATACAATTGAATGTCTGGTCGTCAGCGATTTTAAGACTTAGGATAAATTTTAAATCACCCAGAGGTGTATTATATCTATATAAATTGAGTGCAGATCCCCGCTTTGGCCTCAGAAAAAAAATGTCCAAAATCGACCCACCCTAATACACATGTATACAGAAATCCTAATTGAACAAAAGATAATGTGTTTGCTTAACAAGACACTCTAATTTTTCTTAGTACATATATGGTCATTGTTTGCTTTATAAACTGATTATAGAAAATAAACAAAGCCGTAAAAATACTTTATATTGACTTAAGTAAATACATACATACATATATGATATGTTTATTAAATGGTGGCATTTGAGTGAATTAAGCTTTACTTAAGTAAATAATATATAACTTTTGAAAATACTTCTATAAGGTAATTTAGATACAAAAAGAATCTTATATACCACAAAAAATAAATTGCCGGTTCACAAATTATCCATTGAAAAATAGACATCGTTTGTTTCAAAAAATATTAGTATAGTGCTTTTATATTGGTAAGTAGATAATATGTCAAACATTACAATTCTAATTAAATTGTCGACAAGTAACTGATAAAATTGTAGATTATTTGATGAATTTTTTTAAATTGCAAAGACGCCCAAGCTTTTTTTAAAAAGTCAATACGGGAAGGGTTGGTCATAATTACCACTAAACCCAACCCCCTTCTTGGTCGTTGAGTTGTAAGGAATATATTAGCTTAACTTACTTAAGATTTATTAAAGAAGATTTTAGACATGTCGCTTAATTACAGAATATTAGACTCAAGTGCCACACTAAAATATAAATTCCAAATGTCCAGTCATCCAAAACCACAAACTTAAACTTTAAAAGAGCTGAGAATTAATTTTTATACATTCTTGTTAATTATAAAGTAATTCAATTCACATTTTAACATCGTTGAACTCAAATAAATAGTTCTAAAGTATATGTATTTTAAGAATATGTAAATAAAAAAGTTCTTTTATAATAATTCATGATTTGAATTTTGAAGCTTTATGAAATGAAAATAATTTGATAAACTATTTGACATGCCAAACCCTTTTTCTTGATCTTTGACTTTCTTTCATGATTTAGTGTCAAAAACTTCACAAATAGAATTATTTCATTCATTCATTTTTTGAAGTTATTGCTTTAAGGTTAAGCAGCTACTCTATATCTAATACAGATTTTTGTTTGTTTTGTTTATTGGATTATTTACCTATCTAAAAAAGTATATAGCTTACATAAGTATTTGCATTTTTTTTATTAGAAACAATACCTGCCAAAAATTATTTTGGTACCTTATTGATATTATTTGCTAAACAAACCTTATAATTGTTCTTAAAAATATTTTATACCTTCGCTACAAATGGATATAATTATTTTTCTTTACAGATTCCTATATAAAGGGTGAGCAAAAAAAAATGCGTACCTTTTTGAAATTGAAATTGCGCGGCTTGTGTTAATAGTAGAAAAATGTTATGCATACCATTAGAACCGTTATGAAGTCTATTTTTTGGAAATATAAGAACGATTCCTCTGCTATGTATAGTTAAGGAGCTACGTGTTAAAATGTCTCAACTGGCTTAAAACTTGACTTCCGAGTAAATCATTAAAGATTAAAGTAAAGGGTATGCAAATAAAAATACGTAAATTTTTAAAATTCTAGTTGCTCAGCTTGTGTTAATAGTAGAAAAACGTTATGCATACCATTAGAACCGCTATGAAGTCTATTTTTTGGAAATATAAAAACGATTCCTGTGCTACGTATAATTTATGAGCTATGTGGTAGAATGTCCCCACTGAATGAAAACTTGACTTGAAGTAAATCATTAAAGATGAAATTTTTCCACTTTCCTCACATTTATCAATACAGCTCCTAAACTAAAAATAGCACAAAAATCGTACTTATATTTCCAAAAAATAGAGCTTATGACGGTTCTAATGATATACATAGCATTTTTCTACTATTCACACAAGCCGAGCAGTTTGAATTTTAAAAATGTCCGCACTTTTGCACACACTTTTTTTTATCTTTAATGATTTACTCTCAAGTCAAGTTTTAAGTCAGTTGGGACATTCTTCTACGTAGCTCCTAAACTATGAGTTGCAAAGTAATGGTTCTTATATTTCCAAAAAATAGACTTCATAGCGGTTCTAACGATATGCATAACGTTTTTCTACTATTAACACAAGCCGCGCAATCTCAACTTTAAAAAGGTACATATTTTTTTGTATGCTTTAATCTTTAATGATTTACTCGCAAGTCAAGTTTTAAGCCAGTTGGGACATTTTACCACATAGCTCCTACACTATACGTAGCACAGGAATCGTTTTTATATTTCTAAAAAATAGACTTCCTAACGGTTCTAACGATATGCGTAACATTTTTCTACTATTAACACAAGCCGCGCAATTTTAATTTTAAAAAGGTACGCATTTTTTTTGCTCACCCTTTATATGAAAATAATAATCATAAGAAAAAGTGGCGTTGTGCATTGTAAGTGCTAAACTTTTTTAACGTAGTTAAAAGAAAAATACAACTTTCAGAGATGCTACACTGCTTAAAATCAATAACTTGAAGAAAAAAAACAAGTTTTCAGTTAGTTTAAACATAAAACTAAGTTGTGTAATATTATAATTCTAGGCTAACAAAGCAGAGAAGGAGATTAACGTCTCAGAATTAAGAAACTCACGAGAAATTTACTTTTATCTACTTCAAATATAATGTGTATTTTAGAACAATTTAACGAAATAAAATGAAAAAAAAAACAGTTATCAGTACAAAGCATTCTCGAAATTTAACACTCCATGTAAAATCAGTTTTAGATTAGCAAACAATACAATTTCAACATACATATCCCAAAACCAAACAAAAACCTAAATCTAAAAATGGAAAGCCACCCCAGGATATACAATAAGATTCCCTAAAATGGGGAACCTAATTGTTTATAAGTTATCGAAATATTAAACAACAGACTTTATGTAATAGGATAAGGTTTTTCTTGTCAGTAGCATATAAGATTTTGATAACTACTGAACCGATTAAGTTTTTAAGCTTATGGAAGCTTCTCATATGTTCCGAAGATTGTTTTAAGCTAATTTTCTGTCTTTACCTGCCCCTTATAGTGTAAATATTAGTAAACTTTAAGTGTGTCAATTCTTTGAAAATATAAATTTAATCATCAGATTATTTGTGTTTTCAGAGTTTGTTTGACAATGCATTTAATATTTACCAAGGCGGTGGTCTTACACAGTAGTCTACAATACAACAAGGATAAATATATTCAAAATTCTTGGATAATAAAAAACAAATACGTTTTTTGCAGGTTTTAAACTGTGTGCAAAAAATGAGTCCTTTTTTAAAATTCATATTGCGCGGCTTGTTTAAACAGTATAAAAATCAAACGCATATCGTTAGAAGCGCCATGTGTTTTGCCTTTTTTTAATAATAATAACATCTATGTATATTTAAGCTTTTACTAATGGACATAATTTAGCTATATAGTAGCTGAACTATCAATAATAAATAGACCATTCTTGAATTTTAATATTACTAAAAAATATCTAACCTGTTTTATTATTCATTTTTATGACTACAATATAGTTTTATACATTTTGTTTTTCAAACAAAAAATAAAGAGCAGCATACAGCTATAGGGTCAATAATTTTATTACAAAACCGTACTTGAATAAATCTAGACAAATCGTAACAAAGTACATGTATAGTTTTAAGATTTTTTGACACTCTGAATTACTTAGAATTTAACTAGGTATTTTTATATTAATTCAGTAGGTTGACCTCTCTCTCAAGAATCGTTATCTAGTATATTTTTATTTGGTTATTCACAAAATAAGTATTTTTTGTTTTGTTATTCCATTTTCAATTCTAGAAAAGTTTTATATAGCTACCGGGATGGTGTTTTAGGCTATTTACGAGAAGCTACACTGTAAAGGTCCAATAGTTAGCGAGACTCAGGCAGACACAGATCCTGTTACTTTTATATAAGGAGCAATCACATTTTTTTCACTATCTACCCGTTTAATTTCTGACACTCTACTAGCCTTTATAATGATAAAATAGTATAATAAAAAGTATCTTCATGCAAATCAAAATGTATTCAAATTTTTATTGATCGATGGAAAGGTCAACTTTGGGGATTCCCTTGATTAAATGACCACCTCTTTTTTCTTGCCCCCCATAAAACCAATGTTTTAAAAGGGCACGGCAGAGGGTGTAAAATTATACAGGGGGGGTCTTGACATGATAGATTACAAGGTTAATAGGTTCCCCCTCCCCCCTTAAATAGTACCATATAAAATGAGAAGGTTGGAGAAGAGATTTAATTATTTAATAAATTGAAAATGAAATAGATATAAATGATTATATCATGATAAGAATGAATTGTAGTTTCGATAAGATTTGATTTGCGTGCCTCTAAATGAATTTTAAATGTGCATATATTAAATTTTGGAAACATACTTATTTTAATTTTATAAATTTTCTTTAGAAATAAGCTGCTTTATTGTTAAAATCTTTTCAAAAGCATGGACGTACTCTTTAACAAAAGAAAAACGTTTCAGACAAAAAATCATTAAAAATAAATGTTCTAATTTTAAGCTAAAAATCTTCCAAAATTAAGACACCTTATATTTTGCTGAAAATACTATGGGGGGATTTTGTTCCAGTTTTTGTTATTTTACAAGAAAATTTGACAAATTGCCGTTATCAGGTCAGTATATTAGGTTCCTTTCTACATATTTTGTCTGCAAGGTCTTTTGTGCTTTTAAAAGCGAAGCTTATCTATAATTAGGGTCGGTCCGTATGTCCGTACGTAAAGGATAGCTCTTTTCGTTAATTAATGTTCAAACTTTGCATGATGATTCCTATAGGAGTTAGGTACCAGAAAGTCCGTCCAGTTTAAACATGTTGCATTTTAACTTTTTTAACATCAAATTTTTATGTGATAAAATTATCCGTTTGGTCTGATTTTTGGGATACTGATTCCTAGGACAACAAAGAACATTGTTAAAAGTGAAGCATCTCTATAATCAAGTCCTACCTTTTCAGAGCTTCGCTTTTATGGATGTTGTTTTTGTTTTGGTGAAGCTTGCCGTAAAAATTGCTTGTTTCCGACTGTCAAATTTTATTTGTTTTAGATTGTCAATTTGAGAAATTGTATAATTTTTGTAAAAACAAGGATGACAACATCCATAAAAGCGAAGCACCGAAACGGTAGGACAAACGGACATTAACACTTATATAGTGTCAGAACTGAATAATCAGAGTATAAATGTATAAGAGTCGAAGCAAAATTGTAAGTAAATTTGTTGAAAAACTGCTTTATACAGGATAATGTTTATGGACATACTTACATTTTTAGGATTACATTACATTAGATCACATAAAAATTTGTTGTTAAAAAAGTAAAAAAATCAACATGTTGATAATGATCATAGAGTTGCTACGCTTTTTAATCGTACCTAACTATTAAAGGAATCACCATGCAAAATTTGAAATTGATATGACAATTCTAACATACCTAAATCAACGAAAGCTATCCGTTACGGACGGACGGACCGACCCTAATTATAGAAAAGCTTCGCTTTTACAAAAAAACAAGGATAACAACATCCATAAAATCGAAGCTCTAAAATCGGACTGTAGGAAACAAGAACATCAACATTTGTAGCACTTAATAAGCAGAATGTAAATTTATAAGTCAAAACATAAATGTATATACAATGTTATAATATGCCATTTATAGAAAAGCTTTGCTTTTATAAACTAACAAAACTATTTTGTTTTGTATTACTATTGAATTAAGTTGAATTATTGTAAAAAACGATGAGCTATATAAGATTTTAAGGCAGATATTTTGTGAGAATTCAATGGAAAATTCAAGGAGCATGTCAGTATGTCAAGCATGTCCTAAAATTTTAGGCGTTTAAGGAACTCGCCTAAAATTAGATTGTTGAGATATTTAATAGAATAGCTACTCTATTTTTTTTAAATCATCATTTGATTTGTTATTCTTCTTTGCTCTAGGCCTAGATGATATTTATGAAGTTATACCAAACACATACAAATACTTCCCAAATAAGGAAACTACTTTAAGCATAAGGTTGGTCTAAATTTGTTTTCAATTAAAAAATAGTTTTAAATCAAATTTAAGGATGACATTATTTATAATTAGCAAAGCACAGAAATGTCGCTTCATACTGACGGAAATGTTAAAAAGAAAAATATCAGAAGTATAGTTTTATATACAGCTGAATAAATCCACTATAGCATTACGGAAGACGGTTTTTTTATAACCACTTAATATCTATTCTATAACTAACTTATTTTATTTGCCCATGATCTTTTCTGCATCTCTTTTGCCATGCTATAATGTTATTTATCCTTTTAGAGGAGTTATGAAAGAATCAATGATAGTTTCATACGAAATACAGGTTAAATATTTACATTTTATATATTTAAATACCAGAATTAGAGTCTAAAACTATCCTAGGAATTGTATGAAGCTTCTAAAATTAGAAAAAAAATTAATACTGAATTGGTTCATAAGTAAACAAGATCTAAAGGGACAAAAAAAAACTTACTCTGCTTTCATTGACATCATATTTTGTTTACAAGGATTTAGAAGGTTGGGAATGGTTTAGCATTGAGACAGCACCTTCAAAGGCAGGTAAACATATTATTTATTTTGTTTCTTTACACCTTTAGATTTATATATTAATATTTTTTCAATAAAGAAAAACTCGACATTGGATTTGTAAATCTATATCATATAACTTATTTTATTATCCTTCAGCCCTTCGTGGTTAACAAAACTGGTAATTTTTTCGTGGAAAATTGTCTGTAATACAATGCAACACTCGATTCTTCAGTATGGCTGATAACCGGTTCTAATTCAGTAGATAAAATTAGGTTTTAAAACCATACTGGAAACTATATACTCCTTAATGTAAATAGATAAGATATGGAGACCACAAATGCTGAAATGAATGGTGGCCTGGTAAATGAAATTGTTAATGTGACTTCATGCAGTGTGCATAATTTTAAAGGAAACTCCAACTGTTTGCAATCTAGTCTCTGGAAGCTGCATAAATGAAATTGCCTTAACTAGTTTATTACCTCGTCGTTAGGGCGGGATTCTCCTTCGATTTTAAGTGATCATATAGAGATGCCAGAGCATCATCCGCGTGTAATGGGATGCAATACTCTATCACCCAAGGTTATTTGGTTAAGTAAAATTCAACAGATAACCAATCCTTTGATTGCACGACCTTTGTCCGGAAGTCCTAAATGTGCATGATATTGAGTTTATGGGCCAATGTATTCCTCCCAATACTCCCAATTACTAACATGCCAGACATAGCAGCAGTAGGTACCATTTTTAATGTCTCTAGTATGACGTGGTATAGACCAGACTCGAACCCAGACTGATTTATATAAAAAATGTTCGAGACAATCTTTATAGATATAGTTTTTGGGAATCTTCAGAAAGAGAATTCATGTACTTTTAAAGCAAGAATGTCCTTTTAAATGATGTATGAATGAGCGGGAGGGGCTATTAAAAGGAAAAAAAGAGCATAATTGAAGGGTAAATTCAGGACAATAAAAATAATTTGAAAAGTATGAGTAGGCTTAATGGATTAAAATAATTGAAACTATTCACAGATTTGCCCCAAGTAAAATATGAAAAAAAAAACGTAAATTGATTTGATCATGTTGTACAGTTTTATACACCTTATTATCATCCAAAATTGGTATCAAATCTGCTCTATAAGTCTTAATGTCATTAGCTTTGTAGGTGAAGCAAAAGCACACAAGTTCATATTAATTTTACACGTATTTTTCTTTCTCTCAAATTTCTTTTAGACGAGCACTGGAAGTACTACACATTTTTTAATTAGATTGAAATTAAAAGAGGGGGGGGGGTAGTTTTTACCCTGTACCCTATCAATGCTTTAGGCCCTTGAACTGCGTGGCCTATACCTAGGTATATGGAGGATATGCGCATAAATAATTGTTGATGATTAGCTCTGTTAGCAGCTGTCTGATTATGACTGCTATTGTCAGTCTACTAATTTGTTTGGTGTCTTCTTCCATTAGATTTATTAGTCTAAATCAGCTGTGTTTATACTTAGCCTTATAAGATGCATTTTACTGATGCACGTTCTACACTAAGAATATAGCCGAATTCTTCTTACATTATGTTCTTATTGGTTCAATTTACTGATTATGGATCTAGATGATTTATCTATTATTATAAATGTTTGCTAGGAGCATAAATATTCTTAATAAGTTAAAGGGTTAAATGAAAGGCATTTCCTTTCTGGAGTTCAAATAGCTTTGATTTAATATGTTTTTATGTTAAGAAAGATGACTATACATTATACACAGTTTTTAAGAGTGTGTAATTATTATTAAATCAAATGCATTACAATGACATGGCAGAAACAGTCGGTAAACCTTTTTATAATCAGGTGCAACAAAAACAAATGTATTTTTAGTGTTGCTACAAAAGACCAACTCTACAAAAGACCAACACCTACAAAAGACCAACTAGGCGTTGCCACAAAAGACCAACACCTACAAAAAAACAACTCTACAAAAGACCAACACCTACAAAAGACCAACATTAAAAAAATCGTAATGCGAGAAGGTCTAAAGCTGCAAATGGTCTACCATTATATCTGTATTTATCAAATTAATAAAATGAATGCTTTAAATAGATTATAAACGACACAATTACGAGAATAAGCAGAAAATTTTTTTTTTGTTTCAATGTAACGAAATAATTGCATGAAAATCTTTCAATTTTAATGATAAAAAAATTATTACATTCCAACATTCTGCAACGAATGGTAATCTTTTGATGAAATGGCAGAAATATATTGCTTTATTAATAAATTTGAAGATAACAATATAGTTATATCAATTGATATTTTGTATGGGTAGACCTTGTGTAGAGTTGGTCTTTTGTAGGTGTTGGTCTTTTGTAAAGTTGGTCTTTTGTAGCAACGCCTGTATTTTTCTATCTAGGGATCTTAAAGGATAAGACAATGCACGATAAATTGATGTACATCCACAATGTTGATAAACAAAGTTAGTAACAGGAACAGAAACCCCTTCTCGTTAAAAGAAATAATTACAGCTTCTAAATAAAAGTAAAACAAACAAACAAACTAAAAAACAACCACCATTTTTCATTTATTTTCAATTTAATTTAATTTAAGAGCGGAGTGCGAACTAGGCCCTCTGATGGAAACCGATCGAAATATTACTCAAATCAATATTATATCTATTCCATTTTTATTTGAAATCCACTAAAAATGTAAATATGGTGGATTTCCTTTGTGTACATTATTAGCGGCCGCACAATTTTCTGGCGGCTAGCTTTTTCTTTGTTAAAGAATTGCTAAATAGGCGCTTAAATATAGAATCAAATTGCCGAAAAATTAAGCTTGGTCTAAAATTGTTGGATTTATGACTAGTAATTTTAAAACGACTACGGCTGAATAAAGTGCTTAATCAAAAAAAGGCGGCAGATTTTAGTAGTATTTTAACGTAATCCTTAATTTGGCCGAGTACAACTGGAAATGATGCAGCTTCGTAGGGGCGGCTTTATTTTTTATGGATGTTAAAATCTCTGCGGACGGCTGTAAATATTTACTAGTTTGCTTTTGCAGGGTTATACGGTATAGTTTTAGAGAGTATTTAGAAAGGTGGGAGGTTAGGATGACTAAATGCATTTTTTGTTTGCTTGCAATACAATTTTTGCACTCATTCAATTACATGCTTTCAAAGGGTTTAGTAAAAGCATAAAAATGCTCTCAGTGGCGTGCACGAGATGGGTGTCAAAGTATCCTAAAAACTAGTATTTAGGAAGGGCTATCCCTTATTTTTACCATAAAGGGTCACGCCCCACAAGAATGCAAACCTAAAATTAAGTAAAAATTGCTATACATGTTTGTTTAATCGCCAACAGTTTCATTTGATAATTAATAATTTCGAAAAAAAACATCTACCATTTGAATTTTTTCAAGATTTTTTAAAGTCTGATTTTAAAACTAAAAATTAAAATAAAATTATTATTTTCCCAAAAAGAAATTTAATGTGTTATCAAAGAATAAATTTGACATAATTTTGATAAAAGTTTACTTACCAAAGATCTGGTTTTCACAGGGCTGCAAGTTTTTCTTGCATAAAAATAAATGACAAGCCGAGGGTGTGCAATCCTGTCTGCAAAAATATTATTCTGCCACTTAAATTAATGATTTCGCTATGGTGTGGTTGTGTTTCATCGGTTTAAATCGATTGTGGATATTCTAACGTCTGTAAATTTGGTGGCTGTTACTTTCTTTCAGCTGTTTTTCGTCTATGGCTGCAAATTAAAAAATATAGTGCAGCTTTTACTGAGGAATGTCTAAAATGTCTAGAATATCGTGCCGTTGCCTTCATCTTTATTACTAGTACCTTGTTTAAAAAAAAACACAGCTCCTGCTATTTAGTTATAGATTATTAACATTTTTAAAGTTGACACATCTTTTATGTTTTTTAAAAGAAATAAATAATTAGTTTTGTGGGAGTAATCGAACACCAAAGCTGACAGATAATTGGGAGAAATGACATTTTCATGTGAATTTCTATTCATCATTGTTGGAGCATTTTTTTCCATGTTTACTTTGCTTTGACAATTTGCCAACATTTTACAACTGAAAGACTTTGTTTATTAGTTTAATAGTTTTTAAGCATGTGTATAATTGTTTTATTATTGATTAGAACCGGTCCTCAGCCATGCTGTAGATCATGCATAGCATCGTAATACAGACAATTAATACCAGTTTTGTTATCCTAGGACATCGACCCCTCGGGGTTATCTAAACCTGTTTTAATCTTATATTTTTTTTATTTCAATATCCGCGGAAATCGATAAATAACTATTCTAAATCAAATGAAAATACTAATATATTTTTTTTAAATTTGAATTGTAGCTTTTGTTAATTGTAAATTGTTTTTAGAAAAAAGTTTTAGATTAATTTTACAAGCATTCTCCCCAACTTTCTTGCAATTGTGTACAGTTTGTTCTACTTTGTAATCTAAACAAAGTAATTGGACAAAAGTATCATTGTAGAGTAATAATGATTCTCAATTTACTTGTTGTTGTGGTAATATACTTTTTAATAGTTGAGAGTGTTCCTTTTAGCATCGAATAGCATACTACAACCCCCCCCCTCTCTTACCTCGCTTGTATAAAAGTAAAAATAAACGGTTTAAAGGATCTTAAAGTGCTCATGTTGATATTGTATTGATTTAGCTTTGATAGGTTAGAATGAATTTTCTATTATTGGTCAAGATTTATTCCAGATGTACTATGACTTAAATTGGGGTAATGTCTTCAATAAAGTTAATAACATTTATTAACTCTTCTGTTTCTTCTCTAAAAAACTATTAGGGGGGCGGGAGGAATTGTACCACTAATTCTATAAGGAAAAATACTTAAAAGTGTATAGCAATTAGAGCATTGCAATCTTAACAATTTGACAAAAATAGCTATTTCACGTCTGCAAATTTTCTTTTTTTTTCTTTAAAAATGCACTTTTCCAAGAACAATTTTGTGAATAGTTAACACAGATACAACCAGCTAATAATATAATAGAATATGATATTTTGTATTAAAAAAAATATAAAACATAAGTACAGTAAAAACTTATTGTGTACAGTAAATGTACAAACGACAAATAAACAATAAAAGTTCCTGGTCATGGCGAAATGACACTATTAATATTCCTGTGATCTATAAGAGGAAAAATCTATAACTGCCGTACGTTCGTAAATATTTAAGTTATAGAGTAGCTCCCATAACAAAGTAATTCTTTTTAACAATTAACCATCTTGCATTTGTAGATTTAAACTTTGTCATTTTCACTCTTTGTTTTTTTTAAATATTGAGAGGAAAAATAGCACAAAGTTTTATTTTTATATCTACTACAGGCTACGCCCCTAGAGGCCTCTAGTGGCACTTTAAATGTTTGTTTTTATTGTTTCAGATATCTAATTTGAAAAATTATATGTATATTACCCCATCTCGGATTTTAAAAATTTTGTTAAAATTTTTGCCCCCAGCCAAAATATGGTTGATTTATGCATAAAAATGACCCATGCAAAATATTTTTTCTGTAATGCAAAAATTGCGATGGTACAAGCACTGCAAAGTTTTTAAAATCTGCAAAAAACCTTGTTTTTATGGCATTTTTGGGGCTTTTGTACCATCCCAATTTTAAAGATTTTTACAAAATTTCAATTCATGTGTGTTGATATATACCTGAAATTTACCAAAAAAATGGGGGCAGTCTCAATTATAACATATGAAGGTGTAGCAAGTAATCTTCCAAATACAAAATTGTCAAATTGCATACATATATAATAGGGTTGGGCCGGATACTTTTTGGACGGATATTGGATATCTGGCTGATTTATAATGCCAGATATCCGACATCTGGCCAGATATATAGCAAATATCTGGTAATTTGGCCGGATATCTGGTTATTTGGCCGGATATCTGGTTATTCGGCCGGATATCCGGCAATTTGCCGTATACCAAATATGTTGCATTATAAATCATCCGGCTAAAAAATTATCCGGCCTACCTCTATTATATAAGTATGAAATTTGTTTGATACACAAAACTATCCCTTCTGTAGATTAAACTTAGCGGTTGAAACGTTTATACACTTAACTTAATAAACCAACCAATTAAAATTCAATAAAATTCCCAAAAGTTGTTAACCTAATGAATTAGAATAACAATTATAAAACTTTGGGGACAAGTGAAATAAACAGTCCAACTTCCCCTCCCTCTCTGAATTATACCAGAGTGTACCAAAAGTCTAATAATAACTAGGGAGGCAGAGCACAATGGGCTGTTAATTACACTAGTCCCCGAAGTTTTAAAAACTTTTTCATTTGTTTGCTCAACAACTTTTTGATTGTTTGAAATTTTAATTGGTTTAATAAGACGTTCCAACCACCTATTGTAATCAACAGAAAGGGTAAGTTTGTGTATAATCATGGGGTATAAACGTCCATAAACAACCATTGTCTTCTCTATCTAGATCCCTGTACCCAAAGTCTAATAATAACTGGAACACTTATATTTTTATTACATAACAAGAAATAACATGTTATTCAAGAATCTAAAGGGATAAGACAATGTCTAATAAATTGATGTACATCCCCAATAATGATACAAAAAATTATCCCTTCTGTAGATTAAGAATAGAAGTTGAAACTTTTAAACACTCAACTTAATAAATCAACCAAATAAAATTTACTGAATTTCTCCAATGTTTTAACCCAAATATAAGAACACCGTTATAACACTTTGGGGACTAATTTAATAAACAGCTCAAGGTCCCATCCCTCCCTGAACTATACAAGAGTGTATCACATGTCTAATAATAACTAGGGAGGGAGTGGACATAAAGCTGTTTAATACACTATTCCCGGAAGGTTTATAATAACATTTTTTTTTATTTCTTGGCTCAATAACTTTGGAGACTTTTATTGAATTTTAATTGGTTGGTTCATTAGGTTTAGTGATCAAACGTTTCAACCACTATGTAATCAACAAAAAAGGGTCAGTTTGTGTATCATCATGGGATATACAAATAAATTTATCAGCCATTGTCTTATCCCTCTAGATTCCTGTACCCAAAGTCTAATAATATAATAACCAGAACACTCATTTTTATTACATAACAAGAAATAACATGTTACTGAAGGATCTAAGGGATAAGACTATGGCTAATGAATTGATGTACATCCCCATTAATAATACACAAAATTAACCCTTCTGTAGATTAAAATTAGTGGTAGAAACGATTGAACACTCAAATTAATAAACCAATCCATCAAAATTTATCGAAAGTCCCCAAAGTTATTAAGTCAACGAATAAGAAAAGGTTATTTTCAAACTTTTGGGACTAGTGTATTAAACGACCTATTTTATCCAACCTATTTCTGATACTTATTAAATGCAAATCTTTTCTATAATATGAGTCTGAACGAACTCCGTAAAGGTTAGCTCATTTATTTAATCTAAGCAAGTTGAAATTTTTTTATTGAAAACTTTGGTTGATGATTCCTGTAACAATAAGGGTTTAGAAAGTGTAGCAACTCTGCAATCGGTACTTCTGCTTTATAGATTTAGTTTTTGATATATCAAGACGTAAGTTTAATGCAAATCATTGCCAGTTTCCCAAGTGCCAAGTCGAGCACATACAACCCCCCCCCCCATCTCCCGACCTTGAAAAAAGGAAGGGATACTTTCTAGTTTGTTTCTTAATTATATAAGGTCAGGTTAGGATAGTTTATATTTGGTACCAGGGACCCTTGCAAGTTAATATAGGGAGGGAAAGACACTTTGAGGGAAAGCACCGAACATCTTTTTTAAGCTAAGACATCTTTTTCCAAAATTAACAGAGATAAACTAAAATAAGTGGTAATAACTGAAACATTCCCTGGATCTATCAGTAACTTTACTGTAAAGAAGAAACAATTGCATACATATATAATAGGGTTGGGCCGATACTTTTTTGGCTGGATACCGGATATCCGGTTGATTTCTAATGACAGATAATCGTTATATGGCAAATTACTGGATATCTGGCCGAATAAAAGAACATCAGCCGAATGACCGGATAACTGGCCGAATAACCGGATATCCGGCCAAATAA
This sequence comes from Acartia tonsa, assembly GCF_053477335.1. NCBI lineage: Eukaryota > Metazoa > Arthropoda > Copepoda > Calanoida > Acartiidae > Acartia > Acartia tonsa. Next base: position 19,770,926 of record NC_137266.1, read on the forward strand.
CCGGATATCCGGTCGAATAACTGGATATCTGGCCAAATAACATATATTTGCCGGATATCCGGCATTATAAATCAGCCAGTTATCTAGTATCCGTCCAAAAAAGTATCCTATTATATATGTATGCAATTTGACAATTTTGTATTTGGAAGATTACTTGCTACACCTTCATATGTTATAATTGAGACTGCCCCCATTTTTTTGGTAAATTTCAGGTATATATCAACACACTTGAATTGAAATTTTGTAAAAATCTTTAAAATTGGGATGGTACAAAAGCCCCAAAAATGCCATAAAAACAGGGTTTTTTGCAGATTTTAAAAACTTTGCAGTGCTTGTACCGTCGCAATTTTTGCATTACAGAAAAAATATTTTGCATGGGTCATTTTTATGCATAAATCAACCATATTTTGGCTGGGGGCAAAAATTTTAACAAAATTTTTCAAATCCGGTACGGGGTAATGTATATGTTGCGTTCAAGTCTCTATGCAAAAAAACGATTCTTTTGTAATTTCTATTGGGAGGGTGATATTACCCTCCCCTAAAATAGTTATAAACCTTGCCGGGACCTATGAGAAGCCATTATGTTAAGAAGAACCCGATCGGTTAAGCGGTTAGCAAGATCCGTCCTTACAAATATACAAACACACAGACAAATATGCATCCTGTAATTACTTTATTATAAGGATTCTCTTTTTACCATGGATTTAAAGTTATTTTTCTTTTTAGATGAGACAACTATTCATTGTGTTATGAAAGATTTTGCTGGTGAATATGTTGCTTCAATCAAGTATATTTTTGTTGTTTTTAAGTGTTTCTTTAATTTGGTTTACGAAAACCAGAAAAGACAGAGTATTTAATATTTGATATAAATATAATAAAATTATTTCACCACTCCAAGCCTTCAACATCGCGGCTGTCGCTTCAATTGAACAAAAGGTTAAAGATGCGGCTAAGTTTGTCTGTGGCTTACTACAAGTCAGCAGCTGCGACTGCAGATAAGGGTTAAGCTATTTTAATTAGTATTACAGCGGCTTCAGCTACTGAAAGGTGCTGAATAAGGGTGGCTGAGGCTGAGTGAGGCTTAGGTGGTACTTTTTATCTAATTCTAATTATAGAATCGATGAGAACGAAAAAGTTGCTGAGATTTTTTATGACATAAGAGAAGGTAACCAAAATAATTTTCTTTTCATTATTTATAGTTACTGTACAAGTTGTAGAATGTTTTTTTTATGTGAGTAATCTAAGATTTTTTAAATGCAACTATTATGCTCTGCTTTCCAGAAAATTTTGTAAATGTTTTTTGAAGATACAGTTGTCCATTTGGCTACAGTGACCAATGATAAAAATATTCAATCAACAATTATTTTATATCAGGTAACCTTTCTTGTATACTGTTGGATTTTTAAATAACATAACAAGGGCTAATTTGTCCATAAGAAACAGTCCAGCCACATTTTTAGAGATATTAAAAACACCTTAATTAAATTTGATGTATTTTTTAACAGAGAATATGGAAATAAAATTATTTTTTTCTTGCTTCTTCTGCTTGATTCCCAAAATCGGAAAACGCATTTTTTGGGGGAGTTAGGGGGAGGAACCGTGTTCATACCTTGATTAAAATGTAGCTTTGCTAACGAAATTATAAAAATTACTTACTTTTTAGCTCCATTGTCATGAGGATATGTCAGTAAATAAACAAGCTCAATTAGGTAGAAATTTAGTTTAAGAACTCAATCTTTTAAGCTCTACCTTACCTCGTCATTTACCTCAAACGGGCGGGGATGCTGTCCATGAAATTCAAACGCCATTGTCCAACACCCCAGGATAACCAAGGGTAGCCTAATGTCTCCCTTCCTGTCCTTTCACCCGTGTTATTAGGTTAAGTAACACCCATCAGACAATCAACCCTTTGATTGCACGACCTTTTTCTGAGAAGTCCTAATGAGTTGCGCCTGTTTTGGGCCAAGGCATTCCACGGATCTACTGCAGTTCACGGTAAAATATTGCTTGTAAGCAATATTTTCAAAAATCTATGAATTTTAAAGGCTGCTAGCTGCCAAACGGCTGAACGTACAGATTATGCCCGCACACTGTTTTAAGCGGCATAAGAAGTCCTACAAATAATCTGGAATAGCAATAAATCAATAATGCTTAATTATCTCGCAGTGCATAGAAATGCGCGAAAAAGACCTAGTTTACGCGTTTTTTCATCAGTGAAGCTTTCCATGTGCATAATTGGATCTTAACTATTCCTGATAATTTGTAGGCCTTCTTATGCCGCTTAAAATGGTGTGCGGGTATGATTAGTACGTTCAGCCGTTTGACAGCTAGCAGCCTTTAAATTCATAGATTTTTGAAAATATTGCTTACCAGCAATATTTTACCGTGAACTGCAGTAGATCCCATTCCTCCTACTCTAACTATTAATGTCGTGCACCGGACATAGTAGCAATAAAAACCAGTTTTAACATCTTTAGTTATGGCGCGGCGTTAAGCCGAGATTTGAACATATCACCTTCCTGGCGACGAGCGAGTGCGCTACGTGTTGAGCCACGGTCGCGGGTAAGATCTAAAGCAACTTATGCTGCTTCTGCTCTGTCACATGCGTGGCTTTTTTAGTCAGGATAAGTCAGAATATTAAAGCCAAAAAACGTTTTGGATGATTTTATTATAAGTTTATACTCAAAAAGAATTAGATTAAAAATTGGATTTAAGAGTGATTGAACACTCATAAAAATTCTATTTAATTTGGTGGTTTAATCATCTTCTAATGTGTCAATCCCTTTTTATTACACTAGTTCCTTCGCTCCTAGTCTTTAGAGAGGTCAGGGAATTAGACAAAAACCACCCCGAAGCATTAATAAATCTTCCCTGAAAAATACAACAAGTAATTTCCGAAATCTTTGGACAAAAAAACATTGTTACTTTATATTATAGGATTAAACTATAATTGTTCTAGATGAAGATTTGGAAATTCTAATCAGAGGAGATTTTTATAACAACTTTTATCATTTTATCAGCAAAATGCAAATTAACAAACCTGTTAAAGTTGCACAGGTTATATTTATTATAATTTGTATGCAATTTCAGAAATCTAGTTTTTAAAGTCCTCTTTTGGTAAAATATAGTTTCTTAAAAACTTGGTTATATCCGACAGTAGCTACTTCATTTTTAAGTACATTGATTTGATAACATTCTTGTTATTAGTTATTTAACATCTTTGATATTAATAATCAAATTCATTTACCGAAGTACAAAAAGCATTTTTAATTACTTGTCATACCCATTCTTTGGTCACTTTTGTCCTATTGATTTCAAACTTTGCATGATGATTACTATAACAATACGGTACAATTTAGGAAGCATAGCAACTCTATAATCGCTACCAATCTTTTTTATATGAAATTATTATACATACTATTCTTCTAATTTTGTAAAAATGGTTTCAACAAGGCACAATATCATAAGCGAGGCATCTTTAAAATCAAATACTAAAAATGAAAGTATGTCCTTCTACTGTATCCTATATTTAATTTTGCAACAAATTTAAGTACCATTTTTTTAGACTTAAAATTTATTTTCTCTGCAAGAGTTATGGTGTGTTTGTCCTTTCTTCTGTTTTTAGAGCTTTGCTTTTATGGATGTTGTAATTCTTAAATCAGACTTAAATTATTGATAAACTATAATTTATTTTCATGAAAGGTAACATCAAAATACAAGGAAATGAAAGAACCATGCACTTTCTTCTTGACTGTTGGTAAGTTTTTCTTTTTTTGTGTCATAATGTTTTATAGATAACAAAAATGAAAAATTGACAAAGCTCTTTTTTTAAACTTTAAGAAAATTCTGAAAACAAAAAAAAGAATACAATAATTGTTTGTGTGTGCGTGTCTAGTAAAACAACGGCAAGGAATAGAAAAACCTCACTCAGAAGGACAGGCAGACATCATGTTACTTTCATAAAGGATTGCGATAACGAAATTGTTAATTTTAGGTGCTAATGTTGATATGGCTTTGATAGTTTTATCATCTGTGGCTAGTTATAACTTTTTTCATCCTACAAATTCTAAATGTGAAGAATTATCTAGTGTTTATTTGTAAATACAAAATGAATTTGGATTATTGTTTTAATATTTACCCCCTAAAGTATGGCTCCAAATCCAATTTCCGTAAGATAAAAAAACGGTTCTGTGCCATACTGAAAGGAAACAATTTACATGATTTTATATAGTGTAAATCCTGGTTCGTTTGCCAGGATCATCAGCTCCTATGGGCCAACAAAACAGGAACTAATCCTACATATGAGTTGACAAGTTCCTATAATACGGAGTTAATTTTAGGTCTTATATTTAGTCTCAAAAATCATCCATGTGACGCCGCAAAATTGAGGGATTATCCCTCTCTTATTTAGGGGTTTCTTCCTCTCATCTCCCTCATTTGTATGACGTCACATGGCTACTCTGATATAAAAATAACATTTACATATTTATACAATATTAGGCTAAACGGTCTTAAAATTTATATTAAAACAAAAATTAGGTTTTCCAATGTTTATTCATTGATTGTATATAAATATTATTATTATATTATGTCATATTTGGACAGAAACAGTTTATCAAGTAGTCAAATCTACCCTCTAAATATACGAAAAAAATGGAATAAATTGCAATATCTAGTTGTTTTTAAAAATGGACCCCTTTTTAAAATAGATTAAAATTTTTGTCAATAATAAAATTAAAAAATGGTTTTCATTAAACTTTATATTTAAATATTTTTGCCAAATTTTAAACTTTTTGTGTTACTGTGGTAATACGACACCCATACGGACAGGCCGAATACAGAGTTGCTTCGCTGTGACTTATGATAACAAACCCCCCGCACTAATCCTATTATATCACTATCCATCTCATGACCGCTGTTAACCCCGCACCCGGCGGTCAAACTAAGCCTGCCTAAATGTGGGGAGGGGACTTGAACATGCAACTATCACGAGTCCATCATGCACTTATATAATCGGGAGGCACTGCCTCCCCTTTTACCACCGCTGCCCCCACAGCCTGTCTACCGTCGGGCGCTAAGCCCTAGCGCCCCACACCCCCTTCAAACCTAACTATTGTCATATTTTTGTTGTATATATATAGTAAACATAACTTGTAAATATTATTCAGTTTAAATATATAATTCTGTATGATTGAATCCTGCTTGTTTGTTTGGTAGAATACTTAAAGGCTAGGGCCCGTTGAATCCGAACTCGTTACCCCGTGGGCCGAGTACGCTCGGCTTACCAGAACTTGGTGTCAGCGTGTTTCAATCGAGCCTTACAGAAACTAGCCTATTCTACCTCTGATTGGACCCTTTGGCAAGTAAGGGGACAATCAGCCGCCAACTGACCCGTGAGACGGCCTTTTTAGGTCGAATTTCCATCATTTTGAACGCAATATGTGGGCCTCTGGCCTACGGCAAGCAGATTTAGCCTGCTAAAAGCGCCAGTTAAGACGCTTTTTCCGTGTCGTGTAGGAGTAGCGCTAGGTGCGCAGCCACGGCAACCGGATAATTTAGCTCAGACGGCTACAAAACTGAGTCTAAATTGGCAAGTGTAGCTGGGACAAGCCCCAGGACACCCAGGCCAAACCTACGAGACAGACAGCTGTGTGCTGGTCTCCCTAAGAAGGCAATGTGTGGCTGCGAAGCTTCAGCACACAAGTAAGCCCTACCACTGCGACGGATAGCAGATTTTGAGCCACAGGCACGGCAGGACGGGACATTCCCTGCCGCTGCCTCCCAGGATTCGAACCCGAGGCGCTGCAGGACGGGCCATTCCCTGCCGCCATTTGTCGGGATTCGAACCAGCGGCGCTGTAGGACGGGTCATTCCCTACCGCCGTCACCCCTCTGAACCTTGCAGGACAGACATTCCCTGCTGCCAGTGCTTCCAGAATCACACCTAGAGCTCCTAGTGATAACAACACATCATTGTGTATAAAATGTCAACCAAGTGATAAAAATAAATATAAAATTGTTGACCAAGTGATAATTAATAAGCTCTAGTGATTCGAAGCTACAGTCTAAGCCACCATGGTAAGCGATACCACCATAGCTGCGGTGCGGCCACCACCAAAGTTTCTGCCAACCCCAGCCGAACGAGAGGCCCCCTTGTCTCAAGGGCAGGACCTCCACTTCCCCTGCCATATCAGGGTGAGGTTTCCTACCCCTGACCCTGCCCAGCATGTACAGGTTGATGCCATGGTTGATTCTGGCAACCGTGTACCAGGGTCTGCTGTAATTTCTGAGCACCTCATGCACGCGATGGGCGTGCAACGCATGTTGATTCCGGACAACACCCAGATCCTGACTGCTAATGAGGAAGGCCAGCCCCTCCAGGTAATTGGAAAATTAAAAGAGTTATATATGGCAGTTTCACACACTCTTATACTCCATCTATACCACGTGACTGTGGTCCGAAATCTCTCCCACCCTCTGAACTTAGGAGGGTATTTTCTCAAGGAGTTCGGAACTAGGCTCTGTTTCGACATGCAACCACCTTGCTTGTGGGCGCGTGGGGAGTTTATCCCACTCCGTGGCGTCCCCATTGACCGGGAGACAGCCGAGAGAGAGCTAAGCTATGAGGGGCCTCTGCCAGGCCCCCTGCCTGAGCAGCCGCGTGTGGTTGAGAAAGGCACACACTGGGTGGACGCTGAGCTCAACGCACACAAGGGAGCTAACCTGCTAGCCATGGGGTTGCCCCCAGTGCCCAAGGTGCCAAGGGAGAGCCTGCCAACAACGTTTCCTGAGATTGCCAGCCCTCCAGAACCAATCTTCTCCTCCGACATTTTTATCAACGGCCAGCCGTGTCCACCTGGCCCCCTCTACCTGGGACCTCCAGCCAGTCCACCAGCCAAGCCCGAGTCCAGACCCGTCAAGTCGCGGTCTGATGTACCCGGAGCCACACTCAACTCTCAGGCCCCAGCCTCTCCCGGCGCCGTGCCCGTCAAGTCGCGGCCGGACGCCCACGGAGCCAAAGCTGGACCCAGCATTTTGGCCTCTCCCAGCGCCGAGCCCGTCAAATCGTGGCCGGACGCCCCCGGAGCCAAGCCTGGCTCCGACACGTCAGCCTCTCCAGAAGCCGAGCCCGTCAAGTCGCGGCCGGTGGGTCCCGGAGCCAAGGCTGACCCCTCACCAGCCACGTATAGGCTGAGCGCTGTCACTCCAACTGACGGTCAACCACCCCAGCTCCGCACAGCCAAGCGGGTGGTCCTGCCTGGCCGCGGGGTTATGGCAGTCCCTGTTGAGCTAGTAGGCCATCGCACCAAGGATGCCATTCAACTAGCTGCCCCAGAACAGAGGTTTGGGGAGGACCTTGTTATTCCAGAGGGCCTGTATGCCCACAGGCCTGGCTCTGCCACTGTGTTTAGAGTACTGGTGGTCAATGAGGGGGAGGTGCCCCTCTTGCTGGATGCTGGCCTTCCAGTGGCAGGGGAGCTGGTCAAACCTGACATTCTGGAGGTCTCTGATACGCCTCCCCCGCGTCTCCACTCGGTCCAAGAACCTGCTGAGCCTATAGACATGCAAGAGTTGTGGGAGGCCTTGGAGATGGAAGACAATGAGTTCCTACGCAAGGACCCCTTGCTCAAGAAGGAGGTCTGGACTACGTTGTCAGAGTACAGGGACGTCTTCTCCAATTCTACCCCCGGCTGCACAGATGTGGTTGAATTGCAGCTGCGCCTCAAGCCAGGGACCCAGCCGATCCGCCAGCGATTTAGGGATCTGAACCCGCGGCAAGAGGCTGAACTGGAGAAACAACTGGACACTTGGCTGCAGGAAGGAGTCATAGAGCCGTCGGACTCCGCCTGGAGCAGCCCCCTGGTGCCCATCAAGAAGAAGGACGGGAGCACCCGCTGGGCCGTCGACTACAGGGCCCTCAACAAGTGTCTGGAGCTGGACAGCTACCCCCTGCCTAGGATCCAGCAATTGGTGGAACGAGCTGGCGGGCACCGTGTCTACAGTGCTCTAGACGCGGTGGCCGCATACTACACCATCCGTGTGTCTGAGGATAGCCGGCCCTGCACCGCCTTCACCACCCCCAGGGGCTTGTATCAGTGGAAAAGGATGCCCTTTGGCCTGGCTACGGCACCGTCTGTCTATTCCAGGTTTATTGCAGGAGTCCTAAACCCACTAGGCACAGCCAACCTCCAGTCATACCTTGACGACGTCCTGACCTTCCACCAGGATACCTGGGCCCACCTGGCCAGGCTCCGAGAGGTCTTGGAAGCCCACCGCAGGGGAGGGATCCGCCTCAAGCCAGCCAAGACCAAGTTGTTCCGGTCCAAGGTGGATTATCTGGGTCACACCCTCAGCCGAGAGGGGATAGCCATGCAAGAGGACTATATTGACCGCATCTTGGACTGGCCAGCCCCTAGCACCCCCAAGGATTTGCTGGCGTTGCTGGGCTTCTTTGGATACTACCGCCTGTTCATCCCAGAGTATGCAGACCTCACCTACGAGATGAATCGGCAGAAGACGGCCAAGGCCCTAACCTGGACGCCTGAGATGGAAGCCCAGCTGCTGCAACTCAAGGACAAGTTCCGACAGGCCCCCATCCGAGCGCCGCCCAGGTTTGATTTGCCAGCAGTGTTCCAGCTCACCACAGATTTCAGCAGCCGCGCCATCTCTGCCATACTGAGTCAATGCCAGGAGGGCAAGGAGAGGCTGATTGCCGCCGTGGGGCGCAAGACAACCGACCCTGAGACGCGCTACCCGTCCTGGAAGGGAGAGATGGCCGCCATTATCTATGGGATCCGAAAATTCCACGGCATCTTGTCCTACCGCAGCTTCCAGATCAACACTGATTCCTCTGCCCTGCTACAGATGAAATCACTGAACACATCCACAGGGATGGTGGCCCGCTGGCAGGAGGAGCTAGCGGCCTTAGACTTTACCGTCTGCCACAGGCCTGGCACCCAGAATACCAACGCCGACGCCCTCAGCCGCCGGGAAGATGCCAACATGCCAACGGCTAGCGCCGAAGAATTAGCAGAGCAGGCTGAGTATATCCACAACCTGGCCCAGCTAGGGGAGCCCGCCGCTAGCCGGCCTCCTGCCGCCCGACTGGATTCAGCTAGAGTATTGGAAGCCCAGACACAGGACCCCCTCCTGCTCCGTGTCCGCCAATGGGTGGCTGATGGCAAGGCCCCAACCAAGGCTGAGCTGCGTGGCAAGGAACAAGACGAGCAGCAGTACGCCAGCCGCTTCTCAGCCCTGGGGCTTGACGAACATGGCTGCCTCACCACCACTGACCAGACTCTGACAGGAGAGAGGACAAGATACCTGCTGCCTTCGGCCCTCCAGCAGGATGCGTTCTTTCTAGCCCATGGGACCCCCATGGCTGGGCACTTTGGGATGGACGCAACTATCGCCCGCGTTGCCATGCACTTCTGGTGGCCCAACCTGGCCCGTGACGTCCGCCTGATGGTACAAACCTGCCCTGAGTGTGTCCAGAAAGTTACCAAGGAGAGGCTGAAGCAGGGGATCCACGTGCCCTCCCGCCAGGGGTATCCACAGCAAGTCCTATTCATCGACCTGGTGGGGCCACTGCCAGAGACCCCAGCTGGGAACCGCTACATCCTCACCTGCCAAGATGGATTTAGCCGGTTTGTCAGCCTCTACGCCATCCCCAACAAGCGCACCCTCACGGTGGCTGAAGCCCTGTTGCACCGCCACCTGGCCACGTTCGGATGCCCCCTGAAGATCCATTCCGACAATGGAATGGAATTTACCGGCCAGGTATTCCAGGAACTGGCCTCCCGGCTCGAGATTGGCCTGACACATCCACCACCCTACAATCCGCAGTCCAACCGAGTGGAGAGGTTTCATAGGACGCTCAACACAGGCATGCGCCTGTTCCTAGACAGAGACGATAACAACTGGGAGCCCCACCTGCCTGCCATCGCCTTTGCCTACAACACCAAGGCCTGTAGATCCACTGGGGTGACCCCGTTCCTGGCCTTCTTTGGGAGAGAGGCCAAACTTCCGGTGGACATGGTGCTACGGCTGCCAGAGACCGAATATGCTTCAGTTCCAGCCAACGTCCAAGCTCTGTTGCAGCGCTACTATGCAGTTTATGATGCCATCCAGCAGAAGGAGGAGGGAGCCATCAGGAGGAGCGCGGCAGCTTACGAAGGCACGGCCAAGTATGAGGTTGGAGACTTGGTCTGGTACCTGGCCCCTCGCCTGGTGCCGGGAAAGGCAGCCAAGATTACCAAGAGATGGACTGGCCCCTGGAAAGTAGTGAGGAAAGCTACAGAAGTCCATTATGTCATCAAACCTGCCTCTTCAGTAGCCAGGATCTCAGAAGTTACCGCGCATGTAGGCCGACTGCGCAAATACACTGGAGATGTGACTGCCCACCAGATCCCAGAAGACATCCAAGTTGACGTGGACGGCGACGAGGATGCTACCGAGCTGCCAGTTGGAACGGCGGCGCCCGCAGCTAGCAACCCAGGAGAGTTCCCAGTGCACCAGCCAGCCGCAGCCGTCCCACAGCCTAGCGGCCAAGATCGTGACCCAGTGGAGGAAAACCTGCAGGAGCAACCCAACGAACCACCGCCGCCGCCGCCCGCTCCAGAGCCACTCAGAGATGCCATCTGGAACCCTGACGCAGACATGGAGAACCTGCCAGCCAGCAGCGGACCTGTAGGTGAAGAGCCAGCCACTGCGATGGAAGAAGCCGCCCCAGAAGAAGAAGAAGAAGCCATGTGCCCCCTGCTGATGACAGCCATCCCCATCCGGGTAGGAGCTAGGAGACCAAGCAACCTGAACCAAGCAGGCGCCCCCATGGAATTCTATGCGCCCTTTGCCATCACCATTCCACCCTTAGGAACCACCAGAATCTGCCTAGGCCTCCGTGTCCAGTTACCAGCTGAGACAGAACTGATCCTGCAGACGAGGCAAAATTTCCAGCGGCGAGGCCTGGCCGTGGCCAACCCACGCCTAGAAGCCAACCAGGAGCTGACAATGCTGATCACCAACCACAGTCAGACCGAGCAACGAGTGTCCCGAGGAGCCTGTGTAGCCCGAGCTGTCCTCCATCGAGCTGTGCCCCAGGAACTGCCTGTCCGGCGCATGAGCCGGCTGTCGTATCCCCAGGTTCAAGGCCTGGTGGCTCAGGAGCCACGCAACCCTTGAAGGGGAGGTTGTGGTAATACGACACCCATACGGACAGGCCGAATACAGAGTTGCTTCGCTGTGACTTATGATAACAAACCCCCCGCACTAATCCTATTATATCACTATCCATCTCATGACCGCTGTTAACCCCGCACCCGGCGGTCAAACTAAGCCTGCCTAAATGTGGGGAGGGGACTTGAACATGCAACTATCACGAGTCCATCATGCACTTATATAATCGGGAGGCACTGCCTCCCCTTTTACCACCGCTGCCCCCACAGCCTGTCTACCGTCGGGCGCTAAGCCCTAGCGCCCCACACCCCCTTCAAACCTAACTATTGTCATATTTTTGTTGTATATATATAGTAAACATAACTTGTAAATATTATTCAGTTTAAATATATAATTCTGTATGATTGAATCCTGCTTGTTTGTTTGGTAGAATACTTAAAGGCTAGGGCCCGTTGAATCCGAACTCGTTACCCCGTGGGCCGAGTACGCTCGGCTTACCAGATTACAACTTACAAAATGAACGGTATGTTATATGGAAAACAGTAAAAGTGTCTGACTATGACGTCAGAAAAAATTAACAATTAACCAATGAGAAGCCAGTATTCACAATGGTAAAATATATAGCGGCCTCTCATTGGTTAATTGTTAATTTTTTCTGACGTCATAGTTAGTGCACTTTTACTGTTTTCTGTTATATGTGTTGGCATACAGTCGACTTAAATGATTTCATTAGAATAAACAAATTTCAATAAAATGTCAACAATGACCCTCTTTATTTTTTATAAAGTCGACTTTCTTGATGGTGCCAAATTGATTCTAATTCAACAAAATGGGATACTGACTAAACTGAACTAAATAGCAAATAACCCCGCGGCAAATCAATAACATATTCGTTCTTTAAATAGTCAGAAAGACAGATAGATAGAAAGATCTAGACTTTTTATCTCTAAATCTTTGATCTAATATTTATTTTATTTTTATTGCGGGTAATATAAATATTAAGAAGCATTTTTGGCCTTTTAAAAACGATTAGAAGTTTTTCATAAATGTTTTTGCATAATTAAAGTTTATTACTCGTTTTATGAAATATTCAAATATTGTTTATGCTGCGCTATTTTATTTTATATAAATAGCTGTAAGTCTTTTATAACTATAGCCACTGTTTCAAAGCTAGATATCAATTTTTAGTAGCGAACCTGTCTATAATTCCGTCCGTCAGTCAGTCAGTCCGTAACGCTATGGGGGAAATGGGATTTACTCAGCTCCTATTAAAGATAGAATGCTGAAATTTTTTGACAACATTCCCATTATTAAGGAGCACAATTGACTATAAAACATCATTTGCGGTCGGACCGATTTTTAGCAGGTTTTAGGCTATTTTTATATTTTTCACATTTTTCTCAATATCTTCAGTGTTTATGGTCCGATTTTCAAAATTTTTTCAGTTACAGATATCAAAATTAAATTTCCTGTCGTTTAAAGAAACAATAATGAAGGCCAGACTGTCTTTTTAGCAGGTTTTAGGCTATTTTTATATTTTTCACATTAATTTCTCCATATCTTCAGTGTATGGTCCGATTTTCAAAATTTTTTCAGTTATAGATATCAAAATTAAATTTCCCGTCTTTTAAAGAATACAACCATGACGGCCAGACTGCCTTTTCAGCAGGTTTTAGGCTGTTTTTTTTATATTTTTAACATTTTTCTCCATATCTTCAGTGTTTATAGTCCGATTTTCAAAATTTTTTCAGTTGTAGATATCAAAATTAAATTTCCCGTCTTTAAAGGAAATAACCATGACGGCCAGACTGCCTTTTTGGCAGGTTTTAGGCTATTTATAAATATATTTAACACTTTTTTCCATATCTTCAGTGTATATGGTCCGATTTTCCAAATTTTAAAAGTTTTTAAGGATTTAAAAATTAATTTTTTTGTCGTTTTTTGAAAACAACCATGGCGGCCAGACTGCCTTTTATCAGGTTTTTGGCTATTTTTATATGTTTTACATATTTCCCAAGATCTTTGTTTATTTTGATCCAATTTTCAAATTTTTATGGGATATCAGTATCAAAATAATTTTTCCCATTGTTATGAGCATCTTTAATATAATTTACTTTGACCATCGTCATCATACAAAATAAAACAAGGTTTCATATTTATTTTATCCAATAAATCTATTCTTGATTTTAGTAAAAACCTTTTAAATCTACCTGTACGTATTCCCATCTACGATTTTTTGTGCTTCGCTACTTATGGATGTTGTCATCCTTGTTATTGCTATGCAGTGATCTAAGGAATTACCTTTAGATCAGAAATGAAGGAATGAATAAAATATATCAACTATCGAATTCTTTTGACAATTTCAACATATAAATTTTAATGCTTAAATTTAGCTTATTTGTATATCCTTACATCTTATAAATTATGCAGACTCTAAGTTATAATGTATTGTAATTGCATGGCCAATATTCATAAATTTAACACAATGTTGATGAACTGAAATTTAGTTTCCGAAAGTGTACCTAGCTTCCGCGTCCTATCTCAAAATTCACTACTAGCTAAAAAAGCTTCAAAATTCAAAAAAAAAATTAAAATTTGAAAAAATTAAAATTTTGAATGTATAATGTATAAATCGTTTATACATTATATCACTTTTCCCTTTGACCGGAGTAGCTGAAAATAGCGTTTGCAAATTTGGAAATTAGGGATGAAATAGGCAATCCATTTTCAGCACATCACAATGTTTATTATTGTCAGATTTGAAAGGGATTGGTTATTGGTTGTAAAAAAAACAGCAAATAAGAATTTTATTTCATATAGTGAAAGTTTGTTGTACGCCTCATTCCTGTCAAATATAACTTTGGACAGTCAAACAATGAAAGTAAAACAATTTAGGGGAAGGGGATAAATGTCCCCACCCCGTGGACCCGGTAAATACTTTCAATTGGGTCTTTGAATATCAGCCAATAGCGTCGGAAATATTAACACAGCAAAGTTACTACAAGTAAGGGAGGAATGAGAAACTGTCCCAATTTTGTATAACTTTAGCGGAACAAGTTCCAATTACGTCATATTTTTCTTTCCCGAAAAAGAGAAGGGGGAAAGAAAAAAGAGATGGGAGAAAAGGGGGTTTTCCCCATCTCTTTTGAAGAGATTTTCTTCCCCCCCTCCCTTTTTCGGGAAAGAAAAATATGACGTAATTGGAACTTGTTCCGCTAAAGTTATACAAAATTGGGACAGTTTCTCATTCCTCCAAGTAAGGTCCCCAAAACTAGATGCAAGTAGCAATTTTGATTATATATCTATACTTATACATTTATTGTCAAACATATTGACATGGAAAATTCCTCACTCCAATTAAACAAACCTTTGTTTTGATTAAAATAATGTAGCTATTGCTGAATTTTAGTTTTAGCTCAAACTTTGTACAGTATAAATTTTAAAACAAGTCCCAAACATTGATTAGAAGTTTATCTTTATTTGCTAATTTATGTCCATTCCATAGTACATTTTATTTAAGAAGCGTGAATAGGTTTTCAAATGTTGGGTTGATGATTTAACCCCTCACCTCTCCAATTTTAAATTTAAGGGGTATAAAATGAAACTTAGGCATAAAATTGGGTAGAAAACAGAAAATCCAACGATAAGGTTGTAAAATTAAAGAATTTTCAAATACAGTAACTTAAATCATGTCTTTTGAATTTGGTTAGAATGTTTTTCAGCAACCCCCTTTGCACGCCCCTACTTACTAATGAAGTTTAATCCTATTATCTTAAGTCAATTGGGTTTTAACCTGTTAAGTCACTTACTAAATATAAAACATTATAAACAAGAACAAATATTTTCATAGAAACTTTTTTAATTGGTTTATAAAAATAATTATGAAAAAGATTTGACACTTTTTGTTCAAACCAAAAAAGTACCAAATTCTTTAAGCTTACGAATTAGAGATCGTGTAAAAAAAATTTTGGGTATCACTATAACTTGCAGTCTAATATCACCTTCCGTCCTGCCTGTCTAAAACAAATCGGCAAGGAAAAAGGGAATCTATTTTTACTAAGAATTTTATAATCAATAACCTTGTGTTAGAAAATCAATTTAGACAACTCTTTGAAATCGTAAAACTAACGTGAGGATTAAAAGAAAAAAATACTTACATTGAATTATAGAGTTGCTGCGCCGCAACCAAACTGACCATAAAAAAATACTGCTTGATTGGGTTTAAGTACGTATTTGGCACGGAGCCTTTAATAGCGCCAATAATTTGTGGCAATATTAACGTATTGTTGTAGTAGACCATTCAAAGATATTCTATGCCGTATGTATGACTATGCATGTCCTAATGCTGGAAATTTAAAGCAAAGGCCAAATTAACACTTGACATGATTGAATCGTTACATATGAATTTAAAATCTTGCATAAAAAGTTAAAATTCTAAAAAAGACAATTTAGGAGTATTCTAGAAAAATCACCCTAGTTGCTAAAGAAGGAGGCGGGGGTTCTCGGAAAACATATCTTTAAGGGGTATTGTGGTGTCCCTAAGTATACTAAAAAAAAGGAGGACAACTACCCAAAATTAAAATTTAATTTTTATGATAATAAAGACACATTTTAATAAAATACATGTAGATATACTTTTAGCTATATATTTAACAAGTTGTTCGACCATAAATATTGGAACTAAAGAGACCTTTTCAAATTACTACAAGCGCTTTTCTATGGACAATAAAAGACTAATTCTAATTAACCCCTATAAAATAAGATATCATAGAATTTGGAAAAAGGATAAAAAGTTTCCTAACCTTATGGCGATTTCCCTCAATCTAGACCACAAATGAACTTTTTGAAGAAAAAAGACATATTTTTGATGCATATTTTACGTTAGGTTAGGTTAAGTAAATGTCCGCACGGACAATAAATAAGTATTTTTTCACCAAAA
Source organism: Acartia tonsa (assembly GCF_053477335.1). Classification (NCBI taxonomy): domain Eukaryota; kingdom Metazoa; phylum Arthropoda; class Copepoda; order Calanoida; family Acartiidae; genus Acartia; species Acartia tonsa. Next base: position 19,787,039 of record NC_137266.1, read on the forward strand.
TTAAAAATGAAAGGTGAGGGTTCGGTAGATAAGAAATAGGGTTGAGTGAAAGCACCACCATAGTTACTTAAAAAATTTGCACAATGACAATAATTTAAATATTTCTAATCTGGAAGAATATCAATTTATCCATACTTCATTTTAAGTAGCGAAGCTAAACTATAATTCAAAATATACGTCCGTCCGTCTGTCTGTTATTTTTCATTTTTATAACTTTGAATTAATTGCTTAAATGTAATTGCTTATTAGATGGATTTTAGAGTTGCTACACTATTTATTTTATTAAATTATAAAAAAATTATAAAAGAAACTACGTTAAATTGTTGTAAAGTCATTATTAATTAATTTCTAATAAACTTAAATTACAATTTTCTACATGAGATATGTTTAACAGAAAAGGTAGAAATTATGGTTGGCCAGATTATGACAGCAAAAATAATGAGATTATAAGAAGACAAGGATGACAACATCCATAAAAGCGAAGCTCTGAAATGGTATGACAGACGAACATTAACTATTGGAGTGTCAGAACTGAAAATAAAAAATAAGAATATACAAGTTTTGACAAAATTATACTTAAATTTGTTGCAAAATGTCTTAAATACAGAAGTCTGTTTAAGGACATAATGGTATTTTTAGGCCTTGATTATAGAGATGCTTCGCTCATAATATTGTATCTTATTATAATTGGAATCAGAAATCCCAAAATCAGATCAATCGGATGATTTTATCACATATAAAATTGTTGTTAAAAAAACAACATGTTTAAAATGGACGTACGGACATTCTGGTAACTAAAATAGAGTTACTACGCTTTCAAAATCGTACCTAACTACTACAGGAATCATCATGTATAGTTTGAAATCGATAGGACAATTCTAACATGCCTAAATTAACAAAAAAAAGCTATCCGTTACGGACGGACAAACGGACTGACCGACCCTAGTTATAGAAAAGCTTCGCTTTTAACAAGGGGGGAGTGGAGTCTCCGCAATTAAAGCAAATGATATCACACAATTTAGGGTTAGAAAGGATATAATTAAAACAAAGAACAATACTTTTTATTATAAATTTTACAAATAATGATTTTTGACATATTTTCCTTGTAAAAATTTCCAGGGATATGATAATGGATGATAATCTTTCCTTCCCCTTATTCCTAAATGTATAGTTCTGCCTTAGTTATGGACGTAAAAATTGAGGGAAAGGGAGGGTTTCAGATTAATTTGCCATTGCCTCCTTCCTTCCTGCAATTTTGTGATAATCAAATGTTAAAAAAAAATTCCACATTTGATGAAGATATACCAACTTTTTGTTGAACAAGGATGATTACATCCGAAAATAAAATAGTTGAACTATATGTGATAATGGAATGATTTGAATTAACTGACAAAAAACTCATTGATTTCATTTGTTAATGATTAAATTGTTTTCATGATTGAATGATTCAAAGGTGTACGAGATCTTTCTTGAAACACAGATGGACGTATCCAGCTTCTTAAAAACAAAGAAAAAATATTTTGCAATCATCCGTCCTTGTGCATGAAATTTGCGTATAAAATTGGCACAGAGGTGCATATCAGATAGCCAGGGCTCGGCAGCCGTCACTAAGCCTCAAATTTAAAACCGTTTGGATGATTTTTTTGACATATTTGGGTCAGGTTTAGACTTCCAGCTGATTTTTTAAATTGTATGAAGTTGATTTCCCTGAAACTTACAGGCGGCTGCCTAGCCCCGCAGATAGATATAAACGGGTGTGCAGAGTTAGTGAGCAAATTAAGCCGTTTGTGCGAGTATTTAGTAATTTACCTATAAAGATAGGCAAGATATCATGGGCATAAACAGGGTAGGGTGTGATATTGGAATTAAAGAAAAAATGTTTTAATTTAATTTGTTATACGGCGACTGTAGCGCAATGCATTTTACATTGCATCGTATCGACGTTAAGAAAGGTATGGGTTTGAATCACGGCCCAAACCGTGTAATAACTAAAGATGTTAAAATTTGAACCTTCTGCTGCTATGTTAGATTTGCAAAATGAACAGTAAGAGTAATTGGAATTCCTTGGTCTAAAATCAGGCGCAACTCATTACCATATACAGTTAGAACTTGGTATTGCTTTTGTAATTTCATATTGATTTCTGTTTTTTTTGGCCATTTATTTTGCTTCGTTTCAATTGGACATAATCGTTCCTTGTTCATAAACCTAGAATCCTAAAGCCACCCTTACAGAATATATCAGGTAGACTCAATTATCTAGACAAAGAATAATATTAAAACCACGAGGGGTAAATGTTATTATATCAACATACAGAGTTAATGTTTAGGAGGGTAAGATAACCAAATAGATTACTTTGTAATAGCAAATCTTAAGTCTATTGTGGTTTTTATGAACTCATAAATAAAGTCTGTATAAAAGAAATATAAAGATTTTTAAATTTTGATTACTTGAGCTTACAAATAAACTGTTTCAGTATATTGGGCCGAAAAAGGTCTGTTTTAAGGGCATTTTGACAGATTTATGGCCAAAAGCTTGTAATGATCGAACATATAAAAAAACTTACAGACTTTATCTCTCTCAGAACATAGAAATCCATTTATGTACCTGTCTATTTTTCAAACGTCTTTATTACTCTATTTGTTTTAGTCAAATGCTAGACAGTATATATGTGTCTTAATGTGCACTAATATTTAAATTTTGATAGCTAAGACTAGGAGTATATGTATATAATACTAGCGGCTTCGCCCCTAGCCTCTAGGGGCTTTTTTCCAAGAGGTAATTTTAGAGAAAAAAATTCTGGGGGGGGGAATTTCATTTTTTTTTTTGGGGGGGGGGGATATTCCACCCCCTCCAGAAAATAGCTTAAAACCACCACAGGACCAATAGGTAAATACCCTGAAGAGTAGAATTCAATCAGTTCAGTGTTTACCGAGATCTTAAGCTTCAGACCTACAGACAGACATCGTTCTACTTTGTATTATAGATTAAACAAGGATTATGACATACACAAAAGCATAGCTTAACTAATCAGATGGTCAGACAACGAATCTTAACAAAAATAGATTAACAGTTTTCAACATTATTTAAAAATATCAACAAAAATCCATATACATATATCTAATATCTATCCAAAAATTACACAGAGATTGTTAAAAGGACATATTTACGTACATTTAAAGACCTAAGTATAGAGATCTTTTGTTTATAACACAATGTATAATCGTCCTAAGAAATAATCATATCACATTGGACATACTGGCTATCCGTTACAGACGGACTGACCAACTCTAAATGTAAAATAGCTTGGTTATAATGAAGTCTATTAAGATCCCAGATAATGCGACATATTTTCAAATTATAGCGTCGATTAGGTTTAATGAAAACGATACCTTTATATGTTTCAATGAATATTTTATGTTTTAGGACAATATTTAGCATCCTATTCTATTTACTGTAATGTTGTTTAGTTGGTCTACCTGCTTTGAATCAGGATCCGGATGGCTGATTATGGTTTTAAAATATCGATGTAGCTGCTTGTCGAAGATTGTAGATTTTTAAGAAATATTAAAATGCTTGCGGTCACTTGTCTGTCACTTAACATAAATCGGCAATTTGGAGTGCCCTCTAATAAAAAATACTCCCCTTCTCCTTGCCTTATTTTTAGGGGGACTCTAACCCTGCGTTGCTTACTAGTAACAAATATAACCTAACCTTACCTAAAGATATAAACATAGAAACAAAAACTTGCACTGTAAGGAAAACCTTGAAAATCTATGGTGAAAATGGCTTTAAAAACGTTTCAATAGCTTTTTATCTGAGCTGGATCTTTAAATCATTTTAATGGTGATTTAGATCGGGGTGCGCCGAATTTCAGCCAATCACAGAGCGACATTTTTAAAATACCGCGCTGTGATTGGCTGAAATTTGGCGCACCCCGATCTGGTTCACCACTAAAATGATTTACGATCCAGATCTGCTAAAGCAAAGTAAAATTTGACCAGAATTGTGTGAATGCATATAATACTATTGACTGGACAAGTAAAGTATTTACATAATTCAATTTGACAGCTCAGAAAGAAAAATCTTTCAAACTTGTGTTGTACCTTTTATATAAACTTTGCATTCTATATCTAAAATGATTATGGATTGTATCATCCTTTGTTTGAATGGAACATTCTTAATTATAATCTAATCAAAAATTAGTAGAATTAAAACTAATCATATTGTTTTACAAGACACAAAAGATGTTTTTTTTTGTAAAAGTATGACAACATCCAAAAAAGCGAAGCTCTGAAACTTGTAGAGTTTTATACCTGAATAGCAAAGTATAAATTCATAAGTCTAAACAAAATTGTAAGTAAATTGATTGCTAAATACAGGATGCTGTTTAAGGATATAATTACATTTTTAGATCTTGATTATAGATTATAGAAAAGCTTTGCTTTTAAAAAGGAGGTCCACATTGTTTTATACAAATAGTACAGAATGCTTTCTAGACCATATGCTAATTTTTTTGTAGACGTCTTTAATACAAAAAAAAACAAGGTTGACATCATCCAAAAATAGCAAAGTGCAATATTCATGGACAAAACAAGGTATAAACTGGAAAATCATAGAAATCTTTACTGAAAACTTCAGCTGAGTTTAATAACAGCCGAGAAAATCACATTTCACCAACAGCATTATGGACTAACTGACGGACTGGTGGAGAGGAGAAGATAACTGTAGGGTAGCTTCGCTTCTAAAAACAAGAAAACAAGTTTTAATAACAATCCAAAAAAAGAAAAATTGTTATCACTTATTAATTATGTAGTTTGTTCTAATCCTGAAGACCATACCTTCTTAAATAAACATATTCTGTTTTTGTGATTGTTTCTATAATCACATAAATTTTAGTGGTTTTTATCATTTGTTAATTGTTAATTTCGGCATAGGATATTATCAATACTAAATAGGGGAAATAAAGTGTTAAAGAACAGCTTTAAAATCTAACTAACAAAGAATAATCTCGTACTTTATCAGTAAATAATTTTCCATTTTCTCATAACAAAAAAACTATGAAAAAATCAATTATTTTCCCATCTTGTAAACTTAATAGATACTTAATTTTTTATTAATTAGACAATAACCAACTAATTGAACCAAATGTATGAAATAATGTATTCTGAAAAATATTTTAGTAGCTACTCTATAATTCTGGTTGTCTGTCCGACCCTGCGTCAGTCTGTAACGCGTTTTTCAGCTGTTATTTATGATAGATTGCAGATTTTTTTTCTGAGTATACCCCTTTCCCAAAGAAAACCTACAATTTTGTGGGTCATACGTATATATTCTTAGGAAGGTTTCTTGATTTTCTATTTTTATTCCATCTACATTTTATTACTACTGAAAGTTTGTTCTACAATTCACTTTGTCCGTTTGTTCATCCATGATGTTTAGCATTGTCCATTTTCTTTGAAGGCTAAGCCAAAAAGTTATCTTAGAATACATTTGAAGTATGAACAATCCTATATACTAGGGTCTAGGGGCGAAGCTATACTTTATAAGTAATATTTTTTTCGCCCCTGTCCATATTTAATATTATCTAATAAGTAAACAAAGTAGATGTTGCATGACGTGTGCACAATATAACCATTTCAGGGAATACAACACAAATAAAAAAACGTAAATTTGTTAATAAAATATAAATAGTTATTAAGAAAAGAAGTGTGTTTTTTTAGATATCAGTAACAACTAAACATATTCGGCTATCTTTTTTAAGGAATGAGCTTTACTTAGGTTTTAATAGTATATACTATATTTGAATTAAAACCTTTAAGGGTTTAAAGCTATTTTTTCAGCCAATTTCCCCACATACCTCTTGCTTGAAGATGTTGCCGTTTCTAGCAGATATACAGTGGATATTTATTTGTCAAAATTGTTTGTTTTCCTCCAAACATATGTATGTTTTACTAAAAAACATTAACAAAGTTGATTTCTAGATATGAATTATTTATTTACAACTTTTGGCTTCTCCCATAGCCTCTTGTTGATTAGTCTTTATAGACAGGAAAGGGTACAGGCCCCCATGTTGTTTTTTGTTTGAGTTACATCTTATCTTAAGAATACTCAAAACTTGTTCTGTACCAAAAAAAATTATAAAGTAATCGCTAGCCGTTTAGAAATCTAACTGAACACACACTCATAGATTGTATTTAAAAACACACGATGCCTATCATTAAATCCCTGCATTTTAATTCTTTGGTTGTCTACGTTTTTCCCCCACCTCTATGATAAAAGAGGTGCCAACCACACAATATAAAGAAGGTTTTCACAGTAGAATTAAAATAGAAGCAGAAATATATACCAGGCCTGAATTATATCTGTATTACAAAGTCCTAATATGGATGAGTAGGTTTTTTGACTGATTCTAAAGATCTCGGAATAGGTTATACTTTTTATGAAAGATGGAAAGTTGTGGCGTTTTTTTGCTATTTTTCTGTACTTTCTTGCCCTAAAAAATTTTATACATTGAAGTTTCCTACCAGAATATTTTTTTTCTATTTTTTTGGGTTATATAATGCTAACAAAGAACAATCGTGAATGGGGTGGAATTTTACCAATTTTAATGGGACACCCGTTAACTATACAAAGTGATAAAATTAAATTACAATCCTTTTTTTGTGCTACACATTTTTAAGCGTTTTTGCAATGATTTTCTATAAATAACTTGTATTGAAAAAATGCTTTTTTTCTTAGGATTTACATATTCTTGGAAATAATCATATTTCTAGCTCCAATTTAAATCTACAGTTGGGAGTCGTATTGAAGTGTGTACTGTAAAGAAAGAAAGAACTAAGAAAGAAAAAAAACAGCATAGTAGAATAATCTATAAATAACAAGAATATGACCATGTGCAAAGGCAGAAAACAAGATTGTTAACAAAAGATGTTACTGTATCAGAGTTACTAAAGTAAAATTATCATTATACTTCCTTGTTTATAATTGATTTGAAAACCTAAATAACTTTAAATAAAACATTTTATAGTAATATGATATTAAGTGATTTATTGACAATAAATTAGAATTAGAATTAGAAAGAGACTTTAAAAAGTTTAACATGTTAAATAAAAATTATGATTACTATTGAAAGCACAAATAACAAAAACTCTTAGAGAAGCTATAAGTAAATAAAGCATGGAGGCTAGAAAGCAATAGAGTAACATTAGAGGAAACTGTTACTTGAGGGTAACAATAGTAGAAGAGTATGCATGTATAATAATGATAAGTCTAGAATCTCATAGTCTAATAGTTAATTGTTACCAGAATGTCCGTACGTCCATTAAAAAACATGTTGATTTTCAACCTTTTTGAAAACAACTGTTTAAGTGATATGATTATCCTATTCATCGATTTTTGGAATACTAATTTTTTAAACAACAAAGTACAATGGTATAAGCGAAGCATCAAGTTCTAAAAATTTAAGTATGTTCTTAAAGAGTATCCTGTATTTAAGCAGTTTTGAAACAAGTTTACTAACAACTTTTTGAGGAGTTATACCGTTATATTCTGCTTAATTAGTTCTGACACTCTACAAGTGTTAATATCCGTTTGCCCTACCGTTTCAGAGCTTCGCTTTTAAGGATGTTTTCTAAGGGAGTATTGCAAAGTTGAGTACATTTTCAATTATAAATATGTGGGCTGGGTTAACCAAAAACGCATTATGGGTTGGGTTTTACTCCGCCAAAAACTCATAATATTTAACAATTGATTAGTCTTTATTTTGCAAGTTAAGTTTTGCAACATTCACTGTAAAAAAATACCCTAGATATCATTAAGAACAAAATAAATTTTAAACTGTAAATCCTTATACTAAAGTAACAGGATGTTTGTCTGTGTGTCCGTGTGTACCGAAGGATCTCGCTAACCGCTGAACCGATCGGGCTCTCCTTAACAGGGTAGCTTCTCATAGGTCCTGGGAAGGTTTATAACTATTTTCTTGGGGGGTGGGACACCCCCAACCCCCCAAAAAATGTAAAATCCCCCTTCCCAAAAAATTTTTTTATTTTTATTTTTTTAAACTAAAATTTAAAATTAGGAGGTTGGGGGGGATGCCGCGTAGCCGCTAGTAAAGTTTAAAGCAATAACAACCCCCATGTTGATATTTAAAATTACCCTTCTTTAGATTAAAATTATTACTCGATAAGTTTGAACAATGAAATTTCAATCAGAACAAAGTTTTTGAACCAGTGAATAAGATGGTTATGAACATTGGTTAGCAGTGTTATTTACAATCCAAAAGCCTAACCCTTCCTACATCTAACCTAAAATAGTGGGCTATTCTAATATCATGAGTACTTGAAATTACAAATTTCAAATTTTTTTCAGTGTAGATTATCTATGGGTGCAGTGCTATTTTTGCCATAACACAATTGTTTATTATCTTGCAGAAGATAAAGAAGACTAAAGAAATAATTTTACAATTAACACACCCACTAATGTTTTGTTTATAGTTCTTCTATATAAGAGTTTTTGCAAATAAAACTTTATATAGTACTTAATATTGATTAGAGCTTATTACGACAAAGACCTAGTAAAAATTTTAGGTCAAGTGGGCGGTCAGTCAAAAGGAATGCACTTGTCGTAATTAAATTCACTCTACTCCTACAAAAATAAGTTATATGGTAATACAAAAGTATGGCGATTTACCTGAAAGTGGCCCGTTGACCACAGAACACAGCCCAGGATTTTGAAGTAAATTGTAAATAAGGGGTGGGAGGGGGGGGGGAGGCGAGGTCAGTTTTTCGTTTGTTTGTCAATTATTTTATGTCATGAAGTTAAGGTTAGGTTGTATGTTTAGAACCCTCATAGCGGTTAGGTATATGACCCAAAAAATTATCTCATCCCTTATATTCAATTTATTTTTAAACTATTGGGATAGGGGGATGGGTTTAGTGCTTCACAAACAATTTGAGGTAAAGACCCATTAATTCATTTCAAAGTGTTTCAATACTCATAATAAAATCGTTCTTGTGTACTGTGCATTTAAAATTGAGCATAAGGTACAAAATCATAAATTGTCTGAAATGCATATTCAAAGAATGAAGCTAGGATAACTTGGTACTTACAGTACAAAGAGTTAGGCTTGATAAATGATAACTCCACCCTAAGATAAAATTTGAAACTTGTAACGGGCTTAAATAACGACCACCATCACCCCATTTATCCAATCCCATCCCCTCCTAATGAATGAACGAACTGACCAATAAATGAAATAGCATCCTAAATTGATGACAATTTTCCATCACAATCACAATATCCACGTATATTCTACATTTACTTAAACAATGCAATGTAATAAATGAAAATATGTTTTTCAACTAATTTTGCTTATTTCTTGGTGTTTTAACGACAGATATTTCTTTTCAATTTAATGTAGACATAATTTATGATATATGTAATTTGTAGAAGAAAGCATAATTTAAATTAATTGCCTACTTTCCCATAACTTTTAATTACCATGTTGCATCTTTTGTGATTATAAAGAAAAGGTAATTATTACAGGCACTAAAAATAATGACAATCTGCAATATCCCATAGAAAATAGATTGACCACACATCAACCCCCCCCCCCCCTTACTTTTCAGATTTTAAAACACATGCTTCACAATTAAAACACAATGTAACATTGTTAAAAGCATTTTATTTCTATTTAAGTTCTATTTTTATGTCTTTGTTGTAGACATGTATTTAGTTAGATATTTGGTAACTCTATTGTCTTTTTCGAGCTTTTATAATGCTTTGATGTAAGATGCTCCTATCACATGATACCTCTCCCCCCCCCCCCCTCAACATTTTTTTCTTTATATAAACCGGTAGGGCCGGGGGCCATCAATGCTAGAAAGAATTTTCCGTGACAATTTATTGTCGACTATGATATTGCAAAAATAGTTTCTTTGGCGAAAACAAATACTTGTAATTTATAATATTTTTCACCCTTTGTTGGCATTTGTTGCTGTGGGTGTAGGGATGTAACAGTGAAAGTTTTATTATAATCCACCAATTTAGATTGACAAATTAATCGCTGTAATTTTAAAGCTGGTACCTTTCTGCAATAAAAATATTTTATGACGACAAATTAAAATTGGTAATGCCTGACATAATATTAGCACTACGAGATTCGTATGACACCATCGCGACATACTTATGTTGATATCCTAATTTAAAAGTAACAGGATGTCTGTTTGTCTGCTTGTTTGTACCGAAGGAACTCGTAAACCGCTGAACCAATATAGTTGTACTAAACAATGTAGCTTTTCACAGGTCCTAATAAAGTTTACAACTATTTTGGGGGAGGGTACAACCACCCTCCCAAGAGAAATCACAAAAAAATCGATTTTTTACGTATAGAGACTTGAACGCAACATAGATAGTTAACGTATTATTTTTTAAAAAAACATTTGAAGTGCCACTAGAGGCCTCTAGGGGCGTAGCCGCTGGTATTATATAATCTACATATTTAACTGAGAGACGGGCAGACAAAGTAAATTATAGAGTAGCTTTGTTATTAAAAATACACATCCTTAAATCCCTGAAAGTGGTGACGATAACTTTACTAATTTTGCTTTCTATACAATAGAATTGCGTTTCATCAAGTTTATGGTTTACACACAAAAAGTATAATATCCCAGCGAGGGATAGGACACTGGCGATTAAATTATCAATTTAAAATTCTTTTATTATCCAATAGAAGCCTGTTACCAAAGGCTGAATTATACAAAAAAAAAAGACTAGTTTTTTTATTAAAATATTTTTAAAAATTTTGCAAAAAAAACCAGACGGACTTGCTATAACTAATGAGCATCTACTTTATAATTCAATTGGTCCGTCAGCTGAAATTTATGTATGGTAAATGTGTTTTTCTCTTCTGCTATTTTAGATGTAAGTTTTAGTTTGTATCAACATATTGCGTACTACGCATTCCTTCCATCTGGTTGGCTAATCTTCTTACCTCATAAGCTTCGCTATTTAAGGATTTTGTCATCCTTGTTTATTGTGTATATTTACACTAAAACCTTCCTAACATAAACAGTAAAATTTGTGTGAATTTTGAAATTTAGTTGTGAGTTGTTAAAAGCGATGTTTTTCTATAATTATCCTATCGATTTCAAACTTTGTATGATGATTCCTAGAGTACTTAGGTAAGATTTAGAAAGCGTTACAACTCTATATCATTACCAGAATGTCCGTACGTCCATTTTAAACATGTTGTTTTTTAACTTTTTTAACAACAATTTTTTATGTGATATAATCGTCCGATTGATCTGATTTTTGGAGTACTGATTCATATTACAATAAGATACAATATCTTAAGCAAAGCATCTCTAAAAAAGTACTAAAAATGTCAGTATGTCCTTAAACAGTATTCTGTATTTAAGAAGTTTTGCAGTATAAATTTGTCAAAACTTAAACATTTATTTATAGTCTGTATATTCAGTTCTTACACTCTACAAAAGTTAATGTTCGTCTGTCATACCGTTTTAGGGCTTCGCTTTTATGGATGTTGTCATCTTTGTTTTACTTGTCACTAGGCCATTATTTTTATGCATCTTGTCTCACGAAAATATTTTTACATCTTTGTAAAAGTATTGACTTTTTACACCTTAAAAACAAGCTGTAAAATAAACAGTATACCATATGTGTTAACCCCCTGTCAAACATTTGTGCTGCAATAAATCTGCAGTATAAAAGTAAAAAGATGTCTCTCTGTGTGAGTGTTTCGAAAGATCTCTTTAATCGCTGAACCGGTCCAGGGAAGGTTTCTAATAAAATGAAAAAGCGTACAACCAATCTCCTTAGAAAAATCGCCCCTTTAAAAAAATCCACCAATCCCACAGAAAAAAAAAGTTTACTTTACTTTTTAAAACAAAAGCCGTAGGTCCAAGAAAGATAACAATCTACCCCTTATTTACTAAGTATATTTGCGATTACTTTTATTTAATGAAATCTTCCAATTTTTAACATGTACAAAACGGCCTGCTTAATTGCTTCAAGATCCATGTCAGATCTATATAGGAAATAAATGTCTATAAACGAGCTCAAGTTTTCCAAGGAATATATGATTAAAACTCATAGTGCTCCAATAATCCATAATAAACTCTCATTGCCCAGAACGATAAGACCCATTATTTTACTTTATTAAAAATAAATTCATTTTTTTCATTTCATGTTGCTATTTACCTTATATTGATGTATTTAATTTCTAATCATAAAAAAGAAAATTTAAATTTATAATATGATAAATTTAAGAAAACTATGTTGAAAAGAATTCGATTGTGGCGACATTTTGTGTGTTCAAATATTAAACTAAAATTGTAATCATCATCATTAACCCTTTGGTGATGGTAATGTAAAGAAAAAAATATAATTTAAAAAAATCTTTTAAAAATCATTTAAATTATTAAATATTTACTTTCTTTTAGATAGTAATGCCGGGTGAGGAAAATAGATTTATTGAGAAATAGATATGCATATAGAAAACTAGCCAATAGGGAGATAATTATATCGAGCCAACTCTAGTTTTTTATATCCTTAAGCCGCATCCGCCAATCATGAAAGTTTGAAAAATCAAGCACAGCAACCCAGATTATTGACAACTATTTTTTTTGCAGTTGATTCGCCCATGGGGTTGTTGCCCTTTTGTCAACTATTTGATGTTTTTGTTTTTATATAATTTATTTCGAGTTAAACATGAAACAAACTATGAATTTATGTATTTTTTAATGTTTATAATAGATAAATTACGAATTAATGAATATAAATCATGTACATTTGAAGTATGGGATATATTTTTTTTTTTAATAGAAACTTAAGAAAATCATTTAGAAAATCGGAATTTAGACCCATGTTATTTAAGTTAGAGCAGATTTTACAACAAACAATGATTGAGAGAAACACTTTAAAATGGTCCATCTTGATAAACATGATCATCTTTACTGATTTTTAATGAGCGATCTTTGGCAATTAGAATTAGCAGTGATAGTTGAAAAAATATTTCATTTTTAAAAAGGTAACAAGACTCCGCAGCCTTGTAAATGATTTGTGCTTGTTGTTAACACATTATCAAGGTCGGTATTGCAAGAATAAAAAGATTTGTAGACAATTGTCTGCTCAAACTTATGCCCAACACTCCATGGAATCAGGGATGCTCTATGTCAGACATATTTCTATTAAAAATTCAAGAGCATTAAGAGGCATGAAAAAAGGTAAAGATGTCTTTGTCAAAAGCAAAGTGTTTCATACAAATGTCGTGCAAACAAAGGTCTTGTTCTGGATGAAATTATAAAATAATTTTGGTTGTCTTTTTTAAGAAAGCTTTATTCGTATCAATTCTTGGCAATTTTTTTTACTTCTTTTCGATATGGTGATTGACCTATCCCTTAATCTATGGCCTTTCTTACAATATGCACAAATGGGTGTTAGTTAGACGCAACGGAGGCAGTTCAGTACATTCACAAATTAGAACAAAGCTATCCAAAAGTAGCGCAGCTAAGAAAAACATTGGTTTGATTATGACAAGAACACACAGACAAATTTACATATATGATAATTATATAAAATTAATGGAATTAAGAGCAATATATTTTTGTTTATTCTCAAACAAACATACCTCAGGACTATAGAATCTCGTGTGAAATCTTATATAGCAACTAGTTATTGATTTTACTTTTGTTGACATATACTTAACATAAGTTCTTAGCATAGATGTAAGTATTGACGGAAAATCCGGTACGTATTTAAATGTCCTAATTATAGGATTGCTACGCTACTAACAAGGTCAGGCCTTTTTATTCGACTGAAAGTATAACAAAAGATAGATATTTAACACCCTTTTATTTATTGTCTGTTGATAATGTTCTTAATTAGATAAGAATTGTAACTAACTCACCTTGTCTGTCTGTCTGCATGTTGTTAATGTTCTTAATTAGATATGAATTACAACTAACTCACCTTGTCTGTCGGTCTGTCTGTTCTGTAGGCTTGATAAATCATAATATTCTAGTTACTTAGCCCCTAGCCTTTATAGGGAAGCGAGGAAGGTCAGAAAATAGCCTAAAACCACTCCAAAACATTCAAAAATCTTTCCTGTTTTCAATACGAACCAGCACTTTACGAGATTTTTAGCTCGAGAGAAAAAAACCTTACTACTTTTTATTATAGATCTATATTCTAATAAGGAACGGGAAGAAAAGTAGCCTAAAACAATACTGAGAATAATATTTAGAAAAATAATAGCTGAAACCATACAGGGTGATAAGCTTCATTAAAATAGTGGTGAGCAACATCTTAACGAACAGACAAAAACTCACTATTTTATAGCCTAGAATATGGTTGGGGATCCGATCCATCCGTTACAGAGAGACGGACGAACCATCCCTTATGTTAGAAAATGAAAAAAGTACGAATAAATAAATTAAAGGCAAGTACATCATCATTAGACCTTTTCATGAAAATACACTTTTTCAAATTTTAGTCTTCTGCTAACCTAAAAAGTTACTTTAGGAGCCTAGAAATACATGTACAAAATTTCAGCTCTCTATCTCTACTGGCGACCTAGCGCCAGGCATGTAAAATATCAACACATAACGGTAGCATGGCGGTTTTAACAATATCTCAGCAATGTGCAGGTTTTAAGCTCTTCTGCATATTTCAATTTAAACACACAAGGACAAAGGTATATTATCCCAAAAATCTTTTGTCAAAGTCTACTCTACACCTAGCGCCAGTCAGTTTTCTAAAATCATGCATTTTATACCTGTGAAAATAGAAATCGCCAGCGCTAGGTGTAGAGTAGACTTTGACAAAAGATTTTTGGGATATCATATCTTTGGCCATATGTGTTTAAATTGAAATATGCAGAACACCTAAATTCATCTTCCCAGCCATTCTCTAAGCATTTAAATTTTTTTATGAAATAACGGGATTTCAAAACTGCCCTTTGAAAAGGCCTAAAAAATATCTTTTTTCACTTTTTTCACTGCTTATAGTTACAACTTATTAAAATATTATGCTCAGTTAAAAAAAATCGGCGCCTTGAATTCGAAAAAGTGTATTTTTATGAAAAGGTCTAATCATCATTATTAAATTGAGGTGTCACAAATAAAAAAACTTGTCTGTAACATTGATTCATATCATCAAAAGGATACTTGGACATATCTCATTTTTTACTTGGAATCTACCATTACACCCCGCTTCCAACTTCTCCTCTCATCCTTCTTTTGACAACGTATTTTTATGATGTCACACATGACACTTTCCGCTGTAGCTTATAACTTAAACTAGATATTTGATGCCTTTTAGGTTAAGTGGGGCTTACCATGTCGAGAACAGATGAGGGATTTTACCAATATTTGTGTAGGCACAGACTTATTGTCCATGGATTAAAAAGAGTTAACTTAGAATGATCAATTTGTTTGTTTTCTGCCTTTGATAGCTTCCATTTATATTAAATAGAAGGATGTAGATTAACTAAGCAAATCATAAATTTAAAAATAATAATATCAAAAATATCTGCTGAGCTGGATCATTCAGTGGTTAGCCGAGCCAGATCTGCCTTGAGGTGAGCCATAGGTGAGCCACAGCTGATTCTAAGAAAAACATAGATCTTTAAAAGATTTACGGCTCGGTGTGAGCTGGATCACTTCCTGGCTCGGTGGCTTTACAATACGAGTGTTGCCGGTGAGCCGTAGGCGAGCCGCTTAGTGAGCTGGATCACCAAGGCTATTTCGATTTAAAGATTAATATGAGGTGAGCCACTTGCAAAATCGGCTCGCTTACGGCTCGGCTTGGTTATTTAAAGATCCATCTCTGGAGAATCTTTGGATAATTTTCTTAAATCTTGATTACTTGATACAAACTAGCAGTGCCTCTAAAGTATTATAATCCACTGAAGTGGTAATTTTGTTATCAAAATTGGAGGTGTGCACCGTTATCTTATCTTTTTGATTCCTGAGAAACCATTTAGAGAAGTCTTTGCTTTTAGAAGCAGTCTAAACTATTTTGTCTATACTGTTGCTAATGGTTTATACGTACTATATATTATACGTGCACATGTCTTTTCAATAAAAGAGATAATTTATAAAAGAATATGTACTAAATAGAAAAGGTCCAATTTTATATGTATAAAATATTCAACATTATGTAGTAATACTTAAATGAAACGATGTCTGTCTATGTTTCTATCTAGGTTACTCAAAACCTATATATCTTAAATTAGCCATTCCTTTTGAAGCCAACTCCTTTGTTAATTTCACTTTATAATTCAGCATACCATATATCTCTTACAACCCAAAACCAATCGTTATAAGATATAGGATGTGGGGGCCAGATTAATATTATCCTATCTTCTCCATTTGAACAAAGTAAAATATATATAAAAAAAAATATTTTCTTCTATTTATATTATTTCTTTTATGTAGACTGGATTATTTGTCAACTTGAACTTGAATTTACCATGCAAAAGAAAAATGCGGGTAAATTCGGATTGTTGACCACGCCCTAGTACACATCCTTCTATATAAAGTAACAAGATTTTTTGTCTGTCTGTTAAGATCTCTGTAACAATTGAGTTCTCTTTTTAGGGAAGATTAACATATGGTTTTATGCTTCTTTTTCTTTATTTGAGTCTTTGGATTGTTTTAGGCTATTTTATTCATTCCTCTTTGCTGTAGTTACTTGGAGTGCACCCACAATATTTTAGTAGCACGGCTAAGCTACAAGTCTGCAAATGAACATGCATATTATATCAAGATTTTAAAAAAACTTTGGATATGTTAATAGATGTATATACAGACAACTACCTCCATTCCTTTTACAATGACCTTTTATGTATGCTTCTAAATTATTTTCTGCTACTAGGCTGTGTTAATATAAGCGATACCATTGGTTGATTTTCAATGACCCAAAACAAAGGTACCACAAGGTTGATGCGATGGGGAGATACAATTATTTAACCCGTTCTCTAGTCTTTAACTCTAATGTCGAAACAATAATGCTAAGCAATAAAATTTAGAACTTTAAAATCTTTTAAAGAATTAATTACTTAATACATGAAGGTCTTTCCAAAAATTAAACTTGCCTATTTTGTCAGCAGCTAATTTAAATTAGAGCATTTGAAGTCTGAAATCTGAATATATATGCATTGTCCGCGACTATTTGAAGTGACCTAAGATAACGGTAGTTTCTACTGATTAAAAATAAGATTACAACAGACCTCTCAATTTGAATAGAGATGCAGGGTTTTTAAACAGGTTGTACAGTAGATACATAATGATATATATGTTTGTATATTAAATACATGACACATGTGCATCTGGGGGGGGGGGATTTTCCTAGGGGTAATTTCTTTTGAAAGAGTTGTGATACCCTCCCCCCAAAAAATTGAAAACCAACCCTGGACTTCTGAAAAGCTTCACTCTAAAGGAGAACCATATCAGCTAAATCATGTAAAACAATTATGTAACAGTTCAGCGGTTAGCAAGATTCTTTGGTACACATAGAAGACAGACACACATCCTATTATATAAGAATAAGTATAATTAATATTAATACTTGAATATTGTCTTTTGTTGATATAACAACAGCAGTAAGAACCTGAAATTCAATTTTACACCTTGTTTAAATAACCTTGAAAGAAGGTAAATGTTTGGATTAGGTCACACAACATTGGTTTTTCATTATTTTACAAATATCTGAAATATATACATGAATAGAATTTGAATAAATATACAGGGAGGGAGGGGACTTTAAACTTAGTACCCAAACACTTTGTTATGCGTAAGCTTAAAAACTTTGAGCACTTTTATTGAATTTTAGTTGGTTGGTTCCAAACTATTAGTTTCTAAGTTTTTCAACAACTTTTTGAATCTGCAGAAAGGGTTATTTTTATGGGGGGGGGGGGGGGTGTAAAAATATGCGTGGTGACTGGTAAATTATGTTTTCTGGATGCAGGGTTAAAAATTAATTTTATATTGTTGAATAAAATGTCTTTAAACAAGGATGACAACATCCATAAAAGCGAAGCACTGAAATGGTAGGACAAACGGACACTAACACTTGTATAGTGTCATAACTGAATAATCAGAATATAAATGTATAAAAGTCGAAGCAAAATTGTAAGTAAAATTGTTGAAAAACTGCTTGATACAGAATAATGTTTATGGACATACTTACATTTTAAGGACTTGATTATAGAGTTGCTTCACTTATAATATTGTACTTTGTTGTCCCAAGAATCAGTATACCCAAAATCAGATCAATCGGATTATTAGATCACATAAAAATTTGTTGTTAAAAAAGTAAAAAATCAACATGTTTAAAATGGACGTACGGACATTCTGGTAATGATTATAGAGTTGCTACGCTTTCTAACTACTAACTACTACAGGAATCACCATGCAAAGTTTGAAATCAATAGGACAATTCTAACATGCCTAAATTAGCGAAAAAAGCTATCTGTTACGGACGGACGGACGGACGGACGGACCGACCCTAATTATAGAAAAGCTTCGCTTTTAAAAATGGCTATAAGTTTCAAAATGTTGGGTTTAAAGATTGTAAGGAATTTGGTGAGAATTTTAATCCAATTTTTTTTTAGAGGTCTTGAATGTTCATAATTAATCAAAGGAAAATTAAGTCTTTTGTCTAAAGCTAAAGTTCTCGGAAATTGCTGATCTTAATGGCTTGTACTTTTTGGGGTAGCTTTTTGCATTTCTTGGATGATTTTGGGCTATTTTATTAATCACCCCCCACCTTTCCCTATAAACTATGTGTTAAACAACTAGCAATATACATAAATACATAGTACATATGCAAAGATAAATATAACAGTTTCTTGGATAATTATAAACTTGTTTTAAACAACGTTTAGGCCTACGTCATGCCTACGTATTCATGCACATGAATAGATAGATAAAACATGGATGAAAACATACAGAAAAACAAAACTAAGAAAATTAGAAAGTCAGACAAACGAACATAAAGAAAAATAGAGTAAAACACATTTATTATTCAGCTTTATTTGAAGTTTTTATTTTTATTTTTAAAAATCAATCTCACATTGACTTAAATACGGAATGCTTGCTTACCTATACATTTAAAGACTCTATCATAGATATGCTTCTTATATATCGGTATACCTATTAGTCATAGGAATCAATATTACAAATATCAAGTGAATTGTATGATTAAATCATACTAATATTGTTTTTTTTTTAAATCAGCATGTTTAAAGGGACTGGTAAGGATCCTGATAATAAAACGCTTACTAAATTGTACCTAACTGTTAAAGGAATCATCAAGCCAAACGCTGGAACAATTCTAACATTCCTATATTAATTATTGTTTGGAGGGTGTTGACACCTTTCTTAAACACCAGCACGCCCATGAGATAAGATTAAATAAGTAATAAATGGATAAGAATTTTGAAATGAAGTAAAGCATCAGAAAAGGAAGAGAAAAAGAAAAGAAGTAAAAAAAAGTAAATAATTTTGACAATCAAAATTATAATTGAGAAAGCAAGGAAAACCATTTTCGAAGTAGCAAAGAAATAAAATTATAATATTATATTTAAAATTTACAAGTAGAGTTTTATAAAAATTAAAAATTGCTGTTGGTCCGCTCTGAACAAATAATTCTTGTCAACACAAAAGAAAATAATTCCCCTATTTAATCTGATTTCCAAAACTTGTTAAAAAGGTCATCTTTGGGAAATACCAATACAAGTAAAAGTTGCAAGAAAAGAAAAGAGAGAGAGAGAGAGAAAGAGAGAGAGAGAGAGAGAGAGAGAGAGAGAGAGAGAGGGGGGGAGAGAGAAAAATAGGTCAACAAACAAAATCAGGAAATTTGTTGCCAGCTTTAGGGCATTTAATGTTAATTCATTAGAAATATCAAATTTATCTTGGAACAAAAATGCGTCTGAAGTACTATTAATAAATAAGTTTAGTTAGAAAAGCTAGGCTTTCATTAATGTAAAACTATTTAATTCTTTAACTTAAACATGACCAAATCCATTATGATTTATAGGTCAATCTTAAAACAAAAATCAAAAGGTCAAGTCTGGAAAACCCCCCAGAGCAAGAAAATCAAAAGGTCAATTGTTTTGTTTTTTAAAGAGAGACATTTAGAAGGGATTATGCAACTCTAGTGAAACCAAAAACAAGAAACCCAAAAGGTCATCCTTGGGGAACACCAATAAATTGTTAAATGCTTAAAGGTCGGGACTTACCCACATAAAAACTTGCATACACATAAAAAGCCATGCAGTATACTTTTTAAAAGGTTAAAGTTGTAATATACCCAGTATACTATTCTCTCCTTTGATTAAAGAGTATGAAAATGTCAAATAGAGCATGGAAATTTTGAAATCTTGCCATACTATAATTGTACGTACTCATGTTGTTCTACATGGAAACATTGAATGGTTCAAACATTGTATTATTCTATACATAAGTACTTATACATTTTATATATTTTTATTAAGTTAATTATATTGTAACTTAAAAAGAACGTGTACGTTTAAACTATACTTCCAAATGCATGAGAATTAAAGAAATCAAAATTAAATAGTACATACTTAAAACATCTCCATCATAAAAATAAAGACATTTTTATTTTTTTAAGGATCCTACCTTAATATTCACATTTCTCTGATAGTGGACTAATTAATGCCATTTCTCGCGGTCATACGCCGTCATGCGTCATGTTGGAAGGGTGACACAAATTTCAGATCCCAGATTTCGCGATTTGAGAAAAACTATCTTTATATTATAACGAATTAAATAATCTTGCAAGCATCGTTTTTATCTTATCATATCTTATAGAGAAAAATCGTAAATTAAATAGCAAAAACTGAGATCTGAAATTTGTGTAACTCTTCCGACATGACGCATGACCGCCAGAAATTACATTATTTGGTCCACTATCATTTCTTTTTCATATGTTTTTTTGTGAGGGGGATATTTTTTCTCGGGGTTAGGGGAATGGGGTTGGTTGCATCTACCCGCCACAAAACTTTCCTAGATAATTACTTGACTTTACTGAAAATTTTGAAGGTTCGGTCTCCCCGTTAACTAGTTCTTTGGGACACCTAAAATTGCTAACAACTTAGGATAGAATATAATATAATATCCATAAAGGATCCGTAATCATAATTATTCTACTGCCACAAAAAAAAAACTTTAAAAATGTCCAAGGACTTTTTAATGCTAAAAGGTCCTGACACTAATTTTCCTTTAAAATTTCAACAAGGCATTTTGTTTTTTAGAACCAAATCATTCTTGTTAATCCTTCAGTGGTTGAATCCAATTAATTGCCCTGCATGGCATCCTTCTAATCAGATAATTATACTGCCCAGATAAACAATTTAAACAACACAAGCCCTATTAGTCAAGAGTTAAAGAGATTATGCGTTTGTATATAACCATCAAACAATTAGGTGCGGCTTTCTTTCAAAGTGCCTGATGAACTTCTCCCCCCCCCCTCATTATCAAAAAAAAAGTATTATTGAATAATTCTTGTTTTCAATTGCCTAACCATGTAGGGCTACCTACCTAACCTGTATTAAGAAATAAACAAACAAAAAATTTCCTCGCCTTATTTTCTATTAATTTTAAACACAAAAATCTGTTTAAAAAAGAAACATTGGTTTATCCTATTTGATATTACTAGCCGGCTTCGCCCCTAGCAACTAGGGGCTTTTTTCCACAAGAGGTAATGAACTGGGTTTGATTTTTTTTGGAGGGGATTTTCTTTTTTTTTTGGAAGGGTAGGGTGTCCCACCTCCCAAGAAAATAGCTTGAAACCATCATAGGACCAGTAGCTATATTCCCGGAATAGTATAGCCCAATTGGTTCAGTGGTTCCTAAGATCTTAAGCTTCAGACATACAGATAGACATCGTTCTACTTAGTATTATAGATATAAATTAGTTAGTTATTTTCCGCTAATGAGATGGTAGACTGCTTGGGAACTAAATGAACATACAGTTATATGAAGTAGCTTCGCATTTAAAAATCAAAATACCTAATTTTTTTTATTTTCGATTCCTAATCTTATAAATGATTGGCTCTTACTCAAATGGTTGGTTTCATTAGGCCTAGGGTAATAAACCACATTCATTTCTTATCTGCGTAACTATTTCAAACCTTCCTACACAAACCAATATAATCTATGAAATCTTTGGGTTAAAAATAAATACGTAGGTGTAAAATGTATATGTTTAAAGAATCTGTGCTATAAAAATGAGTGATACATAGTTTTCTTACCCAATGAAATTGTTCAAGCCAAAGAATAAATGAAAATACTTAAATTGCACAAGATTAAATTATAACTTTTCATGAAAATCAGTTGCACCATTTTATGAGCCAAGCCATTCTTCCAAGTTCCTACTATTACTTTTATAATCTACTTTTAATATGATGCAGCCAGATCAATACAGATAATTGTAATCTAAATGATAATATTTGTATTTGACTTCATGATATTGTTTAAGTTTGTATTTTAATCAAATATGTTTTTTATATTTTCTATAAATTCTTAAAAAATAGTTAAGCTAATGAACTTTTAAAATTAGAATAGCCTGAAGAAAGCCACTTGTGCACACTGAACTGGACTCTTTTTTTGCAACCACCTTTAAAATTGATTATGAGTAGATGGTAAACTGTCCCAAATTCAGGACAAGCCTTTGAAATATTTGCTTATTTTCAGCAAAACTGAAACGGCATAAACTATTTTAAGTTTGGAAAACATACAGTTTAGGTAAAATTTTGAGAAAATCTATCAAAACATTAACCTTTTACTTTTAAATAGAAAGTCTCTTTTTTACTTCACCGTTTTTTATAACAGCAAAATTATATTGAAATAATTATCAATACATCCAATAATTACAAATTTTAAACTTGAGCAAAATATTTTATGGCATGACCTTAATATGGGACCATCAAGTAGATAAGGTTTATAATTTTGCATAAAATTTTGGCAGAAATGGTTTGGTTGCACATTGGCGGCATGGCATAATCTATACAGACAGTTTTGAACAATCTATAATACAAAGTAGAACGATGTCTGTCTGTTTGTTTGTCTGTCTGTCTGTCTGTCTGTTTGTTTGTCTGTCTGTCTGTCTGCCTGTTTGTTTGTCTGTCTGTTTGTTTGTAGCGAAGGATCTCGCTAACCGCTGAACCGATCGGGTTCTCCTTTACAGGGCAGCTTCTTATAGGTCCCGGGAAGGTTTATAACTATTTTCTTGAGGGTGGGACACCGCTAACCCCCCTCAAAAATGAAAAATACCCCCCCTAAAAAAAAAAAAATTTATTTTCTTTAAAATCTAAAACACGAAAAATTAGTTTGATCAAACCTCTTGGGGCAAAGCCCCAAGATGCTAGGGGCGAAGCCGCTAGTCCTTATAATAAAGTAATAGGATGTGTGTCTGTCTGTAATGAAGGATCTCGCTAACCGCTGAACCGATCGGGTTTTTCTGAACAGGGTAGCTTCTCATAGGTCCCGGAAAGGTTTATAACTATTTTGTGGGAGGGTACCACCACCCTCTCAAGAGAAATCACAAAAAATAGAAAAAATTAATATTTGAGAAACGTAAACGCAACATAGGTAGGTATAGTAGAGACTTGAACGCAACATAGATAGGTATCGTAGAGACTTTAACGCAACATAGATAGGTATCGTAGAGACTTTAACGCAACATAGATAGGTATCGTAGAGACTTTAACAAAAAAAAATAATTAAAGTGCTACTAGAGGCCTCTAGGGGCGATGCTGCTAGTTTTATACATAAAGTAAAATAAGGATTAAAATAATCTTTAGAAAGACCCATAAATCATTTGATTTTAAAATTTAAAGTTGAATGAAAAATAACGTCATGAAAAAAAATCAAACCCTACTTAACTGTGTTTAATTTATGCAAAAAGTAATTATTTATTCCCTGTAAAATTATTAATAGCAAAATAACAACTTGCAAAAAATAATTTTAATGACAATCAGGTTTTTAGAATAACAAGGATGACAATATTCTTGACAAGCATTCGTAAAACGTTGATGTGTATTAAATTAAATCAATACAGAGAGATAGAGATACGGAAAGTGTCATGTGTGACGTCATGAAAATACGTCTAAATCCATCTTTTTTTTGAGGTTTTTCTTTTCAACTTCTCCTCTCATCCTCTCGTTTTTGACTTATTTTCATGATGTCACACAATTAAGGGTAACAAAGGAGAGCCAATCTCTCATTTCTTGTCCGAACACATGGGGTAATAGGTTAAAGTAACACTTAACTGACAACCAACTCTGTGATTTCACGACCATTGTCTGGAAGTCCTAACTGTTCATGATAATGATTTGTGCCAAATTTTGGGCCAAGTCATTCTACTCTAGCTGTTCGCGCATCTTGCATTAATGCGTTTTGACGGTTTATTGAGCCGAGATTCGAACCCATCACATACACAACGACAAGTTGATGAGCTACGTGTTAAACGACAATGGCTGCCGAGCTCATGCCTTAAGTATTTAATATTTTTTAGTTAACATCATTAATGTTTATTAAGATTACAAAATGTAAAAGCTAGAAAATAATTAAAATATTTTAGCTCTCTAGACAAAGCCTTTTGTAATATGTTGAGCATAATTACTTGAAAGAATTATTTGTTTTTTTATATAACACAATAGTGCACGCGTAGCTAAGAAGATCAAGTGAGATAAAAATTTGCGGGCATTGTCCCATTGTATGGTTCTGGAGACTTCAGTCACCCCGACACCTAATCCTTTGATGTTCTATTTGGAATTGGTGTAATTTTATATTCAGCCAAGTATTTACATATCGATTTTGTTTATTGATTAATACTATTCTGGGGCCACATGGAGGGAGGATGGACTGTAAATTACACTGGTACCCAGTTTTAAAACCATGTATCATTATTCGCAGACTGAAAATGTTTTAGTTGAATTTTTGATTGGTTGGTTCCAAAATATTTGTATTTGAACTGTTTACCCAATAATTTTAATCTACAGAATGGTTTATTTTGTTTATCATCATTAAAGGTGTATATCAAAGAGTCGTCCATTGTCTTATCGCTCAAGATCTCTGAGCATTTCTTGTTTTTGCCTTATTGTTATATTACTGTAACTTATGTAAAAGTGATGGTGTACAAAAATGCAACTTTAATAAACAGGGTAATACTAAGATTTCTTGTTTCACAAAGATAACTGATGCAATGTTGCAGACTCTAATCTCTTTAAATATAGCACAGTTTGTCAAAGGATGGTTCTTTCTCAAAAATGCGCAGAAATGTTTGAGTTTGCCCGCACTTTTGTCTGGTTTTAAATTTTTTTATGGAAGTGGCTTGCTATGGCTATGATCATTTGACCTCTAAGGGGCTTGTTGACGCTTCGGGTTCTAACTTCTAGACCTCTCCACGCACCTTGAAATCTACAACTTTTGCACAATATTATCTAGTTAAATCAATAAAAGAAATAATCTCACTCTAAACTTACTCTTTTAATGGGTTAAAGATAGTACTATGGCCGAAAAAACTATACCGTTATAATCTCTCACTTGAACTTGTACAATTAGCCAAGCAAGAAACAACATTAGTTATCATAAGCAAAGAGCCTTACTCACAGTGGTAAAGAATATTGGAATTTGGAGTCTTTGAAACTGTCACGTTTTTCTATATTTAGATTATAAAGAAAATATATTATAGTTTAAGTTAATTTGAAAATTAAAACTTCAAAAGGTTAGGTTGCCTTGAACCTTTTAAGGTGATTATAACAATAAGCTACAAAATAGGACTTCAAGGTACTGCAATGAAAGAGATAGTTGTCTGTTATACCTATCTATCGCAGCCTGTCCAAAGTATTTTACTGATAACCCGTTTTTAATTTGTCATTGCATGTGTTTTTCCACTGTGTAGCGTTTGTGAAGATAAGAGTCAATTTATTTTAGCTGATCAGTTAATGAGGCTATGAATTACTTTTTTAGACCATTCCAATCATTAAAAATGAATTACATATTAGTCAAATTGTTATGATGAAGAATAATTTTTTAAAAATCAGATGAATAAGATAATTCGGGAAATCATATTAAAAATTTTTATCAAAATTCTTTATAAATCTACATATCTTAAATGGACCTACGGACCTTCTGGTAACGAGTAAAGAGTTGCTACGCTTTTAGACCATTCCAATCATTAAAAATGAATTACATATTAGTCAAATTATTATGATGAAGAATAATTTTTTAAAAATCAGATGAATAAGATAATTCGGGAAATCATATTAAAAATTTTTATCAAAATTCTTTATAAATATACATATCTTAAATGGACCTACGGACCTTCTGGTAACGAGTAAAGAGTTGCTACGCTTTCTTAATTTAGCAAATCTGTTAAAGGAATCGTCACACCAATTTGAACTCTTTTCCAATATGCTCTGCTTGAAAAGTATATGATTAACTCTATGGACGTGAGTGTCCTTGTTAGATATAACGTTACCATTATATTACAGCAGACTTTAATTCAATAAATGTAGTATATACGCATTTGGGCATTTCTAATTTTAGCTGTGTATTTCTAATTATAGGGTCTGTGTCGTGACCATAACTAATAACTTCATAATATGCAACTTTTAAAATTATATAAAGTCTTTCAAGAAACGTTATTTTTAATACTATTGGCTTTGCCCCTAGCATCTACGGTATTAGGGATGGGGATAACGAAGCTCTACCAAAGATTATGTTTTTTGTTGGTATATGTCTTTAAGATGGGGGTGTCGTATTATTTAGTCTGTAAGGAAAATGCAATGCTTAAAATTTATATATATGTTAGGTTTAAAACTAATATATAAATATAATATCAAAAAGTTGTAAAACAAGTTTAAATGCGTTTTTAGACATTTATTCTAAATTGAACGTATTTGTCCATCTAAATTTGTACCAACTATCATTAAAAAGAACATACAAGTTTGACATATCTATCTTAGTTTTTAAATGCATAGCTTTTCTATGTATGGAGTATGTCAGACCTACAGTTTGTAGTGCAACAGATATTGTATTGTAATCTTGCACATTTAGGAATGGATCTTTCGAAAAGAAGGTGTATTAACTTTTTTGCTTTTTATTTAAGATAGCTAGCCGGTTCTTTTAGTAAGTAGTAGATGTAAAATTGTCCATAGAATTTAGATATGCAATCGGTTTTTATGTAGACCTCTTATTTTTGAAGTAATTTAAGTTTAAAAAAAAAAATAATTAAGTCGGTTTTAATGTACTAAAACGCAACAAAATAAAAGAAGAAAATTGCCAGTATGAACAAAAATAGTAAGATCTTTAATTTGACACCTTACTTTTAAAATTCTGTTGAGTAATTATTGAAAAAATCTTGAAAAAAAAGTTAATACACCTTCTTTGAACATTTTTTTTTGAAGATCTGAAAATGTAATTGTATTATTGTAAATGTTACTCTTAGTCTCTTATTAAATACTACGCCCTGATGATAAACCTCTATTTGCCCTTAATAGAGGGGGGAGGGGGGGGGATGACCGTCAACATTTTATTTGCAAAAAAAAAGAAAAGAAAATCAAGGGGAATTTTTTCAATAAGCGATTATTCTTGGTAGGATGGAGTTACCATCCACAAACCTTAACTAACCTATAAGAAGATTAGTTGTAAATGAGAACCATATCGGTACAAACACACAGATACAGAGCAGACAAACAGACAGACATGATAATTTTATTTAAGAAGGTTTCAGACCTGTTTTTGTACCTCTCTTAGATTTCAGCTATTATTTCTTAAATATGTTTATCCTTTTTTTGCATTTTAAAAACAAGAATATCTAGTGCATTACTGTCTAAAGATAACATAACACATAACAATCTAAATAATGTTTTATTTACAGATATTAAGATGAGAATAAACTTTTTTTAAATTTAAATATAAGCTTTTAAAACTTTTATTTAAATCAAACTGCTATTCTTTAATTAAACAATATTTTTATTTGATAACAATCGAATATTAACAAGTATAGAGCAACAACGCATTTAACATCTTACATTCATCAGAGGTAAATCCCCAAAATTAAAAAGATACAGGACGTTTAATATTATGTTAATTATAATTCAAGATTTGTTTATAAAGTTACTACAGTTATAGAACTGTACCAAATAGTCGTTGGAATCAATAACATGAAAATCATGTGAATTTGCACATTATATCCTCGTATATAAAATGAAATGTCTAAAGAATCATCATGCAAAGTTTAAGAAAATTAGACGATTCTACCTTGCCTAACTATGCCTACATCTAAGGATAAGATCTATTTGTTACAGACATTCGGTCGGACCAAATGCTTTACAAATTTCTTAGAAAGTATCTAAACTAACCTTTTGCGTTTGTATGTCCGTTACAAATTAAAAAAACATTGTTAAGAAAATCTTGAATTGTTTTTCTATAGAATATTAAAATCATCAACTATATCAAGTCAGGGCTCAGCAGCCGCGCGTCAGCCACGACTAATTCTCAAATTGAAACTCGTTTAAATGCTTCATTTTTTTTTCAAACGAGTGTTTGCCAATTTTTGGTCCAGGTTTAGACGTCCAGCTAATTTTTAAAATTGTAAAAAGTTGATTTTTCTGAGGCTTACAGTCGGCCTAGGCGCAGCTGCCGAGCCCTTTTATAAGTTTATGTAGGAAGCAGCTTTTTATTTTATCATATGAATTAATCTAAAATAGTTGAATAAGTGCATAGAAAAATTCAGCTAAATTATCAGGTAGTTATTGTCTTCAATTAAAGTAGAGATTTTACAGAAATTGATGGTTTTATTTTAAAGTTTTAATCTATTTTTAATAAAGTTACTCTAATGGACTATAGAATACGAAGATATACATGTAAGATGTATAAGAGGTTAAATCAAAAACAAAATATGGTTTTTACTATATTTGAATGTTAGCAATCCTTTTTCAATTCAAATTGTATCTTGTAGAAATCAATCAAGCAATATTGCTTTTTTAGCCTAATTAGTACTGAGCGGTGGAGTTTGGATGGGGGTGACAACACTCCCCATAACAATAAATTGTGAAGAAATGCTTTCCTATTTGTTCACCCCCTGCGACGGTTACACACCCACCTAGTAAATCACTGTGCATGCCACTGGTCCTCAGACTAATGTGATAAATTAAAGTTTTGCTCCTAATCAAGTTCTCCAAGTTAATGGATATAGAATATGTGGATATATTGACAGCAGTAATTTGTCGTCAATTTAAGTTGGTAATATGGACCTCATTTATTGGTCAGTTAGTTCATCCAGTTGGAGTGGAAATGAAATTGGGTGAAGGGTGTGGATAGGGTTTATAGTTACTTTATTTGAGTTCATAAAAATCTGGGCAACATTCAAGTAATTACATATCGATTTCTCCATCAGATTTTTAAAAAAAATTAATTTGTTTATGAGTTAAGCTGTCATAAATCTTCTAAAGAATTGTTCTATGTGTATGTGCTTGATATAAGTGTTTTGCCTCTATAAACATTATCATCTTATACATCCTAGAACAAAGCTATGAATAGAATAACAAAATAATGCAAATAATTTAGGCTTAGGATGGAACTTGTGTTAAAGTATAATTTCTTAAACCAGACAATATAAATTATAAACCACCAAAATATAAAATTCAAATATTATTTTAAATTCAATTAACTCATTGATGGAGTGGACATTTGATCTTAAGTTATACTGGATTTTATAGCACATTCTCTTAACCATTTGGTAAAAATTTAAAGGTTCTTTTAATATATATTGATAGAAAATACTAGCAGTGACAAAACTTATTCTCCAAAAATCATAAATTAATGTAGTTGTATTTTTGTTAATCAAAATTGGGGCTTTATATTTTTATCGTCCATTTGATTATCCATAAAGACCCTTAATTTTTTTAAGATTCGTCTTCAAGAGTTATTTCGAGGATCTTAGGACATAGAAAGTGTCTTGCCTTTGCCCATATATTAGATTCAGTAACACCCTTCAGACAATCAACTACTTGTAACACGACCTTTTACCTAGGTTAGGTTTAATGTAGGACATCCCTGAAGGGTATGACACTTCAGGTTTAGATCCAAAAGGGGTAGGCTCTCCCGCAAGGGTAAGGATAAAAAAAAACTTTTTAAAAAATTATTTTCGTTCTAAACCTACTCACAAAGTTTATAAGTGTTTTTAATAATTATAGAATAGACCACGAGTAGTATCTAGTAAGTGTTTTTTTTGTGCTTACTTAAATACCAAAACAGTTTCAATTTTGCAATTTTTTTAGATGAAGAAAGGACTCTAAAATGCAAACGCCTACTTTTAAATATGATAAATGTGTGTTTATTCTGTTTGTATATTAATAGATACAAAATTAAGTTCTTTCGGACTAGATTTATTATAAAGAAAAAATGCCTCTCTTTTTACGGTAGCTTAGGGTTTTAAATATTTTGCTTGATTTTCCTTCTTAATAATTCTTTTCTTAATATTTCTCAATATTTCAACAATATTTAGGTAGATTTATTATTAATTCATGGGGAGTGGAATTCTTCTTCGATTTTAAGTGAACATGTTGAGATCCCAAGGGCAACAACAGCTTGTAATAGGATGCAATACTCTTACGCTCACTTTAGAATATTATTTTAAGTAACACTCTACAGACAACCAATCCTTTGATTGCACTACTTTTGTTTGGAAGTCTTAACTGTACATTGTAGTGAGTTGCGCCTGTTTATGGGCCAAGGCATTCTACCTGCCCTCTCTTTTAGTGTCACGTGTCATAATACGTACTAAGTTTGCATTCTCCACTGGTTGAAATATATTAGAATATGCACCCCATATACAGTTAATTGATAATACATGGGCATAAGAATTCTTGTAATTTGTCATAGAGATGATTATAAAAGAGAAGGATAAATTATTTTAAGAGGGCAAAAATATTTTCCATACTTTTTTTGAAAATTTGTTTATTGGGAGTATATTTTTATAAAAAAGTTTTTCCAGACAGAATTACTTTTTTTACTTAATATTTAAAATATCTTTAGAATGTTTTGTGCTTAACAATCTCTTTAGTAGTCTTTTTTTAGTTATAACAAAAATGTATCACCCACTTTAGAAAAGTTTTGTTTACTTTCATTATTTACCCTTTTTAGAATTAATACAAAAAAAGTAAGAATATTCCACCTCTTTTACTATTTCCTTATGTAATTTTTGTTCTGCATAAATATGACAACACATAAACAACACAACGAAACAAAATATTTGTACAAGGCCCCTAGAGTTTAATCATGGTAATCTAATATTATATAATAATTGAACATGGTATATCAGTTGGAAACAGTGCATGCAGGATGGCTTACAAGAAAGTTTATTTGTAGCTTTTTAACTATTAGTGGTCCGGGGAAAGGGAGTGGGGGGATTGAGTTGAATTGAATTAAAAGTTGAGCACTCTAGCTCTATCACAAGCATGAGTGGGGGCATTGAAATGCAGGCGCCACTGTTTATGCTTAATTGGTAAAATGTTATTTGGTTTAAACATTTCAGCGTATTCGAATTATTGTAAAGTAAAGTTTTTACTCATTTCAGTTCACATAGAACAAATTTAAAATACCTATCTACTACAACTTGCATTAGATAAGTAAACCTACATTTTATAATGATCCACCTATTTCTAGTTTTATTAGTATATACCTCCAACAATATTCAATATTCTTCGCTTGGAATTCGCTTCCCTCAAAGGATTCTCGTGCTAGCTAAGAAACCTCTCTTCACTACTCCTTATTTTCTATTCAATTAAAAAAAAGGAGACGGGGTTTCTGTGCTTGACTATGCAATTTTGGGGAAATCGCCCTTTAACAACAAATATTCATATTTTTTGCTTTATTGATATTCGAAGCCACCCTGCAAAATTATATAGGCCGGAGATAAAAAAGATAAACCATCTGTTAATAAACTTCTTACACTTTATGACTTTATACAAAAGAGCCGTGTCTTATCAAGTTCCAGCTTTTGTATATAAGATATAATTTGCAGTGTATTTCATATCGATCATTGAACTTATCTTGAAAGAAAAGAATATATAATTATGATTCTGATTTTATGTGAAAATATATGCAGCTGCAAATCAACAAAATGACAACATATCCATAATTAGCGTGGCTCTAATCATTCAAAATGAAAATTCAACATAGATTCTTGTAAATGTTTTTAAAACCTAAACTTTGTTGTTTGTTTAATGCAAGATGTCTAATATGCTTTGACTTAAAATTGTATGTCTTGTCGTCCTAAGATTCTCCATTTAAAATATTAAAAAATATTTATTTAGTAGATGTACCAACCTTCTGACAGTAGCAATGAATTTGATAAAATTATACCTATATGCCTTTTTGTTATATTACACGCCACTATTTAGCATGATATTAAATTACGACCATAGCTGATTAGATGGTCATACCCTAAGTTAAGAATATATTCGCTCCAAAATGTATTAATTAAATTTCCATTTTTAAAAGCGAAGCTTTTCTATAATTAGGGTCGGTCCGTCCGTACGTCCGTCCGTCCGTACGTCCGTCCGTACGTCCGTCCGTCCGTCACGGATAGCTTTTTTCGTTCATTTAGACATGTTAGAATTGTCCTATCGATTTCAAATTTTGCATGATGATTCCTTTAGTAGTTAGGTACGATTTAGAAAGCGTAGCAACTCTATAATCATTACCAAAATGTCCGTACGTCCATTTTAAACATGTTGATTTTTTTAGTTTTTTAAATAGCTTTTTTTGTTAATTTAGGCATGTTAGAATTGTCCTATCGATTTCAAATTTTGCATGGTGATTCCTGTAATAGTTAGGAACGAGTTAGAAAGCGTAGCAACTCTATAATCATTACCAGAATGTCCGTACGTCCATTTTAAACATGTTGATTTTTTTTACATTTTTAACAACAAATTTGTATGTGACCCAATTATCCGATTGGTCTGATTTTTGGTATACTGATTCCTGGGACAACAAAGTACAATACTATAAGCGAAGCAACTCTATAATCAAGTCCTAAAAATGTAAGTATGTCCATAATCATTATCCTGTATCAAGCAGTTTTTCAGCAAATTTACTTACAATTTTCCTTTGACTATTATACATTCGCATTCTGATTATTCAGTTCTGACATTATACAAGTGTTAATGTCCGTTTGTCCTACCGTTTCAGAGCTTCGCTTTTATGGATGTTGTCATCCTTGTTGAAATGTTAATGAATTCTGTACAAAATGTACGTGATATTATAAAATTAAAACAGAGCCAATGTATGAGATTTAAAAGGGCACTAATATACTTAAATTTATTTTAGTGAAGCTCTAGATAGTGATACCTACTACCTAGTAGTCTGAGAATAACGCAAGTTTATTAAGTACACGGCCATATAACCACTAAAATACTGCTTCTTAAAGTTGAATCAATATTTGGTTCTAAAAATGTCTTTGTTTTGTATATGTTGAAAAATATTTAACAAAAAAATATATTGACAAAAAAGCAATGGCCAAAAAAGTTATATACCATTTGGTACTAAATTTGATTACATTTTTTTCTAGTATCTGACTTTATGCAACCTATACTTTATCTAAACAAGAAATATAAAAGGATATAAAATTTAGCTATTCATATTATATGAAATATTTTCTGTTTAATTTGGCTTAAACATAAAGAAGGTAACTAGTGTATCTTTAATTATATTTAAATATTTATTCACGCTAATGATAATTCGTGGTTTCATCGTTCTTATAATTTAGAAGACAACTGTATCAGATTACTCATTTATCTATCTTTATATCTCTTTTTCTGTGCATTTTTTCGTCGTCTAAAAAATGCTAATACTTGGGCTGCGAAAATGCGGGTGAAATAAAGGCAGCTGTTGATTTTTGCGCCGTTTCTATTATCCGTTTTCCAATCACAAAATGCCAAAATACACTATATATAAATTAATGTATATTTCAATTTTCCTTCTTTTCTTTGGTTATATTTTATAAAATATCCATTATTCTATGTATATTGTACATATTTATCTACTTTTGTATCAATCTATGTAACTATCAATCAATCTATTTGCCTATCCAAATATCTATTATGTGTATCTATCAATCCATCTATCTATCAATCTATCTATAAAGCTATCTTTCAATCTATCTATAAAGCTATCTATAAATATATCTATCAATTTATCTATCTATTTAGCTCTATCTAGCTAGCTAGCTAGCTATCTATCTATCTACTAGCTAGCTAGCTAGCTATCTATTATCTATCTATCTATCTATCTATCTATCTATCTATCTATCTATCTATCTATCTATTTATCTAATTATCTATCTATCTATCTATCTATCTATCTATCTATCTATCTATCTATCTATCTATCTATCTATCTATCTATCTATCTATTTATCTATCAATCTATTTATCAATCTATCTATCAATCAATCTATCAATCTATCTATCTATCTATCTATCTATCTATCTATCTATCTATCTATCTATCTATCTATCTATCTATCTATCTATATATCTATCTATCTATCTATCTATCTATTATATAAACATACAATGTATACATTTCCATCAATTCATCTATCTAACAATCTAATCTATCTATGTAATGTATGTATCTATCTATCAGTGACAGAAGTAACTAACCACGCCCTGTAAGAGAGAGAGAGCTAAAACAAAAATGTAGTGAATATGTCAATTAAGTGGTAAATCATTGGATTCTTAAATATTTTACAACAGATTTTGAGAGACACTCCGACACTTTGTCTTATGTTCATAAAAAACTGGGCAGTCAACTTTTTTAAAATCTAACGATGTCTCTTTATCTTTTGATTAAAATCTGTAATTTCTAAACCAACTAAACTCTGTTTATAAGTTTGTTTGTTTTTTTTTTGGGGGGGGGGGAACCATCATCCTCCTGGGAGAAATCACCCTAAGAAAATGATGACTTCCTCAATTTTTTACGTTATCTTTTCAAAGCATGTTATAAAAAGATATACTTCCTCTTTCTTATATTTTTAAGAACTTAAACAAATAGTACATTTTATTAATAAATCTAGAACATGAAATTTCCCTTTAATGGATAAAATTTAAATAATTGACTCTCATGAATATGAATATTCAATATAGAAGACAAAGATTTTGGTAATATCCCTCAAATGGTTAGTGGCACCCCCCCCCCCACCCCCCTAATATTAAAAAAATGAGTCATTAGTTTTAGGAATGGAGGGGAGGGCATGTGCGTGGAACAATGAATTCTTTCACAATTCCCTACAAAGTTTAGCTATCCTAACCATAGACGTCCAAGGGGGGAGGGGGGTAATGGGGCGATTCCCCCCCCCCAAAATAAAAAATCTTTAATAAAAAATTTTTTATACTAAATATTTAATAAAATTTAAATTCCCCCCCCCCCCCCACCAACAGACTTCAGGGGGGGTAATTACCCCGCCCCCCCCCCCCCCAATCAAATTTTACCCCCGGGGTAAAACTTTTGGGGGGGGTAAAAAAAATTTTACCCCCTCCAAATACGAATTACTCCCCCTCTTAAAATTTTTTACCCCCCCCCAAAAAAAAAAGCTTGGACGTCTATGATAACCTCTAACACCTAGAAGCCCTAGCCCTGAAGTGATAACATGTACCCTAGTCCCCACTCAACCTGAACAATAAAGAATCCCACTTTGAAAAATTTTAATTTCTAGTTTTTGAGGTTTTTTAGTCAAGGGCTACGCCATTGAATAGAGTAAAAGTATTTTATTTGGTAAAATATCACTAAAAATAGCATAAAGCCTTTGTTGGATCAATCTAAAACTTTCTTAAATTGTGTAACGCTGCAGTCAAATACAGTCAAACAGACATACTATTACTATATTATTTAGGATAATTATAGTTTAGAGGTTTGTATTCTCCTTTCTGGGATAATGCCAAGATTTGAATATGAGAAGCACACAAATAAATAAACAAAAGAAAACAACATGGAATAATTTATTGGAAAATGCTAATATTATGATATTATGACAGAGAGAAAGGTGAATGAACAAGGATGACATCATTCAAAGTCAACTCAACCATAAAAAATTAAAAATACAGACACAAAAGAGCGAAGCTTCTAAAAAACTTTACCTTTATCTATCCTTTAGTCTATTAAAAGGATTCAAAATGCAAAGACATATATTTTTTAAACTATTATTTTATACATCTTAATTGGAACTGATGATCTATTTAATAGTGAAACAATTGTCTTCTATAAATAAAATGTTAAAAACTAACTCGTGTTTATATATCTAATATTATATAAAGTAGTCAGGTTTTTTGTCTGAAGATTTGAATGATTGCTGAACTGATTGAGTTCTCCTTTACAGGAAAGCTTCATAGGTCGCGTGCTGTATTTTGGCTATTTTTTGAAATATTTAGGATATTTTTATAACTTTTTTTCCTCATTTAAACTGATCCATTATATGCTAGGGAGTAAGTCATTATTAAATATAGGTATACTGCATGTTTACCTAGCATTTTAAATACATAAAGTCTCTGAAAAATACTTAGCTTATGGAAATCAACAAATTAGTTTATTTGTAATATTACTAAAATATTATCAAATGAAGCCGAGGTTGGTTGAGGTTTCGCTTAAAATATCAGCAGCTAAAGGTGGCTGCGGCTGATGGTTGAAGCAGCTGAGAGTAACTAGATTTAAATTCAGCGGCTGCAGAGCCATGATTTTTAAAAGTAATTTTATCACCAAATAAACAAGTTATGGTAGATAATACTATTTGGTAGTAAAATTATGCATTCTTGTAAGGCCACTAAAAATATACTTACATAAAGACATACATAGAACTAAAGAGAGGCATAATACATAATATATTAATAAAAAGTTGTAGTGCTGTGGTTTCTTTATGCATTATCCCGCTAGAAACGTATGTATGTATATTTGTATATTTCTTTATATAGGTTGTTAACAGCGTAGCTACTATATAATTCAATTTAAATTATTAATAGTTGGGCAAATAACTATGATTTGATTATTGACAGGAAGACGAAGAAAGTCCCTCAAAAAAATCAGCATGTTACTTCATAAAAACGAGGGATTATCCATCTCTTTTTTTAAGGGTTTTCTTTTCCATTCCTTCTCTCTCATCCCTCATTTTTATGACGTCATTGACTTTCTTCGTCTTTTTTTTCCACTTTGGAGTGTTCAAAATCAAACATCAATAATAATAAACAATAACTTTCAAAGGGGAGAGAGGAAAAAGCCTAAATCACCTCAAGACATAAACTTTTAAAAATATACTAAAACAAACTTGTGAAGCTTTTCCTAAATTGGAGTACCCAACCCAATCAGTTCAGTGGTTAGCTAAATTTTTAACAAACAAATAAAAACTTTACTTCTATATTGAGAAAGGATTAACTATTGGTTTACTTGGTTTTTATTTATTCAAATTTTGCAAAGGATGGATGTTATAATACTTGTTTTTTTGCACTAGAATGATAAATTTGCATGCAACAAGTACAAATAATAATATATTAATTCAAATTAAATATTTAAAAAGAACCCGTTTTAAAAAACGTAGCTTTTAAAAATTCGATTTTTTTTGTGATTTCTCTTGTGAGGGTGGTGGTTCCCACCCCCAAAATAGTTATAAACCATCCCAGGACCTTTGAGAAGGTACCCTGTTAAGGAGAACCCAATCGGTTCAGCTGTTAGCGAGATCCTTCGGTACAGATTAACAGATAGACATCCTGTTACAAGCTAAGCTTTTCTAAATTTATTTTCGGTCCGTTAATCCGTAACGGATGTCCTAAATTTACGTCACTCTATGCATATTTGTCAATGTTTATTGGCATTATTGTCTGGTTTGTTGAGCTTCTCTTTTACGGTTGTTGTCATCCTTGTTAGTTATTTGGAGTTTTAGATATTTTGATTGCCATTTTTTACAGAAAAGGTAACCTTTGATTGTAAATATAATATTTTGTGACCTCTGCTTTTATGGATGTTGTCATCCTTGTTTCTTTTTATATATTCCATGCCCTTGGTTCTAATTAACTTCTTTTTATGTCAGTCAGTATATGTCATGTTTTGAGATAAATATTTTTGACAAGTAGAAATGTACTTTTTGTATTTATAGTTTTTAGTATCATTTGAAAATTCTCAGAAATAAAACAAGGATGAAAACGTTCAGAAAATGAAGCTCAACAAATATGATATTTCATTCTATTATTGATGATGATGATTGGAATGCCAATATGTCCTATTGTTCTAAGAGTCACCATTTCAAATATAATAATCTTCAATTATTAAATGAAGTAATAGTTATTTATCGCATTGTATTGTAGACAGCTTCCCGCGGATATTTAAATTAAAAATTATGATATTATTAAAGCCGGAGGCTTTTGACAACCAACTGGTTTTGATTAGTTGATTTTTTTTTTAATAGAAGAAAATTGGTCTTTAATTCATTATTCTTTAGAAAACTGGTCTTAATCCTGTGGATATTAGTCAGTTTTAAAGCCATACTGAAAAAATGATTTTAACATGTCTGATAGAAAAGAAATATCAGAAGGAGCCGCTATTGATGATCGAATGATATACACAAGAATTTATTAACTCTAATTGTAGAAGAACATGCTTTCAAGGAGACAGCGTAAAGTGACACCAAAAAAAAACACGCCATACGATAAAATAACCAATAAGATGCCAGTATAAATTTTATCATTGGTCAATTACAGTGTATACTGACCTCTCATCTTATTGGTCAACTTTATTGTATGACGTCATTTTTTTGGTAACACTTTTTCGCCGTCTCGCTTTCAAGGTATTTAAATAAAATAACCCAACCGCACAGTGAATTGTAAAATTAAAACAGTTATTTCAATGTTTGCCCATCTCTTAATGGGGCTATCATATCTAATTTACGACGTCTCAAACTGCTGCAGACCAACCTGACGACCCCGGGACAGGATAATGTATTCAGAGGAAAAAAACAAGGATGACAACTTGCAGAAGTAGCTAAGCAAAAGTCATGGATGAACAAACGAACAAAGTAAGTTATAGAGCAGGTGTTCAGTGGTCACAAACAATAGGAAGATCAAAGAAAGAAAGAGAAGTATACCAGGGATAAGGGATGGGAAACGTAGGAAAATATTATTTCAGGCCTCTTTCAAGCCTAGGCCTATTTCTAGCCTAATAAACCAGTTTTGGGATGGCGCAGTGCTTCGTATAAAACGCTAATAAAAAAGCTGTGTGTGTGTGTGTAGATAAAGTATAGAATCAAATTCGGGTAGCTAGTTTAAAGTAAAAAACATAACTTTTTATAAACCTATATATTAAGGGCTTTTGTTAAAATGAAGTTTTTTCTCTCCCAAAATTTTTTTATCTTTTACTTTGGTAATTTGAACTGTCAGAAAGCTATCGTTGGGTTTCCCTCAGACAGATTTTAGTTTGTATTATTTGCATTTTTATTAATGAGTAAAAATTTTATTTGAAAATTTCATTGCTAATTAAAATTCAAAATAAATAAATTAATATGCACTTGGGTAACATTCTATCAAGTATTCTTTGGACTATTATGTAGTGATATATTTGTACTGTGTTGTATTGTGTATTGTACATATATTAGGGTTAAAGTGTTGTATCAATTCCGTATTAAATTTTTAAAATTCAAAATACAACATCTAATTTATAAACTACCAAATGAAAATTCGTAGCTACCTCCTTTCCAAAAAATAATCCCGTTATTTTTGTTTTTTCTATATGGCCCTTTTTTAATGTTTAACTCTAAGCAGATTTAATAATTAAGCTAATGTGATCTAACACCATTTATATTTATTTTTTAGCAGGGGCAGTCCGTCTTGTCAACAATTCTTCAATAATTCTTCAACAATTCTTGGAAAATCACCAAACCTACCACAGTAATTGTCAGCTGATATAGCAAAAAGAAAGATGCAACTACTTCTATTATGTACTATTGTTCATTTATCTGAGTATAAATCATAAGCTATCACCAAACTTCGTTAGCTTAGAATTTTAGAATTGCCGTCTGCTGGTGGAATCAAAACAAAGATTTCTTTCTAAAGAATTTAGAATTAGGGAGATTAAAAAAATATTTTTAAAAACTTCTTAAAATTAAAATCTTTAAATTTTTTTCTTATCCAAAATATTTGTAACTGTTTAAAATCAATAACAAAATATTTCAAAAAATTTTTAATCCTAAACATTTTCAAGCACTTTGTTTAACCCCCTGAAGTAGGTTAACGCAAAAGTTTCAAAATGATTCAATAACTAATTAATATCTCACTTTATGAATCTATAAAAAATGAAATAGGACAAATTCAATCAAAACAATTTGGATCTTTAAAGAAAAATTGAAAATAATTAGAAAATAATCAAACTTATGCCTAAAGCTCAAAATTAAATTCATTTTTCATTATTTATCAAACAAGGATGACAACATCTATGAGAGCAAAGCTCTGATACGATAGGACAAATGGACATGAACACTTATAGAATGTCAGGACTGAATAATCAGAAGTGAAATGTATAAGAGTCGAAGCAAAATTGTTAGTAAACTTTGTTGAAAAACTGCTTAATACAGGATAATGTTTATGGACATACTCACATTTCTAGGACTTGATTATAGAGTTGCTTCGCTTATAATATTGTACTTTGTTGTCCCAGGAATCAGTATACCAAATAAATAGGATAATTAGATTACATAAAAATTTGTTATTAAAAAGTAAAAAAAATCAACATAATGTTTAAAATGGACATAGGGACATTCTGGTAACAATTATAGAGTTGCTACGCTCTCTAAATTGTATCTAACTACTACAGGAATCACATGCAAAGTTTTAAAACAATAGGACAATTCTAATATGCCGCCCTTTTGATCGTTTTCAATTTGTTTTACATTAATGGTAGGGAAAGGGGGGACTCTGTGCTCTACAAGGCACTTTTGGGGAAATTACCCATATCTTAAATGATTCAAATGTTTGTAAGTTGTAATATTCGGAGAAGATTATAAGTTTTTAGGTTTGATTATTGCAGTACTTATTAAATCATGATTTCAGGGAAGCTTTTTTATTTTACTTCCCTAATTCGCCACTTTCCTCCAACGTGTTTAGCTATTAGAGACAAGAAGTTGCCAAGAAAGTCAAAATTAAACTACTACAAATATTATAAAATGTATTATTGTGAAAATTCATAGCTATGTAGTTCAGAATTTTATTGCTAGGTGTCGTAAAAACCTTTTTTGAATTAAAATATGTATATGAGATAAATTTTTAAATAATCTTAAATATTTTTCAAAGTATCACAGCTATTCACTCTTTAGGATTTTTATAAATTTATTCACTCTTTAACATATAATTTACGAGTAGTTTATGATTTAGATAAAATACCTAAATATTGTAAAAAAGCTTTATTTCTGCCCATACTTCTTTAAACTGGACGTGCAGGCAAACTCTGTCTATCCTTATAGCATGGCTTTTAGTAAACAAAGCAAAAAGTGTTAAAATAATGCTTGAGTTTATTATCAAATTCTGCCAAAAGTTGCTTTATCTCATCATCAAGTTTAAACTGGAAATCTAAGAAATCAGCTCTAAAGCATTGTTTGCCAGAATAGCCTTCCCTTGTCCCTGATTTTTTAGTAGCAGACGAAATCATTATTTTTTCTAGAATTGTATGCTTTTAAAATTTTCGCCAATTGGTGATTGGTTGTTAAAAACAGGCCGATTCTTATTGGTTTAGATCTATAATGTAATAGTTGCAATATCCCTTTAGAATCTAGGCCGGGACCTAATTAATGGCCAGGTTTCCTATCCCTTATCCCTGGAAGTATACGATTAGTAAAAGAAAATTCCAAAACCTTTACATCCTATTATATAAAGTAGTACGCTTTTTTTGTATATAGTGAAAGATATTGCTAACCACTGAACCGATATAGTCCACCTTTGCAGTGAAGCTTCTTATAGCCCAAGGATAGTTGTAGGCTTTTTAAATTTTTTTAATACGCCTAGGTTTGGTTTTAGTCTATTTTTCTGCCCTTCCATATCCCTACTAATATAAAGGCCCTAGATGCTAGGGGCACAGGCGCTAGTATCCTTAGGGATTGGACAATGGACTTAAAACTGATGTACTAACTCAATTATGAAAAACAAAGTTGTCCCTTTTTATCATTGGTAGTTTGGAATCTAAGGTTTATTAGAAATAATTATACAAAAGATTTAAGCTAACAAATGAGATATCGTGGTTATAAAACTTTGGGGACAAGAATAATTTACAGTCCAATGTCCCCCTCTCTCTTGTTGTCTGTAATACAGTCCCCTAAAACTCAACCACTCCCCCCCCCCCCCGCCCCAATTTTGATTTTAGGGGTTTGTCAAATTGTAAGAGTGCGCACAGTTATGGAATCTCGACGACAAAGATTTTTTTATCCAATCTTGACAAGTGAGGTATTTTTGGAAAGAGGAATATATATAGAAAACGCCTATGAAAATTAGAAAATCCGCAGAAATCATATTTGCAAGTTATTTGCAAAAATCTGCAGTGCTAATTTGCAAAATTAATTTCATGCCTTAAATGACTTATTTAGAAAAAATCTTTTTATGAAATGTGTTTATCTATAAGTTTAGAACATACTTAGGGCAAAAAAAATTTCTTTAGTGTTACTTTTTTCACCTTATATATGAAAAAAGCAGTTTCTCACATTTTATGATAAAACAAGGTATAGGAACAAAAAAAATATGATTTTTCTTGATGTAAACACAATAATTGGCATAAAATCTATCATCCTAAATGTAAAAATCAGATATAGAATCCTTTTTAGAGCTAATATAGTGCAAAAAGTAACCAAGACATTTTTGCAAAGTATGAAAATCTGAAGAAAATAGTTCTTTTTGCTTTTGATATACATATCAGATAAATGTATATAAAATTAGTGATTAAAAACTATAAAACATGTTATAAGTTTTTTCAACACTGTCATTGATTAAATTGCACTTTTAGGTTTAAGAATTACCCACGTAGTGCATAAAAACTCTTTTTATGATGTAATTAAACAAAATAAATGCCAAAAAACCAACTACAAAATGGTCTACTGCATTATAAAAAACGCCTAATTGTTGATTTGAAATTATTTTGTTTAATAACTTAATAAAAAGAGTTTTTATGTGCTACTTTGGTAATAAGTAAACCTAAAAGTGCATTTTAATCAATGATAGGGTTGAAAAAGTTATAACTTGTTTTATAGTTTTTGATCACTAATTTTATATACATTTATCTGATATGTATATCAAAATCTAAAAGAACTATTTTCTTCAGATTTTCATACTTTGCAAAAATCTCTTGGTTACTTTTTGCACTATTTTTGCTCTAAAAAGGATTTTATATATGATTTTTTACATTTAGGATGATAGATTTTATGCCAATTATTGTGTTTACATCAAGAAAAAACTTAATTTTTGTTCCTATACCTTTTTTTATCATAAAATGTGAGAAACTGCTTTTTTCATATATAAGGTGAAAAAAGTAACACTAAAGAAATTTTTTTTGCCCTAAGTATGTTCTAAACTTATAGATAAACACATTTCATAAAAAGATTTCTTTTGAATAAGTCATTTAAGGCATGAAATTAATTTTGCAAATTAACATTGCAGATTTTTGCAAATAACTTGCAAATATGATATCTGCGGATTTTCTAATTTTCATAAGCGTTTTCTATATATATTCCTCTTTCCAAAAATACCTCACTTGTCAAGATTGGATAAAAAAATCTTTGTCGTCGAGATTCCATAACTGTGCGCACTCTTACAATTTGACAAACCCCTAAAATCAAAATTGGGGCGGGGGGGGGGGGGGAGTGGTTGAGTTTTAGGGGACTGTATTACAGACAACAAGAGAGAGGGGGACATTGGACTGTAAATTGTCTTGTCATTGAGATTCCATTACTGTGTGCGGTAAACATTTTGGGTTTAAAATCCTCTACACGCCATTGTTTAGAAGCTAAAAGTAAAAATGTCAAAAATTACAACTAAGCTATTTTATGAAAATTGATGTAAAAATAACTAAAATAAATAAATTAGTGTGTAAAATTAACATTATATTAGCGTTCTTCTGGTGAGAATAAACGGTTAACCAACAGTATTAACATACAATTTTAGCGAAGCTTAAATGAGGAAATATTCTTAATACGACACAAATTTTCTAGGATTACATCCTTTGTACGTAAAAAGCACAGTAA
Source organism: Acartia tonsa (assembly GCF_053477335.1). NCBI lineage: Eukaryota > Metazoa > Arthropoda > Copepoda > Calanoida > Acartiidae > Acartia > Acartia tonsa. Next base: position 19,831,353 of record NC_137266.1, read on the forward strand.
TAATACATTGGTTATTATTTGTATGAGGTTTGTAATACAGAGTTTTCCATTCAAGCAACGTTTTTGTTTGTCTTTAGGTAGGCAAACATATTTTATTGGAAATAGGCAACCTTAACATTAAAAGAACATTAGCAATAGCCAATCCGCAAAGCTAATTGTATTTTTTATTACATGCCTTGCTTGTATCTATGAAAAACTCTAGTTATAGAGTAGATGCGTTGCTAAAGTTGTTACATATGATTATTACATACTTCCATGGTTAACAAAGAATATAAAGTTCAGAAATTGTGTTCTCAACCGCTGCAACCTCATTACAGACCTGTAATTACGCTGGGAAAGGATGGTTGGACAATTTTATTATCACAAATCTTATTTTTAGTAGCGCAGCTACTCTATAACTATAGGATATGTCCGTTCTTGGGATAAGTGAAACTATTAATCCTCTTGTCACCTTTTATTTCAATTGTTCACTTCATATGTTACTAGCGGCTGCGCCCCTAGCATTATGAGGCTCACAAAAAAAGTAGTAAAAACACCAACTCAAGGCTGATATATAAAAATGAAATAGTCTAAAGATATCCTGCAACAAAGGTAAAGCTTCCCTATAAAATAAAACTAAATAACTTTAATAGTTAATTAAATCAGACTGAAAAATCCTTACTGCTTTAAATAATAGGAAAAAAAATTCATAATTAATATTTCAATTTGTTTATGTTCTTTCTTATATGAACTATTCTACAATACATGCATTGTTAGATTTTTTCTTAACAGTGGTGCTTCGCTGTATATGAAATTAATTACCATTGTTTGGTGTACATTATCGATTTAAAATAAATCTAATTTTAATTTGTAATTCAATCTTAAGTAGAGAGGAAAAACACAAGGCAAATAAGTATTTAAAAATTCAAAATTTTCATTAAAAAGACTTTTTTCACCAAAATATCTAAAATTCCCCTAATATAAAGTATCTTTAATTTTTTCAAAGCTATGAATTTAAAGGAAAAGCACTTAAAGTATTACATGCAAATGAATGAAAATTTCTTCCATATTGCTATTTAAACTAAGGCACTAACATCTCAGCTACTGCAGAAAACCAATCCTTTGATTGCACGACCTTCGTTTGGACCTACTAACTGCTCATGTAATGCAACTATAGGAGTAGGTATGTTTCTTAAATAAATGTAAAACATATAATTATAGTACATCAATGGATGAAGAATAACATTGGGCATTCAATGGTCAGTTCATTCATCTAATAGAAGGAGAGTGGAGTAGTTTGATGTTGTGGAAGGGGAAAATCGTTATTTTAGCCCGCTGTTATTTTTACTTTATTAGAGAGCATGAAAATCTGGTACAAGATCAAAGTTTGAGGACTGTTATCACATTTATTCAAAAAAATAAAATATATTTATGCATTATTTAAGCCATAACAGGCATATCAAATTGGCTAATGACAGATGACAGGAAAACTTTGGAGCCAATATCTTCTACCAAATCATCTATAGTAGGCACAGCAGATAACAGATAACAGTTTTGTTCTTTCAGGTAGAAGCCTAAACAAAACAAGGATTACTAAAATTCTCATTTATAATCTATGCTATAAGGGCTTCATAGATTATTGCTGGGTTTTTAGGGACTATTCAAAATAAACAAAGTGTAAAAAATAAAAATTTATCGTAACCAACCAATCAAAAATTTAATAAAAGTACCAAAAGTTTTCAACTAACGAAAAAGACAACATTGTTATAAAACTTTGGGTACCAGAGTTATATACAGTCCAATGTCCCCTCCCTCCCTGTAATCTGTTACTACCCTAGAGAAAAAAAAACCTTTGCATGTTGAAGATTTTGTACAATTAACACTGCACTCAATACTGTTGGTTTTATATGTTGTTAGCATAGTTACCATCTCCAGATCATCCAGGTTCAGTGGTGCCTAAAACAGTAACTTTCTTTGTAAAATTGTTGTCATTCGCATAAAAGTACGACAAATTATTTTTAAATATTATTTCTTTAAATAAAGACTTATGCTTTTCTTGTTGTGTATTGGCATACTCTGCTTAACTTGATCTGACTTATTTATGCCAAATACATAATAACAAATAATAATATGCCCACAATATTAAAAATAGCTAGGCCTCTAGGGGCACGTAATATTTTTAATAAGTAAAAAAAAACTTGAGTGGGGTAATTTTTTTAGGGTGAATACTCTACAACAAAATTAAAACTACCCCTTTCTTGCATTATTTCCAGGTTTACACCCCTTAACTAAAACCCTGTACACGCCACATTAAAACTTACCATGTCAAGAATAGGTTTAAATTTAACGGCTTGGTGCACAGCCTGGCATGTTAAAATACAAACAGCTAGTATCACAATCAATATTTTCATTTTATCTGAAAGAAATATATATATAGTAAGTTTTTTTGTGTGTCGGTTAAGATCTCGACAATTTCTAAACATAATAAGCTTCACTGAAGCTCTACAGAGGTCACATGATGGTTTAATGCTGTTTTCTTTCTGCATTTTTTTGCTTTAAATTCAAGTTTTACTGTAAAGAACATTACTTGATTATAGTTTTTTGTTTAGCCCTCAGCCTCTAAAGGCTTCAATCTTGAGTAGAGTATGTCACAGTCTATCAAAAAAAATAGCTTAAACCAGCATAGATAAACGATCCTCTGCTTTTGTCGAAGAGGGGCTGTTGTAAGCTAGAATAAAAACAAACATTACTTGTAAAATTGATTTAACTTAAACGTTATATGCAATAAATGAATCAAAAAATAATACATAAATATCTGTAAATAGCCTGTTAGACTTTTTAGTTTTGTATTGTAGACTAACTATATGAGAATTAAAACACAAGACAATGAATAATTAATTTTGTATCGAACAAAACTTTCTTTTCCATAACTACACAACAAAAATTCACACACACAAACAATGATTTTATATTTTTATTTAAAGACATTAATATCATTCAAAATATTGATTCATGCCTTTCCCATTAGTGTATGGGTTAAGTATGAAGGCGACTTCAAATTATGCTGGTACCCAAAGTTTTATTGGTTGGCTCTAAAAGTTTGGGTACTCTAATAAACTCTTTATTGGTTGGTACAAACCATTATTATTGTTTATAATTCTCCAACAATAATTTCAACAGTTGTCACTCATCCCCAATGTTCATATCACTTAAAATCAATTGAAATTTGGAATAGGGAATAACCCAAAACTATCTGAAATTGAAATAATTAAATTATTAATCTATCTTTTCAATCGAGAAAATTTTACCTAGTAAATGTAAAATGTTTAAAGGAAGCCTGCAAGAAATACCACGCTTTAACTGCTGAAAGACTGCCACAAGTAGACCAAATACCCCAAATTTGAAGCCTTCAGCTTTTATAACAAAAAAGTTCTAGGCATTTTAAAATGACATTTTATGTACAATGAAAATTTTGAAAGAATTGCAATGCTCATGTTGAAAACTTTAAAATTAAACTACGTGGCCTAGAAACAAAATTATAAGCTTATTTTTGTCATAAATTTAGGTTTCCAGTAACTAATTATATTTTTACAATAAAAATACCCATTTTTATAGTCAAAATCATTAAAAAAAATTAAGTTTTACTTGCGTTGTACCGAATGTACTGTAGCCAATCAGAAGGCTGAATCAGCTTAACAACCAATCACAGCTAAGCTTGTATTAGTTTACCCCTTTGTTTCCGCTATGATTTTCGTTTAAAAATGCAATTTAAATCGAATTTTTTTCATAGTTTTTGACTATGAAATGTGGTGTTTTTATTGTAAAAATGTAATCAGTTACAGGCAATCTAAGTTTCTGACAAAGATAAGGTTATAATTTTATGTCTAGGCAACGTAATTTAATATTGTTTTTTCTTTTATGAGCATTGGAAATCTTTCAAAAATTCCATTGTACATAAAATGCTATTTTGAAATGCCTAGAACTTTTTTGTTATTGAAGCTGAAGGCTTATAATTTGGGGTATTGGGTCTTCTTGTGGCAGTCTTTTAGCAGTTAAAGCGTGTTATTTCTTGCAGGCGTCCTTTAAGACATGCAAAGTGAGGAAACAGTATTCAATCTACATGTATGACAAATGAGGTTATAGATTAGAGTAACAGTCCTTGTTCATACTGGACTATAAGACATTGTCCCATGTTGAAATTTGTTATCTACAACAATGGCAATAAACAAATGTCTCCTTTGTATATTAAAATTAGTGGTTGAACACTTTAATCCCTTTGAACCAGCCAATTAAGAATCAATAAATTATCAAAAAAAAAATTAGTAAATGAGTGAGATGGTATTTATGAAATTTTGGTACCATTATGATTTACTCAGTAAACGAATAGGTATAGATGTATATACAATTCAGACAACTACCTGACCAAAACGGCAGAGACATTCGTCTGCTAGCAAATTCCATTTTGTTCTTTTGTAAGGACTCGGCTGTGTTTATAGGTTGGAATATGGGCAATGGATTTTGAAAATTAAAAACCACACTACCTGTCAAAAAAAGTTCCCTTGTTGATAATAATATTAGCACAATTATTGCTCCAATGATATGTGACTAGTATATTTTCTTTGAAAAACTAGTTGTCTATTATAACCCCTTAAATTGTGAGGATGCACTGACCCCGCAACCTTCATACCTTTATATTTATATTTGAGCAATGTGATAATATCTAAAGGAAGAATGACTGTGCTTTCCCTCAAAGTACATTGCTGTGCACATAAAACCCCCTACTTAATGTTCAAAATAAATTGAAAATATGGGGGGGGGGATAGTTTTTCGTTTCTTTTTTGTTACTTTATATAAGGTTAGATTAGGTTGGTTATTGGATGCTAATACTGGTTATCCTATCCATGCCGGGCTAGGGCACAGCAGGCATAGTCCTTGCACTAATTAGTCATAGGAACCCTCCCCCCCCCCCCCCCCCTCTTAATTAGGAAAAGCAACAATTTAAAATTACTTAAAGAATATTTTAAAAGCTACTCATTATGATAAGAAAAAATATCACATTGATATATTACTGTAGTCAGTCATAGTAGTATTTGTAGAGAAGAGACGCTTTCTAAATTATACTTATTTATACAGGAATCATCATGCAAAGTTCAAAATGAATAGGATAATCAAAAATTATTTAATGAACGACCGAACGTAAAAATTGAAAAGTTTCAGTTTTAATAAGAAAAACACAAATCAGCCTAATTTATTTTAATTTTGTTATCCATTAATTCCTGAATGTGATGGGGTAGCTAGTGCAGGTTCAGAGGTTAAACAGATCGGGTCAATCAAATAAGGAAACTGGATGCCAAAATCTAGGCTTGTCAGGGGAATAAGAGGATAGGAAAACAAAGAAAAGGTATCTTTCTTTTAGAACAGTTGATTAAACATCGATTTGTTATGCTCTTATGCTGTCCAGTTTTATTACAGTTAAGCAGCGGCTGTGAATTCCTTGCTTACTTAGCTGCGACTAAATAAGACATACAAATGGTATTATTTATATTATATGCATTCAGTCTTTTAAAGCTGACGATTTCAAGTCTGTGGCCGCAGAATTTTAGCCTCAGGCTTAATAAGGATGACCATCCCCAGATGTTCTGATTTCTTTTTATGAGAATTGTGATTTTCTTAAAGACATGTCCCTTTATTCCTTAGTGACTTTTTGAATAATCTTTGAATATCTTATAAATTTGCATATAATACAATGATTTTGTACTTTGAGATAAACTTATCTGTTGTTGTTTTATTCGTCTGTTTGGATATCTATGTACTACTTTTATTATTTTCCTCGGACATTCAATAACCTTACATAATTCCTTTAATAAAATGATTAGTGCTTTCTCTCAAAGTGACTAAGCGATCAAAGAAAACCCACCTTTTTTTTAAATTTACAACATGAAGGGGGGTGGTACTTGGTTGTGTTTCACCTAGTCATGTTAGTTTGGGTTATATTGGGAACAGGTTAGCCCCACAAGTATAGGCCCTGCAGGGTTAGGGCGTACCCTAGGGACTAGTCAAAAAAAATATTCCCTCCTTATTTTCAACTTCTTTAAAAATACAATTAGCTGTTGTGTTTGGTAGGCTCTTTTAGGAAAAGAACAAAATAATTTGCTTTTAATGATAAAGAGACTATTTTATCGTTTAAATTATATACGCCAACGATGCCTGTTATGCAAATACAAAAGGATAACCAATGTAGTTAAATCATAGATTTAATTAAAAACAAAATAAAGAAATATACAAAGAAAAAATGAGTTAAACAACCAGTATGAAGCCGTCTTGAATGTGTTCTGATTAAATTTAAAAATTAAAGCATGATGCCTGAAATCATGATTCATTTGTTGTATCTAGAAAAATCTGGAAAGGAAAGCGTGGCTACACCTCCAGGGTGTATTGCAGGGTTAAAAGCATAAGCATAAGTTATTTTTGAAATTTCACAGAAAGTACCATGTTAAGCTCTGATACCCCGTCCACATTTATTTTGAAAATTAAAAGGGAAAGGGATTGATATTTTGAAAATTTTGGTAATTGAGGAGGCCGAGCGCCGCGGCTAGATACATAGTCTTGAAAAAAAGACGATAATACCGTTTTTGTTTGTTAATTACTTTAAGTCAGGTAAGGTTAGATTATTTTGGGTACTGGGTAACCCCGTTGGGTTAGGGCCTCCCATAGGAGTTAGACATAAAGGAGTTAGATAAATTGTACTCTTCCTTACTTTTAAAAGGCAACAGATGTTATTTTTTTATCTCATGGTTTATCTTAATGTAATTATGAATAAGTCAAATCATATTCAAAGTGTTCCAAATATTTCTACATTTGATTTGTACAAAAATTACTACAAAAAGGGAATATAAAATCTTTCATTATTTCTATCATTTTCTTATTGCATCATCTTTAGACATTTAAAATTTCTTACAAAAAAGGTAAAGGAGATAATATACTAGAAAAAAAAAGTAAATGTTTAGAGCAAAAGCTATAAAAACCAAATTACAATTTGCCAATTCATATAATAATTTAACATTTCATAATATAAATAAATATTTAAAACGGTTTAGCTATTTCTAATTGTCTATCTCTATTGTATATAGACTTGTGCACCCAAGTAAAAGCCCAGGGCCTGTTTCAATCAAATAATAATCACATACTGATAACTAATCTATTTACAGTTACCACCCAAATAACTTGAAGATCTGTTTGATAACATTACTGATTACAATTCAACAACATTTAATTAAATGACCTGGGGCAAAAGTCAAACATGTAATTTTCATTGATTTTTGGTTTCTTCTTCTTTGTTTGTTGGGTAACTAATGATCTATTATAAAGCAATGACCAGCAGGGAGTAAAGGAGGGGACAATGGATCGAATATTTATTTTTTAGGAGTCTCAGACTTTAAGTACTGGCTTAAAGGGAATGTGCAAGAATTTAGCAGGTTCTGACTGACTTTGGGTACTAGTGTATCAAATGCTGCTAACTCACTGAGTTAGTTTTGAATATAGCATATCAATAAACTTAATTTGTTATGAGATGGCTGGTTTTAACAATTCTTTTTCTCCAGAAAATATCATTTCATAGATAAAAACTTTATTGTGGTATTTGTGTAATAAACAATCTAAGAACCCTTAAATTTAGGGTTATGGGATTTGAACTGAACAGATTCCACGGATGATTTTTCTAGTAATTAATTACAGAATGGTTACGTCAGTCTAATTCTAATTCAGTCTAAATCTAATTTTCAAATGAATGGTTTTTTTCTTGGAACTTTTTTCTTATTCTATAGTTTTCTAAATTTTCTTAACACACCCTTTACATTTCCTTCAAATTATCTAGATAAATCTGGATTTTATTGTCTTTCAGCGAAAACTCTTAAATTGAATTAATTGCCCATTGTCCCCTTCCTTACTCCCTGAATGACCAGTAAGACTGTCTGTTCAAAACGTTTAACAACAAACAAGAATGATTTTTTTCAGTAAAGCTTAATTAGAAAAAAAATCCTTTTTCAAGTATGGCTTCGAATCACATTGAAAAATCATGTACTGTATCGTTTTATTGAAAATTACAAAAAATAATAAGTCCGCTAGTTCATTGAATGGTCTTTTCCTTTTACCAAATAAAATTGAGTATTTTTTTCTTTCTGACCATTGCATGCTTATGGAAAATTATATCAAATAGTTGTAAAACTGATTTAGATTATGAAACTTTATCAAGAGAAAAAGAGATATGTTAATGAAAGATATTTAAAATGTATCCCTATCATTTTTCTAATAAAAATTTTGCTTGTGGTTAAATTGTAAGTTAAAGATTCATTTATCAGCCTAAATCTTCGATTTTTAAAATTATTTTTCTCAAATTCAATTAGTTTTGATACGAGTTAAGTATAATAACTTCTTTAAAAAGTTATTTAGAGATCTCACATTCTTTAACCCTTAAAGATCTGAGCATTAAGGGGATTGGAAAAAACTGCTGCAACTTTTCCGCCCATAGAAGACGGCTGTGGAAAAAGGCTGCATTGAACCATCGCCGTCAATTTTTTTTTAAAGAAAATTCACCTAACAATTAACATCCCCATTAAAAATGGTTTTAAGTACAAAAATAAAACTTTTAGTTGTTTTTCCAATGCAAAATAAAGACAAAACACTAAAGTTGCTAAATAAAGGGGCAAAAGTCTGTCTGAAACTTTTTATAAAAAAATCTAAAGAAATTACAGGGCGCCTTTTTTTGCTGGTCTTAATGTCTTCAAGTTAATACTTACTACCGTTTCTAAAAGACCCTATACCTAGTTGTAGACCTACAAATTCACTTTAAAATCGTATTGTCAATGCATGTTAAAGGCAATAATTTTAAAATTGTAATTTCAAGTGTTCAGATTCATAAATTCCAAAGAAAACATATTTAAAATGACTTTGGCATTTGTAAATGGATCAAATTTGGCACCATCCTTATTGCTTCTGATAGACTATACATTGACAACCCCCATACCCCTTCTAAGGGACACTTGCCATACAGGGATCTACCAACCTTTACCTAATCAGCATTACCTGATATAAGAACAACAAGTAAAGTAATTTTTAGAAATTTTCAATCTGTTTTTTTTTTTGGTTACACCAAATGTTTCAAGGAAAATGCGTAAAAATTTGTAGCATCGTCATACAGTATAAAATAATTTAAAACTTATGGGACAATGTTAAGATATGAACTAAACAAGGAAAATAAGTAGTGTTGCAAGCAAGGATATAAAGATATGCCAAGGTGTTTTTAGACTATACATTTAAAATCTAAATTTAAAAAGGATTTGCTCTGAATTTGTAACTAATAAATGACTAAAAATAATCTAATTAGTTCATTTACATTTTATAATTGTGTATATTAAAGAGCTGCTTTGCCTTTGAATAATAAGTAATTATGAAATTACTAACATTTTAAAAATTCATGTATTATAATAAGCCATGAGTTTCAAATTAAGAAGCATATAAGAATTGTTCTAGTACTTTCAAAATTCAAACCACTTCGTATCTCTAACAATACTCTATGGGAAAATATATCATTCTAATCTACTATTGGGGAAATCAAGGATATTCAAGTACTATTGAGCCCAATTTTCTATATGGAGTATACATAAAACATTAAAAAGTGTTTTTTTCTGATATAATTCATTGGCTTTTGATAATATTACTTGAAGTAACATGATATAAATCAAATCCATGAGTTTAATGCGCTATGATTTAATATGATATAAATACTGTTAATACCCTCTGATATAATATGGGGTAAATGCGTTTAATATGTTAAATATACGCTCAACACAGTAGAATTAAAATGGATATACGCAAAAAAACGTTTAATTTAACATTATTAGCTTAGTATCGTATAATATGGGGACAGAATCTAATTTATTATTTTCCAAAGCCCAGTTATTTGGTCGTTGCAGAGCGAAAAATAAAAAAAAATTTAAAAATATTTTTTTAATTTAGATTTTGCTAACATTCATGTTTAATTAAAAGCGTTGTTATGGTTAATGATCTTTTTTTAAAGTTATTATTATATGTTATGGCCTAAAACAAAGTTGTTAATCTTAAAAAGTAAAATATTGAAAATTTAAACTATATATCTTACAATATTTTTGTTAGCTCTGACCAAACTAGTAGAAAAATATATCATAGACTACAACAAAAAATATTTCTACTTGCATTCAAAAACCACTGTGAATGCTACGGGTCATATTTCATTGTTGCATATTTTTGATGCATATGGGGATAAGATTAAAAGATTACAGGCCAACAGTTACGTGAACTAACAAAGACTTGAAACCAACATCAAGTTCAAAAATTTCTGTCTGTGTAGTTTATTCTATTTTAGACGCGTAGCATGCATCAGTAAATTGAATGTTGGTATGCTTTAAATGTATAAGCTATAATGAATTTAGAGCATCTCTAGTAAGCTATAAAAATTGGAAATAATTTTAATGAATGTAATAGGTTTGTAATTTCGTATAAAATTTTAAGGTTTATTTAAAAGCGCAAATCCAATTTAAGTTAATAGGTTTTGGCCAATAGGATAGGTGGATTAGAAACTACCTGCGCTCTAATTGGTTGAATGATGTACGTCACTTAAGCTTCTCCAATCAGGGCGCAGATAGTTTTCAATCCACCAATCACAGATGTCAAAATTATTTAACTTAATTTGTATTTGCGCTTATAGATAAAGAATTATACAAAAAAAACGAAGTTTATACAAATTCCTTAAAATTTTATGCAGATTTCAAATCTATTATATTCATTAAAATTCTTTCCAATTTTTATAGCTTAATCTCTAGATTTTAATCTAATGTAAAGAAAAAAATTTCTTTAATACATTATTTATCCGAAAAAATACATAATCTAAATTTATAAAATGTTTCACTGAAATTAAATGAATTTTTTAAAACAATTACAGATTTACTTTTTTTGTTTATAATCTAATTAGAATGAAACAGCAAGAGATTTGGTGTAATCTTGTAAGAAATGTTTGAGCACTAAAAATTGGTAGCTCTTAAAACAGTATGACATATTATGCAATACAACAATCCAACAGCGAGAAAAATGCAATTACACTGTTAAAAAAATATTAGAATTTAAAACCTTTTCAAATATTTTAATATTTGTGGAAAATTGTTTGTAAAAAGGTTGCTATACATGATTTTTTCATTATTGCTTCTAATCCAGCGGATGTAATAGTTTCGAAGTCATACTGAAAACAATTTTAATGGCTGGCTGGCTTGCGACTGTTGTTTGTGTTGGACAGCGACTACTGAATCTTGTAAAAATTTTAGAAAATAAACTTATGGGTTCAATTCGCAATATTGTCGGTTTATGTTACAGCTTTTTTTATAAAAGGTGGTAATCCAGCTACCTAAATAAGAAATACCTTCACAAATTTTAAATAAAAATATGTTTAAACAAAAAATTTCGGAACGTGGAAGGAAAACGAAGTAGCAGTTTCATCGTATTTTAACAGTAGCTCTTTTCCTATTTCTAGCCTTAGCTGGGGGCTCTAACCCTGTGGGACAATCATTGACATTTGCCTAACCTAGCCTATCAAAAGCTACAGTGAAAATACGACGAAACCGCTACTTCGTTTTCTTTCCATGATCTAGTTTCTTTAGAAAAAATGTAAAGATCTATACATTTATATTTTTGGGGACTTTTTTATGGTAACAAAGTGCATTGTCTCAATTGCATACATGAATACATTCGATACTAATTACAATTTTTATACCTCCACCACACAAAGGGCTGTAAAATCTTATTTATGGCAAAGAAATGCAAGTTTGCAATAAATCATTTTGAATTGCTCGGCCTTTGAAGTGACTTTAATTTTGAAAAGAAACTCCCAAGCCATTCATTGTTTGTTATCCATTAAGGTAACTGTACCTTTTTATTTTTGGGTATCCTAATTGGCTATTTATATATCTTTAAAAGTTCTGAAGTTAAAGGATGTCTATCTGTTTGTCTAGCAGTACTAAATTACTATGCTCTTCTTATAAAAGGAAGCATCATATTGGTTCTTGACGAAAAAAAATGAAACAGAAAAATGTGGATTGTCCTTTTTAACAAATAAATCAAAATTTTTTAGCATTAAAATGTCCTAATATAGGTTAATGGGAATAAGGAAAATGTAACTATTAATCAAATGTTTCGTTTGGAAGGCATATACTTTCATCTTTAGTTTGTATGTACAACTAATGAAACTTTAGCTTGGTGGGTGAAAAGGACAGTGTTACAGAAATAACAAGGAGGACAACATCCATAAAAGCGAAATTTAACAAACACAGACTTACATACAAACATTAAGAAATGTAGAGTAATAAAACATTTAATATTCAACATTATTTAGAGGTCTGAACAAACATTCCGAATAAATTTTAAAATTTCATAAATAGAAGATAATTAATATGGACAGACATATAAACATTTTAAGACTTGTACATATATAGAGATGATTTGCGTTTAACAATATATCTAGATCAATATATATATATATCATCCTAGTAATGAATATTCAATAATTAAAGTGATTAGGATAATAATATCATGTAAAATTTTGAATTGATGAACATACAGACTTTCTGGTAATGATTATAAATAGGATTTGTATAATGTACCTAACTGTTTAAGGAATCATCATCCAAAGTTTAAAATTGATAGGACAAATTTAAACACCTTAATCAACGACAGAAGCTATCTGCTACCTATCTTAAATGAAGAAAAGCTGCACGATTAATCTTATATTTGCAGTATTTTTTGCAATTCTCCAAAATCAATCACTTAATATTCTGCTTAATCAATTCTGACACTCTACAAGCTCTCCTGTTCGTTTGTTCCACCGTTTGAAATCAAAGCTTCGCTTTCATGTATGTTGTCATTCTTGTTAATTCAAAACGTACCAAAGAACATTGGACAGACGCTTATATAAAAAAAATACTTGATTTTAAAAAATCCTGACTTGATTTATCTGCATGTCATACATCAAGTGTAGGCATTAATAATTTGGAGCGTCGGTTCTCTATGACTTACATTGTCCGTCTGTCTCTTTGTAACTCTGTGTAGGATAATTGTGATTTTTTCGGAAGCTTATGCTACAGGCGGATAGGCGGCTTAAATTCCTGATCATAGAGCATCTACTTTATACCTTACCCTGTACGTCATTCTGTACGTTTGTTCGTCCCAAATGTATGGACAATTGGAAATGTTATTAGAATGGTAAAGCTGTAATCCTATTATATAAAGTACTGAGGTTTTTTGTCTGTAGCGAAGGATCTCGCTAACCAATGGAACGTCATGGCTATAGATATGGTTTTAGGCTATTTCATTTTTATAAATAAGTCTGGATAGGGTTTTAGGCTATTTTCTGTCTTTTCATAACCCTTCGAATACAGAGCCCCTAGATGAAGGGGCGCAGAAGCTAGTTAAAGATATACTATTGATCAATGAGCATTAATTTTAAATTTAGATTTATCTGACTCTCTACCAATATTTGAAGGTACTTTGTTACTTATGGATGCTCATATCCTTGTTAATTTAATTGAACAGTCTGTTTATCAGACTTTCAAGGGCTTACAATATTTTTATAGTTGTCAAGCAATTCCAAGGTGGTTTTGATTTGTAGAGTACTTTCAAGAAATATTAGAAAGAGCTAATAGTGCCTAATAAAGAATGATGTCATACAATACAAATTACCAATGATAGGCCAGTGTACATTGTAATTGACCAATGGTAAAATGTATACTAACCCATCATTAGTTATTTGAATTACATGATATCATTTTTATTAGGCACTATAAGCTGCTTTGAAATATTGGCCAAAATTTGATAATTCATATCCCTGTGTGAACAAAGATATTTATATTAATAGATATAATAAAATTAATTTCATCAGTTTTTTTTTTCATAAGATTCATTGCCTATTTAAAATCTAAAATCTTACAACAATTGCAGATTTCATTTTGTTGTAATTTTCTTGAAGTTTAAATATTACGATAGGGTAAAATACAGATATTGTGAGGACATAGACAATGGACGATAAATTTCTGTACACATTTCCGATTATGGTAAACAAAATAACCCCTGCTTTCGAAAAATAATGGTTACGTGCAGTAGTTCGACTAATTTCAACCAACCCATCAAGATTCAAATTAGTACTCAAACTGTTTAGACAACGAATAAGAAATTATGTTTAAGAGGAAGGAAATTTTGGTGAAAAGTGTTTGATTAATAGCAAGAAATTAATGCAGAGTTGCTACGCACTCTTGATTAGCATATTTCTTTGTTATAAAGTTATTGACACTGAGGTCATTACCAATAGTAAAAAGAAGTATTTCAAGTAGTCAAATCAACAAGAGCGTTTATTACCAAGCTATGCACAGTACAAAACAAAATTTATTTAGAATTCTAAAACAAATTACAATCTTTATTATGAAATTTACTTTTAAAAACTACTAAATCTAAACAATGCTATTCGACCGTTTGTACAGTTTGAACAATCAAAGACAGTGAATTTAATAGTAGCTACAAATCCAGAATATTCATGCAAGATTTTTTTTTTGCTAGGCCAAGCAGTATGGTTATATAAGCTAAAACCTGTCTTTCTCAAACTAAGACTAATAAGACATTAACTAAACGGTCTACTACAGACTACTACAGGGGTTGTGTGTGTTGGACTTTTTGGAGTAAAGCTTTCTGGGAGTTTATGTGTTCAAAAATTTTTCATTTTTTTTAACGTCTACCATTATTTGGTAGATTGCTTAAATACACACCAATTCATACTTTACTGTAAATATGTCAGGTGCATTTAGACTTTCAGACAAAGGTTATGAAATCATATCCTCTAAAGTTAAAATTGAATTTACTTATTATTTTACAATTCTGTTTAATCTTTCTCTTCTTAGATAATTGCTTTTTAATTTTGAATAGTGTCCTCCTTGTTTTATATTAATTTAACAGCTAAAAAATTAAATGGGCCATATTGTAGGCAATATAAATAGCTAACCAATCTCTGGCTCGCCCATACAATGAATAAGAATTATGCTAACTCAAGTAATAAATTAGATAGTTGTTGCTTTGCTAGCTCTTTATTTCAATGCTTTTTTGATGTTTTTCTTGAAAGTGCTTTGTTTAGCACGAAACCCTCCCCCTTGTTTAAAATAAAATTAAAATAATAAGTGGATGGGGGCTTACGTCCGTTTGTATGTTATTACTTGAAGTCAGGTTAGGTTAGAATATATTCAAAACTTGGTTTCCCTAGGTAGGGTTGGGGTCCAAAGCGACTATTTATTTTATTGTTATTTTACTCTTAAGACCCAAGTAGGGTCATAGTAACAGGTCTGAATTACTAGGCCAAAGTCTGAATATGACTATCAAGTCTTTTCTTGAATGTAGATAAAGTCACGGCCTTTTTCACATTAACAGGAAGATCATTCCAGAATTTAGCTGCTTTAACACGGAATACATTTCTGGACAGTTCTGTTCTTTTTACTGGAATTTGAAATCACTCCATGGTCAGAATTTATGGCTCTTGTATTTGGCCTATTTTCGTTCACTATCTGAAACCATGTCCTTGCTTCTACAGAGTCAATGTCATTTAAAATTTTAAATAATTGAATCAACTAGTCATAGGAAAAACAATAAAAAAAATAAAGGGGGGGGGGAAGGGTGTTTATTTTGTTCAGTATTAAAAAAATATTTTTACAAATGTCTCTGAGGGGTTACTATTACTACAGGGACACTAACCTTGCGGGACTCTTCTAACCTCTTCTTACCATAACCTAACCTAAAATATGCACCAAAATCACTTTTTTATTCTGAAATATTTTCAGATCAAGTAAAGAATGTCTCTCTGGTGTATAATCTCAATTGTTTGTGTACAAACATTACAATATTTAATTAAATTTCTTGAAATATGGCTTTAAATTTACACGGGCATGTATCAATGAAAAGATCTTGAAATTTAAAAATATCTAAATAATAGAGGAGAGCGACACACTATAAACAATTATAGAGTAAATTTTAATCAAATCTTAATTAAACATCTGGACAAAGCCTAAATTGCGCTAAAATTGGTCAAAAATGATTTATGTGACGTAATAAAAATGAGGAATTATCCATCTCTTTTTTATGGGGTTTTCTTTCCCACGTCTCCTCTCATCTCCCCCATTTTATTACGGCACATAGATCATTTTTGACACAATTTTAACACAATTTGGGCTTTGTCAAACATCTTGTCCAATTAATTTAATAAGGGCTGAATAGGGTTGAACCCCAACCCTCCTTAAATCCAATTAGATTTAAAGATCACAAAATGGGCGACGGCCCAAGTCAACACACAGTCGGCAGCCGAGCTATGGAAATTTTTTTGTAGACCTGTCCCTAACCATCCAGAGAAGTGAGTATTTAATTATAATTTTTCAGGTGTGCCAAATAAAAAATTATCCAATTAGGAGGTCATAACTGTGCGCATGATAACAAATTTAATCATAAAATACATAAAAAAAAAAGGTTTAAAAATAAATAATTTAATTAAAATTTTTATAATAATAATCTAAAATACGCAGTGGAGATAAATTGATATTCCAATTTTTATGTGTAAAATTTTACTATTATATTTTGAGGAATAATTTTGATGTAGATTATCAAAGCGTAATTTTTTATGCCTTTTTTAGATTAAATCATATTACGTGAAGGTTACTTATAAGAGCCCCGCAAGGATGGTGTCCCACACAGGGGGAAGAATTAAGTTTTTTTTCAAGAAAGATATTAGAAGTCAAGATATAGGTTTGAATTAAAGCTACAAGATATAGATCCAACCCCTTACTAAGACTAGACAGTCTAAATGTTATGATCATTTTCATGTCAAAATGTTTTATTTTTATGTAACTTTATGTTTGAAGAAATACTGTAATGAATAAAAATTGATTCAGAGGTTTCTTGGGGTGCTATATCACTACTTCCCCAAACTTTAAATCTAACAGTAGTGCAATGTATTGTTTGGTTTCATACAGGGGTCTTAAGGAATAATATAATTGAAGATAAATTAATGAATATCCCCAATAATAATAAACTAAATTATTCATTCACTAGACTAATATCACTGACTGAAAAGTTTAGATACTCTTAGTTTATAACCAACCAATCAATAAATGTAGTTTTTGGTCCAATTTATAAGATAATAGGTATTTCTCGCATCGTATCATAAACGGCTTTCCGCGGATATAGAATGTACAATTATAAGATAAAAACTAGTTTTTTAGCCCCGAGGTGCCGAAGCACCGGCTAAAAAACTGGTTTTAATCTTATGATTGTACATTTTTATATTCGTAGAAAGCTGGATATAATACGATGCTAGACATAGTTTTTTCGTATGGATGAGAACCGGTTCCTATCCACCGGATTCGAATAAATACAAGAAAGTTGTTATATAAAACTTTGGGTACCAGTGTAATTTACAGTCCAATGTCCCCGTCCTCCCTGGGATTAATCCTAGTTTGGATGAGAAATAAAAGGATGGATTTACAGATATAGTGATACTTTTAATACAAGGATGTTGATCTTTATAAGTAATGTAGCGCATCAATTGAATAGATATCATTATACTAAAGTAACAGGATGTCTGTCTGTCTGTGTGTTTGTGTGTTTGTACTGAAGGATCTCGCTAACCACTGAACCGATCGGGTTCTCCTTAACAGGGTAGCTTCTCATAGGTCCCGGGAACGTCTATAGCTATTTTTGGGGAGGCCACCACCACCCTCCCAAGAGAAATCACAATAAAATCGAAAAAAATTAAATATTCCCGACGCAAAGTGACGCTAGCGTAGTGGCGCTGCGTAGAGACATGAATTTAACAGCTGATTTAACATAGACAAATTATTTCTCAAATTAGATATTTAAAATATAAAAAAAAAACATTTTAATGCCACTAGAGGCCTCTAGGGGCGAAGCCGCTAGTTAAGGATATGACAGTTAACGATAAATTGATGTTCATCCCAAACAAAATAAAATTTAAAACAGTACAAAAGCTTTTAAGCCAACAAATAAGAAAAATTTGCTCTACAAAATAAATATATTAGTATACTTGTATGACCCAGACAACTACCTGGTTCCAGTGGTGGGACCTTTTTCGTCTGCTAGCAAATTTCTTTCTGCTCTTTTGTAGCGACTTGGCTGTGTTAATATTTCTGACGCTATTGGCTGATACTCAAAGACTATCAGCACAGGGTCCTCACCTTATACAACCACTGCCATCTTATTCTTATACTTTAATCTATAAAACTTTGTGTACTGCAGTGTAATTCATAGTCCAATGTCTTCCTCTTCCCTGCTTGTTGGAAATAACAAACCCTCTAACTACATTACCTATATAGTAGCTGCACTGTTAACAAAATTATCTTGACACCACCTTCTTAACCATATATGGCCGCCAGAAGAATAAGCTTTGTTTACTAAAAAATAAACCAACTCAATATGTCAACCTTTTTATGGAGTTTAAGTCCATTTGATTTGCAACTATTTGGATTTACGATCCAAAAAAAAACATTCAGTTATAGACATTTAAATGCGAAAAAATGGTAAAGAATAAGAATAATAGTATATGGTATTAGAGCAGTTTTCCGCGGACATGTAAATGAAAATCAAAAAATATGATTGATATTCTTTATTCCTAAATAATTGTCTATAATACGACACGATACTTGATTTTTAGGTACGAAACAACTCTAATCTAGTAGATATTATTTTGCTTTGAAGCCATAATGGAAAAATAATGCGATAAAAAAGGTAACAAATTAGAAATAGAAATTGTTTGGTAGTGTTTCGATAATAAAAAGAAAAACAGGGAAAATTATTTTATCGTTCATTGTCCTATCCCATTATTCCTGGTAGTTAGGCCAGATGAAGAAAAAAAACAATCAATGGTTAATATTGGATAAAAGGTTCGTGACTTAAGATTTTCAAGCTTCAACAATCGAAAGATAAAGTGGATGTATTTGGGGGGATCAAATATTTTATATTTTGGGCCTTTTATTTCCATCCTACTTAGAGGATATTAATTAGGATTTAACTGTTGATTTTTTAACCTTTTTTATGCAGCGCTTGACAGCTATGCTTTGTTGGTGGCTCAGCTGCGGCTAATAAGTAATTTGTCGACTTCGGTTTTTTTAAGCTGCTAACTTTTATTTTAATGACATACGAGTTGATAGAACGGTTAAAATTTTACATCAGGCTGCATGCTAAATGCATATTAATCTTACTACCATGTGTCCTATTGAGTAGAGAAACTAATTCTAGAGTATCTACGCTACTAATATCCTATAAAGAAATGCAACAAAACCGTATTTACAAAGAAAATTAAAAGTAATAATAAAAATAAATAAATGGCTGTGTAAATTTAATTTAGAATTTTACACCTTTTTAATATAATAAAAGTACATGTAATGTTATACTTTTAACCGTTGCATTTTCTAGAATTCGTGTTTTGAAAATATCCCCAGGCGGCCAATAGAACTTTTTTTGTAGTAGCGCAGCAACTTTATAAGTTGTGAAGTTCGTATTTACATTTTTTTCAAACCCATTAAGAAGGCAGTCTTTACTTACGTGGCTTTTTACTTTAGAACCAAAAACACAAAGGTTGTTAAAAAAGCAAAATATAACTTATAGCTGACTTATAGTCGGAAAATATTTATCAATCAAGAAAACAGAATTAATTTGTTTAGAACTCTATCTCTTTTAGAAGCTGAGAAAACAGGATAAATAAAAGGGGGACCTGTTAAATGTTAAACATAAATATGTCTAAATAAAAGCCTGTTATTACAATTAACTTTTACTTTTTATATAAATATATTTTAGCTTGTAAATACTGCACTTTTTATATACAAAATATTCCTTGTAAAAAGAATAAAACAAATAAAATGATTATATTAAGCGGACAATAAGCTCTAAAAATCGTTATTAAGAAAAAGATTACAACATCAATAAAACAAAGCTTGAACAGTACATGAAACTTCATCTAGCTGAACTTACTCTACTTTTTTGTTATATAGAAGCTATTCTTTTTCTAATATACTTCATCGTTTCATGAATCTAAATAAGCTGTTTAAAATTATAGGAAATTTATAAAAAGCTAGGAAAAACATTTGTTTGTTTTGTGAAAACTTTAAAAAGATATTTTTTTGTATAAATCTATTACTCTATTTAGATTTAGCCTAATTTGCATAAAAGATTTGAAAGCGGTAAAAAGCTTCCAATTTATTTTGTTCTGAAGTGAGAATTCGTGATACGGAATTATTTCTATTTTGACCCAACTACTGATACGAGGCAGTTTGCCACTTTCCCCTAAAGTTCTTAGCAAGCACAGCCCCCCCCCCCCCACCCACCCTCTTATCTTTAAAAAGTTTAAAACTATAGTAGGGGTGTCTTTTACACCTAACCCCTGCGGTTGGCTCCTAACGCTGCTTGCCTAAACCTGCGGTCCCCTCACCCTGTGAGACTACCATGTATCCAATATAACCTAACATAACCTAGCCTAAGTTTCTTAGGTGGATTTCAGATTTTTGGGAGGGAATGGGGGAAAATACTTCCATTGAAGATTTGGTGGGGATCAGAAAGGTGGGGGGGGGGGCCAAAGGAAATCACACCCAATATTTTCCGATATTCAAAATTCTCAGTAAACTATAAACATGCAAAGAATCTTATATTTCTCAAATATGCAGTTGAATGTAAATCTATATACATCAACAATTTGGAAAACACATTATTCTAAAAAATATTTTGCCCTTTTGCTAGGAGGGCAGCTACTCGGTAACTAGTGTATGTCTGAAATACAGGCTGACCGCCATTAACAGTTAAGTAAGTCTTTTACAAGCTAATTGATAAAATATCAGGCCAATTTATTTTTTCATTTCATGGAAGCTTTACAATAGCTTTACTTTTGTCTTGTTATTGAGGGAGTGGTCATTGGACTGTTGTCCCCAATATTTCTTATTCGTTGGATTAACAACTTTGGGGGCTTTTATTAAATTCTGATTGGTTGGTACAATAAGTTCAGTGTACAAACGTTTTAACCACTATTTGAAATATACAGAAGAGGTAATTTAGTGTGTCATAATTGGGAATGTACATTAGTTTATCGGCCATGGTCCATTATCCCTTTATACCCCTGTTATGTAGGACCTTACCTGTAAAGTAGCTGCTCTGATAAAATGACCAAAACTCAAATTCTCAGATGTTGTAATGTAATCTCTCCTTTTGGACGTAAAATAAAAAAAATCTCCCAAAATAGATGACTTAATGTAATTTAGTTAGAAAAGGCGTTTCCAGTGGGTTAAGTTACTTTTTTTACCCACTGAGGGAGGGTGAGGACAATGGCTTATAAAATATCAAATATTAATCAGAAAACAAGGAATTAATTCATACCTCAAGATTTGGAAGAAGGCATGTTAATTAATTGTCCATTGTCCTATCACCCGATCCCTGTACATTATCCCAACATATGGAAGACTTGTTTGTTAAATTGTGAGCTTAACAAGGATGACAACATCCATAAAAGCGAAGCTCTGAAACGATATGACAGACGAACTTTAACTTTTGTTGAGTGTCAGAACTGAATATACAAAATATGAAAATAAAAGGTTTGACAAAATTATACGTAAATTTGTTGCAAAACTTCTGAAATACAGAATTCTGTTTAAGGACATACTGACATTTTTAATACTTGATTATAGAGATGCCTCGCTCATAATATTGTACCTTATTGTAATAGGAATTAGTTTTTTCAAAATCAGATCGATCGGATAAAAAATTGTTATTAAAAAAGTACAAAAATCAACATGTTTAAAATGGACGTACGGACATTCTGGTAACGTAATAGAGTTGCTACGCTTTCTAAGTCGTACCTAATTACTACAGGAATCACCATGCAAAGTTTGAAGTCGATAGGACAATTTTAACAGGCCCAAATTAACGAATAAAAGAGAAAGAGAAAATAATCTCGGACGGACGTACGGACAGACGGACCGACCATAATTATAGAAAAGCTTCGCTTTTAAAAATAGATCATGGTTGTATATTCGAGTAGTCATTAACGAAAAATAATTCTTTAAAGTGTGCTGAGCTTCTATTCAGCTTTTCTCTATGTAATTCTAGTTCTTTAAATATAACTTTTTTCATGTATAATTTGATATTTTCAAAATAAATAAACATTAAACCCTACCTTCCAATTCTGTAAGAATAGAAATAACATGCATAAAAGCTAAAACTAATAAACAGCGCTTCCCCCAAAATTTGTGATTCTCTTTATGTCATGTTAGGTTTTGCATACAAAGTATCCCCGCAAGGTTATGGCACCACAGGAGGGCTAGGGCCTCATGCAGGAGTTGGCTAAGGAAGGAAAACTAACTCCCATCCGCTATTTCAATTTTTTTTTAAATATATGTGTTCTTGAACTTTTGTCTTCAGGTAAAATTTAATGACGAAGCCCAAAATTCATAACTTTTGCACCACGTCGTCTTCCTGTGACGTCATAAAATGAGGAGAAGTGGGAAAGAAAATCCCTAAAAAAGAGATGGAGAATATGACGTCACAGGATGACGACGTGGTGCAAAAGTTATGTATTTTGGGCTTCGTCTTAACCTTCTGTTATAAAATGAAGTAACATTGATGGAACTCTAAGTATCTAGTCAAACACATCCTTCTTCCTTCGTTACCTAGAAATATATTGAAAATGAAGCGTTGTTATTAGGTTAGGTTATTATGAGCAGGGTTAGGGCATTACAGAGGTGAATTCTCAAAAAAAACTTTTGCCTCACTAAAATTATTTGCCCCACTAAAATTTTAGTGAGGCAAAATTATCCCCTCTAAATTTTTAGTGAGCCTCACTGATTTTAGTGGGGCAAACTGATTTTAGTGAGGCAATTTTTTTTTAAGAATTCACCTCAGGTATAGGCAAAGTTTAGGCCCTCATGCAGAGGTTAGCCACAAGGAAAGAAAATTTCCCCAATGGATTATTTTCAATTTATCCCACAAATAAGAAAGAGGTTTCTGTGGTCAACTTGTCATTTGGACAAGCATCTACATTCTTAACAGAAAGGTGAAGAATTACTACAACCTGTATAAAAAACTTGTATTAACCCCCCCCCCCCCCATAATAATAATCTGCACATTGCATAGATATTATGTGTATACAACGTCCATGATAAAAATGTTGCCAAAAAATTGTTTCCAAAATTTACACAGGCACCCAGAAATAGATATGTGTGTGTGTGTGTGTTTCAGGAATAAATAGTAAATATTTTTCTTAAACAATAATTTGAATTGTTGTTGTTTGCCGGTGTTTATTAAGATACCCCTTAAAATATGCATATCCTATAATATGAAGCAGTAAGGATTTTTGTCTGTTCTTTTAATAACTACAAAACTTATTGGGTTCTCCATTTCATGAAAATGTCTTATAGGTCCCTGGATGGTTTTAGGCTATTTAATCTGGGTTGGCAAGGGCTATTTTATCTTATGTCGACTTAGACCTTATTGGACAAAATCATATAAAATTATCTTACAGGCTAGTATATAAGTTAGTGTATAAATAAAGTCTTTTTCCTTATATTTATATCTATGTAAGGCTAAAGAAATCCTATTATTTAGGATTTGGCTTCTGTCACTATTAGCAACTTAAATGGCAAAAGGCAAACGTAGATATAAAATCTTCTGATTCAATGTCGAAAAATTTCTGGGCTCATTAAGCAGAAATTTAAAATTTCCATCATATCAAATACCTAAATTCAGTTGTATTCTATAGTTTGTTCAAGTTATCTATCCTTTTTCCCTGAAACAAGTTGTTGCGGTTATGAATTGAGCTACTTTTGGCTGCAATTTCCATAAATAGTAGCATAATAATAATAATATTCATATAACAAACAAGAATATTCATGCTGATAAGTAGAGCAGAAAAAATTATTTGGTAAAAAATGAAAACTTTAAACAATACTAAAGCATTGATACAGTGTGTTTTTTATGAGAACTTTTTTAAAAGCAATTTTACCCCACTTATAGTTATCAGAATTTAATGATTAATGGCTTATTTTCTTCGTTTTTTAATGCAATTAATAAAACAACAAAAAAATATTTTAGTTTTTTTTAAAAAAGTAGAGTAAAATAAAACATTCGAAACCTAGGTGTCAACATCTAAAAATGGTTTTAGCGCATTTTTCTTATGCTCAAATATTCAATCTTTTGCAAGAATGGCTGCCAAACACTTCAACTATTGAGATATAGAGCTAAAAATGTAAACAGACAATATCAAGGACATGTACTAGAACATATCAAAGTTTGAAGGTCATATCTCAACCAGGGAGGGAGTACTGCCCCCCCCCCCCCCAAAGTCGACTACAGAAAATTCAATTTTTTTCTTGGCATAAGAAAAATGCGCCTAAACCATTTTTAGATGTTGACACCTAAGTTTTGAATTTTAGATTTCACTATACTTTTTAAATAAAACTGAAATATATTTTTTTGGTGTTCTATTAATTGCATTAAAAAACGAAGAAAATAAGCCATTAATCATTAAATTCTGATAACTATAAGTGAGGTAAAATTGCTTTCAAAAAAGTTTTCATAAAAAAAAACACTAAATATTATAACATTCCTTCGAAATATTTCTTAAAATGAGTTATTTACACCCCAATGTATGAAATGATCGAGGTATATTGTATACTTTTGTATATAAAAGTTAAAAGTTTATTAATTTATTAACTATAGAACATTATGATTACAAAATAGCACTTGAAATAAACAAAAAAAAATCAAGAAATCCGTTTTTTTATAAAATCAAATCATTTATAAATCCCAAAATCAAGATTTTGAAAGAACAAAAAAAAACGTTGGTAATTGATTTAATTGTTATAAGTGGCAAATTAAATTCTTTCAAATGACTTTGAGTGCACTAATAAATGGGTGGGGAGAGGGGGAGAAAATATGACAAAGACCGATTTTGTCGAGCTAAACCAATTTCTTTAACTGTTTAATGTTTCAAAGCGAATATTTTCTATGATTATGGTCTTCCGTCCGAACATTCATAAGCTCTTACTTTTAACTTAGGCAAGTTCGAATGTCCGATTGATTTTAAACTTTGTTAGGTAAAATTTAGAATGCGTAGCAACTCTGTAATAGTCTGTAAGTTTATTACAAAGCTATTTTTAACTTTAAGGACATTAAATTGTTATTTTCTGACACTCTTAAAGTGTTGATGTTCGTTTGTCATATCGTCTGATTTAAGAGCTTCACTTTTATATGAATGTTGTTTTAAAGAATTACAGGTATACTGTTTTGCTTTGCATATCTGTCTGTCTGTCCGTCTAAAGTATTTTAAATAAATAAGCTGATTTAAACAAAAGTTAAAGAAAAATACTTTTGTAAATATTCCATTGATTTCGGAAGAAATATAGTATAAAACTTACTTTGTCCTATAATCATGATGAATAGTACTGCTTCAATGAGTCTTTTTTCTTGTGAAGATTTGTTAGTTTCACTTCCTATGAACACTCATATCCTTGTTGCTTTTTTGTTGTATTTTAAAAATCATCATTGACATTCTAAATTGTTTGAGCAGATTGAAAATTTTGACAGTTTAGATAATAAACAAGAATAAAAACATATACTAGTAGGGAGACCCTGAAATATAATAAAAATGAGGAAAATATGAGTTAAAGGTAAATTAATCATATATTTTCTAAATATCAGCCGAGTGCTTCTGCCATTTTTTTTCTTTTAGCGTAAAATCGGCAATTGTTGCTTTACAAATAACAATTCACACTAACTAATTTTATATTGGACTTTCTATGTAAAAGAGAGAAAAAAATAATACGTCTTAATGATATTTAAGCTATAAATGACGTTAAATAAAGGCGTTATAAAACTATAAACATCATATTCAAATAACGGATCTAATGCAATTATATCACTTGCTGTATGGCTCCTAATCCCATTAATTGCCATTGGATAAAAATTAAATAAGAGCCGTACCTACTGGAAAAAAAAACTATAGTATCTTGTTGTAGACAATTGTCAGAACTGAATATACAAAATATAAAAATATAAGGTTTGACAAAATTATACGTAAATTTGTTGCAAAACTTCTTAAATACAGAATTCTGTTTAAGGACATACTGGTATTTTAATACTTGATTATAGAGATGCTTCGCTCATAATATTGTAACTTATTGTAAAAGGAATCCGTAATAAAAAAAAATCAGATCAATCGGATGATTTTATCACATAAAAATTGTTATTAAAAAAGTAAAAAAATCATCATGTTTAAAAAAGACGTACGGACATTCTGGTAACAATTATAGAGTTGCTACGCTTTCTTAATCGTACCTAACTACTACAGGAATCACCATGCAAAGTTTGAAATCGATAGAACAATTCTAACATGCCTAATTAACGAATAAAAGCTAACTATCTCGGACGGACGGACGGACCCTTATTATAGAAAAGCTTCGCTTTTAAGAATACGTATCCATAGGCACTTCAAGACAAACACCGAAAAAAATACAAAGAAATTTTATTTTTGTGTCATCAATACAATACGTTTTCTTTTCATTGAATACGTACAATTTTTAGTAGCGAAGCTACTCTATAATTCACTTTGTCCGTCCGTCCGTCAGTCCGTCAGTCAGTCCGTCAGTCCGTCAGTCCGTAACGCTATGGGGGAAATGGGATTTACTCAGCTCCTATAAAAGATAAAATGCTGAAATTTTTTGACAACATTCCCATCATTAAGGAGCACAATTGACTATAAAACATCATTGGCGTTCGGACCGATTTTTAGCAGGTTTTAGGCTATTTTTATATTTTTCACATTTTTCTCCATATCTTCAGTGTTTATGGTCCGATTTTCAAAATTTTTTCAGTTACAGATATCAAAATTAAATTTCCCGTCGTTTAAAGGAACAACCATGAAGACCAGACTGCCTTTTCAGCAGGTTTTAGGCTATTTTTTTTATTTTTCCTATTTCCCCATATCTTCAGTGTTTATGGTCCGATTTTCAAAATTTTTTCAGTTATAGATATCAAAATTAAATTTTCCGTCTTTTAAAGAAAACAACCATGACGGCCAGACTGCCTTTTTAGCAGGTTTTAGGCTGTTTTTTTTATATATTTAACATCTTTCTCCATATCTTCAGTGTTTATAGTCCGATTTTCAAAATTTTTCAGTTTTATATATCAAAATTAAATTTCCCGTCTTTAAAACAAAATAACCATGACGGCCAAACTGCCTTTTTAGCAGGTTTTAGGCTATTTTTATATATTTAACACTTTTTTCCATATCTTCAGTGTATATGGTCCGATTTTCCAAATTTTTTAAGTTAAGGATTTAAAAATTAAATTTTTTGTCGTTTTAATAAAACAACTATGACGGCCAGACTGCCTTTTATTAGGTTTTTGGCTATTTTTATATGTTTTACATATTTCCCCATATCTTTGTATATTTTGATGCAATTTTCAAACTTTTATGGGATATCTGTATCAAAATAATTTTTCCCATTATAATTTACTTTGACCATCGTCATCATGCAAAATAAAACAAGGTTTCATGTTTATTTTATCCAATAAATCTATTCTTGATTTTAGTAAAAACCTTTTAAATCTACGTATTCCAATCGACGATTTTTTGTGCTTCGCTACTTATGGATGTTGTCATCCTTGTTTTATTATATAATTGATTATTTTAAACAATACACAATTGAAGAAAATTACCTTAGGGCATTTTTGACACTTTGATAAGCATTGAAATACATCACACTGAACAAGAAGGACAACAAACATAAAAGCGAAGCTTAAAAATTAACAAATAAATAAATTAAAATATGTTGTACAATGTTTAAATTAATTGAACTGAAAAATTGAACATTTTAGCAGGGAGGTAGGGGACATTGTGCTATTCATTACACCAGTAATCAAAGTTTTATAATAAAGATTTATCATTCATTGGCTCAACATCTTTGGGGACATTTTAGTTAGTTCATTAAGTTGAATGTCAAAACATTTCAACCAATAATTGTAATCTACAGAAGGGGTAATTTTGTTCATCATCATTGGGGATATATATACATCAATTTATCGGCCATTGTCTTATCCCTTTAGATACCTGACATTTTAGCCATATTTTAAAGTATATTTTTGTTAATGAATCTTGAATATCTTAAATTTTAAAATGACAGATTTTATTACATTCCCATATTATAGAAAAGCTTATTTCTGAAAACAAGAGAGAAAGAAAGAGAGAAAAGAGAGAACAAACAAATACAAATACAATGATGAGAAATTACGAAGGATAAACTCAATTAATGCGCTTTTTCCAAAAAAAAAAAACCTATCATAAATCCGTGAAAGTTCTCATATAGTTGTTACACAAACTTACTGTTAGATACCTATAACTAACGAAAATACGATGAAACGCCCCTTAAGAGGCGTTGCCACGGAGGGGACTATACTCGAATTTACTTCTTGATATCTCTCTAAGTTTAATCGTTGAAATGTAAATCAATGTCTTAGCAATTTTTGAGTTAATCCATGTATTATTATAATGTGTGTCCATTACCATCAGAGATGTAGAATAAATAATTTGAAGGTATTTGAAAACAAGGATGACAACATCCATAAAAGCGAAGCACTGAAAAGGTAGGACAAACGGTCACGAACACTTATATAGTGTCAGAACTGAATAATCAGAATATATATGTATAAGAGTCGAAGCTAAATTGTAAGTAAATTTGTTGAAAAACTGCTTTATACAGGATAATGTTTATAGACATACTTACATATTTAGGACTTGATTATAGAGTTGCTTCGCCTATAACATTATACTTTGTTGTCCCAGAAATCAATATACCAAAAATCAGACCAATCGGATGGTTAGATCACATAAAAATTTGTTGTTAAAAAAGTAAAAAAATCAACATGTTTAAAATGGACGTACGGAAATTTTGGTAATAAATATAGAGTTGCTACGCTTTCTAAATCGTACCTAACAACTAAAGGAATCACCATGCAAAATTTGAAATCGATAGGACAATTCTAACATGACTAAATTAACGAAAAAAGCTACTGGCTGCTACTTGGCTGTGTTAATATAAGCGATACCATTGGTTGATTTTCAATGAACTAATAGAAAGGTTGCCCAAGGTGGTTGCGATGGGGACTCGGGGAGATACAGTTATTTAACCCTTTCTCCCTCTAGTGTTTCACTCTAATATTTAAACGACTGAACCAATTTTCACGTAAGTTTTGCATTTGTCCAGAAGAGGTATTAAAGAGGTATTGGGATGGAGTTGGGACAATAATCCCTACCCCTAACACGACAAGTGGCCAATAATTTAAACAATTAACTTATCTGTATATCCATGAATACAATAAACACACCTGAGATAGAATTTTAGAAACACAATAATTTCACCCACAGGCAATTTTAGACAGCTATGAAATCTAAACAGGGAACAATTTTTTCATCAGAATAAATATAGCAGAAAAGGAAAGAATGTTATGACTTAAAGACAGGCTAAAAGATGCTATGTAAAAAGAAAGAAAGAGAGACTGAGAAAGACAGAAAGCAAGAAAAAAAAATCTGAAGAAAAACTGTCTGTCTGTCCCTATCTTTCTGACCATTGAACCGATATTGTTCTTCTTTACACAGTAGCATTTCATAGGTCATGGGAAATTTTATAATTATCATGGGGGAGGGTACGACCACCCTCCCAGAAAACATACCCTAGACAAAATGTCCCCAACCAATTTTTTTAAATTTCTTTTTACAACAAAATATAATTTATGTGCCCCAAGAGGCCTCTAGGATCGTATCCACTACCAATAAAGATATACTTAAAGAGAGTAAGATAGGCAGATAAAAAGATAAATATATCTACATAAACGCTATTAAGACAAAATTCAAGTGCGAAACATAATATGATGTATCCCATTTTCTTACGCGTTATAACCATTCTTTCACTTCTTTTCAATTCACACTAACTAATTTTATATTGGACTTTCTATGTAAAAGAGAGAAAAAAATAATACGTCTTAATGATATTTAAGCTATAAATGACGTTAAATAAAGGCGTTATAAAACTATAAACATCATATTCAAATAACGGATCTAATGCAATTATATCACTTGCTGTATGGCTCCTAATCCCATTAATTGCCATTGGATAAAAATTAAATAAGAGCCGTACCTACTGGAAAAAAAAAACTATAGTATCTTGTTGTAGACAATTGTCAGAACTGAATATACAAAATATAAAAATATAAGGTTTGACAAAATTATACGTAAATTTGTTGCAAAACTTCTTAAATACAGAATTCTGTTTAAGGACATACTGGTATTTTAATACTTGATTATAGAGATGCTTCGCTCATAATATTGTAACTTATTGTAAAAGGAATCCGTAATAAAAAAAAATCAGATCAATCGGATGATTTTATCACATAAAAATTGTTATTAAAAAAGTAAAAAAATCATCATGTTTAAAAAAGACGTACGGACATTCTGGTAACAATTATAGAGTTGCTACGCTTTCTTAATCGTACCTAACTACTACAGGAATCACCATGCAAAGTTTGAAATCGATAGAACAATTCTAACATGCCTAATTAACGAATAAAAGCTAACTATCTCGGACGGACGGACGGACCCTTATTATAGAAAAGCTTCGCTTTTAAGAATACGTATCCATAGGCACTTCAAGACAAACACCGAAAAAAATACAAAGAAATTTTATTTTTGTGTCATCAATACAATACGTTTTCTTTTCATTGAATACGTACAATTTTTAGTAGCGAAGCTACTCTATAATTCACTTTGTCCGTCCGTCCGTCAGTCCGTCAGTCAGTCCGTCAGTCCGTCAGTCCGTAACGCTATGGGGGAAATGGGATTTACTCAGCTCCTATAAAAGATAAAATGCTGAAATTTTTTGACAACATTCCCATCATTAAGGAGCACAATTGACTATTAAACATCATTGGCGTTTGGACCGATTTTTAGCAGGTTTTAGGCTATTTTTATATTTTTCACATTTTTCTCCATATCTTCAGTGTTTATGGTCCGATTTTCAAAATTTTTTCAGTTACAGATATCAAAATTAAATTTCCCGTCGTTTAAAGGAACAACCATGAAGACCAGACTGCCTTTTCAGCAGGTTTTAGGCTATTTTTTTTATTTTTCCTATTTCCCCATATCTTCAGTGTTTATGGTCCGATTTTCAAAATTTTTTCAGTTATAGATATCAAAATTAAATTTTCCGTCTTTTAAAGAAAACAACCATGACGGCCAGACTGCCTTTTTAGCAGGTTTTAGGCTGTTTTTTTTATATATTTAACATCTTTCTCCATATCTTCAGTGTTTATAGTCCGATTTTCAAAATTTTTCAGTTTTATATATCAAAATTAAATTTCCCGTCTTTAAAACAAAATAACCATGACGGCCAAACTGCCTTTTTAGCAGGTTTTAGGCTATTTTTATATATTTAACACTTTTTTCCATATCTTCAGTGTATATGGTCCGATTTTCCAAATTTTTTAAGTTAAGGATTTAAAAATTAAATTTTTTGTCGTTTTAATAAAACAACTATGACGGCCAGACTGCCTTTTATTAGGTTTTTGGCTATTTTTATATGTTTTACATATTTCCCCATATCTTTGTATATTTTGATGCAATTTTCAAACTTTTATGGGATATCTGTATCAAAATAATTTTTCCCATTATAATTTACTTTGACCATCGTCATCATGCAAAATAAAACAAGGTTTCATGTTTATTTTATCCAATAAATCTATTCTTGATTTTAGTAAAAACCTTTTAAATCTACGTATTCCAATCGACGATTTTTTGTGCTTCGCTACTTATGGATGTTGTCATCCTTGTTTTATTATATAATTGATTATTTCAAACAATACACAATTGAAGAAAATTACCTTAGGGCATTTTTGACACTTTGATAAGCATTGAAATACATCACACTGAACAAGAAGGACAACAAACATAAAAGCGAAGCTTAAAAATTAACAAATAAATAAATTAAAATATGTTGTACAATGTTTAAATTAATTGAACTGAAAAATTGAACATTTTAGCAGGGAGGTAGGGGACATTGTGCTATTCATTACACCAGTAATCAAAGTTTTATAATAAAGATTTATCATTCATTGGCTCAACATCTTTGGGGACATTTTAGTTAGTTCATTAAGTTGAATGTCAAAACATTTCAACCAATAATTGTAATCTACAGAAGGGGTAATTTTGTTCATCATCATTGGGGATATATATACATCAATTTATCGGCCATTGTCTTATCCCTTTAGATACCTGACATTTTAGCCATATTTTAAAGTATATTTTTGTTAATGAATCTTGAATATCTTAAATTTTAAAATGACAGATTTTATTACATTCCCATATTATAGAAAAGCTTATTTCTGAAAACAAGAGAGAAAGAAAGAGAGAAAAGAGAGAACAAACAAATACAAATACAATGATGAGAAATTACGAAGGATAAACTCAATTAATGCGCTTTTTCCAAAAAAAAAAAACCTATCATAAATCCGTGAAAGTTCTCATATAGTTGTTACACAAACTTACTGTTAGATACCTATAACTAACGAAAATACGATGAAACGCCCCTTAAGAGGCGTTGCCACGGAGGGGACTATACTCGAATTTACTTCTTGATATCTCTCTAAGTTTAATCGTTGAAATGTAAATCAATGTCTTAGCAATTTTTGAGTTAATCCATGTATTATTATAATGTGTGTCCATTACCATCAGAGATGTAGAATAAATAATTTGAAGGTATTTGAAAACAAGGATGACAACATCCATAAAAGCGAAGCACTGAAAAGGTAGGACAAACGGTCACGAACACTTATATAGTGTCAGAACTGAATAATCAGAATATATATGTATAAGAGTCGAAGCTAAATTGTAAGTAAATTTGTTGAAAAACTGCTTTATACAGGATAATGTTTATAGACATACTTACATATTTAGGACTTGATTATAGAGTTGCTTCGCCTATAACATTATACTTTGTTGTCCCAGAAATCAATATACCAAAAATCAGACCAATCGGATGGTTAGATCACATAAAAATTTGTTGTTAAAAAAGTAAAAAAATCAACATGTTTAAAATGGACGTACGGAAATTTTGGTAATAAATATAGAGTTGCTACGCTTTCTAAATCGTACCTAACAACTAAAGGAATCACCATGCAAAATTTGAAATCGATAGGACAATTCTAACATGACTAAATTAACGAAAAAAGCTACTGGCTGCTACTTGGCTGTGTTAATATAAGCGATACCATTGGTTGATTTTCAATGAACTAATAGAAAGGTTGCCCAAGGTGGTTGCGATGGGGACTCGGGGAGATACAGTTATTTAACCCTTTCTCCCTCTAGTGTTTCACTCTAATATTTAAACGACTGAACCAATTTTCACGTAAGTTTTGCATTTGTCCAGAAGAGGTATTAAAGAGGTATTGGGATGGAGTTGGGACAATAATCCCTACCCCTAACACGACAAGTGGCCAATAATTTAAACAATTAACTTATCTGTATATCCATGAATACAATAAACACACCTGAGATAGAATTTTAGAAACACAATAATTTCACCCACAGGCAATTTTAGACAGCTATGAAATCTAAACAGGGAACAATTTTTTCATCAGAATAAATATAGCAGAAAAGGAAAGAATGTTATGACTTAAAGACAGGCTAAAAGATGCTATGTAAAAAGAAAGAAAGAGAGACTGAGAAAGACAGAAAGCAAGAAAAAAAAATCTGAAGAAAAACTGTCTGTCTGTCCCTATCTTTCTGACCATTGAACCGATATTGTTCTTCTTTACACAGTAGCATTTCATAGGTCATGGGAAATTTTATAATTATCATGGGGGAGGGTACGACCACCCTCCCAGAAAACATACCCTAGACAAAATGTCCCCAACCAATTTTTTTAAATTTCTTTTTACAACAAAATATAATTTATGTGCCCCAAGAGGCCTCTAGGATCGTATCCACTACCAATAAAGATATACTTAAAGAGAGTAAGATAGGCAGATAAAAAGATAAATATATCTACATAAACGCTATTAAGACAAAATTCAAGTGCGAAACATAATATGATGTATCCCATTTTCTTACGCGTTATAACCATTCTTATCTTTTTACTTTTGTTTCTAAATCAGCAATTGAATTAAAGCCTCCACAACCCCCCCCCCCCTTCTTTCAGGGGTTCTAAGAATTCGTGAGATTTATATAATAGATTATTTGGTGTGTAATCATCATTGGCGTAAAAAAGGGATTGTTAAAATGTTTAAACTACCAGGTTGCTTTGCTGTTTTTCTCTTTGTTCATACTCAAAACAATTTTGATTCATAGGTTAGTAGTAAAATTTATATTTGTTCCTTAAGATCTCGCTAACCACTAAATCACAACATATAAACAAGGATAACATCCATAAAAGCAAGTCCTGAAACGATAGGACAAATGAGCTGAACACTTATAGAATATAGGGTGTCCGAACTTAATAAGCAGAATATATGTGGTATTCGGCAACCGTGAGCCATGTCTATGGCACCCCTGATCTGGGGTTCGGTGGAGGGTCAATGGCCCTCCCCCGAGTCCTGGGGAAGGGGTCTAGTGACCCCCTCCCTACGCTTAGAATTAATGATTGAATCTGTCATGTTTATTATGGTTAACTGTATTCTTAATTCTCCCCCACCCTTTCCAGGGATGGGGGAATCATTATTGCCCAAACTGACCATTGTATATGTATTATTTATGCTTTTATGTTATGATTATTTATTCCTATCCATGTAATTATTGTTTGTTGTATATAGCTTCAGTATCTCTTAACCCTTCAATAAAGTGACAACTGAAAATAGATGTTGATCATTATCTAGTGAAAGCTAGAGAAGCGTAGCTTCTCTATAGTAAGGTGTCCACGTCTGTCACACTGCCGTAATCTAATTGAACTCCGGTGTCTGCCATTTATCCTCGGCGGATACCACAACTTTGGTGACAGCTGTGTGAGATTACGGCGAACCACAAGTGTAGAGCAGACGCGCATCTGAGGCTAAGGTACTCCCAGCAGTGAATCTGGCAAAACTGACGCAAGCAACCTGAATTACCCACCCTGGACAGCAAAGTTTAACTCTGCATCCGGCAGTTGTGGAAGCGAGACAGCGAAATCTGACGAATAACCGCGAGCAGCGCTGATATCTAACGGAGAATTGAGCGCCAAAAGGGCTGAAACAGGCCTGCGGACCGGCTGAAACAAGCCAAATAAGTGTAAACGGCTGAAAATAGGCCAACTTTACTGCAAGAAATAGCAGGATCCGAACCAGTGGCGCTAGCAGGACGGGACATTCCCTGCCGCCATCAGCCGGATTTGGATCAGCGGCGCTAGCAGGACGGGACATTCCCTGCCGCCGATAGGCTGAAACATGCCACATAGCTGCAAGCTGCGAGCTAACATACGAGTGTAGTGCACCAGAACAGAGAAAAACTACGTCAACCCCGAGTATCCTGAGAAGCTACAACGCAGCCACCCATCTAGAAAACAGATATTATATCACATTTGCAGGGATTACCACCCTAGTGTGATGGCCAAACAATAGATTTATGAGCAAAGCTTGGCAAACAAATTGTTGTGTTGTGATAAATCTAAGAATAGAACAGGCTTGGATTACTGTGTATTGTGATAACAGCTAAAAATAGAACAGAGTTGGTAAACAAATCTGTTATGCAATTGTGATAAGGACAAAAATAGAAGCTAGATGTAATATAATCAAAACAATCTCAAGCCCACAGCACAACAACAATACACCCCTTATTCCAAGGGAAGGGGAGGGGCCCCTCTCCATTGAAGGCAAATACAATCAGGGTGATATAATAGATAAGCCTAAGATTAAGAAGAAAAGGCCCTATTACACCAGCACACAGTTACCCCCCTCCCTCACAGGGGGAACGGACGGAGTTACCCCCGTCCCCTCACGCGCTTCCCCCTTCCTACCCACACTAGACTAAGTCCGTCTGTAGTGTGGAGCTAGCGATCGGATACACAGAGCGCCATTCACGGGTAGCGCAACAGAGTGCGGAAAATATCATAAATCCAACGGACAAAGCGGACCAATGAGAGAGCGAGTTGAGGGGTGAGAGCGCGTTTTCCCCGTGTGCGCGGATTTGACGGCGCGAACGCGCGTTACAAGGACAGGAGATTCCACGCACACACACACACACACACTCACACCAGAGCGGAGCTACTCCATAGCATTTAACAGGGGTATTTTTAGCAAATAAAGAATTGCAAGTTTCTTTCCTTCTAGCTCTCGTGTGATAAGGGAAAACCCAATCAGTTCCTGACAGCAGTTCAGACCCTCAACATCTATCTACCTCTACCAGCCTACCCTACAACCTCAACACCTAACTAGTGATAAGTACAGCTAAGTTATATCTTTGTAACTAAACGCCCAACCTAGTGATACAAACAGTGTTGGCTGTTAGGCTAGGAAGCCTCAAGTGACAAACCATTCAATTCTAGTACTGTATAACTTTGTGCCCGCCGTTTCACCGTTGACCCAATGGACCAGCATCAAGCCCCAGGAGGTGACCAAGCCCCAGGATGGCTCCAGGATGACCCTCAGCCGGCCCCAGCCGAGTACCGCAAGCTGATGCTGAGCAATCTGCCGGAGTTTAGAGGGCCGCCCAAACAATCCTGGTCGGCACATATCCGCAGACTTGAGATGTCATGGGCGGCTTACCGCGTACCACCTCATGATTCCCTCAACCGCCGCAACGCCCTACTACTGTCACTGGTAGGGCAAGCGGCGGAAATGGCGTCCCATCTGTTTGGCGAGGCAGGCCAAGCCTTGACCTACGAACAGGTCAAGACCGAGTGTGAGTTGCTATTTCGCCCTGCTTTTGAATCCCAAACGCTTAAACAAGCGTTTAGGGATTACAAGCAACACTCGACAGAACCTATACAAGCGTACATATCAACTAAGTGCGCCTTGTATAGGGACGCCTACAACCATGAGGATCTTGAGTTGTTGGTGGACGAATTAAATCGTGGAATTCGTAACGCCAACGTAAAACGCCTCATGATGAACCATGAAATTACGAGTGTACCTGAGTACACTCGTAAGGCCATGTTCACCGTGACCATGGTTACTAAGCAGCTGAAGGAAGGTGTGTGCTTAGTGGACTCGACCGACGGGCTGACTGGATCTGCCTGCATCCAGTTGCCCCAATATGACGAGTCGGAGCCAATGGAGATTGGCTCCTTGGCTCCGGGTCTCCACCAGATGGGGAAGGTCGCTCCAGATGACAAGGTTCCAGGCCGCTGCTACCGCTGCCAGGGGAGAGGCCACCGAGCTCGAGACTGCCCAACGCCTGTGGAAGTTAGCCTAGAGGAGAGACGCACCCAGCCACGCCGTGACCGTTCTGCCAAGTGTGAGCGTTGCCACTATGACGGTCACACGGCGGCCGATTGTAGAGCCGACTGGGCCCAGGTAGCCAGCCGCAGGCGCACCGCCGACAAGGGTGCCCCTCCAGGGAAGCCCAGCAGAGTGGCCCATATGGAAGGGAGCGCGCCCCCAGCACCACCACAGCAAGCAGCCGCCCCCAGAGCTGCGGACCGAGCCGATGGGATGCCGCAGTTTGGGACTGTCCCAGCTAGGATCAACGTACTGGGCGGCGCGGCTGAACCCAACCGGGTTGGCCTAGGCTTCAGTCTTAACCATCTGGGGCCAGAGCTGATACAGCCCAACAACATAGCCGAGCCAGAGGTGCTGAGGCCCCAGCCTTTTAGCCTCAACATGATGGAACCTGCCCGACTGAGCCTACCCAGCAAGAGTGGAGGGGCGCTGCCCAGCGTCCCTGAGACGGTGTATGGGGAGGCCCTGGCAGCCGCTGAACGAGAGAGGCAGGAGGTGCTAGCCAGCACCTCTGCATCGATGTATGGGACGCCACCCGGCGTCGCCACCTGGGATGATGGGGGGGTGCTATCCAGCGCCTCCCACCTGGTGCCTGGGGCGACAACCGTCGCCGCCACCGAGATACCTGGATCCTGGAACGAGCCAGCCTCCAACCTGATGTCTGGGGCGACAACCGTCGCCGCCACCGAGAGACCTGAGTCCTGGAACGAGCCAGCGGTCCCAGAGGGAGGGGTGACACCCGTCACCCCCAGTCAGCCAGCGCCACCAGCCTGCAGGGAGAGCCCAGCTACATGCCAGCCAGCGCCACCAGCCTGCAGGGAGAGTCCAGCTACATGCCATCCAGAGCCCCCTGCCAGCCAAGGGAACCCAGCTGCTCAACATCAGGATAAGTTGAATTTGTTAAATGAGTTGTATCCAAAATATGGTAAACACCCAGCCTTGCCTGTGCCCCCTGCACCTGAGGCTGGGGAGATTGAAATTTGGGAAAATAAGGACTTGCCTGTGCCACATGCACCTGAGTTCCTAGGGCAGGGGAGGGCAGTGAGTAAGGGCGAGCCTGTGCCACATGCACTTCAGCCCCATGCCACTGGGCATGCCTTGGACAAGGGAAGGGAGCACTTAGGGCTAGGGGAGCCGACACCCAGGCAAGTGCCAGTCGCTTGCCAGTCTGTCATTGGGGAGGGTATCGGGGTGCCTCGGCCGCATACAGATAACGCTCAATGGAAATTTGTATCTAGCCAGGAGCAGCCCAGCCGTGTCCAGCCCCAAGAAGTAGCCGTGACCAGAGCTGAAGATCCCCAGCCGCGTGTACGAGGAAGATGGTTACCTGGAAGCCTCTCCCATTGGTGGATGGTCCTGTGGGGCCTCCTGCTGGCAGCCGTGTGGCCTACAACCAGCTACGTCCTGGTGGGGTGGGACTGTGCCAACCCCACCCATGTCACGTCT
Organism: Acartia tonsa; assembly: GCF_053477335.1. Classification (NCBI taxonomy): domain Eukaryota; kingdom Metazoa; phylum Arthropoda; class Copepoda; order Calanoida; family Acartiidae; genus Acartia; species Acartia tonsa. The sequence goes on from NC_137266.1 coordinate 19,870,329, forward strand.
TACAATAAAGAAAAGATGTGTGAGACGGAGCCCCTACACCAGGAGGTGCCCCTGGGCCATGAAGTACACGTCCTGCAGCAAGTCAAGGTGAGGGAAACCACTGGGTTCAGCTGTCAGCTCACCGTGTCCCAGTGGACATTCAGGTGTGGGGTATGGGGTCACCTCAAGGTGACCTCGGTCCCCACCCTCATGAGGCCAACCAAGATAGACCCAGAAGCGTGCCGAGACCTGGCCAGGAACCGAGTATACACGTTGCCAGGCAAGATCCAGCCACTGACGTTCCAGCTGAACCACCCCCTGTTCTTCACCATCGACATGGTGGGCGCCCTCGTCAACAGCCCCGAGGGGGTGGGTTGCGAGGGGGAGGACGTCCCCTTTGAGGGCCAGCTATACCGCAACGAATTAGTGCTCCAGGAGCGGCGGCTGCTGGTCAAGGAGGAGACCTATGTGGTGGAGGATGGACGGGTGGAGTCCCAGTCTGACCACCTGACCCTAGAGTGTCCCCATTCTGAGCTGTCCTGCATCACTGGGGAAGCAACCTACGTGTGGGACCACCTGGGAAGAGATTGCCCCTTGAGGCTGATCCGCAGCCTCCAGCCCAGCCTGGTGATGGATGCATATCTGGTTGACCATCAGGCCCAGTTTTTCATCAACATGACCAACCCCACCTCGATTGTGAACTGCGACTTCGAGGCCCATGCCACCAACCATCCAGCGTTGTTCGTGGCAGCTGACCCAGCCGCGGGTGCGCTGCCCAGAGTGTCGGCCAGGGATGTTGACGTTCCCCTTCAAGCACAGATCCATGCAGGTTATATTGGGTTTACCCTGGAAACGCGCATGAAAAGCACTGCAGCAGAAGAAGTAGCGGCCAACTGCTGGAAGCTCCAGCAACTAGATCCGGCCCACCCGGTGCGTGTCCAGGGGAGCACGTTCTCGGTACTGAGGGGAGACATCCTGCTGCAGCTGACCTGCCAAAGGCACAAGTACGTTGTCCGCGAACACAAGGAGTGTTGGGACAAAGTGCCAGTAGAGCCCACAGGTTTTGTAGACGCTGTGACACGGGTATACAGTGAGCACGCCACCAAGATTCCCTGCTCCTCCACCTACCCCCTGACTGTGCACGCGGAGGAAGGCTGGATAGAGTTAACCCCTGCTCCCAAGAAGAGGCCACCCCCGCTGGATACGCCTAAGCAGTTGTTGACAGAACCCTTAGATGACTTCAGTTCAGGTGGTTTGTATTCGCAGGCTGAGTTGAACGACTGGCAACAACTGCTGGCGTTCCCAGCATACAAGAGTGCCATGCTGACCGGCCTATCCTATGGCTCCTGCGTTCAGCAAGGCAGCTGTTCGGCCACAGGAGACCATGGGATAGTGTCCTACAACATTGACCGACTGGCGGAGGAAGGAGAGGCAGCCCTGGATGTCTGGGCAGGATTTAGACAAGCCATCCACGAGTGGGGAGATGGCGCAGCCATACTGTGCTTGCTGTTGTTGATCCTCAAACTGCTGGGGGACCTAACCATCATTTCTCTGGCAGCAGCACAGGGAGGAGTCCGGGCAGCCCTGAATGCGATATCACAAGTGTTCCTGTACCATCCAGCTTTATATAGGAAAGCGCTGGCTAGAGCCAGGCTCAACCATGCCAAGTCCCGGGACTTTTCAGTGGACTGGGATGCCATTCCCATCGGCAGGGAAGCAGCCGAGGAAATGGTGTCTATGAAATCAACTGACAGCGGGCATGACCGCCCAGGTAGGCCAGGACCGCCCTCTGGCAGACCCCGCGGCCCCTCAGGAGGACAGGCCGCTGCGCAGACAATCAACCTGGCAGCCAGTGCCCCAGCCGCTGCCAACAACAACCAGCAGGCCCCACTGCTGACCGTTCCAGCAACAACTGTGCCACCAGCAAACCTGATACCTGCCGGCGCTGACCAACGTATCCAACCCAAGTCAGCCTCTGCCTTCTATCCCACATTGGGAGCCCATCAACCCAAAGAAGATACTCACCACTAGGATTCTATTGAATCATTATCGTTTGTATATATTTTAGCCCTAAGGAGCGGGCCGAAGGCCTCAACCACTGTCGGAAGTCTGGTAGGGAAACCACCTCCCAGCCTTCCGAGGGGAGAGTTGTGGTATTCGGCAACCGTGAGCCATGTCTATGGCACCCCTGATCTGGGGTTCGGTGGAGGGTCAATGGCCCTCCCCCGAGTCCTGGGGAAGGGGTCTAGTGACCCCCTCCCTACGCTTAGAATTAATGATTGAATCTGTCATGTTTATTATGGTTAACTGTATTCTTAATTCTCCCCCACCCTTTCCAGGGATGGGGGAATCATTATTGCCCAAACTGACCATTGTATATGTATTATTTATGCTTTTATGTTATGATTATTTATTCCTATCCATGTAATTATTGTTTGTTGTATATAGCTTCAGTATCTCTTAACCCTTCAATAAAGTGACAACTGAAAATAGATGTTGATCATTATCTAGTGAAAGCTAGAGAAGCGTAGCTTCTCTATAGTAAGGTGTCCACGTCTGTCACACTGCCGTAATCTAATTGAACTCCGGTGTCTGCCATTTATCCTCGGCGGATACCACATATAAATTGAAATTCAAAATAAATTGTAAATAAATTTGTTGCAAAACTGATAACCTACAAGATACTGTTTAAGGACATACTTACATTTTTAGGATTATAGAGATGCGTTGACTACAACATTGTAAATTGTTATAAAAGGAATCAGCATTCAAAAATTTAGAAGAATAGGATAATCACATAAAAATTGTTGTTAAAAAGGTTAAAAAGCAACATGTTTAGAATGGAAGTACGGACTTTCTGGTAACGATTATAGAGTTGCTAAGCTTTCTAAATCATACTTAATTGTTATAGGATTCATCAGGCAAAGTTTGAAATCGATAGGATAATTCTAACATGACTAACGGACCAAACCAAATTATAGAAAATCTTTACTTTTAAAAATGTAAACACAGACTTGAAATTAAGTTAGAGATATTTTGTTAATAGTAGAACAAAAGTAAGTAACCCCTGAAAAAACAAGGATGACAACATCCATAAAAGCGAAGCACTGAAACGGTAGGACAAACGGACATTAACACTTGTATAGTATCTAAACTGAAAAATCGGAACATAAATTATAAATGTCGAATCAAAATTGTAGGTAAATTTGTTGAAAAACTGCTTAAAACAGGATAATGTTTATGGACATACTTACATTTTTGGACTTGATTATAGAGTTGCTTCGCTTATGATATTGTTCTTTGTTGTCCCAGGAATCAATATACCAAAAATCAGATCAAACGGATAATTAAAACAATTGAAAATTTGTTGTTAAAAAGTAGAAAAATCAATATATTTAAAATGGACGTACGGACATTCCGGTAATGATTATAGAGTTGCTACGCTTTCTAAATCGTACCCAACTACTACAGGAATCATCATGCAAAGTTTGAAATCGATAGGACAATTCTAACTTGCCTAAATTAACGAATGAAAGCTATCTATCTCGGACGGACGGACGGACGGACGGACACTGTACGGACGGACGGACGGACCGACCCTAATTATAGAAAAGCTTCGCTTTTAAAAACTCTCTGCATGCCCTTGCTTTGTAATGTATAGTGAAATAATATAAAACAGTTAGATTTCGTTTAATTCAAAATTTTGCTGAGTAACCAATGGAAAATTAACATTTTCTTTGGAATTTTCTTTTTTCTTTGCTTTTTTTGTCCATGGGCTTATTGCCAACTTTAATCGTTGCCTAGTGTTAAAAGGCTTTCCTATTATTTCCTTTCTAAAGAAAAAAATACATTTGGAAGGGGTGGGGTCATAGACGTCCAAGGGGGGTATAAAGTGGGGATTCTCCCCCCCCCCCTCCCAAACGAATTTGGGGGTGCCCCAAATTTTTTTTCATTTTACCCCCCCCCCCCCCCCCATTTAAAATTTACCCCTATCCTATACCCCCCAAAAAATAAAAAATCTTTAACAAAAAAATAATTTTGCGTACTTCGCGCGCATTTTTAATACTAAATATTTAATAAAATTTAAATTAACCCCCTCCCCCCCTAAGCAAATACAACGAAAAAAAATGTTAACCCTCTCCCCCTCAGTAAGCCCGAATTTATAAAAAAAAAATTGGTAGTGACGTAAAACTAAAAGCCAACATTTCATGGTATTTTAGGACACTCATAACTTATTTCTAAAACATTAAGGATGACAACATCCATAAAAGCGAAGATCTGAAACGATAGGACATACTTACGTTTTTAGGACTTGATTATAGAGATGCTTCATTATAACATTGTACTTTGTTGTACTAGGAATTACAATTCCAAAAATTGGATGATTTTATCATATAAAAATTTGTTGTTAAAAAAGTTAAAAATCAACATGTTTAAAATGGATTCTTGTAACGATCATAGAGTTGCTACGCTTTTTTAATCTTACCCAACTACTACAGAAATCACCAAGCAAAGTTTGAAATTGATAACATGCCTAAATTAACGAAAATGGCCAGACGGACGGACGGACCGACCCTAATTATAGAAAAGCTTCGCTTTTAAACATATGAATGACAACTCAAAGTTATATTGACATGGTTTCTTCAACCCTTGTTAAAAATAAAGTTTTTTTATAAATAGGGTCTGTTAGTCCATAACGGTTAGCTCTTATCGTTAAATTAAGCATGTTAGAATTATCCTATCGATTTCAAACTTTGCATGATGATTCCTGTAACACTTTGGTATTATTATGAAAGTTTTGCAACTCTATAATCGTTGCCAGATAGTCCGTACGTCGATTTAAAACACATTAATATAAACTTTTTGTGTGATATATTTATCCTATTCATCTGAGTTTCGGAATATTTAGTCTTATGATAACAAGGTACAATATTATAAACGAAACGTTTCCCTAATCAAGTCCTGTACATGTAAGAATATCTTAAAACAGTATCATATATTTAATCCTTTTTTCATTTTTAAAATTATTTTGAATAGACATCAAAATTAATATTCTGCCCAAAAAGTTCTTACACTCTACAAGTGTGTATGTTTGTTTGTCATACAGTCTTTTCTAAAGTTTCGCTTTTATGGGTGTTGTAATCCTTGTTTATAAGAATGCTTATTGTCTGTCTCTTTCTTTTAAGTATTTTTTTCTCACAAAAATTCAATTTGTGTACGCGTACTTTATTTTAATTTCTTTTCTAATTAATCTTTATGAAGCATGATACAATTTGGAACATGAGTGTACTCTTTATTACTTGAGCCAGTAATTATAGATTATTGTTTTGTAGCTGCTTGATTCATAATATTACTGGTATGATTGTAGATCACAATATATTTTTTTGTGACGAGATACAATTCTTATTTGTAATATAAATTTTTGACTATTATTTCAGTTATGGATTTGTTTTTTTTAAATGTAGTAAAGAGTATGTTTGTTGTTTACTTAATTTTAATAATCTTAAAATTTAAAGAAATACGATTCAAAAGAAGGAAAAACTTACCTATCTAAACAAATAGGATCTACCATTGCAAGAATAAACACTCAAGAAAAGAGTAATCAATTCAAATCCCAGACTGTGATATATGTATTTGGTTTTAACAAATATTTGGAGAAATGGATTTTTAACTAGCATGAAATAATTTCGCCTTTGTTTTTTAACATCTTGTTGTTATAAATATATATTTTCACATTTATATTTTTAATAATCATTTTTCATTTTTTATGACACCTTCGAGCAAGGACATCCAACTTTTTTTCAGGGGGATAAAAGGAGGATTTTTAACAAAGGTTTGAGGGGGTAATCTAATGTATTTTTATTTTTTTTATTTTTAGGGGTGTAAACATCTATTTGCGCCCCCCGGGCCCCCCCCCCCCCCTTTGGATGTTTATGCCTGCGAGAAAAAAAACAATAGTATTTGATAAAAATTCAAGAAAATACCAGATTTTTTTTTCAAATCAAAGATAATGATAAAAAGCACGTAGCTTTCCACCCTTCAAATATACACATGCCTATTAATGGAAAAATACTTCGAAGGCATTGTAGAATATATTTTCATATATATGAATCATATAATTTCATATATGTGATATATATATAATATAAACTTCAGGTTTTACATAGTAAATGCCCCGCCCTTTCATCCATTCAATGCCCTGTCTTTGCGTACTCAAATACGCATAAACTTCATTCTACGCACACACCCACACACACAAATATACGCACTTTTGCGTCATGCCGGGGGGAAAGCAGAGTACAACCACACAACGGCGGACCGCGTCACTAAAAAACAGCTGTCGCTTTTTTCAATGTACCGTCACGGCGACAGCTGCGTACATGCGTACAGGGAGACGCACGGCATGTGACGCATTTGGGCGCGTCACGACGCCGTATAAATAATATAAAGGCTTTCAAATTGGACCATTGGATCTGCAGAATCCAAACAGTGTACACAATGAAGGTGTGTGGACTATTTTTTATTGTGATTTTTCAAACATGTTATTTTTTTTTACTTTTAGCCTTTTTTATGGTGGTTGTCATTTTAAGCTAGTAACATGCCCAATTTGAGTGTGAATTAATTTCTGATCTAATAACGCAAATAATTTTTAATTCTAATAGTTTAATAGTAACAGTTTTATCTTTTTTTGAAACCACAAATCATTTTGTGAATTACTTTTTTAATTATTTCATATTAACCCAATTATAAATGTCTTATAATAAAACAAGTATTTTTAATTATTAAATTAGTAAGGTTTTGATAATCTTATTTTTTAAAATGATAAATATAATTTTTATTTCCTGAATAATAATAAGATTAAAACAATACAAAATCATTCAAATTAAATGCAAAACAAAATACTTAAAAGTGATTTAACGGTTTTGTTATTATAAATTTTTTCTTGACTAAGGAGCATTGTGAAGATTTCATATCATTATGGTCATTAACTACATTTTTTTCATAAAGAAGTTTTTTTATTTCATTGTGTTGCATATAGTTCTTATATTTCCTCGCTGGTTAAGCAGTTTAATTACCCCCCCTCCCCCCCTCCCATCCCTTCAACAATCTTCCCTCTTAATGTTATAGTTGTGTAAAAATTTATTGCATCATTAATTTGCATCTTTATATCCAGAAATCATTTTCAGATTGGCGCATTTTTTGTGCAAAATATTTATTTGATGTTTCGCAGAATTTTTTTGGAAAAAGAAGGAGGGGAGAGGGGCGTGTGTACTGTCTTTTGTCCAAAATATTTATATCAATTAAATAGTCTTTATTTCTTTTAACAGTTTTTGTTTTGTCCAAATAAAAATATATTTGCAAATAATTAGAAAATATTAATTTAATTTCTACAAATTATGTCTTTGTTTATAATTTTAAATCAATAAGGCATTTCATTGCCTTTTAATTAATTTGTTTTGTAGATATTTAATTTTAGACAGATCTACACAAGTTTCTTTGCAGAAAGGGAGAGGACAATATAAAATCTTTTTTCAAATAACAATTTAGTATTAGAGATAGTATTTTTTTTATCTTCTATTGTGCCGTCCCTTTTATATTAGTTATTCTTCAATAATGACAATTTTCGTATGGATGAGAACCGGTTCCTATCCACCGGATTCAAATGAATACGAGAATGATAATTTTTTTTTATTTAGGTGTTCCTTACCCTCCTGGCCGTAGTTGCCTCCCCCATCCTTGCTGACAAGCCCCACCATGCCCCCGCCTACGGCTATGCCCCCGAGTACTACTGCCGTGACACCAACACCTCCATCTACGCCGAGGTGTGCGTGCCCGCCTTCGCCGAGCAGGTGACTCCCGTCACCCTGGCCACCAAGGTTGTCGTCGATGCCGACTACTGCTTCGACGAGGTCCTGACTGTGTGCGAGGAGACCAACGAGATTGTTGAGCGTGAGATCTGCACCTACGAGTACGCCCGTGAGGACGTCACCGCTCCCTGCACCACCACCCAGGTCACCTATGACAACCGTGCCGAGACCATGAAGGTGACCACCTGTGCCCCCAGCGGCTACGGAACCCCCGGCTACGGCCATGGCGAGCACCAGTACTGCAGAGAAGAGTACCAGACCCAGGCCTACAAGGTGCCTCTGGTCACCGTGCCCAAGGAGGAGACCTGCAAGCTGGCCTACCCCGCCCCCAGCAGAGTTTGCGTCACCAAGTCCATCACCATCACCGAGGTCAAGTGCCAAGACAAGGTCGAGCAGAAGTGCTTCAACGTTGCTGAATTCAAGGACTCCAGCGTTACCATCCAGCAGAAGGAGATCGTTATTGGAGAGCCCAGCTGCGAGCAACTGACTCTGACCCTGCCCACCCAGGCCTGCACCAAGCACGAGCCCTACCACGGTTAAGTTACCCTCCCAACAAATTTTTTCCCAAATCCTCTCCCCCTATCCCCAACAAACCCTGTCCTAAATCCCCTTCCCTCCCCCCCCCCCCCATGATAATATATGAAAAAAGATCCATGCTGTGAAACCATATTATTTATTTATTTATTTAATAAAATGTAGAATAAATTATTTGGTCTGCTAATTCTTGTTTTTTAAATATTAATGTTGGTTTTATTATAAAAATTTATGCATGGTAGGTAAAACAACAAACACACACACACACACACACATAAAAAACACATCAATCTTATTATCAAAATTCTATCATTTCCTTCCCAAGTTTTTTGTAAGTAAAGTTCTCCCTCCTCCCTCTTGTCCCCCTCTGAGTGGTAATGATGAGGGTGTATGCAAACTTCCTGCACTTGCATATAATAATACAGTCAGGGTTTTCAATTAACATTCATTTGTCATTATACAATTTGAAATTTTTTTAAGTCTTAAAGATATCAAAAAAATAATTTAGTTTTGTCTAAATTTTAAAAACAAAAATGCATTACATTTATTTATTTTGCAACCTTGATTCATAATTTTGCAATCATACATATATCTTTGCAAATTGCATTATGTAAAAAAAATCCGCAACCATATTGCTCTATGCAATTCTGTGTATAATATATAGCTGGTTTTATTTTGGTTAGACTTGTTAGACTTAAATATAAGTAGAATTTTATAGCTTAATTGAAACAAATTAGTCAGTCTTATATTTATTTGATTATCCAATTTAAAATGCATAAGTTTAATCATTTATTTTTTAAAGAGCTTTCAATTTTATAAATGTTATATTTGTATTTAAATTTTTATTTGTATGACTAATATTAATATTGGTAAAATTACCACTTATAAAAACGTTATGTGGCTGAGCTGGGGTTATGATTGACTTATTTTTTCGTCTAATTAATCATAGATTTATGTGAACAAAATAATGTAAATCTATCTATGAAGCAAAAATTTTACAAATATATTATATATAGATATAAAATTAGATATATAAGCTTAGATGGCAAATCAGACAGAATAATCAGTCAAACTAAATTAGGAATTTAAAGAAAAATTTCTAAAGATATACATATTTAGTTACATTTCATTTATTCAAATAAAATGAGGGAATAAAATTTTAGACGTTCCCCATGCAAAGATTAATCCTAAGAATTTTAACCAATGTATGCACTTTTTGTACCAATGAAGTGTTCGGATTGTTCAGAAACTGTCTTTCGAATGGTCCAGTAAAGACATCTAGAATTTCTATATATACAGCAGGGGCGTGCAGAAGGGGGTGTATCCCCTCTACACTCTCTTGACAATTGTTTACACGCTCCTTTTACACTAATAATACAGCCAAGGGGGTGTCGAGTGTATAAAAAAAGTCACACCCCCTCAAATCTAAGGAAAATAAAAGTTGCAGCCTTCGCGTCAATTTACAAGTTCAGGGGCACCTTTTGACTTCTGAGTGAATGGGTGGACACCTAGGGTGAATGGGTGGTGTATCTTACCCCCTACCACTAACTATACACCCGTCTTGTCTTTGGTTTAGTGTTAAGATATTCGAAAATATTTTGGACGCAACTTTTTGAACTGGTCGTGTAATGATTAATGTATCCAATTATTGTCAAATCTATTTTACATCCCACCAATATTACATACAACAAGGATGACAACGCCCATAAAAGCGAAGCTTCGAAATTAAGCGGAAGAACAAACGAACATGAACACTTGTGGAGTGTCAAAACTTAAAAAACAGAAGACCCTGTATTCTCCAAGTGTTTTTTTCTATTTATAAGCAAGTAGCTTTCTGTTTTTTTGTAGGGACCTGGCAGTGTTTATATTTCCGACGCTGTTAGATGATTTCAAAGACCCAATATAAAATCGTGTGCAGAGTCACATTTAGCTCATGTCCCCTCTATTCTTTTACTTTATTGACAGGCAGAAACTTAGAGAGTAGCTTCGCTAATACAAATCTGTGAATACTTTGAGCTTAACAGATCTATTTCAGAGAAAAAGTAATATTGAAAGGTTTGGTGATTTTTTCTCTCCATATAACCCTATCAAATTGTATTTAAAGCAGCTAAGAACTTTTTAAGTTGCCCTTCCGAATTAAAGTTAAAATATCATAATAAGAAAAAGTAATTAATCACTTGCTCTATCCTAAAAGAACGGAGGGGAAGGGGAAGCTAAAACATCATCCTGTTTTTTCTGTCCTTTTAATGGATTTATTGTTACTTGGATCGTACACCAGATTTTCATTTTCTATAATGAAGTTTACTCTCAAGCTGGCTAAAATAATGATCTACCCCATCCCCTCCCCTCCTACTGAACAAACAGCCCGACCAATAAAAGCGAAGGGATATGTATGTATGTATTTCATTAATTTAACTATCGATATACAATTTATGATAATAATATAGGATAAGGTAAGAATAGTTTATGGTACAAGGATAGTAGAGCTTAGTACACCTCTTTTAGTACATGGCATTACTGGTAGAGGTTTTACTACTAACTCGATTATGATTAAAATTTAGGGGTGTAAAACCCCCCTGGAGATATGATTTCAAAATTAAATGTGACTTAACTGGTGGTTACTATGTAGTTATATTGTAATTATAATTGTAGTTATATTGTAGTTATGAATGTAGTTATATTGTAGTTAGAAATGTAGTTATATATATATGTTGTTATTATTGTAGTTATAATATAATTTTGTAAGTAAAAAAATTGTAGAAATAATAAATGTCATTTAGGAGTTCTAAAATGTAAAAATATGCTGATCTGTGTGTTTAGAAGAAAATTATGCTGATTGTATCATAAATAGAATTTTTTATTGTGATATTTAGAAGGAAGCTACTCTTTATTTAGATGTTTAAATTGTTTGCAGCTGTGATTTATTAGGATGGAATGTGGTGGCCGTTTAGGTTACGGTAATTTGGTTTGGAGAAGTTTACATTGCTGACATTTTTGTTAAATCATCTATATAATATTGACATCCCTGAAAGTTTAGGTTAATATATGTAGTCATAAATAGATAAATGCCCTTGCCCTCATTAAGCATAATCTAAAGACTAATTTTGGGAGACCCTTGTAATAGAAAATGCTAACCCCAATACTTAGCTAGCAAAATTCTGATACTAGGCCATTGTTGTCAAGTTTATTACAGAAATGAATAATGTAAGTATAATTTTATAACTAATGTCAAGCAGATTAAGAGTTGAACGTGGTGGCCGATTAGGATACATTATTTTAGGTTTGCAGTTGATATTGGTGACATTTGCTGTTAAATCTACTTAATAAAAAAAACACCTCTGAAAGTTTAAATTGTTATTTGTAGTCAATATAGATTCATGCCCCACCCCATTAAGCGTAAATCTAAGGACTAATTTTTTGGAGACCTACATAAAACCTAGAAAAATGCTAACCCACACACTTAGCTAGCAGAATTCTGATGCTAGGCCAATTTTGTTATATTACAGAAGTGAGTGTTGTAAGTATAATTTTACAACTAATGTCTGGCAGATTAAGTTATATTAGAAGATTTGATGGAAGATTTTTTTTTTGAAGGCTAAGTTGACTATGAAATATTACTTATTTTCTTGGGAATAAGTGGCCGTTTTAGGTAAAATATTTTAAATTTGAAGAATTTTGTTTTTATAAATGAAGGCGGAGATGACATAGTAGCGATTTTAATTTATGAGGATTATAAAATTTTGAAGATGAAGTGTTGATATTGTCTTGGAAATGTGGCTGACATTGAATTGGGTTTGTAGTTATTATCACTTAGATCCATTTTGGGTTGTAGTTTCTAGAAGTTGTGTCTTGGAATAAATATTTTAATATAACTAAAGTTGATATTTATAAGTTACATTTTTTGTGTGAAGTGACTCACTTAAGTCACAAGTGAGTTTACTGCAGCTTTCACATTGTGCATGCGACCGTATGCTCTGAGAGCTTACACTAAACTGATATTACAACCTAAATTAACGACAATTTTTCTCCTGTCATAATATCCATTTATATTTTACATCCAGTCTCTCATTTTTAGAAAGCTTTAAAAATATAGCCATAGATAAAAGTAAGAATTAATATTTCATGAGTATTACAACATTAATGGGATGCCAGCAAACCTGGTTTATATGCTTTACTAATGCAATAAAAGTTCAAATAACACTAAAAATACATAATGATAAAAATAATGGGATCGGCTGAACGTACAGATCATACCCGCACACCATTTTAAGTGGCATAAGAAGGCCTACAAATAATCTGGAATGGCCAAGATCCAATGATGCACAGGGAAAGCTTCACTGAAGAAAAACGCGTAAAATAGGTCTTTTTCGCGCATTTCTCTGCACTGCGAGATAATTATGCATTATTGATTTATGGCTATTCCAGATCATTTGTAGGCCTTCTTATGCCACTTTAAACAGTGTGCGGGCATGATCTGTACGTTCAGCCGTTTGACAGCTAGCAGCCTTTAAAATTCATAGATTTTTGGAAAATTGCGTTACCAGCAATATTTTACCGTAAACTGCAGTAGATCCAAATAATGTAAAATTAAAGTGTTCCAGTCAACTTTTAGTTCCTGCAGGTCCTGTCACTCCAGGTCTACAGGAATCTTTGAACAGCTCCTGTGACTACTATATTTTTGACTTGACCCTTAAAGGTGGAGAGAGGGAGAGGGGGGAGGGGTTAGTAGTTTGCGTTGAACGCAGGGTCACCCAGGTAAAGAGCAAAAATATTTTCATGATTTGAATAAAGCATTTTATGTTACCACTGCACATCACAATAATAACTTATCTTATGCAGTAGTACATCCTAATACGAAATATACTGTGTGCAAGTTGATTTCAGGTTCTAGGTATGATCCTCTAGGTTTCTCTTTTCCTATTCTTTTGATTTTTGCAACTTGATTTTTGGGACCATTAGGAATAATGGGGTATAGTCCCTTTCGTAACATCGCACCTTATGAGGCGATTCTACGTATTTTTCACAGTAGCTTTTCTCCTCCTTCTAGCCACTGCGGGGGGCTCTAACCATGCCGGGCCAATTACCTAACCCTGTAGGGCAATCACCTAACCCAATATAACCTAACCTAACCTAAAATAACCTATAAAAAGCCATTTTAAAAATACGACGAATGTTACGAAAGGGACTATTCCCTAATAATGTTATAAGCAAAACATATCTTTTTTTGATTCTTAAAATGTATGTCTGTCCATATTAAGAACTAGAGTTGGCTCGATATAACTATCTCACTATTGGCTAGTTTTCTATAAGTACATATCTATTTATCTATTTTAATTTTCCTCCCTCACCATTACTATCTAAAAGAAAGAAGTAAATATTTAATATTTAAATGATTTTAAAAAGATTTCTTCAATTATATTTTTTATTTACATTACCATCACCAAAGGGTTATTATGATTAAAATTTTAGTTTTAATATTTGAACACTACGGAAGTGTCGCCACAATCGAATTCTTTTAAAACAGAGTTTTCTTAGATTTTCTATATTATGAACGTATATTTTTTGTTTATTAAATCAAGATTAAATACTTCAATGTAATTCAAATATCAACATGGATTGGAAAACTTTATTCATTCCATAAACAAATAGAATAAAGGTCTTATCGCTTTGGTCAATGAGAATTTAATGAGAATTATTGGAGCACTATGAGTTTTGAACTTTTATTCCTTGGAAAACTTGAGCTCGTTTATAGACATTTATTTCCTATATAGATCTGACATGGTTCTTGAAGCAATAAAGCAGGCTGTTTTGTAAATGTTAAAAATTGGAAGAATCTATTAAATAAAAGTTATCGCAAATATACTTAGTAAATAAGGTATTGAAGTAAGTTACACGGAATTTTTTATTCAAACTTCTAAATGATATCGAATTCTATATGGTATGATGCCCTATATTTGTTCATGTTCATTTCTCTGACTTCCTGATTTGTTAAGCTTCGTTTTTATAGAAGTTTTCATCCTTGTTTAAAATCATGAAATTTTTTTCTGTAGTTTACCCAAATACTAAACTGCAAATGTCGTCGTATGGCTAAGAGTTTTAAAATATTTTAAATGAATTTATAATGTCTGCATAAGTTTTCATTATTAACAATTTTACAACATGCAGTCATCAAATATGAAAACGAATACATGGTAATTCAAATTGCTAACTTGAATAGCATAGACATTCATGGTGGGGGGTGTAGGGGTGTTTACTCCCCTCAAACTTTGAAACCTCTCACTTTACCCCTATCAAAAAATATTATAATACCCACCTCAAATCTTAGAAATAATTCATTTTACCCCACTCAAAAAGCTTTGACGTCCTTGTTTATTTAGCATACTAAATTTAATATTTCAAGTTTCTGTTTGAAAAGCAGACAAAAATATATCCACATAAATTATGTTGATTTTTATTATGTGAATCAGATCAGATCAGCACACTTATACATAAAATAAGTAGGTAATCTTAATTGTTTTAAGCATTTTCTATGTAATCTATATATATATACATATTTCTGGTGTTTCATGTCCACGTTGTCCACGTTTATTACCAGAAACCTTTTGAAATAAAATCTTTATATTTTTCTTAATGATGATAATTTCCAATGATGATACAACAAAGTTTTCCCTATGTAGATTACAATTAGTTGTTGTAACGTTTGGACACTCATCCTGATGAACCAACCAATCAAACATTTATTTATAGTCTTCAAATTTGTTAATCCAACGAATAAAAAACGTTATTTTAAAACTTTGGAAACAAGTGAAAAAAACTTAAACAGCCCAATGTCCCAATACCTCCCTGACTACAGAGAGTTTTTAGCAAAAAATTCAGCTGTTTATATAGATAGCAGCCGAAAAAATCACAGTTCCCCAATAGCGTTTCTGGCAGACAAAGTGAGTTAATAATTAAAGTCGCCTCTACAAATGAGTAGCAAGCAAATAACCAAGACAAACCAACACGAGAGTCCTAAAGTTGCTTAGCTTCTAAAATTTTCCATCCTCAAATATTTAAACACCCTTATAAGAATTATGAATCTTCAACTATTAAGAATATTCCGTTTAGAAAATATAACTTTTATATATGGAATTTACAATTAATTATCATTTTCACAATTTCTTACAAATTAACTAATTAATTTGCTAATTAACTATTAAATGATATCATAATATTTCATTAATTACTTTTTGGTGGTTTTTGTATTAACTTTAATTCTCAGTTTAAAATAAAGTGTCCTTTATAGGAAAAACAATTTTTACATGATATCCTTATCTAAGATGTTTTGATACAAAAGAGTTTCTTAAAGATACATATACACTAAGAAATATAAGTTTTCCGGAATTTTAATGTTAGGGGGAGATTTGAAATCTGCATCAAATTTTAAGGATTTTTTATAAAATTCGTATTTTGTATAATTCTTTATCTAAAAGCGGAAATGCATTTTAAGTTAATTAATTTTGACCAATAGGATAGGTGGATTTTAAACTACCTGCGCTCTTATTGGTTGAATGATGTACGCCATCCAATCAGAGCGCAGATTTTTTAAATCCACCAATCACAGATGCCAAAATTAATTAACTTAAATTGCATTTCCGCTTTTAGATAAAGAATTATAGAAAAAAGAAATTTTATAAAAATTCCTCAAAATTTGATGCAGATTTCAAATCTCCCCCTAACTTTAAAATTCCGGAAAACTTATTTATCTTAATATATACACACACACACACACACCACAATAACCCTTCAGTGCTACCCTTTTCAACCTAACCTGACCTAAAATTGCCCTCCACCCCCCTCCCCTACGCTTCTATGACTGTTTTCGGCCTTGTTATTATACGTGATTCTCAAGGTAGACATTTCAATCTTTACATCCCCTTATCAACAATCTATGATTATGGTATCTGTTACTATTGCATGATCCGTAATTTCCAAGTTCTTATCATATTTTAGATCTCTCCTTAATATGGAAACTACTGCACTTAATTCAGTTAATACGAAGTGATAAAGTGAATAATATCTAAACAAAAGTGATATTATATCGTTACAAGAAAGTCCGTAATTTTTATTAAAACATGTTAAATTTTTACTTTTTTGACAACATGATATAATTATCCTATCCATCTGATTTTAAAACACTGATTTCTATTACAATAAGGTACAATACTAAAAGCGAAGCATCTCTATAATTAAGTTCTAAAAATGTAAGTATATCCTGAAAAAGTGTACTGTATTTAATCAGTTTTGCAACAAATTTACTTACAATTTTGTTTAGATCTATAATTTATATTCTGCTTATTCAGTTCTGACACGCTACATATGGTAATGTTCGTTTATCCTATCAATTCAGAGCTTTAAGGGACAACAAAAAAACTATAAAAAAATTATTTAATTATATAAAAAATTATAAACAACCTTATAAAAACATGCAAGAAAAATGGGGATGGGAGAAAAAAAATATTAGTTATAAAAATTTGACGTATTACGTATTTCTGGTTTGTTCTAGAAAGCTGCTCTTTAAAGATTGTTATCATAAATAATGATAAGAATTGGTATTCCTCAGGGAACTTAAGGGATAAGACAATATTATATACATCATAAATAATAATAATAGGGGGGGGGGGGGGGTAATGCAACCATCTCGTAATCAATGTATAAATTAAGATTCGAATTTTAATCTGAAATTTTGCATGGGTAATCCTTTTGGTATGTATATTTTTCCTAAATCGAACAAAGAGTTGAAAAAGTAACGGCTAACGGCTGGCGGCTTAGGTCTAAAAATTTTTAAAGTGCTCTC
This sequence comes from Acartia tonsa, assembly GCF_053477335.1. Classification (NCBI taxonomy): domain Eukaryota; kingdom Metazoa; phylum Arthropoda; class Copepoda; order Calanoida; family Acartiidae; genus Acartia; species Acartia tonsa. The sequence goes on from NC_137266.1 coordinate 19,887,546, forward strand.
TCTATCGTTGGATTAATATGTTGGGTACTTTCATTAAATATTGATAGGTTGGTTCAAACTAGCAGTTTTCAAACGTTTACACAATAATTTAACCAGCTAAAGGGGTAATTCTGTAAATATTCATTACAGCACTTGAGTTGTAGGGGGGGGGGGGGGGGAAGTCTCCTCCCATTTTCAATTTTCCAAAGTGTTTAGTTTCAGTTGAGGCGAATAAATAGGATTCGAAGCCACACTGGAAAAATTGTAATGTAACTATGCTATTAACATCGTTTAAAGAATACCATACTTATTCCAAAAATAAATACTCTAAAATTCAAATGATTTCCTAAAAACTGAAGTAAATTCAAAAGAATTTAAACAATGGTTATTGTATCATTTATCTGATGTACGGCCAATGTCATTTTTCTTGGTAAATTATGTTAGTGGTTAAGCTACTCTACAAGCAGGGCAATTTTAGTAACACATACGGCAAAAAAAACAAGTAAAATGGTGCTTTCCCTCTAAGTGGCTGTCGATCACGGAAACCCCTCTCTTTTTTAAAAATAAATTGAAAATAAGGCGGTTTTTTTTCAAACTGTTCGGGGGCTCAAACCATGTGGGACTCGCCAGTATCCAAAAAAACCTAACCTAACTATCCCCCCCCCCTTATTTTCAATTTGTTTTAAAATCGGTAGTTTTCTGGGCTTGACAAAGTTTTTAAGTGAAAGTATTGATTTTACAGCATTTTGGTGTGACTTAGGAAATAATCTACGCAACTATTAAACGTTATCGTTTTTGGTTGTACTTCTAAATTGTATTTTTGTCAATTTCACCATGCTATTTATAAAGGAACCTTGAAATGTAGATATTTTGTGGGGTAGAACATTATCAGTTTTCCCAGAAACATTCTAATCATTTTTTGTTTTGAGAGGAGGGTGTTGGTCATGAGAAAGAAATTTAGTTAATTTTGAAGTTTTTCATGTTGAATGTTTTATTTTAAATATTCAAGCTTTCAATGAAAATTTTTTATATATAAAAACAGGTGGATGTTTAGTTTATCGATCATTGTTCCATTACCCCATTCCTGTAAGTTACTATAGTTACAATTTTTGCTGATGATAATGATGAGAAGATGATTAAAGTCCCTTAAAAGGTTATGACGTCATACGATAGAATAAGAGTCCAGAGGTGAATTCTTTAAAAAAACGTTTGCCCCACTAAAATCAGTTTGCCCTTCTAAAATTTTAGTGAGGCAAAATTATCCCCTCTGATTTTTTAGTTTTCCTCACTGATTTTAGTGGAGCAAAAGTTTTTTAAGAATTCACCTCAGTATATACTGTAATTGACCAATGGTAAAATTTATGCTGGCCTCTCATTGGTTATTTTATCTTATGACGTCATAATCTGTTGAGGGACTTTAATCATCTTCTAATGATGAATATATTTTTTTACATCCAAATAGCTTGATTTTACTAGACTTTAGATTTACACAATATTTAGTAGTTAAGCTACTCTATAGTTCGAAATATCTGTCTGTCCGTCTAATCGTCAGTTAGTTAAATGACGACTGAATTTTATCTGAATATTCTCTACAACAATGATTTGAGCATTGAGTATAAAATTTACTTTGTCCTTCAGTATGTTTCTGACGGTCATTTTATTTTTGTACAAAAAAAAAGTATAATTACTCAGCTGTTATTATAGATAGACGGCTGTTTTTTCGTAGAGCTTCATTTCTCATGGACATTGTCATCCTTGTTTCTCTAGATACAAACGTGTTATTATTTTTGTAGGTTTTGTTTTGAGCTGATTTGATATAGAATCTATAAAAATTTATCAAAAATCTAAAAAAAAATCTATCTATAATTACTTAAATCTAACAACAGAAATAAAAAATAAAAACACACACCTTACAAAATCATGATAATTATTCATTTCGAGCTTGCGGCTTTGCTTTAAAATTGTAGAAAAAATCTAAAAAAGAAATAGCCGAAACCATGCCTGGACCTTTTAAAGCTTCCCTAAAAGGGATAACTTAATCAGTTCAGTAGTTTACTGCTGTATATAATTGGAATATTAACCATGGAAACAAGACGGACATATATTCTTATTAGTAGCCAAGCTACTCTATAATTCACATTGTCTGTCCGTCCGTCCTTCAGTAACGCTATGGGGGAAACGTGATTTTCTCGGATCCTATTAGAGATAGACAGCTTAATTCTTTAGTGAAGATTACTATGACATATGCATATCTAATCTAATCATTGTTTTGTCCGCCTGTTTTTTAATTGGGGTGCTAGATCGGTTCCGTGATTTTTATTTTTGAAGTTTTTTTATAACATACTCTATTTTCCCAGATGTTTTTTCATAATTTTAGAGCTTCGCTACTTATGGATGTTGTCATCCTTGTATAACTTCTTAATCAAGAACACTGAAGTGGGTGTAATTTTTATGAGTTTCATATCCCCCACAAAATCCTTATTATTTAACTTTTATTTTGTAATACTTTTATTTATGGATTTATTGAATTACTTGGATCTTACACAAGGTTTTCATGTACTTTTATGAAGTGAAACTCGTATCTGGCTAAAAAAAATTATATACCCCATATTCTCCCTTTACCCCTTCCCCTCCCCTCCTACTGTAGAAACTAACTAACCATAAAATGATGTCCATGTTAGCAACCTAAATTGACGACAATTTTTCCCATGTCATAATATCCACGTATATTCTATATTTATGATTTTTTTGCTTTAAAAATTTTTATGATGACTCAACATTTAATCTGTGCATGAAAAGTGCATGATGTTTAATAGAATATATGGTTTCTTAAGCAATCACATTCATGGTGGTATAAGTTGAAAATTAACCCGACCCCCCCCCCCCCCCCCTTCCACTCCAACATTACTAATATGATTTTGACGGTAAAGTTTAAATTAAAGTCAGAAAACAGTAAAAGTGTCGAACTATGACGAAGTGACGAATTAACAATTAACCAATGAGAAGCCAGTATTCACAATGGTAAAATATATAGCGGCCTCTCATTGGTTAATTGTTATTTTTTTCTGACGTCATAGTTCGACACTTTTACTGTTTTCGGGGGTGGGGGGGTGACGCAAATTTCAGATCCATGATTTCGCGATTTGAGAAAAATTTATCTTTATATTATAGCGAATTAAATAATCTTGCAAGCATCGCTTTTATCTTATGAAGAAAAATCAGCGAAAAACTAGATCTGAAATTTGCGTCACCCTTCAAATATGACGCATGACCGCTACGACCGCAAGACGTAGCAGTAAATTGTCCACTATCAACTAATCTGATTTTAACATTTTAAATTTGTTGATTATGCAGATCTATAAGATTTGTTATAGAAACAATATAAATAGTACATAATACACGTATTATGAGCTAATTTTCTAAGCCAGGTTTTTCTAGCACGTACTAGTCTTATTTTTTTGCACATACTATTTGCAACATTTTTATTGTTTTTAACAAGGAAGTAATGCAGCGAAGTTTTGAAATAGCATTTTCTTTCTTTAGTAATTTTTAGGGGGATGTCTATGTGAGTAGACATAAAGAAAAACATTATATTACGTTCCACTTACTCTTTTTTGTTGTTAGCTGGCTTTTATGAGTTCCTTTCTAGAAGCAAAGCTCCTCTATAACGTACTTTGTCTGTCCGTCGGTCCGTAACGCTGTGATGTAAATGAAATTTTGTCTGCTACTATTTGAGATAGACTGCTGTTATTTACTTCCAATATACTTCTTTGTCCGTCAGTCGGTCATGCTTTAAAAGAAATATAAATATTTTTAAACTTGTCCATCTCTTTTTTAGTAGCAAAGCTACTCTATCATCCTTTTTCTGTCAGTCAGTCAGTTACACTTTATGGGTGATCTGATTTTCTAAAAAAAAATGCATATTGATTCTAAAAATTATTCAGTATCACTTTTTGGGTAATGTGATTTTCTTGATAAATTAAAAAAAAATGCATATTGATTCTATAAAAATTGTTTTTAGCATTCCATCCACAATAATAAAATCATCTAAAAATAAGGTCATTGCTTATAAAACGTTACAAATATATCTGTACTTAAATTAAATATGTTCATATTGTCTGTACTGTTTTTAACTGCCTTTTTCCCAAATATGACGAATGCTTTTGTTATGCTTTTGCATAGATAAACTATTTCACTTTTGTCAATTTAGAGTGCTAAAAAAAGCCTTAACAAATATTTGAACCCTTTTCATACACTCTCATATATATTTGTAAAATGTTACCTTTTTAAAAACCCGAAGAAAATATAAAATAACATGATAATATCAATTTAAGGGTCCTACTACAAACGCAGAAGTCCCAAACGTCGGAGTGGACACTTAACCTAATCTAACCTATTTTAGACTACCTTTTAAGTTTTTTTTTAAATGCCTAACCCCTGCGGGGGGCTTATTTGTACATTCATATCTTAACCTAACCTAATCTGTATAGAAATACTCAATCAAATTGATATTTTAACATTCCTGCGTTAGTCCACTCCGACGTTTCGGACTCCTGCGTTTGTCCTGGGACCAATTTAAGTTAAATGTAAACAAGGTTGACAACATCCATAAAAGCGAAGCTCTGAAAAGGTCGGACAAACAAACATTAACATCACTTGTAAAGTGTCAAAACTGAAAAGTAGAATATAAATGTATAAGTCTAAACAAATTGACAAAAAGAGCTAACCGTTACGGATGGATGGACGTAGTAACGGACTATAATTATAGAAAAGCTTCGCTTTAAAAAATATAAATCGCAACATTTTTAGAAAATAGTAGCTAACCACACTTTTCTTCTAAACAAAACGTGTTTCTTTTACTTGGAATCAAAACATTTTTCATTGATCTATCTCTATATCCATGGTATTGAACATTTCATACATTGCCTTTACAGGCCAAATCAATTTGTACTTAAGCCCTGGAATAGATAGGACAATAGGAAGTTAAAAAATATCTTCTTTTAATATTCATTGTAAGATTCTTTCTTAAGGGATAAGACAATGAACGACAAATTTATGTGCATACCCAATAATAATAAACAATTTTACACTTTCTGTAGATTAAAGCTATTGGTTGATAATTTTGGCACTTAATTTAGTGAACCAACCAATTAAAATGTAAAAAGTACCCGAAGTTTTTAAGTTAACAAATAAGAAAACATGAAATGAAAATTTAAGCACTACGTTATGATTATTAGTCCAATGCCCCCTTTCTTTTCTTTTCTTTTCTTTTCTGACTTGTCTTAAATATCTTTTTGAGTACAAATGGGCTATTCCTAAACCAAAAACTGGATAGGAATATCATTCTCATTTAAACAAAAACTCATTTTTATGCTAAAATGTGGTTTAATTTTGGTTTTTAAATTTCATTTATTTCTCTGGTATCATTTTTCTTTCTTTTAGTAATTAATAAAAATTATAAAATCTTCCAAAAAAAATTAAAAATCTTCTAAACATGATACCAGGGAAATAAATGAATATTTACATCCACTATTTAAGGGGTTGTTTATATGGGAATGGGGTATTCCTGTCCAGTTTTTTGTTTAGGAATGAATATTTCTTACCCGAGGGAATAAATGATGGACCGATAGGTCATCATTTATTCACAAGGGTAAGAAATATTCATTCCTAAACAAAAAACTGGACAGGAATATCATTCTCATTTAAACAAAAACTCATTTTTATGCCAGTAAAATGTAGTTTTATTTTGGTTTTTAAATTTCATTTATTTCCCTAGTAAAATTTTTCTTTCTTTTAGTAATTAATAAAAATTCAAAAATCTTCCAAAAAAAATTTAAAATCTTCTAAAATCATACCAGGGATATAAATGAGATACCAGGGAAATAAATGAATATTTACATCCACTATTTAAGGGGTTGTTTATATGGGAATGAATATTTACATCCACTATTTAAGGGGTTGTTTATATGGGAATGATAAAAGACATGCATTTTTATGCACATTGATTTAAAAAATTACAGAAGATTTTGATCCTTAGTTAAAAATGTCTTTTCAAGATTTTCTGAATTTGTTTATACACAGGAAACAATAGGATCAAACTTTAAACTGTTTTAACCTATTTTTGAATGGGGGGTCAAAAATATACTAGGACACCTATAGAATCAGACTGCAGAGCCCAAATTTGAATTAAGTCCCCAATAAACTTTTTTTGGGGGATTTAAAAATTAATTTTTAGTGTTGCTGTAATCATTTTGACCGAAGCAAAAGCTCTTTTTTTACTTCGGGTAATATTGTGGCTTACAGAACATTTTTATATAATTCACTTTATATTGATACAGTAAAAAAGCATTACTCTGTTCATTGGAAATAATTTTTTTTCTCCAAAACAATTAATTTCATTGAAAAATCTAACATTTACAATAAAACAAATAATTCTGAAATCTAACCAATAAGAAGTCTTGTTTTATACAATTCTTTACAATTCAAAAAAAGAGTGTTTTCACAAAGTGACGTATTTCCAATGTAGTTAAATATTTTTTATTTAATTAAAATGAAAAGAATGAAAACCATACACATAAAAGATACATACTTTTTAAAATTATTTTAAAAGATAAGTTTGAATAATCTTATTTTATAACACATTTGTATATGTGACAAAAATAAATTTGTTGTATTGCATAAACATTTGTTGTCATTTAACCCTTTACAGCCATTTTTTATGTTTTTAAAATAAGTGAGAGAACACAAACATGTTAATGTTAATTCGTTGATATACTATAAAGAATTGACTTTTTAGTGAATTTTTATAGTAAAATCATAAGGCCTAATTTTACTCTATACCAGAATACAATATTTATGAAGCAAAACACTCTAAAAGCTACGAATTTTACCCAAATAAAAAAAAGACCTTTTGCTTTGGTCAAAATGATCACGGCAACAGTAAAAATTAATATTTAAATCCCCCAAAAAAAGTTTATTAGGGACTTAATTCAAATTTAGGCTTTGCAGTCTCATTCTACTGGTGTCATAGTATATTTTTTATATACGTTTTAAAAATAGGTTAAAAACAGTTTAATGAGACCTAAAACTTTCTAACAGCAGAATTATGCGCCATTTTATGTTTCCTGTACACTTTTGTACACAAAGAAGCTGCGCATTTTTATAGAGAAAGTTTATGCTTTTCCTTCCAATTTCCTAGCAGCTACATTAAAACTGATGTATGTTTGTTTGTCGAACTGTCCGTTTGTTGGGAAAAAAAAATAAAACAACCAAAATGTAGGGGTTATGTATTTTTTCAATCGAAGAATTTTCTTGCGATGGTAGTGGTACCTTTTCCAAAAATAATCACAAACTTTTCCTGGACCTACTGCAAAGGTTGAGCGTTTAGCTAGTCCGTCTTAGAAAAAAAAACTAACGGCTGCGCCCTAGCATTTAGGAGCTCTGCATATAAGTGATCAAGAGAAAGCAATAAATATTCTGAAACTGAAATATAAAATCTCCAAAATTATCACGAGACCTATGTGAAGCTTCCATAAAGAAGGTGTATCAACTATTTTTTTTATAGCTAGCCGGTTCTTTTAGTAAGTAGTAGATGTAAAATTTTTCATAGAATTCAGATATGCAATCGGTTTTTTTGTAGACCTCTTATTTTTTAAGTAATCTAAGTTTAAAAAAAAAAAAATTAAGTCGATTTTAAGGTACTAAAATGCAACAAAAAAAAGAAAGAAAATGGTCATTATGAACAAAAATAGTAAGATCTTTAATTTGACACCTTACTTTTTCAATTCTGTCAGGTAATTATTGAAAAAATCGATTTTTTTTAACCCACGAGAATAAAAACTTTGAACTTAATTTTATTATTTCACAAATAAAAAAATATGGGTTCATATATACCTTCAGAATCAGAAAAATATTACGAATCCATTGTAAGCAAAATTGAAAAAAAAAGTTTACAATATAGTATATAAACTACAATAAAAGGAATTATATGAAAAAATCATATTATATTGTACAGGCAACGTCTTAATTCTTCAATTGAGTATAAAAATGGGAAGGGGGTAAAGAGGGGGTAAAGAGGGGGTAAAAAAGGGAAGACAATAGTGTTGTCTGAACAAAAAAAATAATTGGCCATTTCTTTAATTTTTTAATTTTTTAATTTTTTTCAATTTTGCTTACAATGGATTCGTAATATTTTTCTGATTCTGAAGGTATATATGAACCCATGTTTTTTATGTCTGTTTGAGAAAATATTTAGGTCTAAAGTTTTTATTATACCGAGGTTAAAAAAATAGATTTTTTCAATAATTACTCAACAGAATTTTAAAAGTAAGGTGTCAAATTAAAGATCTTACTATTTTTGTTCATACTGGCCATTTTCTTCTTTTATTTTGTTGCGTTTTAGTACCTTAAAACCGACTTAATTATTTTTTTAAAAAACTTAAATTACTTAAAAAATAAGAGGTCTACAAAAAAACCGATTGCATATCTGAATTCTATGAAAAATTTTACATCTACTACTTACTAAAAGAACCGGCTAGCTATAAAAAAAAAAGTTGATACAACTTCTTTGAGAAAAATAACTGAACTACTTAATATAACTTTAATACTATGCTATAGATAATTTTTCAGTATAGCTGAGAACCGGTTCTAATCTACCGGATATTAGTCGGTTTCAAATCGATACTGGAAAACAATTTGCAGTATTTCTGTATAACTTTATGTTTGGTATTTTTTGTTTACATAATTCAATATTTACATAATTATGTAAGTGTATATTTCAACTATTGTTAAGCAAAGGTCTTTACAAAATATTTATGTAATTGTATGTTTTTAATATGATTGAGCAACGGTCTTGGAAAAATATTTTGGTAACCGCTAACCGCTGATTCGACCGGGTTCTCCTTAACAGGGTAGATTCTCATATGTCCCGGGAAGGTTTTTAACTATTTTGGGGGAGGGTGCCACCAACCTCCCGAGAGAAATCACAAAAAATCGAGAGAAAAAATCGACTTGAACGCAACATAGACAATAATTACATATTTGAAATAAAAAAAAAACATTGTAGGTGCCACTAGAGGCCTCTAGGGGCGTAGACGCCAGTGCCTAAAATAGAAGTAAATAACAACATATATATATTTTAAAATTTTTCGAAATCACAAATCCTTATTGCATTTAAAGCATTCACTCTTTGAAATTTTAATACCATCATTATATTAGGTTATTTGTTTATCTTACTAACTTTGTTTGATGGAAATGACGTCCAATTGACGTACAGATACCATAAATAGTTAAAGAGTAGCCACGCTACTCAAAAAAGTGTATATTTACCCTTTGGATATTTTAAACCAAAAAGTTATAAAGATAAGATAACAGTTAGGGAGTTGAATCCATTTTTATAGAAGCAGAAATATAATCTATGATTATGGTTTTGACCCTCTAAAACTGTAATCTACCCTTCCACTTTCCCCTCTCTTGGTGAAGATATCTTCAACGCCGATACGATTTTTGAAATATAAGAGTCCACTTTTGTCTCTCTTGTTGAAGATATCTTCACCAAGAGAGGCAAAAGTGGAATCTTGAATTTCAAAAATCGTATCGGCGTTGAAGATATCTTCACCAAGAGAGGGGAAAGTGGAATCTTACATTTCAAAAATCGTATCGGCGTTGAAGATATCTTCACCAAGAGAGGGGAAAGTGGAAAGGTAGATTACAGTTTTAGAGGGTCCAAACCATAATCATAGATTATATTTCTGCTTCTATAAAAATGGGTTCAACTCCCTAACTGGATAATGATAAAAAAAAACTTTAAGTTGGCTGATATATTTTTTTGAAGTAGCACTGCTACTCTATAACCAAAATTTTACCGTCTGTTCGTCAATTGGTCAGCAACGTTTAGGGGAAAACATGAATTTCTCAGCTATCATTCAAGATAGACGGCTAAACTTTTGTTATACTATGGTAATGAGCATCCTGTATATAATTTATTTGTCCCGTCACAGTTTTTCGGTAATTTTATCTGTACATACAATGGGAAAAAAAGATTTAATCGGCTGCTATTATAGATTGACAGCTGATTTTATCGGTGAAGAGTCGTGCGAATCTATTCGAAACATCACTTGCTCCATTTGTCTGTCTTTAATGCTTTATAGAACATCAAAAGGGGAAATGTGTTTTTCTCCTCTGTTTTTTGAGATAGAAGGGTTTAATTATTTTGGTGAAAATTTAGGTGACAAAAGCGCGTCTACCCTGCATGTTAACTTGTCCATTGTTCTAATGATACTGCCCTTAAACACATAAATGAAATTTTGTGTGACAATTCGTATGACAACCGAGCATAGTGTTTGTTTGTTGCAGCCCTGATTCTCTGAAGATAGGATTCCTATGCACACAGAGATTGGAGGTGAGAATCCTATGCTCAATCTTAGATTGGAAAGCTTCTCGCACAGCTGATTGTTTTCTATGTTACATTACAAGCTGACCCGCAATTATCATGGAAGCTACTCAATTATTACATCACCCTGGCCTAGAGTTTTGGCAGGTGTTCCATATTAAGCCACCCTATTTAATGGCACTCTCATACGAGGAGCATGGACGAGGGAAAGCATGGTCAAAGCTGCTTGATTGGTAGAATCCTAACTTATTACAAATCTCCATCCTAACAACTTTAGGGCATCTCAGGGCATCTCAGGGCATAGCTATATACTTTTTATGCTGTCTACGTTGCTCTTCCTCCATTAGTATTTGCATTGCAGTTCTTACTTTTACTAGCTTTGATAATTATTGATGTTGCCATCCTTGTTTTAAATGTTATAGAGTGTGTGCGCCTATAATTTTACATGTGTGAAAATTGTGTTTCTCCTATGAAATTTCTCTATAAAAAAACGTTTCTATGCCTATTCTAGCTAATGTATAGTATCTATAAAATGTACTAAAGATAGGCTTGCGCAAAAAGTCTTAATTTTAGGTACTTAACTGACAATAGTTTTGAAATGATAAATCTATGGAAATCTATTGACTTTTAGCCTTATTAAACACTTTTAATTATCCTAATTTGATCACAAGTTATTTTTTTAAAGATGTCATCAAAGTTTTAAAATCTTTACTTTGGACCAGTCTATCGATGAAAGGCCTAAACAAGCAACGCTTTACTAAGCGCGTCGGGCAGATTTCTGTTTAGTTTGATATTCTACGTGAGCAGAGGTGCAGTCACATAGAATGTATATACTGCGTAATAAAGAAAAAAAACACGCCGCCGTGGTTAAACGCACATTTTAGACAGTAAAGACTATACCACAAAGAAGTGATTATCACAATAAAAATATAAAATATACTCCTATAATTCATATTAATTACTTTTTTTTTAATTGATATAAAAAATATTGTTTGAAAAATACCAAGTTTTGTATTTTAACTAGAATTATTTGTTTAATATACTCATAATATATATAAATATATGCATTTTGTATGAATTTTATATTTTAGTAGACACAGATAGGTAAATAGATATATAGAGCGAGTGTAAATATGTTTTAAAAAACTTTATAGAACGATTGAGAATGAAAACCTTATTTTTTTAAAAGTATATATTTGGCCTGTACAAAGATGTTAGTTTGATATAAATCAGCCTTGGGTTGAGAAACATAGCTTTTAAAACTAGATAAAGAAAGGTAGTTAATACTAAACCGGTCGGACTTATCAAAAAGCGAAATTTATAAATTAACAAATAAATAATTTTTTTTAAATAGTAAGGAAGCTACTCTATAACTTTAGCATAATTACGTCCATCCGTTTATAGTTTTTTTTTAACATACATAAAAAAAAACATTTATTCAGTGACAGATTACGCCACGTCTTACGAAGCAGTACATACAATAGTACACCAATATATTTACGCAGATATTTCTTTTTTATTTGTGGATGTTAAAAAAGTTTTTTCATTTTCTACTTTTACTGTTAACTAGTATCTGCGCCCCTTGCATACTAGGGGTCGAAAGGAAGAGGACAGAAAAATAGCCAAAAACCATCCCCGGACTTAAATCTAAAAAAAGAAAATCGGTTCATTAGTTAGTTCGAGATCATAACTGATAAATAGAAATCTTTTATTACTTTAAAGATACTAGCAGCTTCGCCCCTAAAGGCCTCAAGGGACACTTGAGGAAGAGGGAGTTGAATCCCAAACCCCATTTTTAAAAGCGAAGCTTTTCTATAATTAGGGTCCGTACGTCCGTCCGTCACGGATAGCTTTTTTCGTTAATTTAGACATGTTAGAATTGTCCTATAGATTTCAAATTTTGCATGGTGATTCCTTTAGTAGTTAGGTACGATTTAGAAAGCGTAACAACTCTATAACATTACTAAAATGTCCGTACGTCCATTTTAAACATGTTGATTTTTTTACTTTTTTAAATAGCTTTTTTCGTTAATTTAGGCATGTTAGAATTGTCCAATCGATTTCAAATTTTGCATGGTGATTCCTGTAATAGTTAGGTACGAGTTAGAAAGCGTAGCAACTCTATAATCAATTTTAAACATGTTGATTTTTTTACATTTTTAACAACAAATTTGTATGTGACCTAATTATCCGATTGGTCTGATTTTTGGTATACTGATTCCTGGAATAACAAAGTACAATATTATAAGCGAAGCAACTCTATAATCAAGTCTTAAAAATGTTCAAGCAGTTTTTCAACAAATTTACTTACAATTTTCCTTTTACTCTTATACATTCGCATTCTGATTATTCAGTTCTGACATTATACAAGTGTTAATGTCCGTTTGTCCTACCGTTTCAGAGCTTCGCTTTTATGGATGTTGTCATCCTTGTTAAATTTAGATTTTAAAAAAAGAGAAAAAAAATTATTTCAGGGGGGGCGGGAATTTTTTCTAAGGGTGATTTCTATTGGGAGGGTGGTGGTACCCTCCCCCAAAATAATTATAAACCTTCCCGGGACTTATGAGAAGCTACCCTGTTAAGGAGAATCAGATCGGTTCAGCGGTTAGTGAGATCCTTTGGTACAAACAAACAAACAGATAGACAGTTAGACATCGTTCTACTTTGTATTAAAGAAAGATACCAAAAAAACTGAAAATTAAAATTTTTGATAAAATTGTAAATTACAGATAGCATAAAGCTACTAAAATGAAGTATAAGATGAAGTTATTACTCAGAGATTTAACAAAACTTAGCACCTCAAGGTAGGTTTACTTCTTTGGTCAGGGAGGGAGGAGACATTGGACTGTAAATTACACTGGTAACCAAAGTTTTATAGCCTTGTTTTCTTATTCTTTTGCTGATAAAACATTGGGTACTTTTGTTCAATTTTGATTGTTTGGTTGAAAACCAAACTGTTCAACCAATAATTTTAAGGGATAATTTTGTTTATCATCATTGGGGGTTATTTCAATTTATCGTCCATAGTCTTATCAATCAAGATCCTTGCTGGATCAATCATCATGTCATTATTTTAATCTTAAAATTTCCACAACAAAAACAAATTACATCTTCAAGTATTTTATTTTTTGAAAAGCTCATTAAGTTTACAGAGACGTTTGTTCTTAAACTTTTTAAAAACATTATATGCATAATTATATTGTGTAAAGATTAAGCATCGTTAGAAATATCATTATTATAGAGTAGTTGCTCTTTTAGAAATTGTACTTTTGTTTATTTGTCTATGATTATTAGGGGGGGGGGGGTGGAGTCATTGGACTGTTAATTATATTAGTACACAAAGATTCTTAGTCATGTTTTCTTATTCGTTGTATCTTAAACTTTTTGTATTGGAATTTTGATTGTAATGTCCAAACTTTTCAACCAACAATTTAATAATATACTCAAGTGGAAATTTAATCACTAATGGGTACGTATATGAATTTATCGTCTAGTGTCTTATCCCTTAAGATCCCTGATTATTATATAAGATAAATGATATATACAAAAATACGCAAAAAAAAAATATTTTTCATATGCAGAATACATGTGTTTGTCGCAAATATACAGGGTGTTTTTTTTTAATGGAACAAAAGTATTGCTTAATATAACCCACTTGCCATTGACAGAAATTAATAATCTATATCTTAATTTCTTCATTGGGTTGGGGAGTTTTGTATAAGAAAAAAATACTTGTCGATTTTCAACAAATTATGTCTAAAAAACAGGTTTTTCCAAAGTACCTATTTTTGGATGATTTTTGGATCATGAATAATTTAAAGAGTGTGCAAAAATGCGTACATTTTTAAAATTCAAATTGCGCGGCTTGTGTTAATAGTAGAAAAATGTTATTTATATCGTTAGAATCGTCGTAAACTCTAGTTTTTGGGTGTTTAAGAACTATTCCTGTGCTACGTATAGTTTAGGAGCTACGTGGTAAAATGTCCCAACTTACTTAAAACTTTTCAACCTTTCTCACATTTTCCAACCTAGCTTCTATACCTAATACAAATAACATGAATATGATACATATATTTCCAAAAACTAGAGTTTATGAGAATTCTAACGGTATGCGTAATATTTTTCTACTATTAACACAAGCCGTACAATTTGATTTTTTAAAATGTACGCATTTTTGCACACTCTTTAAATTGGTCATGATCCAAAAATCTTCCAAAAATAGGTACTTTGGAAAAACCAGTTTTTAAGGCATAATTATTGAAAATCGATAAACCCAATGAAGAAATTAAGATATAGATTATTAATTTCTGTTAATTGCAAGTGGGTTATATTCAGCAATAGTTTTGTTCCATTAAAAAAAAAATACCCTGTATATATGCAATATAATGCATATATCAAGCCTTGATAGGACACTGTCAGATAGATTTATCTTATAAAGGGTGAGCAAAAAAAAATGCGTACCTTTTTAAAATTGAAATTGCGCGGCTTGTTTTAATAGTAGAAAAATGTTACGCATATCGTTAGAACCGTTAGGAAGTCTATTTTTTGGAAATATAAAAACGATTCCTGTGCTACGTATAGTTTAGGAGCTATGTGGTAAAATGTCCCAACTAGCTTAAAACTACACTTGCGAGTAAATCATTAAAGATTAAAGCATACAAAAAAATATGTACCTTTTTAAAGTTGAGATTGCGCGGCTTGTGTTAATAGTAGAAAAACGTTATGCATATCGTTAGAACCGCTATGAAGTCTATTTGTTGGAAATATAAGAACCATTACTGTGCAACTTATAGTTTAGGAGCTACGTAGAAGAATGTCCCAACTGACTTAAAACTTGACTTGAGAGTAAATCATTAAAGATAAAAAAAAATGTGTGCAAAAATGCATACATTTTTAAAATTCAAACTGCTCGGCTTGTGTGAATAGTAGAAAAATGCTATGTATATCATTATAACCGTCATAAGCTCTATTTTTTGGAAATATGAGTACGATTTTTGTGCTATTTTTAATTTAGGAGCTGTATTGATAAATGTGAGAAAAGTGGAAAAATTTCATCTTTAATGATTTACTCGCAAGTCAAGTTTTAATTCATTGGGGACATTCTACCACATAGCTCATAAATTATACGTAGCACAGGAATCGTTTTTATATTTCCAAAAAATAGACTTCATAGCGGTTCTAATGGTATGCATAACGTTTTTCTACTATTAACACAAGCTGAGCAACTAGAATTTTTAAAAATGTACGTATTTTTATTTGTATACCCTTTACTTTAATCTTTAATGATTTACTCGCAAGTCAAGTTTTAAGCCAGTTGGGACATTTTAACACGTAGCTCCCCAACTATACGTAGCAGAGGAATCGTTCTTATATTTCCAAAAAATAGACTTTATAGCGGTTCTAATGGTATGCATAACGTTTTTCTACTATTAACACAAGCCGCGCAATTTCAATTTCAAAAAGGTACGCATTTTTTTTTGCTCACCCTTTACTACTGGCAATATGTGAACTGTGTCAAGGATAAAAGCGAAGCTAAAAAATCCTACAAGGGAGAAAAGGAAAAATTGGGGGGAGAAGGGTTTCATTTGTCTTTTTGATGGGTGTCCACTCCCTTCCCTCCCAATTCACAACTACCAATAAAAAATAGCATAAATCCATTCAGCAGCAAATTCCTTATTATTTATAGTCTAAACGGTAGAACGATTATCGACATCTTTCACTCCAACCGTACAGGCAGACATTATTTTACTATGTATTTAAAATAATTATTTAGGCTTCAGTCAACAACAGCTTTACCCCTAACAGATGCCTTTGTGAAAGCCAAGCCATATGAAGATATTCCAATGCCCAGAGGTCAATATTTGTTCAAGCGCTGCTACTCTGTAACTAACACATGTCCGTATGGTTACAGCGTATATAAATCGAGGAAAATTCAAATAAAATTGTTTTATTTCATTTATAATGTTGAAAAGAACGTATCCTAATTTTTGTAATTTTATTTTAACCCATTTGTTGAAAGCTCCCAAAGTTTAAAGTTTTGACTCAACGGGGTAAAAAAAATAGATTTTTTCAATAATTACTCAACAGAATTCAAAAAGTAAGATGTCAAATAAAGATCTTACTGGTTTTTAATTTCAATTTTCATCTTTTTTGTTGCGTTTTAGTACCTTGAAACCAACTTAATTTTTAAAAAAAATACTTAAATTACTTCAAAAATAAGAGGTCTACAAAAAACCGATTGCATATCTAAATTCATGGATCATTTTACATCTACTACTTACTAAAAACACCGACTAGCTATTTTTTTTAAATCACAAAAGTTGGGACACGTTTTTTTAGAAAATTAAGTTTTGCTCTATAGATTACTACCGGCTGCACCGCTAGAAATCACTTTTAAAGATTTGCGGGTGGGGATTGTCCCACTTAACTAGATTTTAGTTTTAAAAAGGAAAAAAATTGGGGGGGGGGGGGAATAAACATTACTGCAAAGGAGAGCCACTTAGGTTAGCGATACTTTTTGGTTCGGACACAATGACAGGCAGACTTACAAACAGAACACCTCCTGTTACTTGAATTTTTATCTTATTCATTCACAAGAAAACTGAATTAATAATCCTAATTTAGGTTTACCAATAATTGGAAATACACATCAGATGTTACGGAAAGAAAATATGAAATATTCGGACAGATATTTTGCTGGGCTCAGAGACCAATATGGTGACATTTTTAAGTAAGTTCTATAAAAACGTACGGGAAGAAAGTCGCTAAAAAAAATCAGCATGTGACGTAATAAATATGAGGGAGATGACGATGAGAGGAGAAGTGGGAAAGAAAAACCCCAGAAAAGAGATTGATATTCCCTCATTTTTATTACGTCATATGCTGATTTTTTAGCCACATTCTCTCCGTTCAATAAAAACAAATATTTTTGTCGCTAATTTTCAAGGAGTAATAATCTCATCCATAATCGCGTAATGTTTAAAGTTGTAACATTGTACATTAAGTTTTGCAATAAAATTATTGATTTTCTTAACCGTCGAATTTTTGCTCGACTCTTTAGTTTACGTCGGTGATCACTGGGATTTTCGAACGCATAGAAATTTCGTACGAAAGTTTTTTCGTCGTGATCTATTCATGATAGTTCAAATAATATGATACGCAAATTGATCAAAAATATTGAAATAAATTACTACAGTAAATTTCAATTTTACTTAAAGAATAAATCTATTATTTAAAGGTATTTTTAAAGTTTTTTAATGTTCAATCTATACATATATATTTTAAAAGTCTTAAAAAAGGTAAAAGTATCTCAGAGTACATTAAACAAGTATATGCCAATAAATGGTAACATAATCACAACAAATAATAACATAATCAACATTTTCTTTACTATGCAAATTTCTATGTTTAAAGCTTGAAATAAGTTTTTAAGAAATGTTTTTTTACATTTACTTATCCCTGAACTCTGTGAGTATGGTAGATTTACAAACAGCTGCATATAATAAAATTTTTTTAAGGATTAATACTATCAGGTACAAAATTTAATACAACACATTTTTTAAAGTGCAACTTAATTGGATTAAATGAAAAGATAAAAAAAAACCAAAAGTTTGTGTGCTTTAACTCATACCTACATATCCCATCATTTACCATTGTTTCTAATTTGGGGACGGACTATCTCTGTGAAACTCCTATAACTCTAAATTTGCCTAACCTAAGACAATATTATGTAAGTGTGTGTGTGTGTGTGTGTTTTTGTAAAGAATTATATATTTTGTTAACTTTTACATTGGTATCCTTGATTAAATCTTCTTGAAAATAGGGTAATAAACTTATGTTTCTACATCCTTCCTGTATCTATATATAAGTGTTTATATATTTTAGCAAATTAAATTAATGTTATATTATTATTATCTGATTCAATAAGACTGACATCTACTAATCTATTTTAAGGGTTGATATGGTATAACAATAAGAGTTTACATTTTTCTTTTTTTATAAATACAAATACTTTCATGCAAAAAAAAACAATAAAATGAAAGCCTTTTTCAAATTTTAAATATTTTTTGTGACACAATAAAATAAAATCGTATAAATATCTTATTTGCATGGAAACATACTTTTTGGTTTAATTTTAGAAAGAATATTTAAGTAAATTTAATACTTAAAAATGAACTTAAGAAGAATTGTCAGAACACTGTTTCATGACAACAAGAAAGTATTACAATTAAAAACAAGGATGAATATTACTATAATTGCACAGCTTAAACAATCAAAGGCTAATTTTCATACTATATATACCCAAACACTATTATTCTTATACGAAATTTAAATTAAATAATTCTTATATCTGCAATTTTTAAAAGCCACATTTTTTTGTATCTGGTCGGTTAATCCGTCCGTTAGTGAATAACGTAGAGTTCTGCTTGTTTTGGTATACTTACTATCTCAAATTAAGAGTACAATAAGGAATATAAGGAGTATTTGCAACAAATTAACAACGAATTTATATTCAAATTATTTACTTTATTTCGCATCTTCATTATAAAAAGTCACTAAATTTTCTTTTACGTTATTCTCTTTGAATGCTCACTTGAGTTATAGAGTAGCTTCGGGTTTTTTTATGACGGAGTGAAAGAGTGGGAGGAGTTACAATAAAAAATAGGAGGGAGAGTTCTCACCGAATATTATTTCTACCTTCTGCAGCGCAACTACTTTACAAATAGGTTTTCTAAAGCAATAGTTTTACAAATAGTCAAGATTTTTAAAAACTTTTCAAGTCAAAACCTTAATTATTTACAGTCTCCGTCAATAGACATTAGATCAATAAAACAATTTACAGTTTTTTTATCTGGTCAAAATAATTTGTTTTTTGTTCACAACAATAACTTAGATATTATTTTTTACTAATAACCGTTTGTTTATTTTATTCGTATTTTCTCTCCTTTTTCTCTTGTCTTGTAACTGTAGGTTTTTAAAAACAATCAAGAATTGTCCCCAATGTTGTACATACATACAAACTAGACGGAAGAGGGAAATTGGAGAGATTCAACTTATCTTAAGAGAAGGTCGCAATGACTTATATCTATTATTTGTACAGAAATTTTCAATGTACCAAAAATTTAAATTGTATGCTTTTATTCTATAGTATAAATTGATAAGGTGCATTTTGTATGTAGCAAAGGATCTTGCTAACCACTGATACGAAATGGTTCTCCTTTACAGTGTAGATTTGCATAGGTCCTGGGAACATTTATACCATTTTGGGGGAGGGTACCATCATCTTACATTTATGATTGAAACTAAAAAGAATGGGGTCCAATACAAGTGCCCCCAGAGGCCTTTGGGGTATAGCTGCAAGCTGTCATTATTGTGACAAAATCTTTTATTTTGGAAGTATTAACAACGTAAAATATAAATATGTCCAATCTTTACCTATACATATTTTGCAAGTTAATCTTGCTTTGTAATAAGAAATGTAGAAGAGTTTTCTAAGAAAGACCTGAATATGGATTTGTAATAGATGTATTATTATGTTTTTATGTTCTCTAATAAAGTGAAGCACGCAGAGGGCTAAAATGACGATTACCCCTTAAACCTCCTTCTACACCATCCCCTCTCTTCCTACGGATAAACTAACTGACCAACACAGGAGTTCCATGTTTGCAACCTAGGTTGACGAAGATTTATTGTATATTTATTGTATATTTATTAAAATTGGTTGTCACGCGCTCCTACTCTTCCCATTTAATCTGGAATACAGGGATAGAACCATTGACTACAAAGTTATACCCCCACCCCCCGCAAAAATAATTATGATCAAAAATCGATAAACCTAGATTGGACAGTGGGAAAAAATAATTTTCGAGAAATCTAAAACAATATATAAAGTAATAAAGACCAAGACATAATAAATGAAGTAATAATTATTAGCCACTAGGGGAGCTTATTGTTTGTCAGAAAATAGCCTAAATCCATTTTAATTCTTTCCTGAAAAGTTTTCTGAGATCTTTAGCTTCAGACAAAAAAGGATAGTATAGGCCAATATAAATATAGGTTAGAGATATTATTTTATAGCCCATTGTCATATCACTGTTTTCCAGAAATTATTTCTCTTCCTTCTTCCAAGTATAAGATGTGCTCAAGACGTTTTTACAATAATGCAATATTGAGCAGCACAACATATCTCTGACTAAAAACGTCGGTACGTGCGTAATAATGTATGTAAAGCAGAGTAGATTGCATTAGTGTTTCATGTCCCAAAAGGTCTAGTAAAGGGCTGTAATGGCGTTCCAACTTTTCAGGAAATGGTAGTGTTGGTTTGGGGAAGGTTTTATGCTATTGAATATAGAAATATCGAATCCTCATCATTGTAAACAATTTATATTTAAAAAGCTAATAATTTGAACGATTTATTGCTAAAATTTGGAAAAATTTTTGTTGTTGAATGAAATGAATACCAATACTCAATCTTGTTGTATCTTATAAATCATTATACATAATGGGTCGCGTTAAACTTAACTTCGTGGCGTATAATATTGTAGGAAACGTTTGTTTGTACAATGTTATAGGCAAAGCTTCTCTAAAATCAAGTTCTAAAAATGCAAGTATGTCCTTAAACATTTTTCTGTATATAAGCAGTTTTGCAAGAAATCTAATACAATTTTGTTAGGTAAAGTTTTTACATTTACTACATTTATATTCTGTTTATTCAGATCTGACACTCTACAAGTGTTAATATTCATTTGTCATAAAATTTCCGAGCTTCGCTTTTATGGATGTTGCCATAAATTCTCATATATTATAAACGTACATAAAAGTCCATAGAAAAGTCTTGACAAAATTTTAAGTAATTTGCTGCAAAACTGATTAATTAGAGGATGCTGTTTAAGGACAAGACATGTTTATCACATATTTATTTATGTATTTTAACGCATATTTTCCTGACAAAAAGATTGGCAAGGTGAATTATAGAGTAGCTTTTCTCTTAACTTGCACTTCTCATAAACTTGATAGGTCACTCATATTTATTATTATGGTGTTTCATTCTTATAACAAAATAAATGTGCTATACAAAAACTCAAAAAATAATTTAGTTTATGAAAACTAGACTCCATTAAATATAAAAGAAGACAACAAAAGAAGATGAAATGCAATAAACTTTAGCAGAAAATATTCATTACATATTGTCAATTGTTCAATATGTGAATATAATAGATACATTTCTTAACTTTTTATATTTTGTTTTCAATATTAGGATACATAAACATTTGCTATATTGTTAATTTGCAGAAATGTGTGAAGGACTTAATATCATAACGACATAGTGTGACATTAGGTGTTTATACATTACAGCTAAGAAAAAATAACTGGACTCTCCGTTTAGAGGAGACTGGTTTGGTCCAAAAAATTATAATTATAATTTTCACAAGATTTATTTGAATAATAAATGAAAATATGTAGAAAAAACATTGCTAATTAATAATTTATTATTATTTTTCTTTTTAATTTAACGGTAAATGTATGAACGCCATGATCTGCACCTGTTGTCTACTACTTCCTTTCTCTCCAAACGGGCGTTTACATAGGGGGGATAAAGGGAACAGACCCCACCTTTTTTAAAATTCAGGAGAAGACCAACTTTAACTTTTAAACTCCAAAAAATTTTAAAGTTTGTTAACCTCAAAAAGAAGTATTATTGTATGAGGTATAATAAAAAAGGTTATACCAATACGATATTATAAGGAGAATAAATAAAAACCAAAATTTTGAAGTTTAAATGTTTACCCTCCTAAAAGATAAAAAGCTTGGACGTCCTTGCCTATATAATGTAAAGATTACCCCCCCCCCCACAAAAAAAAATAAATTCGGGTTGCCATAGGCCCCCCCACAAAATTTGGAATTTTAACCCCCCAAAATGAAAAAACTTGGACGCCCTTGAAATAACCCCACTTTTTTGGGATTATGAATACGAACTTTCTGTACGATTTTTCCAAATTTATGTTCTCTACGAAGAAACTCTCACGAAAATGATACCTGCAATCTTTACGTCGTACGGAGTTTATATATGTATGACTCAACTAAGCATCAAGTATGATATTAATTTCGATATGATTGTTAGCCTAAATATACCATGAATTTAGATATTGAATAGAATAATAATATACTTGTTTTTTTCAGATTAAGATTGGTGAATAAAGATCTTGTCTTCATTTGCTCTCCAGAGGCCTCCAGGTAAATTTTAAAACAGTTTAATATAGAATAAATTTGCTGCTAAAAACATCTAGTTTTTAATAATTAGGCTAGATGTGTTTATATGAACTTTGTAGTTTACAAAATTTCATAAAATTAAATTTTCTTGTGCTTTAAATAAATTAGGGCATAATAAAATAGTAGTGAAGCTACTCTATAACTACTACATGTGTCTGTTTGTCCGGCAATCCGTCTGTGTGGGGGAAATTTGATTTTCTCGACTGCTATTGACGATGAAAAGCTGGAAATCTTAGTAAAGATTCCAATGATAAATGTGCAATTCTATACATTGTTTTGTCCGTCTGTTTGTCGATCATGCTTTAAAGGACATACATTTTATTTTTTAATTGTTTCATAATATTCTTTCATGTTTTGCACATTATCTCTTTTTTTTTCTTTGTTATGACAACTGAACATCTGTTATGTAACTCACTTTGTCCGTTTGTCCATTCCATGATATTTTTATGCTTCGCTAATTATGGATATTTTTATTTAGAACCCTTTATTCCAAGGATGGTACAATGCCATATTTACCTGGGTTTGAAAAGTTTGAGGTAATAGTTATTTCTCGCATCGTATTATAAACAGCTTTCCGCGGATATAGACATTTTTATATTCTTAGAAAGCTGGATATAATACTGTGCTAGGCATAGTTTTTTTCGTTTGGATGAGAACCGGTTCGAATGAATACGAGAAAATATTTTTTTTAATTATCATAATTCATAAATGTGCGGTTTCAGAACAGAAACCCTCCCCCACTTCCCTTCTTATATTGAAATAGCCGCATGCTTAGGGAACCCCAGGGGTTTGACACAAAGAACCCAACACCTTTTTTTCAATTTATGTAAAAAGTAATGGGATGGGGAGGGGGGGCGGGACGTTCTGTATCTGCTAGTCACACTCACTTTGAGGGAAAGCACCGAATAAAATATCGACTTTAAATACAAGTGAATAGTCCACATCTTTTTGCTTAGTTAGGTTAATAAAATATTTCAAGCATTTTTTTCTGTTTTTATTGTAGCATTAATTACCAACAAATTAACCTCTTAAAGATAAATTTGTTTATATATTATTTTTTTTTAGGAAATTCGAAGTAAATCTTTACCTCATTATTTTCCACTTCCAGGTATAATGCACTGTTACTATGGTTGGTTTTAGGCTTTTTTTCTGACCTCTCTTGTCAATTCCTTAGAGGCTACAGGCGAGGCAACTAGTATTCCTTTAAGTACTTACTTTTATAGTAATGAATCAACTCTAAAGCACATTATCTGTCCGTCTGTCTGTAAGATAAAAGTGATTTGATGTTATTATATTTTATGTTTCTCTGCTTCGCTGCTTATAGATGTTGTCAGCCTTGTTTGTTTAGGATTATTGTCGCAAGGTGAGGCATGGAGAGAATTTAGGAGCGCAGTTCAACAGGTAAATTTTCATAAGTAACTTCCACATGGATATAGGATATACGTTAAGCTATATAAGTTGGAAAGAATTTTAATGTATATAATACCTAGATTTGAAATCTGCATAATATTTTAAGGATTTTTTATAAAATTCGTTTTTTATATAGTTCTTTATTTAAAATCGCAAATACAATTTAAGTTAATTAATTTTGACCAATAGGATAGGTGGATTGAAAACTACCTGAGCACTAATTGGTTAAATGATGTAAGAAACTTAAGCTTCTCCAATCAGAGCGCAGATTGTTTTCAACCCACCATCACAGATGTCAAAATTAATTAACTTAAATTGTATTTGCGCTTTTAGATAAAGAATTATACAAAAAACGAATTTTATAAAAAAAAAATCCTTAAAATTTTATGCAGATTTCAAATCTATTATATACATTAAAATTCTTTCCAACTTATATAGCTTAATATACGTGGATATATTGACAGATAAATGTTGTCATCAATTTATCTGGCTAATATGTACCTCATTTATTGGTCAGCTCGTTCAGTCGTTAGGAGGGGTGATGGGGTAAAGGGGTGGATGGGGTATCGTTATTTTAGCCAGCTACAAGCATCACTTCATTAGAGTACATGAAAATCTCGTGCAACATCAAAGTAATAACATATCGATTATGAAAGATTTACTTGATTTAGATTTTTTATTCAGGACATGATGAGACCTCGAAGTGCTTTGTATTATACTGAACATTTGAATCAAACTGCAGACCTACTTTGTGATAAATTATGGGTATGATCTTATTTTTATTTTGTACCTGTTTTAATTTTGTATATCTTTGATATAACATAACTTGTGTCAAAGTTTTTTTTCAAGATTTAAATTTTTTTTTAAATTTTTCAGCTTTTATGCTTCAGAAAATAGTTTTCAGTATGGCTTCGATTCTCAGCCATACTGAAAAATTATGTATAGCATAGTATTAATAATCTTTGATAATTGTAAAAGACATATGTTTTCATGAAAACTTATTCTGTTAACTAGCATGTCTGTTTAAGAAAGGGCTGTAAACTTATTTTCATATCCCAAAATGTGCTAGTTTTATAAAAACTAAGCTTGACACAAATTTATTTTGTATAGGAAAGTATAGATGAACACGGAGACGCATCAAACACAAATCTAATTTTTCAAAAATTTGCTCTGGAGGTAAAACATTAAACCTGGGATGATTTTATCCATTAGTAGAGCAGCAACAACAAACAATTTAATATGAATAATCTTTAGTTCGAGAAAGGTGAAACGAATCAGGAATCTTAAGGGATAAACTAATTGCCGATGAATTGGTGTTCACCCCCAAAATTACCCCTTCTGTAGATTACAATTAGTGGTTAACTCTCAATTAAATAATCCAGCCAATCAAAATTCAATAAAGTCTCTAAGGTTGTTAAGCCAACGAACATGAAAACGTTATTATAAGACTAGTGTAATAAACAAACCTATGTCCCCTCTTATTGATAATAAATCAACTATACCTTTTAGGCCTCAGGTATTATGTTCATCGGCAGCCATCTAGGTGTTCTTTCTGGAGAAGGGGAGGTAAGAAAGAAGCTGTTTATAGTGCCTATGAAAAATGACGTCATTCAATACAAATGACTTATGATAGGCCAATACGCATAATATATAAAATGCTAGCGGCTACGCCCCCTAGATGCCTCTAGGGGTACTTAAGGTGGTGGTGGGAAGTCACCACCCTTGCCCCCCAATACATTTAACTTTAGTTTTAATAAGAAAAAAGACACTTTTAATTAGGAGGGGTGGGTCTTTTTTTCGAGGAGCAATTACTTTTGGGAGGGTGGTGGTACTTTCCCCCAAAATAGCTATAAAGCTTCTCAGGACCTATATGAAGTTACAATGTAAAGGAGAACCATATCGGTCCAGCAGTTAGCGAATTCCTTCAATACAGACAGACAGACAGAGATCCTTTAAATTATTTTAGGGATGGTTAATTTAAAGCATAAAATTTTAATTTGATATTTTTAGGGTAAAAAATTGATGGATGCTGTTACTGTATTAATTTCAAAACTTCAACTTTTGTTGAATCTTCCCATGTGGATTCTCAAACTTAAAGGAGGTAAAATCGAACGAATAAATCAACTGAAATTATAAAACTATAGTATATGGCCGTTTACGAGATCTTTTAGCATTTAATAGGCAAAATACTAAAAGAAATTCTTTGGCTAGCCTAAGAATTAGGGTTTCATTAGACTTGTATATGTTTAAAAGAATGCGTAAGACTTAAGAACTTTAACGTCTAGGCTAGTCTTAGAAACTATATATAATTTGGCCAATTTTATTAAAGCCTTAAAAAATAATTTCAATATTCATATTCTTGGTAGAGTGTGTAACAATAGTCTATGAAAGTGTACAAAAAATCCATCAAATGATATAACATCTATTAATTTTATCTTGTATTTATTTTCGTAGTGTTTGTAACTAAGTTGATGGAGTAGGTTGAGACACTTTTGTATAGGCACTAGGGCCAGCTTAAGCTCTACGTTCAAGCATATTATGACCTAAAACAATGTCATATCAGACCTCCTCTTTATTATTTATTTAGAATATAAAGCCTTGGTGGACTGTATGACAACGATCTATGAAATATGTAATGAAAAAATCCTCGAAGCAATTGAAAGAGATAAAACTGACGGCTCTTTAGAGGTAAAAAATATAATGATATATGCCTGATAATGCCTTTTTTATTAGCAAAGCTACTCTATAATTTACTTTGTCCATTAGTCAGTTCGTAAAGCTATGGGGGAAACGTGATTTTCTCGGCTCCTATACAAGATAGACAGCTGAAATTTTGAGTGAAGATTATGAAGATTATCTATAAATTGTTTTGCCCATCTGTCTGTTATTTGAGGTGCTACATCGATTCCTAGATTTTCAAGTTTTCGTAATTTTCTCAATTCTTTTACAAGATAGAGGAATGAAATTTTCAGGGATCAATCAATTTTAGATTCTACTTAATTTCACGTAGTTTTGATAAGATTTGTCTGTCAATTGGGGTGCTAGATCGATTCCTAGATTTTTAAGTTTTCGTGATTTTAAAGGTTGCGTGATTTGAAAGGTTTCCTGTTTTACCTATTTTATCATGTTAAATGTTTATTGTATGACACTGCTCTATAGTAAATTTTTTCCCAATATCAATTCATAATTTTTGGATGTTGTCATCCTTGTTATTAGAAAGACGGACTACGAATATTTATAAAGAATACAAATGTACATTTTTACTTTAGGGAACAGTTTTGGCCAAGTTGATAGAACGGTGTGGGAAAGAGTCTCCTATTCCAATTATAATGGCTGTTGATGCTTTAGCTGCAGGTATAATACAATCTTTGCCATAATGTCGACATAATATCAGATAATTAGCTTTTCAAAGAAATAATATTTTTGGTAGTATTTCTATAAAAAAAATCTTCTATTTTATAGCATTTTACTTTGTATTATAGATAAATATTTTTTCTCGCTGCAGTCACTGAACAGATTGAGTTTTCAATTTTAGGAAAGATTTATATATGTTATT
This sequence comes from Acartia tonsa, assembly GCF_053477335.1. Classification (NCBI taxonomy): domain Eukaryota; kingdom Metazoa; phylum Arthropoda; class Copepoda; order Calanoida; family Acartiidae; genus Acartia; species Acartia tonsa. Next base: position 19,915,151 of record NC_137266.1, read on the forward strand.
GCTGACATGTTTCCCTTGAAGATAGAGGAGCACCCAAAAAAGTTATAAACCTTTCTGGAAATATGAGAAGCTTCACTATAAAATAAGTTATAACAGTTTAGCAGCGAGATCTTGAGGTACACATACACACAGCCAGACAAACGTACTGTTAAGTTACAAAAGTTAATCACTTTATTTAATGTTGATTTATGTTAAGGTATTGATACAACAGCACATACGGCCTCCTTTCTGGCATATCATCTGGCCATAAATCCTGATAAACAGGTAAACATGCAGGCGGTTTCCCTCAAAATCCCTATTCGAGCAGAGAACCCCTTCTTCCTTTTTATAAAATGAGTTAAAAATATGAGGAGGGGTATATTTAGAATTGTTTGTTTATTACTTTCGATCAGGTTAGGTAAGGTTATATTGGCTTGTTGGTAGCTTCGAATGGTTAGGGAACCTAAGGTATAGGTCACGCAGGTGGTAGGCAAAAGAAAAAACTAATCCACCCCCAACCTCCTTTCTTTTACTTTATTTCAAAATGAGGGGGTCGAATTTCAGTTCTCGACAGCTCTAGGGAATCTCGGAGCAAAAAAAGGGTACTAATTCTACAATTTTTCATTTACGTATCCGCGGCTAACTTTCTATTAAATAATATTATCAGCTAACTTTTTTATTAAGTAATAAATTTGTAAAACAATATAATAAGGCAAATAATTATTACTTAATCTCTACTGCAAGGCACAATTATCAAGTTTTGTACTTTTCGTTGTTTGTGTCCTTAATTGTATGTCATCGTGAATTTTTTTCTTGAAAGATTAGGTTGTTATTAGACTTTGTACAGTACAATTTTGCTGCGTTTTGTTTTTGTAAAATATTTGAAAATGAAAATGCATTAAATGTACTATGTTAAATTAAGGAAATTTTCAAATTAAATTAAAACTGTATGAACATAAAGTTATAGAAATTTTTCAAACTTGAATATTAGAGTAACAGGATGTCTGTCTGTGTGCATGTGTATGTGTGTAGCAAAGAATCTCGCTAACTGCTGAACTAATAATGTTCTCTTTTACAGTGAAGCTTTCCATAGGTTCATGGAAGGTTTATAACTATTTTGGAGGAGGGTATCACAACCCTCCCAAGAGTTATTGAGCTTAGAAAAAAATGCCCCCCCCCCAAAAAAAAAAAAAATACTTTTTTATCTTATTCTTTTAAAACCAAAATTAAAAGTGCAGGGTTGACTTTTTACCCCCCCCCCCCCCTCCCTCACTTAAGTTAGGATCCTCTGAATAAAAAGAAAAAAGCTTATATAGATCACATAAAATGACATGAGATCCCTGGATAATGCTTATAATTTAATTTAATTGTAGACAGTTTTCCACGGATAGCAAGGGCGTCCAAGCTATTTTATTTTCTTGGGGGGGTGGGGGTAAAAATTCAAAATTTAAAATTTTGGGGGTGCAAATTCATTTAGGAAACGGGGGGGGGGAATCTTTCTATCATATGGGCAAGGACGTCCAAGCTTTTTTTTGGGGGGGGGGGTCAAAATTCAAAATTCATTGGGGGTGGGGGGGGAGTAATCACCCCTTTATCCCCCCCCCCCTTATTGGACGTTCTTGACGGAAAGTAAAATAAAATGTTTAAATTTGTCTAGGAAAAAATCATTTAGGGAACGGGGGGGGGGGGGGGTAATCTTTATATCATATGGGCAAGGACGTCCCAGCTTTTACTTTTTTGGGGGGTCAAAATGTAAATTTCATTGGGGGGGGGGGAGTAATCACCCCTTTATCCCCCCCCCCCCATTGGCGGAAAGTAAAACAAAATGTTTAAATTTGTCTAGGAGAAGTTATATGAGGAAATCTGCCACGTTGTTGGGCCTAAAGGTGATATGACTGAGACTAAACTAGCAGAAATGAGATATCTAAAGGTATAGTTTATCTAATATTCATATTAGTCCGTCTGTGACGTTAGAAACTGTAGTTTTCTCGGCTGATAGCTGAAATTTTTGGTTGGTTTGTACCAATGATTGTCCAGTAATTTATTAGGCCCGTCGGTTTGTCGGTCATGCTCCAAAATACTTATTCATTTAATGATTTTCCTTAAATCATAGCATTTACATTTTCTTCGTTTTATTGGCAACCTCTATAGCTCAATATGTCTGTATGGTCAGCCATATACATGATATTATGTGCTTCGCTGCTTATGGATGTTTTTATCCTTGTTGTTTTCTGATTTAGGCATGTCAACAGGAATCTCAACGGATATGGCCCATAGCAAATGGTACAGCAAGGAAAACTCAGGAAGATATGATCCTTTCTGGTTTTCATATACCTAAGGTATGTAATCTGAAAGTAGTAAGGTTTTTACGAAAGAAACTAAAGATCTTGGAAACGGCTGGGTTGGTTGGATTGTAAGTTACAGAGAAGTTTCTACACCTCTTGCCCTTTTATAAAGACTAGGGGCAAAGTAGCGAATTATTCTACATAGTTATTAGGACGGCTTAGCGGTTAACAATTTTTTGCGGTCGGTTCAAATATGACAAAGAATAGCTGCTGTGAACTCTGCTGGATAAGACAATCAATCCTACGAACTTGTATAACATGTTGTACAGTAGACTCAACTGTTTACTAACATTTTGATTGCGTCTAAAAAAGAAAAATGAAGTTTATGAGTGGCGCAGTAACTAAAGCAGTCAAAGAAGGTGTGTCAACTATTTTTTTTATAGCTAGCCGGTTCTTTTAGTAAGTAGTAGATGTAAAATTTTTCATAGAATTCAGATATGCAATCGGTTTTTTTGTAGACCTCTTATTTTTAAAGTAATTTAAGTTTAAAAAAAAAAAATAAGTCGATTTTAAGGTACTAAAATGCAACAAAAAAAAGAAAGAAAATGGTCATTATGAACAAAAATAGTAAGATCTTTAATTTGACACCTTACTTTTTCAATTCTGTCAGGTAATTATTGAAAAAATCGATTTTTTTAAACCCACGAGAATAAAAACTTTGAACTTAATTTTATTATTTCACAAATAAAAAAATATGGGTTCATATATACCTTTAGAATCAGAAAAATATTACGAATCCATTGTAAGCAAAATTGAAAAAAAAAGTTTACAATATAGTATATAAACTACAATAAAAGGAATTATATGAAAATATCATATTATATTGTACAGGCAACGTCTTAATTCTTGAATTGAGTATAAAAATGGGAAGGGGGTAAAGAGGGGGTAAAAAAGGGAAGACAATAGTGTTGCCTGAACAAAAAATATAATTGGCCATTTGTTTATTTTTTAACTTTTTTTCAATTTTGCTTACAATGGATTCGTAATATTTTTCTGATTCTAAAGGTATATATGAACCTATGTTTTTTATGTCTGTTGGAGAAAATATTTAGGTCTAAAGTTTTTATTATACCGAGGTTAAAAAAATAGATTTTTTCAATAATTACTCAACAGAATTTTAAAAGTAAGGTGTCAAATTAAAGATCTTACTATTTTTGTTCTTACTGGCCATTTTCTTCTTTTATTTTGTTGCGTTTTAGTACCTTAAAACCGACTTAATTTTTTTTTTAAAAACTTAAATTACTTAAAAAATAAGAGGTCTACAAAAAAACCGATTGCATATCTGAATTCTATGAAAAATTTTACATCTACTACTTACTAAAAGAACCGGCTAGCTATAAAAAAAAGTTGATACAACTTCTTTAAAAAAATACAAGAACAGAAAAGTACAATTTAGACTGTGACAATTTTGTCATTAAATAGCAGAATGTTAAATTTATCTTAAACCGTGGTATTTCATTGACAGCAGCTACGATCCTAGGGACCTTTAGGGGCACTTGAAGGACGGGAAGGAGGTTGTCGACCCTCAACTTTTAGGAAATGTTTTTACAAAAAAAAAACTTTTTAGATCATTTATTAAAGGGGCGAATTCTCTTAGGGGGGGGGGGGTTAGAGATATCCTCCTCAAAAATAGTTATAAACCTTTTATGCACAAATAAGAAGCTTCACAGTAAATGAGAACCATATCGGTTCAGATGTTAAAGAGATCCTTCGCTACAAACAAACAAACAGACAGACATCGTTCTACTTTGTATTAACTCAACTCCCTAGCTGGTTAAGGTACTTTATCTTAATGTATTGACATAGTGATGGACGTACAGACATGTCCTATTTATGGAGTAGCAGCGCATTTTCTGTACAAACTCTGAATTTAATTTTTAAAAGACAAAAGTGAAAAGATACAAAACAACATTCCCAAAAAAGTACTATGTCGTCAACTTGTCAAAATTTTGTTCAGTATTTGTATTTAAATAAAAAGATTTATTAACCTAGACGGGCTATCAAACACACTAGTCCGTCTAACTAAAAAGGTTTCTAGCAAACGACGTTTTTTATTAAATTTAGTCAATAATAAGAAATTTTTGGACTACTTTTCCTAAGGTATTCAACTATTTATAGATGACATTGCCCGTTCTTACCATAACATTGCCGGTTTGTTCGTACACTGTGTTGCTATTGGTCCAAGTTATTAATTAGGGATCTAGACCTTCTATATTTATTCTGAAATCAATGCAATATGTATTGTTTTCAATGAACTTAAAAATTATTTGTTTACTGAGTCTAAATTTCTTTATAAAGGAAAATGATCCGCGTAAAAAAAATTTGTTATTAAAAAAGTATCTCTTAAGTCTTCTGCAGTTTCTATGCAGTCTACACTCTCTACGCCGTTGTATTTTTTAATATCGAAATATACAAACAAGTCATAATTACCTTATTTTAATTTACCGTTCTTTTTCGATGTGTTTTTACTTGGATGTTGCACCAGATTTGCTTGTACTCTGATAATGTAACATTCGCAGCTGGCTAAAATAACGATAACCCCATCCATCTTCTTTACCCAAACCTCTCCCCACATCCTGGATGAACTATCTGACCAATAATTAAATGAGGTTTACAATAGCAAGATAAATTGACGACAAATTTTTCACATGTCAATATTAATTTAGGATAAAACAGTAATCAGAGTTGGAATTCTCACCTCAAATGTTAATATATCCAAGTATATAATATATCCATTAATTTAGGACACAACTGTAATCAGAGTTGGAATTCTCACCTCAAATGTTAATATATCCACATATATAATATATCCATTAATTTAGGACACAACTGTAATCAGAGTTGGAATTCTCACCTCAAATGTTAATATATCCACGTATATAATGTATCCATTAATTTAGTATACAACAGTAATCAGAGTTGGAATTCTCACCTCAAATGTTAATATATCCACATTCCACGTATATAATATATCCATTTATTTAGAATACAACTGTAATCAGAGTTTGAATTCTCACCTCAAATGTTAATATATCCACATATATAATATATCCATAAATTTAGGACACAACAGTAATCAGAGTTGGAATTATCACCTCAAATGTTAATAATATATCCACATATATAATATATCCATTAATTTAGGATACAACTGTAATCAGAGTTGGAATGCTCACCTCAAATGTTAATATATCCACGTATATAATATATCCATTAATTTAGGACACAACAGTAATCAGAGTTGGAATTCTCACCTCAAATGTTAATATATCCACATATCTATAATACAAAGTAGCTTGATGTCTGTCCGTCCGTCCCTAAAGATCTCGGTAACCACTGAACCGATCGGATTCTACTCTTCAGGGAATATACCTACTGGTCCTGTGGTGGTTTTAGGCTATTTTCTTAGGGGGTGGTACACCCCAAACCCCCCCAAAAATATTTTTTTTACTTTTTTTGTAAAATCTCAGTAACTGCTGATCAAATTGGGCTCTACCCTTCTGGGAATATACCTACTGGTCCTCTGGTGGTTTTAAGCTATTTTCTTGGGGGGTGGGACACCCCAACCTCCCCAAAAATAAAAAAATCCCTACTTCCAAAATTTTTAATTTTTTAAAATTTTTGTAAACAAAAACCAGTAATTGGGGTGGGGGAACCCAAATGCAACATGGGGCGAAGCCCCCCCCAAAAAAAAAAATTTAAATATTTTTTTTTAACTTTAATTTTTGTGTATGCGAATAACCTAGGTTTAATTTTTACGAATTGAAATTTTTGTGTATACGGCAAACAACCTGGGTTTAATTTGTACAAATTAAAATTTTTGTGCATAAAACGCACAACCTGGGTTTAATTTTACCACAGAGTAATTAAACAAAGAATAATTTTTTTGAATATTTCTATTTAGGAGGGTTGACTTCCCATTACTTCATAGGGCGAAGCCCCTAGAGGCTAGGGGCGAAGCCGCTAGTATAATATATTCATTAATTTAGGACACAACAGTAATCAGAGTTGAAATTCTCACCTCAAATGTTAATATATCCACGTATACAATATATCCATTAATTAAGGATACAACTGTAATCAGAGTTGGAATTCTCACCTCAAATGTTAATAATATATCCACATATATAATATATCCATTAATTTAGGATACAACTGTAATCAGAGTTGGAATTCTCACCTCAAATGTTAATATATCCACATATATAATATATCCATTAATTTAGGGCACAACAGTAATCAGAGTTGGAATTCTCACCTCAAATGTTAATATATCCACATATATAATATATCCATTTATTTAGAATACAACTGTAATCAGAGTTAGAATTCTCACCTCAAATGTTAATATATCCACGTATATAATATATCCATTAATTTAGGATACAACAGTAATCAGAGTTGGAATTCTCACCTCAAATGTTAATATATCCACATGTATAATATATCAATTAATTAAGGACACAACTGTAATCAGAGTTGGAATTCTCACATCAAATGTTAATATATCCACGTATATAACATATCCATTAATTTAGGACACAACTGTAATTAGAGTTGGAATTCTCACCTCAAATGTTAATATATCCACATATATAATATATCCATTAATTAAGGACACAACTGTAATCAGAGTTGGAATTCTTACCTCAAATGTTAATATATCCACGTATATAATTTATCCATTAATTAAGGACACAACAGTAATCAGAGTTGGAATTCTCACCTCAAATGTTAATAATATATCCACATATATAATATATCTTTTAATTTAGGACACAACAGTAATCAGAGTTGGAATTCTCACCTCAAATGTTAATATATCCACGTATATAATTTATCCATTAATTTAGGACACAACAGTAATCAGAGTTGGAATTCTCACATCAAATGATGGGAAATATTACAAAGATCCAGAAAAGGTTAGATATTCACTTTTTTACAAACAAATGGAATATTTGCATCTACGCCCCTAGAGGCATCTAGGAGTATTATAGGGAATGGGGGGGGGGAAGTCGACCCTCTTATTTGTATTTTAGATTTTCATAAACAAAATTTCTACGGGCGATTACTCTTGGTGGTATACCTTCACGAAAATAGTTATAAACGTTCCTTGCACCTACAAGAAGCTTCACTGTACAAAGCAACCCTATCGGTTTGCAGAAAGCGGATCACTCACTACACGACATCCTGTTACTTTTCTTTTATTTATGGTTATGGACTTATGCTCATTTGTCATGGGAATCTTCGCAAGGAATAAGAGAGGCTTATTAAACATTCATATCAGCCAAGTAAAACTTAATCTACATCATTTTATGGACAGACATGTCGCGTCGTCGCCTTTAATCTGATTTTTTCCCTAAAAATACTTTAAAGGACGGATGGAAGACGACATAAAAATCTTAGTTTAAAATTATTCAATTTTTTTTAGTTCTTGCCTGAAAGATGGATAAGAGGTTGCCCTCATAATCAAAAGGTAATAGAATTAAACTTAGGTATACCTATATGCTAAGATAGGGAATACAATTAGCTTTAGATTAGCTTTAATTTATGTGATTCAGCTTAGTTTTTTAGCAATTAAAACTTTTCTAAAATTTCTTAAAAGCTATGCGTTTTTGTACATGTGACTAACATACGACTAGAACCCATTAAGATAAGCTTTTGACAATATTCTTGGAATATTGTACAAAGATAGGGTGAGACAGCTAGTATGCAATTTTCAAGGATTTAATAAAAAAATTTTTTATATAACACATTAATGGATATATGTAGAATATAGGTGGATATTATGATAAGGGACATATTGACATCAATTTAGGTTGCTAACATAGAACTCATTTATTGGACAGTTCGCTAAACCAGTAGGAGGGTAGGGGATGTGGTAAGGGGGTTGATTGAGGATCGTTATCTTAACCCGCTGCAAGTTTCACTTTATTAGAAAACATGAAAATCTGGTGTAATATCCAAGTGATAATATATACATTAACACATGCTCAATGCTTGTGATGTCTTGTCCAGGAGGTTGCGCCTTGGTAATTTTAACACCTCCTTAACTTTCTTAGGGGGTGATAAGAAAAACTTTATTATTGGGTGTACCTCAAAATTTTAGCTAATTAGGAATTGGGTGTAATGTCCCTTTAGCTCCCTCCCAAACGACATATTTTAATGCATCACAAAAATTTTGCAATGAAGATTGAAATTAGATCTGTATTGAAAATTCTTCCATATGTATAAGAATTTTTAATAAGAATCTCGGTACCTTCACTTTTTTTTATTTTTTTTAGTTATAATCCAAAGTATTTGAAAAAAATACGTGATATATTCATTGTTTGCTGATAAACTTAGATGTTTTGCATTAATTTCGTTTAAGGAAAACTGACATTATTCCTGGTCGAGTTTCACGTTGTTTTCCATGCTTAATATTTATGCAATTTTCCTTTAAAATTTATTATATAACAAAATAATCCTTTCTTATCACTATTTAATTAAGTTTTTATTAAGATAATATTAATATTTTATACAGTATTTTCCTTGTTATAAAATATTAATTTTTTTGCTCGATGCTAGTACATTTTATTTGACCAAGATAAAAAGAGGTTAGGTAGATGTTTGTTGTTTCATTTTTTTCATGTTTGTCTAAGTATTAAGAATTCGTAAACAGCTTAACTTTTATCAGGCAAGCCTGTTTCATTGAAAAATTTATAAGCTAAGAAATCAACCTTCCCACTAAAAAAAAACAATCTTTTATACTTTTTCGGCTATAATGCAGGTCTTGGCAGCCACCTTTAATCCCTATTTTCCAAAAATAAAATTAAATATCCAAAAGGATTTAAATTTGAGGCTAACACGCGGCTGACACGCAGCTGGCGAGCTTGGTCAAATGATTGTTTTAAAAAAAATGTTTTTTTAGGTTGATCCTTTTGCCAACTTGCCATTTGGACATGGAGCTCGAGCTTGCATAGGTAAGTTAATATATCGTCTGTCTGCCAGTCCTTCAGTCCGTACGTAACGTAAAGAAATATTCTCTGCAGCTGTTTAAAATAGTGAGCAATTTTTTTTTGAATATTTCCGGTACCAATTAGCATCTAGTATATAATTTTAACTTGGTCTTTCGGTCATGCAAACATCTCGTATACGCATATTCCTAGGGAAGCCTACTCAGTTCCACACCAAACATCTACTGTTAGTCATGCAATTTAAATTTTATATATATTATGAAAAATTGTAAAGTACACCTGGTACTGGGCAGTAGCTTGGTGTACTATTGTATGTACTGCTTCATAAGACGGGGCGTAATCTGTCACTGAATAAATGTTTTTTATGCTTTTAAAGACAAAATACTTATCTTTATAAAGGTTTCGCGATTTTTTTATGATTTATCGCGTGTCAGTTTATAATGAACTTAAGCTGACCCTAGTGGCTATGCAAAAGTATCTCTTCCTACTTCAAGACTACTTGTGTCCAAACACTCAAAAACTATGGCTACACACACGCGCATACACACTGGGATAATTTTAATACTTTTTTCGTGAAACTAGAAAACTAGTAGACCAATTACACAATGCGCCAACTAGCAATAAAAAAATGAACTAATATCTATTATTTTTAGGTCAAAGGTTTGCAAAGCTAGAGCTGTACATGGTCGCCTTCAGACTTGTTCAAAGGTTCAAGCTGGAATACCATCATGATCCTGTTCATGTCGACTTTACAGGTAAATTTTAATCTTTTGCCAGGGAAGTGTAAACTTAATTTGGGGGAAAGAGAAAAAAAATGGAAGGCAGGCACATTCAATATTCACACTCTTATTACCACATTAGGAAATTATCAGAACTACATATTATCACAACAGCAATTATTTTTCAAAGTCTTATTATTAACCTTTTATAAAAGTAACAGGGTGTCAATCAGTTTTGTTGTCAGTGTGTGTGTGTGCAGCGTAAAATCTCGCTTATCGCTGAACAGGTATGGGTTCTTCTTAAAAGCTGAAGTAACTTTAAGGTTTATTTTGGGAGAGTTTGCCCCTTTATTAGTGGATTCTACTAATTTATAGTGTGGCTCGACTGTAGGATAATAAAAATATAAGCAGCTGAAAATTATATAACTGTATTTTTTTATATTTTAGGAGTTGGACATCCAGATAGAGACGTGAGGTTAAGGCTTATACCAAGAAATTAAACTAATTGTAAAGTAGCAGCGCTACAAAAAGAAATAGGGAGAATAATATGGCAGAAGATTAATTTATCTTCCATTAATATATCCTACTTTTATCAAAATTATAAACAAATTGATATACATAAGTATCATAAACCTGTAAAAAGCATTTGAAATTCTATATTTTATGAATGTTAGCAAAACTACACTACAAGTGTTTAAGTCTGTCCATCTTTCTGTCTGTATTGCTTGTGTTGATCGATTTTTAATAATGAACCTTAAAATAGAAACAATTTGAGAATTTTTTTATATTCCATCTTTCCCTAACACTCTCAATACGGTTGATCGCATAATTTACTTGTAATATCGAACAGCTTCGCCACTATTGGACATAATGATCCTTGTTAATCTTCAAATTATTAGAACCAGTTCATATATTTGTAAAAATAACATTAGCAATAAAAATATTTTTTCTATTTAATTTAGATTTTTAACATACTATTGTTTTTATGATATTAAAATGAAAAAAATAATATCTTTATCAGAATTAAATTATCAAAAAATGTACCTTTAATAATATGTTATGTATCAAATGTGTATATTACATTATGTAAATATGTTATATTTTGAATATATTTTTTGAAAATAAAACAATAAAATGAAAAATGATTATTAATTGGCGTACTAAACTATAAGGAAATATGTAAAAAGAATAATCTAATGCCATTGTTCAACCCCTTACAAATTCAGTGAATATAAACGTTCTTTATTTTTTAAAAGCAGAGATTTTGTATAATTAGGGTCGGTTCGTCCATCCGTCCGTAACGGTTAGCTCTTATTGTTAATTTAGGCATGTTAGAACTGTCCTATTGATTGCATGGTGATTCCTATAGTAGTCAGGTACGGTTTAAAAAGCGTAGCAACTCTATAATCGTTACCAGTATTTCCGTTCGTCCATTATAAACATGTTGATTTTACAGCAAATTTTTATGTGATATAATTATTCGATTGATCTGATTTTTTCGGAATACTGATTCCTAGGACAAAAAGTTACACTGTTATGAACGAAGCATCTCAGTCAAGTTCTAAAAATGTAAGTATGTCCTTGAACATTATCTTGTATTTAATCTGTTTTTCAACAAATTTACTTAAAATTTTGTTTCGATTTTTATACATTTAAATTCTTATTATTCAGTTCTGACACTCTACAAGTGTTAATGTTCTAATGTCTTACCATTTCAGAGCTTCGCTTTTATGGATTTTGTCATCCATATTTTCTTTTACAAAATTAAACTTCGTATATTTGAGTAGAAAATAAAAATGGCAATTTATCACAAAGTATTTTGTAGGGCACTTATACCCCCCCCCCTCCATATTTTAAATATATCCTTACATAAAAATGACAGGATGTCTATGAGTCTGTCTGTCTGTGTGTACCGAAGGATCTCGCTAACAGCTGATATGGTTCTCCTTAGGTCCTCGGGGAGGGTACCACCACCCAGCAAAGAGAAATCGCCATTAGAAAAAAAGGGTATAGTCCTTTCCATGACATCGCTCCATATGGGGCGATGATTTTCTATAGCTCCTTCAAGGAGCTATAGCATAGCCTCTTATCATATGGAGCGATGTGAAAGCCCCTTTTAAGGAGCGTTCATATCGCCCCTTATGATAAGAGGCTATGCTATAGCTCCTTCATGGCCTCTTAATAGCTCCTTTGAAGGGGCGTTAATATCGCCTCTTATGATAAGAGGCTATACTATAGCCCCATGATGGCTCCTTCATAGCCTCTCCATCGCCCCTCCGTAGTCCCTTACCTTAATTTATATAACATCCCACTTGATGGCCCCTACATCGCTCCTCCATCGCCCCTTCTCCAAATTTATATTACATTGTACTTTGATGGCCCCTACATCGCTCCTACATCGCCCCTTCATCGCTCCTACATCGCTCCTTCATCGCTCCTTCTCCAAATTTATATTAAATTGTACTGTGATGGCCCCTACATCGCTCCTACATCGCTCCTTCATCACTCCTACATCGCCCCTCCATCGCTCCTCCATCGCTCCTTCATCGCTCCTTCTCCAAATTTATATTAAATTGTACTGTGATGGCCCCTACATCGCTCCTACATCGCTCCTTCATCGCTCCTACATCGCCCCTTCATCGCTCCTTCTCCAAATTTATATTACATTGTACTTTGATGGCCCCTACATCGCCCCTCCATCGCTCCTACATCGCCCCTCCATCGCTCCTTCATCGCTCCATCTCCAAATTTATATTACATTGTACTTTGATGGCCCCTACATCGCCCCTCCATCGCTCCTTCTCCAAATTTATATTAAATTGTACTGTGATGGCCCCTACATCGCTCCTTCATCGCTCCTTCATCGCTCCTACATCGCCCCTTCATCGCTCCTTCTCCAAATTTATATTACATTGTACTTTGATGGCCCCTACATCGCCCCTCCATCGCTCCTACATCGCCCCTCCATCGCTCCTACATCGCTCCTTCATCGCTCCTTCATCGCTCCTTCTCCAAATTTATATTAAATTGTACTGTGATGGCCCCTACATCGCTCCTACATCGCTCCTTCATCGCACCTACATCGCCCCTTCATCGCTCCTTCTCCAAATTTATATTACATTGCAACTTGATGGCCCCTACATCGCTCCTCCATCGCTCCTTCATCGCTCCTACATCGCCCCTTCATCGCTACTTCTCCAAATTTATATTACATTGCAACTTGATGGCCCCTACATCGCTCCTCCATCGCCCCTTAATAGCCCCTTACCTTAATTTATATAACAAAGCTCCTATATGGCCTCTCTATCGCCCCTTAATAGCCACTTACCTTAATTTATATAAAATAGCCCTACATAGCCTCTCCATCGCCCCTTAATAGCCCCTTACCTTAATTTATATAGCATAGCCCCTACATAGCCTCTCCATCGCCCCTTAATAGCCCCTTACCCTAATCTATATAACATAGCCCCTACATAGCCCCTTCATCGCTCCTTCTCCAAATTTATATTACATTGTACTTTGATGGCCCCTACATCGCCCCTACATCGCTCCTCCATCGCTCCTTCATCGCTCCTACATCGCCCCTTAATAGCCCCTTACCTAAATTTATATAACAAAGCTCCTATATAGCCTCTCCATCGCCCCTTAATAGCCCCTTACCTTAATTTATATAACATAGCCCCTACATAGCCTCTCAATCGCCCCTTAATAGCCCCTTACCTTAATTTATATAACATAGCCCTACATAGCCTCTCCATCGCCCCTTAATAGCCCCTTACCTTAATTTATATAGCATAGCCCCTACATAGCCTCTCCATCGCCCCTTAATAGCCCCTTACCCTAATCTATATAACATAGCCCCTACATAGCCCCTTCATCGCTCCTTCTCCAAATTTATATTACATTGTACTTTGATGGCCCCTACATCGCCCCTACATCGCTCCTCCATCGCTCCTTCATCGCTCCTACATCGCCCCTTAATAGCCCCTTACCTTAATTTATATAAAAAAGCCCCTACATAGCCTCTCCATCGCCCCTTAATAGCTCCTTACCTTAATTTATATAACATAGCCCCTACATAGCCTCTCCATCGCCCCTTAATAGCCCCTTACCTTAATTTATATAACAAAGCCCCTACATAGCCTCTCCATCGCCCCTTAATAGCCCCTTACCTTAATTTATATAGCATAGCCCCTACATAGCCTCTCCATCGCCCCTTAATAGCCCCTTACCCTAATCTATATAACATAGCCCCTACATAGCCTCTCCATCGCCCCTTAATAGCCCCTTACCTTAATTTATATAGCATAACCCCTACATAGCCTCTCCATCGCCCCTTAATAGCCCCTTACCCTAATCTATATAACATAGCCCCTACATAGCCCCTTCATCGCTCCTTCTCCAAATTTATATTACATTGTACTTTCTCATCGCTCCTTACCCTAATCTATATAACATAGCCCCTACATAGCCCCTTCATCGCTCCTTCTCCAAATTTATATTACATTGTACTTTCTTCATCGCTCCTACATCGCCCCTTAATAGCCCCTTACCTTAATTTATATAAAAAAGCCCCTACATAGCCTCTCAATCGCCCCTTAATAGCCCCTTACCTTAATTTATATAACATAGCCCCTACATAGCCTCTCAATCGCCCCTTAATAGCCCCTTACCTTAATTTATATAACATAGCCCTACATAGCCTCTCCATCGCCCCTTAATAGCCCCTTACCTTAATTTATATAGCATAGCCCCTACATAGCCTCTCCATCGCCCCTTAATAGCCCCTTACCCTAATCTATATAACATAGCCCCTACATAGCCTCTCCATCGCCCCTTAATAGCCCCTTACCTAAATTTATATAACAAAGCTCCTATATAGCCTCTCCATCGCCCCTTAATAGCCCCTTATCTTAATTTATATAACATAGCCCCTACATAGCCTCTCAATCGCCCCTTAATAGCCCCTTACCTTAATTTATATAACATAGCCCTACATAGCCTCTCCATCGCCCCTTAATAGCCCCTTACCTTAATTTATATAGCATAGCCCCTACATAGCCTCTCCATCGCCCCTTAATAGCCCCTTACCCTAATCTATATAACATAGCCCCTACATAGCCCCTTCATCGCTCCTTCTCCAAATTTATATTACATTGTACTTTGATGGCCCCTACATCGCCCCTACATCGCTCCTCCATCGCTCCTTCATCGCTCCTACATCGCCCCTTAATAGCCCCTTACCTAAATTTATATAACAAAGCTCCTATATAGCCTCTCCATCGCCCCTTAATAGCCCCTTACCTTAATTTATATAACATAGCCCCTACATAGCCTCTCAATCGCCCCTTAATAGCCCCTTACCTTAATTTATATAACATAGCCCTACATAGCCTCTCCATCGCCCCTTAATAGCCCCTTACCTTAATTTATATAGCATAGCCCCTACATAGCCTCTCCATCGCCCCTTAATAGCCCCTTACCCTAATCTATATAACATAGCCCCTACATAGCCTCTCCATCGCCCCTTAATAGCCCCTTACCTAAATTTATATAACAAAGCTCCTATATAGCCTCTCCATCGCCCCTTAATAGCCCCTTACCTTAATTTATATAACATAGCCCCTACATAGCCTCTCAATCGCCCCTTAATAGCCCCTTACCTTAATTTATATAACATAGCCCTACATAGCCTCTCCATCGCCCCTTAATAGCCCCTTACCTTAATTTATATAGCATAGCCCCTACATAGCCTCTCCATCGCCCCTTAATAGCCCCTTACCTTAATTTATATAGCATAGCCCCTACATAGCCTCTCCATCGCCCCTTAATAGCCCCTTACCCTAATCTATATAACATAGCCCCTACATAGCCTCTCCATCGCCCCTTAATAGCCCCTTACCTAAATTTATATAACAAAGCTCCTATATAGCCTCTCCATCGCCCCTTAATAGCCCCTTACCTTAATTTATATAACATAGCCCCTACATAGCCTCTCAATCGCCCCTTAATAGCCCCTTACCTTAATTTATATAACATAGCCCTACATAGCCTCTCCATCGCCCCTTAATAGCCCCTTACCTTAATTTATATAACATAGCCCTACATAGCCTCTCCATCGCCCCTTAATAGCCCCTTACCTTAATTTATATAGCATAGCCCCTACATAGCCTCTCCATCGCCCCTTAATAGCCTCTTACCTTAATTTATATAATCCTTACCTTAATATATATAACATAGCCCCTACATAGCCTCTCCATCGTCCCTAAATAGCCCCTTACCCTAATTTATATAACATAGCCCCTACATAGCCTCTCCATCGCCCCTTAATAGCCTCTTACCTTAATTTATATAACATAGGCCCTACAAAGCATCTCCATCGCCCCTTACCTTAATTATATAACATAGCCCCTACATAGCCTCTCCATCGCCCCTTAATAGCCTCTTACCTTAATTTATATAACATAGCCCCTACATAGCCTCTTCATCGCCCCTTACCTTAATTTATATAACATAGGCCCTTTATGGCTCCTGTACAGCCTCTGTAATTGTATTGCCCCTTCATTATAGAAGGTAGGGCATTAAGGTAAGGAAGGAATGTGACCCTCTACAGTTTTAAATTTAAGTTTTAAAAGGATGACAAGGATGACAACATTTATAAAAGCAAAGCTCTGAAACGGTAGAAAAAAGTTTAATGAACATTAATAATGTAGAATGTCAGAACTGAATAGTCAGAACATAAATTTAAAATTCGAAACAAAATTGTAAGTAAATTTATTGAGAAATTGCTTACATGCAGGAAAATGCTTAAGGACGTACTCACATTTTTTGGACTTGTTTATAGATATGATTCGCTTATAACATTCTATTTTGTTGTCCTAGGAATCAGTATCCCAGAAATCAGATTAATCGGATAATTTTGATACATAAAAATTTGTTGTAAGTTAATAATTAGTATGCTTAAAATGGACGTACGGATATTCTGATAATGATTATAGACTTTCTAAATCGTACCTTTCTACTACAGGAATCACATGCCTAAATTAACGAAAATAGCTAACCGTTACGGACGTACGGACTGATCCTTAATATAGAAAAGCTTTGCTTTTAAAAAGTTAAAAAGATTTTTTGAGGGGATGGGGTAATATTTTTCTTGGGGTGAATTTTCTGGGAGGGTGGAGATACCCTCCCTCGAAATAATTATAAACCCTCTATGAACTTAAAAGAAGCTTCACTGTAAAGGAGAACCATATAGGTTCAGCGGTTAGCTTTTCTACAGACAAAAAAAGATTACTACTTTATATAATAGGTTATGAAAAAGGAAAAAAAAGCAAGATAACAAGGATAACAACATTCACAAAAGCAAAGCTCTAAAATCAGGAGGTCAAACATAAATTTTGTTAAAATTAGCGTAAATCTATAATACAAAGTAGAATGATGTCTGTCCATCCGTCTGTCTGTCTGTTTGTCCGTCTGTCTGTCAGTCCCTTAAGATCTCGGTAACCACTGAACCGATTATATTCTACTATTCAGGGATTATACCTACTGGTCCTGTGGTGGTTTTAGGCTATTTTCTTGGGGGGTGGGATACCCCCAACCCCCCCAAAAACAAAAAAATCCCCCCCCATTTTTTTTTTGCTGAAGATTTTCTTGGTCCTATTACGAATTTCGCCAAAAAAAATTTTTATCACCTCTTGGGGTAAAGCCCCTAGAGGCTAGGGGCGAATCTGCTAGTATAGAATATAGTAAAAGGGCATAATTTTATTTTTAGTATTTGATTATAATACTAAACCTTGTTGTCCTAAGAAACATTACTCCAAAACCCAGATGAATGGGACAATGATATTATACAAAAAAAATGGACGTACATACTTTCTAGTAATGAATATAGTATTGTACCCAACTGTTATAGAAATCATTCTGCAAAGTTTGAAATCGATAGGATATTTATAACATGTCTAAATTAAAGAAAATGTCGTCTAACCGTTTGGACGTACGGACAAACCAATCCTTACTATAGAAAAGTTTCGCATTTAAAAAGGAAAATTATAATGAAAATATAATGAATTAATAAAATAAATATAAATAATATAATAACATAATGAAATAAAGAAAAAAAAATAAACTAAGAGAATGAAATTTTTTAGTTAAATAGAATATTGAATAAGGATCATATAATGGACAAACAGACAAAGTAAGTTATAGAGCAGACTTTAAGAGAATATGCTATTACTCAAAGATTATCACGAAACCTAAGTCTTTTGAAGCATAATTGAGAGACAGACAAAATAATTTATAGACTGGATATACATATGTCATGGGAATATTCACTAAAAATCTCAACAGTCTATCTTTAACAATAGCAGAGAAAACCACATGCTTAACTTAATGAGAAGAGCAATGACGAAAGGACTAACCCTAATTGTAGAAAAGTTTCTCTTTTAACAAAAAAAGTATTTTTTTTGGTCTGAAGCTTAAAAATTTCATAAACTGACTAAATTCTCCATTTAAGGGAAGCTTCACATAGGTCATGGGATGGTTTTTTGCTATTTCATTTTCAGATTTAAGCCCCTAATTGGTTTAGGCTATTTTTCTGCCTCCTTACATTAAAAAGAGCGCAGCTGCAAGTGAATAAGAAAAGAGAAATATAAAAGAAGAATACATATTATCCTATTATATAAAGTAGTAAAACATAAACAAACGTTGGAGTGGACAAACCTAGGAATGGGACAATCGTCGGAGTGGACATTGCTTATGTAAAACGCAGGAGTGTCTTTAATTTTATTTATAAGATAAAAATCTTTCAAAACAAAAAAAAAATCTTGAATATCTTTTCTCACAGACTGAAATTTTAAAATCAGTCTGACAGTTTTCCAAAGTAGGTAAGTTCTATCGAAAGGCAAAGGTTTGAAACAGATAGAACATTTCATTAAACTAAAACATATTTTTTTCTCACATTGTTTACAACTGTCAAATATGTTTTTTTATATGCCTAACCCCTGCAGGGGGCTTATTTGTATATTTATATCTTAACCTAACCTAACCTGTGTAGAAATAACTAAACAAATGTTGTTGAAACCTAATTTTTAAGATATTATAGACACTTCTGCGTTTTACTTATATAATGTCCACTCCGACATTTGTCCGAAATATCCTGCGTTTGTCCACGTTAGTAAGGCTTTCTGTTCTGAAACTTAAGATCTCAATAACTACTAAACAGATTGCGCTTTCTATTTCAGGTAAGCTTAATATTTGTCTTGTAATGGCTTTAGGCTATTTTATTTTAAGTCGAGGGATGGTTTTAGGCTATTCTATTTTAAGTCCTGGGAAGGTTTTAGGCTTTTATTCATTCCCCTTTGAATACAGAGCCAATAGATGCTGGGGGCGTAGCCGCTAGTCGATATACAAAGTTTTTTTTTGTCTGTAGCAAAGGATCTCGTTTGCTCCTAAACCGATATGATGTATGTCTGTCTGTCTATATCGTAGGATCTTGCTAACCGCTGAGTCCTGAGATGATTTTAAGATAGTTTATTTTTTTTCCTTATAATAAAATAACAGGATATTTGTCCATAAAAAGCGAAGCAATATCTTAATTTTTGTTGTTGGAACTGTTATTCAGTTGATTATACCGAGGATCTAAAGGAATAAGACAATGGCCGATAAATTTTTATCCTTCCCTAATAACGATACACAAAATTGCAACACTACAACCAAAATATGACAAAAGTCCCCAAAGTTTTGAGCCAACGAATAAGAAAACTTCATTATAAAACTTTGGAGACTATTGTAAAAATTGCCTAATGTTTCCTTTCTCCCTGAGATTATACAGACTATCCTTAAACTAATATTTACATTAAAGTAACAGGATGTTTATCAGTATCAACTGAACCGATATGCTTCTCCTTTACATTGAAGCTTATTTTACTCGCAGGAAAAGTTTTCATTTTGGGGAGGGGACCAACACTTTCAGCCCCCGGAAGGTATCACTTCCCTTAAATTCTTAACCTTCCCCCTCCCCCCCCCCTCTCCACCACATCTATTCATTAAAGTACTCCTAGGGTCATCTATGGGATTAGCCGTTAGTGACTTAAAAATAATTCAAGTGCAATGATATATTTACCAAATTAATACGATAATTTTGTATACATTTTTTATGAAAAAAAATTATTTTGCCAAAGGCAGCCAAAAAATAAGCAGCAAATATTTCAAAAATGCTCTGATAATCAGAGATCTACAGGGATAAGACGAGTGTCGATAAAATGATATATATACATATATACAGTGTGTTTTTTTATGAGAACTTTTTTGAAAGCAATTTTACCTTACTTATAGTTATCAGAATTTAATGATTAATGGCTTATTCTCTTCTTTTTTTATAACCTTTAATAGAAAAGCAAAAAATATTTCAGTTTTTATTCAAAAAGTACAGTAAATTAAAAAATTTAAATCTTAGGTGTCAACATCTAAAAATGGTTTTAGTGCATTTTTCTTATAATCTACCTTTGCAAGAATGGCTGCAAAACGCTTCAAAGTTGAGATATAGAGCTAAAAATTTATATAGATACTATTTGTGACATGTACTAGAACATTTTGAAATTTGAAGGCCATATCTCAACCAGGGAGGGAATACTGGCCCCCCAATGTACTCCCTCCATTCTTGGAAAGGGTAGAAGATTTGAGCATTAGAAAAATGCGCTAAAACCATTTCTCGTATTCATTTGAATCCGGTGGATAGGAACCGGTTCTCATCCATACGAAAAAACTATGTCTAGCATCGTATTATATCCAGCTTTCTACGAATATAGATATGTACAATCATAAGATTAAACCCAGTTTTTTTAGCCGGTGCCTTCGGCACCTCGGGGCTAAAAAAACTAGTTTTAATCTCATAATTGTACTTTCTATATCCGCGGAAAGCCGTTTATAATACGATGCGAGAAATAACTATTTTAGATGTTGACACCCATGTTTTGAAATTTTGAATTTACTGTACTTTTTAAATAAAAACTGAAATATTTTTTTGCTTTTCTGTTAATGGTTATAAAAAACGAAGAGAATAAGCCATTAAATTCTGATAACTATAAGTAGGGTAAAATTGCTTTCAAAAATGTTCTCATAAAAAAAACACTTTATATATATGTATGTTTATATATTAATTATTCCCATTGATGATTCACAAAATTACCCCTTCTTTAGTTTAGAATTAGTGGTTGAAACATTTAGACACTCAACTTAATGAACTAAACAATCACTAAACAATAAAAAGTCCCCAAGGTTGTTAATCTAACGAATAAGAAAACGGTATTATAAAACTTTGGAGACTAGACAGCACTCTTGGATAAGCCAACTTATAACACTTTGGGAACTATCCCAATCCTCCCTGGCGAAATGACAATGAGATTTTTTGGTAAATTTGTGGCAAACTTTATTCTTAATAAATTAGCACTTGCCAAAATTATACTGGAGAGATATTTCATTGAAGAATAAATCTTTTTTTTTGCCCAAACTTTTCGTCAGCCAATAATAACAGATAAGTTAAACATTGTAAAAATAATATAGTAACTTAACTCGAGTTGTCGAGAAATTAGGTCCTGAGATGGTTTTAGGCCTGGAAAGGTTTATAACAATTTTATCTGTATTTCTTAAAATAAATTAACAGAATCTTTGTCTGTATGTATGAATGTCTGTCTGTACCGAAGGATCTTGCTAACCGCTGAACCAATATGGTTCTCCTTTACAGTGAAGATTCCTATAGGTCCTGAGATCGTTCTCCTTAATAGGGTAGCTTCTCATAGGTCCTGGGGAGGTTAATAACTATTTTATTTTAATCCTTATAATAAAGTAACAGGATCTTTGTCTGTATGTATGTCTGTCTGTACCTTGCTAACCACTAAACCGACATGGTTCTCCTTTACAGTGAAGCTTCCTATGGGTAATGAGATGGCTTTAGGCCATTTTATTTTTAATCCTTATAAAAAGTAACAGGATCATTGTCTGTATGTATCAAAGAAGATCGCTAACTGCAGAACCGATATGGTTCTCCTTTATAGGGTAGCTTCCAATAGATCCTGGGAAGGTGTATAACTGTTTCGAAGGAGGATATAAGGGGCTATTAAGGGGCGATGGAGAGGCTATATAGAGGCTATGTTATATAAATTAAGGTAAGGGGCTTTTAAGTGGCGATGGAGGGCTATTAAGGGGCGATGGAGAGGCTATGTTATATAAATTAAGGTAAGGAGCTATTAAGGGGCGATGGAGAGGCTATGTAGCGGCTATGTTATATAAATTGGCTATTAAGGGGCGATGGAGAGGCTATATAGGGGCTATTTTATATAAATTAAGGTAAAGGACTATTAAGGGGCGATGGAGAGGCTATATAGGGGCTATGCTATATAAATTAAGGTAAGGGGCTATTAAGGGGCTATGTTATATAAATTCGGGTAAGGGGCTATTAAGGGGCGATGGGGAGGCTATGTAGGAGCTATGTTATATAATTAAGGTAAGGGGATATTAAGGGGCGATGGAGAGGCTATGTAGGGGCTATGTTACATAATTAAGGTAAGAGGCTATTATGGGGCGATGGAGAGGCTATGTAGGAGCTTTGTTATATAGATTAAGGTAAGGGGCTATTAAGGGGCGATGGAGAGGCTTTGTAGGGGCTATGTTATATAGATTAGGGTAAGGGGCTATTAAGGGGCGATGGAGAGGCTATGTAGGGGCTATGCTATATAAATTAAGGTAAGGGGCTATTAAGGGGCGATGGAGAGGCTATGTAGGGCTATGTTATATAAATTAAGGTAAGGGGCTATTAAGGGGCGATTGAGAGGCTATGTAGGGGCTATGTTATATAAATTAAGGTAAGGGGCTATTAAGGGGCGATGGAGAGGCTATATAGGAGCTTTGTTATATAAATTTAGGTAAGGGGCTATTAAGGGGCGATGGAGAGGCTATGTAGGGGCTATGTTATATAGATTAGGGTAAGGGGCTATTAAGGGGCGATGGAGAGGCTATGTAGGGGCTATGCTATATAAATTAAGGTAAGGGGCTATTAAGGGGCGATGGAGAGGCTATGTAGGGCTATGTTATATAAATTAAGGTAAGGGGCTATTAAGGGGCGATTGAGAGGCTATGTAGGGGCTATGTTATATAAATTAAGGTAAGGGGCTATTAAGGGGCGATGGAGAGGCTATATAGGAGCTTTGTTATATAAATTTAGGTAAGGGGCTATTAAGGGGCGATGTAGGAGCGATGAAGGAGCGATGGAGGAGCGATGTAGGGGCGATGTAGGGGCCATCAAAGTACAATGTAATATAAATTTGGAGAAGGAGCGATGAAGGGGCTATGTAGGGGCTATGTTATATAGATTAGGGTAAGGGGCTATTAAGGGGCGATGGAGAGGCTATGTAGGGGCTATGCTATATAAATTAAGGTAAGGGGCTATTAAGGGGCGATGGAGAGGCTATGTAGGGCTATGTTATATAAATTAAGGTAAGGGGCTATTAAGGGGCGATTGAGAGGCTATGTAGGGGCTATGTTATATAAATTAAGGTAAGGGGCTATTAAGGGGCGATGGAGAGGCTATATAGGAGCTTTGTTATATAAATTTAGGTAAGGGGCTATTAAGGGGCGATGGAGAGGCTATGTAGGGGCTATGTTATATAGATTAGGGTAAGGGGCTATTAAGGGGCGATGGAGAGGCTATGTAGGGGCTATGCTATATAAATTAAGGTAAGGGGCTATTAAGGGGCGATGGAGAGGCTATGTAGGGCTATGTTATATAAATTAAGGTAAGGGGCTATTAAGGGGCGATTGAGAGGCTATGTAGGGGCTATGTTATATAAATTAAGGTAAGGGGCTATTAAGGGGCGATGGAGAGGTTATATAGGAGCTTTGTTATATAAATTTAGGTAAGGGGCTATTAAGGGGCGATGGAGAGGCTATGTAGGGGCTATGTTATATAGATTAGGGTAAGGGGCTATTAAGGGGCGATGGAGAGGCTATGTAGGGGCTATGCTATATAAATTAAGGTAAGGGGCTATTAAGGGGCGATGGAGAGGCTATGTAGGGCTATGTTATATAAATTAAGGTAAGGGGCTATTAAGGGGCGATTGAGAGGCTATGTAGGGGCTATGTTATATAAATTAAGGTAAGGGGCTATTAAGGGGCGATGGAGAGGCTATATAGGAGCTTTGTTATATAAATTTAGGTAAGGGGCTATTAAGGGGCGATGGAGAGGCTATGTAGGGGCTATGTTATATAGATTAGGGTAAGGGGCTATTAAGGGGCGATGGAGAGGCTATGTAGGGGCTATGCTATATAAATTAAGGTAAGGGGCTATTAAGGGGCGATGGAGAGGCTATGTAGGGCTATGTTATATAAATTAAGGTAAGGGGCTATTAAGGGGCGATTGAGAGGCTATGTAGGGGCTATGTTATATAAATTAAGGTAAGGGGCTATTAAGGGGCGATGGAGAGGCTATATAGGAGCTTTGTTATATAAATTTAGGTAAGGGGCTATTAAGGGGCGATGTAGGAGCGATGAAGGAGCGATGGAGGAGCGATGTAGGGGCGATGTAGGGGCCATCAAAGTACAATGTAATATAAATTTGGAGAAGGAGCGATGAAGGGGCTATGTAGGGGCTATGTTATATAGATTAGGGTAAGGGGCTATTAAGGGGCGATGGAGAGGCTATGTAGGGGCTATGCTATATAAATTAAGGTAAGGGGCTATTAAGGGGCGATGGAGAGGCTATGTAGGGCTATGTTATATAAATTAAGGTAAGGGGCTATTAAGGGGCGATTGAGAGGCTATGTAGGGGCTATGTTATATAAATTAAGGTAAGTGGCTATTAAGGGGCGATAGAGAGGCCATATAGGAGCTTTGTTATATAAATTAAGGTAAGGGGCTATTAAGGGGCGATGGAGGAGCGATGTAGGGGCCATCAAGTTGCAATGTAATATAAATTTGGAGAAGTAGCGATGAAGGGGCGATGTAGGAGCGATGAAGGAGCGATGGAGGAGCGATGTAGGGGCCATCAAGTTGCAATGTAATATAAATTTGGAGAAGGAGCGATGAAGGGGCGATGTAGGAGCGATGAAGGAGCGATGTAGGAGCGATGTAGGGGCCATCACAGTACAATTTAATATAAATTTGGAGAAGGAGCGATGAAGGAGCGATAAAGGAGCGATGGAGGGGCGATGTAGGAGCGATGTAGCAGCGATGTAGGGGCCATCAAGTTGCAATGTAATATAAATTTGGAGAAGGAGCGATGAAGGGGCGATGTAGGAGCGATGAAGGAGCGATGTAGGAGCGATGTAGGGGCCATCACAGTACAATGTAATATAAATTTGAAGAAGGAGCGATGAAGGGGCGATGTAGGAGCGATGGAGGGGCGATGTAGGAGCGATGGAGGGGCGATGTAGGGGCCATCAAAGTACAATGTAATATAAATTTGAAGAAGGAGCGATGAAGGGGCGATGTAGAAGCGATGGAGGGGCAATGTAGGGGCCATCAAAGTACAATCTAATATAAATTTGGAGAAGGAGCGATGGAGGAGCGATGTAGGAGCGATGTAGGGGCCATCAAGGGACTAAGATATATATAATAGTGAAGGGGCCATGAAGAGGCGATATTTAATTAAATAGCCCCTTGGGAT
This sequence comes from Acartia tonsa, assembly GCF_053477335.1. Classification (NCBI taxonomy): domain Eukaryota; kingdom Metazoa; phylum Arthropoda; class Copepoda; order Calanoida; family Acartiidae; genus Acartia; species Acartia tonsa. Next base: position 19,940,805 of record NC_137266.1, read on the forward strand.
AAGAGGACATATCATCTCCTCTTTAGAAGGGGCGATAAAGGAGCGATAAAGGATCATTTAATCGCCTCTTAGGGCAAGGGGCTATTAAATCGCTCCTTTCAAGGAGTCATAACATCGCCTCTTGTTATATGGGGCTATTAAATCGCTCCTTTCAAGGAGCCAATACATCGCCCCTTGTCATAAGAGGCGATCAATTAAAATCATCGCTCCATATGGAGCGATGTCATGGAAAGGACTATACCCGAAAAAAATTCCCTCCCTCCTAAAAAGTTTTTTTTTTGTATTTTTTTAAAATTTGCAATTAAAAATATTTAAAAACTATAAAGGGGGGGGGTTGGTATTTTATCACTCCCCCCATATGTATCTTTATATAAAGTCTTTATAGGCTATGGTCATAGATATATCGACTAGTAGATATTATAAGGTCGATGTTATTAATTTTCTAAGTAAATTTTGTCGGTTTATTTGCTTAGTTCTCTTTAATCAATTTCTTTTATTAAGAACGTAATGTTATATATAATTTAGTCTGTTCTTCTGTCCTCTCATAAATCTAGATGGTCAATTTGGTCCCATAATCCGACAAACTTTAAAAGCTATCTTTATCCTTATAGATTCATCTTTTAATATCTGAATTATTTGATATGTTTTGTCATGTACTTCATATTATATGATTAAAGAAATTTTTACACGATATAATTTACCCCAACTAAGCTTTATCCTAAGTATTGCGACTATTTACAGTTGCCTCATTGTTCGAATTAGAGCTGGGCTGGATATCCGGCCATTTTTAATATCCTGCCGGATATTGAAACTATCCGGATACCGGATGTCCGACTGATTTGTAATGCTGGATATCCGCTTATTTGCCGGATATCCGGCCCAACCCTAGTTCTAATGAAATGAAAAATGAATAATCTGTTCACTTTTTAACCATTAATATGGCCGGATTATTCCTGCATTGTTTTCCTAGTGGCTGATTTAGAGTGTATGTATCTATTGCAAAGGCAATCCTTATAATAAAGTAACAGGATGTGTGTTTGTATGTTTGTACCGAAGGATCTCGCTAACCGCTGAACCGATCGGGTTCTCCTTAACAGGGTAGATCCTCATATGTCCCGGGAAGGTTCATAACTATTTTGGGCAGGGTGGGGAAAAACCCAGGGTTTTTTAAAAAAGCCCAACCCAACCCGTAAAAACCCTTAAAACCCTGGGTTTTTATGGGTTTTTTAGGGTTTTATTGGTTTTTTTTCATTTAGGAGTCAAATATATTTGATATATTGATGAAATGTTAATGTTTATGTTGTTGTAGGTAAAAGGTTAGCAAGATTTCACAATAAACAAGATAGATAATGAAGAAAGCTGGCATTCCGATTAATTATAAACCCTTATTAGCAATGGTGCACAAAATATTCTATTAAGGGGGAGGGGAGGTTAAAAGCTTCAAAACAAGGAACCTACTCCTCTATTCTTAAGCTGTAAACACCCCCCCCCCCCCTTCCAGAAATTATTAAGGTCTTTTCCTTTTTACATCTTAATAAAACCCTGTGCACGCCACTGTAACTATTTCCTTTCATAAATTGTTATGTTTTAGTTTTAAAAAATCAATAATGATTAATAGATTATGTAATTTACACAATTTATATATTTTATATATCATCAATTTAGTAGCAAAGCGTTTTGAGAGAAAGTAATTTCATAAACATTTGAACAATAAGTACCTAGAGCATCATTTATATAATTACTTCATATTTTTTTATGTTTTTTAGGTAAAATTTGCTTTAAAATGTTATTAGATCCTAGTCTTTGAGTAAATAGAGGTTTAATTTGTAAATTTTAACGTGAAATTTCAATGTTTTTTCAAAAACCCAAAAAACCTTGGGTTTTTTTTCAATGGGTTTTTTAAAAAACCCTGGGTGGGTTTTTTTGGGTGGGTTTTTTGTATGCCCACCCTGATTTTGGGGGAGGATACCACCACCCTCCCTAGAGAAATATTTTTTTTTTAAATATAGCGATTTTAGAAAGAGAGTTCAACGAAAAATAAACGTCAAACGTAAAATAGCCATATTTTAGATATAAAAAAAACATTTAAAGTGCCAATAGAGGCCTCTAGGGGCGTAGCCGCTAGTCTATTAAAAAGAGCTATTATATTTTCTTAAAAAATTTCTAATTTAATGAATTAAAATAACAATTGATTATTCAAATGCATATTACTATGAATAAAGTCTTTCTTGTTCAAAAACACTTAAAATAATTTTATTGAGTAATTTATTTTAGTTAGAATTGTTAAGGTATATAGAATGGAAAAGTATTATATTATTTGTAATTGCTTAGCTTTGCTTTTATTTCTGTTACTTTGTTACCAAAGTATTCAACATTTGAATTCAAATCCTATGGTAATTACTTTTTTTTAAATATACCAATAGACTTATATTAATTTGACCCTTTCACGTAAGGGTGCAAACATTTTAGCTTTACATAAAAGTAACAGAATATCTATCTGTGTGTTTTTTCCTTTACAGGTAAGCTTCTTACAGGTCCAGTGAAAGTTTATAACTATTTTAAAATCAATTATTTTGATCTAGAGTCTAGAGTTTTCACTGCTAATGAGAACGGGGAATTCCATTGTAAATCATGTTTGTCCCAAACATTTTATTAGCACAATCTCTCAACTAAGTAAGCTTTTAAAAAAGCTAAGACAAACTATTAGTCTCTAAACTAGTAATAAAATGTTAATCTACATAATGGCAAATTTTGTAAATCAATTTACAGTCCAAAGTCTTATCCCTTAAGATCCCTACTGCCAAGAGATGTTTAATCACTAATGAACTAAAAGAAAATGTTGTTTTTTTTTATACAGGGAGTTAGAAAGGAATGGGGTGATATAGACCTTCCTATACCAGGTATTACATATGTATATTGAGCAAAATCTTAGACCAGCTTAGGCGTTAGAGTTTCATAAGTCTTACATATTCATTTATTTAGTAGCGAAGCCACTCTATAATTCACTTTTTCCGTCAGTCAGTCTGTCGTAACGATATGGAGGAAACGTGATTTTTTCGTTAGTAACGAAGCTACTCTATAATTTACTTTTTCCGTCAGTCAGTCTGTCCGTAACGCTATGGGGGAAACGTGATTTTCTCGGCCCCTATTCAAGATAGACAGCTGAAATTTTTAGTAAAGATTCCTATGACATATGCTCATCTAATGTATACATTGTTTTGTCCATCTGTCTGTTATTTGGGGTGCTAGATCGATTCCTAGATTTTCAAGTTTTCGTGACTTTCTCAATTCCTTTTCAAGATAGAGGTCTAAAATTTTCCGGGATTAATCAAATTTAGATTCTACTTATTTTCACTAAGATTTGTCTGTTAATTGGGGTGCTAGATCGATTCCTAGATTTTTAGGTTTTTATGATTTTCCCGATTCCTATTTAGGATTCACAGCTGAAGTTATCAGGGATTAAATATGCTCATATTCTACATATTTCCATGATGTTTCATTAAGATTTGTCTTTTAATTGCAGTGCTAAATTGATTCCTTTATTTCGTGATTTTAAAAGGTTGAGTGATTTTAAAGGTTTCCTGTTTTACCTATTTCATGTTTATTGTATTACACTGCTCTTTAGTAATTTTTTTCCGATTTCAATTCATAATTTTTTAGCTTCGCTACTTATGGATGTTGTCATCCTTGTTTATATATGCAAGGCTAAGGACATTAATTGTAGGGAAATTTTACAGAATTTGGCTCATTGATCATTGGGTAACAGATTTTTGGTCATTTATATTTTGAAGATTTATCAAGAATTGAATCAGTCTTATATAAGTTTTATCACCGCAAAAAAAATAGTTTTAAAATCATTCTTCAGTTAAAAATGTATGCACTTCATATTCTTGAGAAGTCGGCTGAATCAGCCATTTGGCCTCCAAAATTGGAAATTATATAGCATACATTTTAATTAATTATACATATATTCTAATTAATGTTAAATGGGAACGCCTTATTGAATATCAATACAAAAAAAATTTACGTAATTTATTTAATATTAAGTACTTACAAATAAAACTTTATTTTTTAGGACCTGTGTTATCATTCTGCAATCACAACCCATTTCGTTCTAATAGAGAAGAATTGTAAGTATTATGTATTTTATTGTACAATCTATCTAACTTTAATATTTCCAGGGAGTAAGGGAGGGGACAACAGCAATTAATTCAATTTAAGAGTATTTGCTGAAAGACCTTGAAATCCAGATTAATCCAGCAAATATGGAGGAAATTTTAAAGGGAGAGTTAATACAATACAGAAAACAATAAAATAGGAAGAAAGTTCCAAGAAAATAGCATTCATTTGAAAGTTATATTACCAGTACATCAGACTGACGTAACCATTATGTAGTTAATAACTAGAAAAATCTCCCTGGAACCCATTCAACCCATAGCCCCATAACCCAAAATTTAATTGGATTCTTAGATTATTTATAAAACAATTATCAAAATAAGGTTTTTACCTATGAAATGATATTTTCTTAATCATAACAAATTAAGTTTATTGATACTTGTCTGCAATATTCAAAATTAACAAACAAGTTAGCGGCATTCTGTGCACTAGTACTCAAAGTCAGTCAGAAACCGCTAAATTCTTGCACATTCCCTTTAAGTCAGTACCCAAAGTCTGAGACTCCTAAAAATTGAATATTCGATCCATTGTCCCCTCCCTTACTCCCTGGATATTTCTAAAATGTTTACTGAAAACTAAATTGAAAGTACTTAAAAACGACATTATCTGAACATAAGTCTACAGGGATCTAAAAGGATAAGACAATGAATGACAAATTGATGTACATCCAAAATGATGATACACAAAATTACCCATTCTGTAGAATACAATTAGTGGTTGAAAAGTTTGAACACCCAACTAAATGAATCAACCAATCAAAATTCAATAAAAGTCCTCAAAATTGTTAAGCAAACAAATAAGAAAACGGAATTATAAAACTTTTGTGGTCCCTCAATTATGAATGTACCCAAATATTACTATCTAAAATATATCCATAATACAAAGTAGCTTGATGTCTGCCCGTCCGTTGTTGTTGTAGCCATGATTCTCTGAAGTTAGGGCTCAGATGCACACGGAGACTGGAAGTGAGAATCCTTTGGTTAATCTTAGATTGGTAAGCTTCGCGCACAGCTGATTGTATTCTATGTTACATTACAAGCTGACCCGCAATTCTCGTGGAAGCTACTCAATTATTACATCACCCTGGCCTAGAGTGTTGTCTGTCCGTCCGTCCCTTAGGATCTCGGTAATCACTGAACCGATCGGATTCTACTCTTCAAGGTATATACCTATTGGTCCTGTGGTGGTTTTAAGCTATTTTCTTAGGGGGTGGGACTCTCCCAACCCCCAAAAAATGATAATTCCCCCCCCCAAAAAAAAAAAAAAATTCTGGGGAAACTACTTCACATAAAAAGACAGCACCAGAAATACTTAATTTTTTTTTTAAATTACCTCTTAGGGCAAAACCTTAGAGGCTAGGGGAGAAGCCGCTAGTGTTAAAATAAAACAAAATGAAAACTAAACTATTTTAAGGTACAACATCTACGAATATGATAGAAATACAAAGGATATAATGAACAAGATTCATAATATTAAAAATCTAAAAGAAAACTACAACTATAGTACGTACAGAACATTCTGGTTTGGAAGATGTATCAAAACAGAATTAAAGTAAGTCAAGTAATATTTTGTTTCCTACAATCAAAAGGATATGATTTATTTTTATTTTAAAAAGTTGTTGTGGGCTTTGCTATAAAACTGCTGTTTAATCTCATCTCTGCATTTTTAGAAAAGTTCTCAACACTACTAAGCTGTATAGCATTCCACCTATCTATTTTACGGTAAGTTTATTGTGATTCATTGCTGAGGGAACAAAGTCGCTCAAAAATCAGCATGTGATGTCATAAGAATGAGGGATTATCCATCTCTTTTTTAGGGGTTTTCTTTCCCACACCTCATCCCTAATTTTTATGACGTCAGAATTTTTTTTGAGCATCTTTGTCCCCTCATATTCATATTAAATGTATTTATAATATTAAATCTAAAGTCAATGAGGTGAAAAACATTGCTTGTATAGAAAAGATATAATTAATTCAAATTTACAATTGTATTTTAGCGTTAGATGGATTAAATTTAAGATTTTTCAGTATATTTCTGGCCATGGTGTTAAATGGTAGATTTGCAGTTAAAAAATATCTTGTAGCAATATTCGGATCAAGTCTTCGTGTTTCAAAGCGGAGCCACATAAACGTAACAGTAACTCCACATATCTTTAATTGATGTGCCTCTGAGGCCGAATTTGTAATCTAATTTTTCTCTTGTCCCTAAGCCACTGCTAGGCTGACCTAAATAACCATGGCTAGACATCCCCAAAACAAACTGTATGTTGTTATTTTATTCCAACTTTATATTTTCAGGAGAAACTTGTTGGCTGGGTGCATCAACAAGGAGAAGAGATGTCCATGGTTTACAGCAATCAAGATCCAGATTCTGTAAGTATATCGCCCGGTTGGTTAAGAAGATCAAAGTTTTCATTTTTTGAGGGGGTTAGACTTATAAATTTTTATTAACTTCCGACTGTCGCTTGTGTACAAATAAATTGAAGACGCCGCAGCCTGTTACAATTAATTCACAAAAGGCAGTCGCGGCTGATGATGTGTACTATTTTATATAAATTAGTTTGATAGATTCATAGTCGAGCAGAAGAGGATTGTAGGAAGGTGCATCCAACCCCCACACCACCCTGGACAAGGGTGTACTCCCCCTTAAAATAGAATGTGGGGGTGTCAAGTTAAAAAGTCACATTCCCCTTGAATTCAAGGTGGGTGTGATACAATTTTGTGCAGAGGCTTGTCAAAATTTTAAGGGTGTGATCCTCACACCTTCCTGGGAAATCCCTGTGCAATCCTATCTGTCTTTTTAGGCTCAAATGGTGTCCTTTGGTGTAGATGAAATAACATATTGTCAATTTCATTATTATGTTTGGGACCAATCTACAACACAGGTTAGCATATAACAATAACGTAAATCAATGTAAATCGGTCTGTCCGTCCGTCAGTCCGGTTAGCTTTTTCGTTAATTTAGGCATGAATTAATTGTCCCATCGATTTCAAACTTTTCATGATGATTCCTGTAGTAGTGAGGTACGATTAACAAAGCGTACCAACTCTAAAATCGTTACCAGAATGTCCGTACGTCCATTTAAAACATGATGATTTTAAACCAGACATATGTCTACTTGAAATCAATCCAATATATCTTTGACGATGGAAATTTGAAACCCACGGGTCAATATTTCTCAGATATTCCCCCTATTTACGAACTGTCCAAAGTCGTTGATAATAATTAGGGAAAGGGTTGAAAATGGACATGAAACAGAAATATTAAAATCTTTTCTAAATTTTTACGATCCTGAAAGTTAATATTTACTGATATTTTCCAATAAATTTTTTCGTTCCGTCAAAATTTGGAAAAATAGCCAATATAGCTGTCTAGAAAGAACACGAAACCTCTACACCTAATATTTTCTCAGTGTTTTTTTTTACTTTTTATACAAATTTTTTTTAAAAATTAAATATTGATGAGTTTTTTATTTTTATAGAATGAATTATAAAAAAATAATATTGGTTGATTGGTTTTTGCGATATCAGAACCATATCAGTTTTACTTGTAAACAATTCAATAAATATGAAAACTTAGATATAAAATTTGTATAATAGATAAGACTTTTAAATAATTTATTCTCCCCTTTCTTTATTCCAAAAATCTCGATTTTTCTTTCATTGTCATATCCTAGTATTTATTATGTGTATTTGTATTGTTGTGTGAGTATGTGTGGGGGAGGGGGTTGTAAACAACTTAGGAGATAAGACAATGGATGATAATCTTGTTATCCTTGTTTTATTTAGATTACATTTAATAGATGCCTATTGAGTATAGGACATGTCAAAACATAAATACAAGGATATTTTAATTGGTTGGTTAAAACTAGCAGTGTCTTCACTTTTTAACCAAGTGAAAATTTTAAATATTACCATTGGGTATATCTAACATTGGCTCAAATAAAAGTAAAATTTAATTTTTGTTTCTATAAATGCTCATATTTAAACTTCCTATTGCAAAGGATTATGGGGGTGGGGTGTTCACAGAGATTTTACCCCCCCCCCCCATATTCAATTGAATATGATTTACTTTACTACCATTCTCCGACAAAATAAAAATAGAAGGTGAAACAAGGACTATAAAATCTAAAATAATACATTTAGATAGTTCTTAGAAGCGAAGCTCCTCTATATAAGACAATGAGCAAAAAATTTATTTACATCCCCAAAGATAATAAACTAAATCACCCCTTCTGCAGATTAAATTTTGAAGTCAAGTCAAGATTTAATAAAAGTCCCCAAAGTTTTTGAACCCCCCACCCCCCCTACGGGGAAATGCTAATAATTAGGACAATTCTAACATGCCTAAATTAATGAAAAAAGCTATCCATCTCATTCGTACGGAAAAACCTAGCTTTTAAAAAGGGAAAATGAAGGAAACCTCCAAATAACACCTTTATACAATTACTATATTATTACGGGATAAGACAATGGACGATAAATTGATTTAATATTTTATTTTTAATTGTAGAATTTCTTTGCTGTTTACAATGAGCAAAAATTTAAATTAGATAAAAGAATAGTTATTTCTCGCATCGTATTATAAACGCCTTGCCGCGGATATCTTATGATTGTATATTTTTATATTCGTAGAAAGCTGGATATAATACGATGATAGACATAGTTTTTTCGTATTGATGAGAACCGGTGCCTAACCACTGCACCGGATTTAAATGAATACGAGAAATAATTTTAAAATACTTAAATAAATTATTAAATAGAAGTATATATATTGGCGTTTTCACTCGAAGTACCCAATTGTGCAGATAAACTCCCCTTCTCCCATAAAATTGAAAACAAGGGGTAGCGAAGCTTTTCTGTAATTAGGGTCGGTCCGTCCATACGTCCGTCCGTCCGTAACGGATAGCTTTTTTCGTTAATTTATGCATGTTAGAATTGATTTTTGGTTTTCTGATTCATGGGACAACAAAGTACAATATTATAAGCGAAGCAACTCTATAATCAAGTCCTAAAAATATAAGTATGTACATAAATATTATCCTGTATCAAGCAGTTTTTCAACAAATTTACTTACAATTTTGCTTTGACTCTTATACATTTACACTCTGATTATTCAGTTCTGACATTATACAAGTGTTAATGTCCGTTTGTTCTACCGTTTCAGAGCTTCGCTTTTATGGATGTTGTCATCCTTGTTTTACTATAAATATATTTTTTATGGAATAGGAATCAGTATTTTAAGAATAAGATAAAGAGGATTATTATATCTATTAAAAAATTTATGTTATAAAGGGTAAAAGGCAAAGCTTTGATACTAATATTATGCATGGTTAAAAAGTTAGATATTTTAATAGCTTTATTCAGTGGTCTGTTTATTTATATGTCCATGAAATTTTGTCTTGTAAAAAATCTGGATCAGTTTAAAATCCAATGGCCGGCTCTTATGGTTTAAAATAAAAATACTCTAATTTTGATTTAGCAACAAAGCTTCGTTAGTACTTGACGTCATCGTTCTTGTCTATATAACAAGAATGGTTATATTTTGACTAGCAGCTAAATTTGTTTAATAAAATTTAAAGCTGTAATTAACGCTGTTTGATACTACCATTTAAGCTATAAAACAGGGATGACATAAACTCCCTAAACTCGAAGGTCTGGGACGGTAGGATAAACGAATATTAACACTTGTAGAGTGTCAGAACTGAATAATCAGAATTTAAATGTATAAAAGTAGAGACAAAATTGTTAGTAAATTTGTTGAAATACAGGATAATGTTGAAGTACATACTTACATTTTTAGGAATCAATTTTAGAGATGCTTTGCTTATGACATTGTACTTTGTTGATATGATAATAATTAGGGGAGGGGGAAGAGTTGTGAAATATTAACTTTATGAAAACAGAAATATATTTTAAATTAAAATTTTCCATGACTCTATGAGTCTATACATGTTTGGCGTGGGGGGGGGGGGGGGGGGTAATATTATAAGAGATTAAGGAAAAGCTTTTAGTTATCTATCCAATAGGGGTAGGTAGAGGGGGGAAGGGTCATATCATACATGTAAGATGATAGGGGAAGGGGTGTTAATTATATCTACTGCTGTTAAAAACAAAGCTTTTCTATAATTGAGGTTGGTTTCACGTCCGTCCGTCTGTACATCTAGAACAGATAGATTAAGAAAGTGGAACAACTTTATAATATTAACTTATAATTCTGTTTATACTTATACATTTATATTCTGATTATTCAGTTCTGACAATCTACAAGTGTTACTGTTTGTTTGTACTACTGATTCACTTTTATGGATGTTGTCATCCTTGTTGATAAACCCTCCGATTTCCTTTATTTGGCTAAAGTTAAACAGAGTTGCCCCCCCCCCCCATATTCAATTGAATATGATTTACTACTATTTTCTGCCAAAATAAAGGTAAAAGGTAAAACATGGACAATAATAGTTATTTCTTTCATTGTGTTGTAAACGGCTTTCCGCGGATATAGAATGTACAATTATAAGATTAAAACCAGTTTTTTTAGCCCCGAGGTGCCGAAGAAAAAAACTAATTCTATATTCTAATCTCCCTCCCCCCCCCCCCCAAAAAAAAAAAGTTGCTCTTAAGAATTCATTTGTAGTTCAGGAAGGGAGCAGAGAAAATAAGAACGGCTTGCTTTTTTCCTATGCCTTGTAAAGTAAATCATATTCAATTGAATATGGGGGGGGGGGGTTAAAAAACCCTGTGATCACACCCCACCCCCCATAATCCTATACAATAGGAAGTTTAAATATGAGCATTTATAGAAACAACAAGGATGACAACATCCATAAAAGCGAAGCGCTGAACGTGTAGGACAAACGGACATTAACACTTGTATAGTGTCAAAATTGAATAATCAGATTATAAATGTATAAGAGTTGATGCAAAATTGATTATAGAGTTGCTACGCTTTCTAAATCTTACCTAAGTAATTCGCTTTTAGACAAATCACTCAAATTAAGCAAAGAAGACTGTATTTCAAATTGGAATAAAAACAACCTGCATGCCCATACAATTCTCCTAACCCAATTTTCCTTCAAACTGTTACAAAATGCAGGGCAAGAAACTAATTTTATCTCTGATTTTCTTGAGTTTTTAATAACACAGTGATTCCTGTTTTTCTGATTAATTTCTAGCTACTAAGCTATGTTGATGTAAATAAAAGTCTCGTACTATAATATGTAATTCTGTATGTATATGTCTTTTCTTTATGAAATACATATCTTTAAAACAAAACAAACTTTCATGTGAGACAATGTTAGATATATATACCTTTGTAAGAATGTGTTTCTAAGGACCAATTTTTAAAAGCGAAGCTTTTCTATAATCAAGGCCGCTCCGTCCTTTACTGATATCTCTTATCATAATTTTCTTTTCTATAATTGGGGTTGGTTGCACGTCCGTCCGTCTGTACATCTGGAACAGATAGATTTTTTAGAATTTTTAGAATTTAGGCTTGTTAGTATTGTTCTATTGTACAATTTAGAAAACATAGCAACTCTATAATATTCACTTATAATTTTGTTTTTACTTAAACATTTATATTCTGATTATTCAGTTATAACAACAGACAAAATACAAGTGTTAATGTTTGTTTGTACTACCATTTTGCTTTTAAGGAAGTTGTCATCCTTGTTTTTTTATCTCTCATTTTATTCTTAATCCTCTCCCTCCCCCAAAGAAAATATATGTTGTTGACCCGTTTAAGATGACCCCTTCTTAAGTTACAAACCCCTTCCCCCCTATAATCCTATAGTCAATTTCATCGATTCGTGGGATAACTGTTAAAGAGGGGGGGGGGGGGGGTGAAGTATTATCATGAGAACTTCATAAAAAGGAGGGAAATTTAAACAGTATAATGTAATAATGGAGCATGTATGAGATCTAAAGGGATATGACAATGGCAGATATATTGATGTACAACCCCAAAGATGATACACAAAATTACCCCTTCTGTAGATTACAATTGGTGGTTGAAACGTTAAGACACTTATTGAACTAACCAACCATTATTCTTCAAAAGTCCCCAAAGTTGTTCGACAAAAAAACTTTGTGGACAAGTGTAATAAACAGCCCAATGTCGTCTCCCTCCCTGGTATAATATAATAAGGGAAGATGTATGTAGCCTTGATGTGCATAGGTCTTACAAGTTTTCACCAAAAATTTTAGCTTTCCATTTTAAATAGTAGTCAGGAAATTTATGTTTCCCCTTAGCCATACAGATGGACAGACGCACCAAGTTATTTCTAGAGTAGCTTTGCTAAAAAAATATAACATTAAATGATATTTAAAGATTTTTTCATAACAAATTGTTATAATTTAACGAGGGCTCTAAAGGGATAAGACAATGGCAGATATATTGATGTACAACCCCAAAGATGATACACAAAATTACCCCTTCTATAGATTACAATTAGTAGTTGAAACGTTAGGACACTTATTGAACTAACCAATCATTATTCTTTGAAAGTCCCCAAAGTTGTTAGACAAAAAAACTTTGTGGACAAGTGTAATAAACAGCCCAATGTCGTCTCCCTCCCTGGTATAATATAATAAGGAAAGACAAATGTAGCCTTGATGTGCATAGGTCTTACAAGTTTTCACCAAAAATTTTAGCTTTCTACATTAAATAGTAGTCAAGAAATTCATGTTTCCCCTTAGCCATACAGATGGACAGACGCACCAAGTTATCTCTAGAGTAGTTTTGCTGCTATAAATATAACATAAGATGCTATTTAAAGGTTTTTGTATAACAAATTGTTATAATATAACGAGGGATCTAAAGAGATGAGACAATGGCCGATAAATTGATGAATATCCCAATTTATGATACAAAATGTAGATAACAAATAGTGGTTGAAACAGATGGACACTCAATTTAATCACCCAACCAATCACCCAATTCATTAAAAGTCCCCAAAGTTGCTAAGCTAACGAAAAGAAAATGTTATTATAAACTTTAGAGACTTTGGTTTACCTCGTAATTACCTCGTACGGGCGGAATTACAGTCAAGGACCTTATCAACTTGATGTACTGTCCAGGTCCTGGTCCAGCAATCCAGGAGAACTAAGGATGACTTTAACGCACCCTTCTCTGTCCAAACAATATTAGGTTAAGTAACATCCATCAGACAACCAACTCTCTGTGGTGCATGACCTTTTTCTGAGAAGTCCCAACTGTGCATGGTAACAAGTTGCGCCTGTTTTATATAAAAAATAAAAAACCTTCATTTTATCATAAAACGAGCAAAAATCGAGCTATCTGGCTAATTTTTTAATATGTTAGAGATTTTTTCATGCTTAACAACTTTGCTTTTATATTTTGTTTTGAAAAAATCATTTTAAAACCGGTTTATTTGGGCTTGAAAATTGATGTACCTAAAATCGCATATTTTTTTGTCCAAAAATTTAAATCTAGCCTAAAACCTGCCCAAATTGATTTCCTCTGATGGTATATGATAACCAAACATAAAAATATAGTTTTTAAAAAAATCGAATGCTATGAAAATTTTAAGAAGAAAAAAAGCACAGTACCCTACCTTAACATTTAAAAAAATCAATTTTTGACCAACTTACGTAAGAGATAAAACAATAACCAATGATCCTAGAAGGCTAATTTTTTTATATGTTGTACTCAAAGCAATTCCTAACAACTTTGCTTTTCTATAAAAGTTGAAAAAAATCACGCTAAATATCATTTTTTTCCTTCGTAAGTTCGTATGGTTTATAAATTTCTTTAAAATGCAAAAATCTAATATTTTTGTATTTAGCGCCTATATGAATGCTCATCCCTCATTGGTTACTTAGTACGCCGCTAATACTTCCTATTGGTGATTATAGTTTAGAGGTGTGTGACTTTCAACGAATATATGAAATGAATTTCACTCCTCGTCAAAAGTTATGCTATCTCTCTCTCTCTCTCTCTCTCTCTCTCTCTCTCTCTCTCTCTCTCTCTCTCTCTCTCTCTCTCTCTCTCTCTCTCTCCCTCCCTCCCTCCCTCCCTCCCTCCCTCTCTCTCTCTCTCTCTCTCTCTCTCTCTCTCTCTCTCTCTCTCTCTCTCTCTCTCTCTCTCTCTCTCTCTCTCTCTCTCTCTCTCTCTCTCTCTCTCTCTCTCTCTCTCTCTCTCTCTCTCTCTCTCTCTCTCTCTCTCTCTCTCTCTCTCTCTCTTAATGGCTTAACTAATCAATATTAAATTGTTAGGGAAGCTAAGTATTGTTGTATGTGCAGGTTTTAGGCTATCTCTTTTTATTTGATTCTATCTATCTATCTTTCTATCTATCTATTCAATCTTTTTTAGTCTAGGACAGGTTTTAGGCTATAAGAGGGCCGTGAGAAAGATTATACATTACTTATACAGGAATCCTCAATTAATGCTACTAGGTTTAAAGGACGATTTAACCATGTGTAACATTTTAAAAGGAGAAAATAAGGGGGGGGGGGGATAAAGAGATTGGGTTTTGCTTACTTTCGGAAATAGCCTAAAACCTTTCCAAGATTCTAAGTAACAGCCACTAAGGAAGGAATAATCCGTGCGTCTGTACCAAAAAATGGCTTCACCCCCTCCTTCTAATTATTTTACTAAAACTAAAATGAAAAAGGGGGATGAATTTAACAACTTCCCCCTACCTCAAGGTTTCTTAAAAGCCTCTAGGGGCGTAGCCGCTTGTATTAAGATAAAAAGCAGAGAAAATTCGTTATTAAGCATAAATATTTGATAGCAGAGCTACTATTTAGCTTATTATCATTCAAAATATAATTCTGGTAAATCTATATGTATATATACATATCTGAGTTTATGTGGAACAAGATCCCTGAAACAGCTTTGCATTGAAAGTTTCTTTTTCTAAAATTTCTATCTATCTATCTATATACATATATATCAATCTATGTAACTATCTATCTATCTATCTACCTATCTATCTATATATCTGTCTATCTATCTGTATATTTGTCTACCTGTCTATCTATTTACCTATCAATCTATCTATCTATCTAACTAACTATTTATCTAATTATCTATCTATTTATGTAACTATCCATCTATTTAATCCAAGTAATTTCTAGTCCTTGTTTTCTCTGTTGACTGTTTTATTACCCCCATATCCTATTACCTCTCAACTTTAAACTCTCTCGCGCAATTTGTGTTCTTTAGATAATAGCTTTTAGTTTAATATTGCTTTCACACAAAGTGCCCTGTTGAGCAATGGTACATCCCCTCACTCATGTTTTTTTAATAAATTGAATATTAAGATGGGGATGGGGGGGGGGGTGGAGTATTTTGTTTGTTTATTTGTTATTCAGGTTAGGTTATATTGAGCACTGGGCAGACCCGCAGGGTTATGGCACTTATCCAGCGCCCATTATTTTTAAAACTAGAGAGTGTGGGGGAGCGGGTTATAGTTCTCAAATGGCACTTTGTGTGAAAACTTAAATAAACTATAAGCTATGTACATCAATCTAATTCTAATTTTATTTATTTAGGTATGCTACAAATATTTTTATTCTTGTTAAAAATTAAAGTTTAAACATCAGAGTGGGTATTTTTTTCAACGGACTTTTTGTATTTTAAACATTTTTTCATCTTAGAGTTTATCAGGGAGGGAGGGGACATTGGGTTGTTTATTACAATATTTCCCAAAGTTTTATAAAAACATTTTCTTATTTGTTGGCTTCATAACTTTGTTGACTTTTATTGAATTTTGATTGGTTGATTTATTAAGTTAAGTTTTCAAACGTTTCATCCTCTAATTGTAATCTACACTATAGATAATCATTGGGTTTGAACATCAATTTACCAACAATTGTCTTATCCCTGAGCATACACCGGAAACGGATGATATCAAATAACAGGGAATCTATAAATATATTGTTACAAATACAATTACAAACTATTATAAGTTAACTTTAATATATTTCATTATCGTTATATACTTTTTTTACGTAATGCAAAATTATACTTTTTTAATATTAGGAAGAATTTTTATTTTACCCTGTAAAAAAAGCAATGAAAAAAGTAAGACGTCTAAAATGTCGTATTCTTAACAGGTAGACTTTTTGGAGTAAGGAAATTATGTCATCACATTAATTTCATAGAAAGAACCTAAAAGTCTAATATATTTAGTAAATTTTATTTCGGAATTGTTTAACGAACATACTTCATTTAAGATTGCGTGATTTATTTCGAAATAGAAATATAAAACGTAAAAATTTATTATTTTTCAAAATCTTTTATTTATTTACGAAGCACTTCGTAAATAAATATTAAGAAATTTGAATATTTAGAAAAATAGAAATAGGAAGGTATTTGTGAACGAACGGAGAGGGGAATAAATATCATATTTTTGAAATAGAATTCTTGCCGACGTTAATTAATATTCCCCAATTTCAATATTTTCATGTCTCTAAATTCCCTTTTGATTTTTCTCGAAATACGATACGTTTAGGGTTTGGAATACTTAATATTTTAAATATCTAGTAGACACATCATTGTTTTAAACTTTAAACAAAAAGTTTTTTTTTGTGAATAATAATCAAATAGATCTGATTCCTATTACAACAAGGTACAATATTATAAGCGAATCATTTCTATAATCAAGTCCTAAAAATGTAAGTATGTCCTTAAACAGTATTCTGTATTTAAGAAGTTTTACAATAAATTTACGCATAATTTTATTTATCTTTTATATCTATATTTTGCATATTGAGTTCTGACAATCTGCAAAAGTTAATGCTCGTTTGTCCTACCGTTTCAGAGCTTCGCTTTTTTGGATGTTGTCATCCTTATTTCTCTTAAATTAGCTTGACACATATAATTTGTGTAGTTTTGACTTTATAAAAGCGTTTAGTAGGACCAAATAAATTTCTATTTCAATTAACATATTGATCGAACATTAATATACGGCGCTAGTTAATGAATAGATGCGCTACCAAAACGCACAGAGAGGCTTTCCCTTTATTGATTTTTTAACGCCATAATTAAATTTTTCTTTTTAAAAAGAAAGAATATTTACAAAAAGTGCAACAAATTACAGAGTAAATTAGGAAGTTAAACTCTAATTCTTACGCCATTTGTTCGATCGATAATACATAATTTTCCATTCATAACCCATGACCCTGCGTGCGAAGTTAGCCTCTACTTATTATGCCTGCTGGTTTACTTTAGCTTTGTGTAGCTTCAAGTACCGAAAATCTTAATTTTTTCATATGAAAAATAACATAGACGGGTGATGTACCAGGTCAATTGAAATTTGTATCGAATTTAAAATGTCTTAAAATTGTCCTCTGTATTCTTCAGATTCGAATTAAATTCATATGAATAGAATAACCTAGGGTAAAACACAAATATTAAAACGTTTACTAAAAAATTGCCCTCACCCTTCCCACACTTTTCAGTATATTTGAAAACTAGGGGAGGGGGTTCTGTGTTCGCTGGACATTTTGAGGAAAAGCGCCGAACAACAATCAAATATGAAAGAAAATTAATTAATGTTGTATTTGAACAAGATGTGTACATTGTACATACCTGATAAATAAATCATAAATTAAAATCATTAATAACTGTTCATGTTGTTTGATCATTAATGTTAAGGATTGTTATGAATGGAAGTCTGAACAGGAATATTTTTCCTGTGCAAGGAAAGCTGTCGCAAAGGTATAAATATACTTGTTATAGGTGGGCGTCAAATATCTACTTAAAAATATCCTTTCCTGACTATTTCTTTTTCTCTATATTTTGATGTATTGTTTATTTTAAAATACTTCGATACAATTAAACGTGATAGTCCTTGTTTTATATCAATGCCAATTAAAAGAACTTAATTTTTTTTCTCTTGTGTTCCAATGCAAAACTTCTACCTTTGTCTGGACAAGTTCTTAAAAAAATAATTACGATAAAAATGTCATATTTATATAAAAAAAGTCATGCCCTGAAAATTCAAACTTTAGTCCAAACAAACTAACTTAAATTGCAAGTCAATAAAAAGTCAATAATGTAATAAAAGCATATAAGATTATATGGGAATTGTAGGATATAGATATTACTATAGCTTCGCACCTAGCCTCTAGGGGCTTACTTACCCACTATCTTTGTTATCACAATCTGATCAGTTCCGCGATTAGATCTTAAGCAACAAAAGAACAGACATCGTTTTATTTTGTAATATTGATATATATATATCTTAAATTGAGGAGCTGACCAGAAACGGAAGTGTATGCCATATCCCCCAAGAATCATATTTTCTACAGGGATTACAAAATATAAATCAATGTTCAAATTCAAAACAGGTGAAACGACATTCGCTAGGTGAGGTGTCAAGTCAAAAAATCATTAAATAGACATAGTAAACTTACCCCATTTTTCGTCAAAATTAAAAATTGAATATTTGAAGGCGAAATTTTAGACTAATTCATTTTGCGATATAATTTTTAGAAAGCTAACATTATTGAAAGAATTTCATAACTAACTTAATTTATGTTTCGTCATATGAAGCATATCGAGGGAAGAATTTTTTACAGGAAACGTATGCACCAATTTAATTATAGTCATTTAACATAAATTCATTTATTTAAGACATATTAGATGCAGATTCGCAGAATTATTTTTTTTAGTCTAAAGAAAGAAAACTGGAGGTGGAAAATCTTTTGGATATTATGTTCTCAAATTTGACACATTCTGCATGTAAACGAAGATGTATTTCAAGAGGATGGAGAATGAGGTAAACCCAACAAAAAAGTTCAATGGGGGGGGGGGGTATATAGATATTACCCCCTTACATGGCAACGTATTTGTAATGCCATTAGAATGGCGTTGCTACAAAAGACCTAAATTACTTGAGACCTAATCCTATAAAAGGCCATAATAAAATATATCAATAATACATCCATAAATCCTAACGTGACCTAGCCAAACCCTGGCTGGGGCCCTAACCCTACGGGGCTACTCAACATTACCTAACCTACCTACTTAAGTTATGTGAGAAGAAATAGCATTGTTACTCAGGTGTAGTCCAGCTGTAGAAAATATTGTGGATGAACAGATAAAGTTTGGATTCAAAGGAGAAATACAACTGTCATATCAAGAAAAAGAAGTGGTATGTAAAATGTAAATCATTCAAGTAAAAAAATAGATGGGGCATGAGCTTTAAGTACTATGCCCACCCTGTCCCTATTTTATATTTGGGCTTTAAAATCTCAATAACCACTGGCCAAAAATGATTCTCCTTTACAGTAAAGAATCTTTGGGGAAGCTATCTCCAGCGTTCCAAGAGAAATAGCCCCTGAAAAAATGAATCCCGCCAATTTTCTGACCCTCTTTACTGAGACTCGTTGACGCTGGTTTATAAATAAAGATATAATTAAAATTAATTTACTAGGAGTATATAGCCTATGGTCCATTGAATTTTATCGGAGAAATCGGAGGATACTGTGGAATGCTTCTGGGTTGGTCTCTTGTAGGTAAATAAACTTTATAGATACAATAAATATAGGAGGTTTAGATCAACAACCTCTTAAATACCAATTGAAACACACTGTAGTAACAATACGATCATATTTTGGTATGGAGTGGCATGTTTTATATTATGTCATCTTTGAATTTCTTAGTACAAAGATTTGCTTGGGAGAATTATTTTGTCTCAAGATTTGCGCTCTTATTTTCAATTGCACGGAGCATTGTTTCTGATTTGCCATCTAGTGTTATTAATCTATTCAGATTAACTTAGTAAGATTCCACAAATCAGATGTGCTGAAAATGGATTGCCTATTTCTTTCCTAATTTCCAAAGTTGTACAGCAGATAACCCAATTATTGCAAACGCTATTTTCAGCTACTCCGGTCAAAGGGAAAAACGATATAATGTATAACCGATTTATACATTATACAT
Organism: Acartia tonsa; assembly: GCF_053477335.1. NCBI lineage: Eukaryota > Metazoa > Arthropoda > Copepoda > Calanoida > Acartiidae > Acartia > Acartia tonsa. Next base: position 19,960,896 of record NC_137266.1, read on the forward strand.
TCAAAATTTTAATTTTTCGAATTTTTATTTTTTTTTAAAAGCTAGAAGCTTTTTTAGCTAGTAGTAAATAATGAGATAGGACGCGGAAGCTAGGTACACTTTCAGAATGGAACCGACCAATGGAAGCAGCCAGATTTCTGAACCTGGCCACACGTGACAACGACGATAATGGATGAGAAGAAATGGGCTAAACAAACAAACAAACAAACAAACACTTTCAGAAACTAAAATTCAGTACATCACAAATCAATGATAATCTGCCGTTATTTTAAAAACAAAGAAACGACCCGTTGACCATGGACATTTTTGAGACGCCCTTCAAATATTTATAAGGCAAAAAGTTGCTATATAAAAATTGTCATCCTCGTTTTATCTCTGCATCTCTAATAATTTGTTTCTAATATTTAGGTTGTCTAATGTCAACTCGAGGTGGACTCAACTATTTAAGAACTATGTGTCACAGAAGAGCTTCAATTCAATCTAATAAACATGCTATTGTTAAAGTGGCATAACTTTGATAATTTTTTACATCCTCATAAGTGTAGAAAATCTTAGGAATCTTAAGGGATTGGACAATAGAAGATACATTTATTAACACCCCCATTTACGAAAAACAATATTACTTTGCAGATTACAATCATTCATTAGTCATATTTTGTGAAATCTAATAACGATTGAGAAAGCATGTTTGAAAAACTCTGGGAACTAGGGTAATTTACAGTATGTCCCATCACTGCACAATTGGGGTATAGTCCCTTTCGTGGAAACACACCTTAAGGGGCGATTCGTCGTATTTTTCGCAGTAGCTTTTCTCCTATTTCTAGCCCCTGCTGGGGGTTCTAACCCTGCGGGGCCAATTGCCTTACCCTGTGGGGCAATCAACAAACCCAATATAACCTAACATAACCAAAAATGACCTATAAAAAGCCATTTAAAAAAATACGACGAATCGCCCCTTATGGAGCGTTGCCACGAAAGTGACTATTCCTTACAATTGTTATATTCTTACTTATCCATTAAAAATATTTAAGCCTATTATGCTACAATTTACTATTTTTGTTTCTCAATAATAATATCATCATAATGTTAGTCTTTATTAATATTCATATACATACGGTATACAGTTTGTAAATTACATAAAATAAATTTATAATTTAACAATTTATTGTAGGCCATTTTATGGCTTTTGTCTTATACATAATTTTAATAATATAGATTTTTATTTGTTAGCACCTTTTGGTAATCTTGCAAAATAAATTATTGCTTTCAAATTTGATATTTAGTTTCTTTCTTGATTTAAAGGCTAATATTGATTTTCATTAAAAGAATTTAAAAGAATTAACACTTTAGATATTAAAAAGCTAAGGCACATTTAAATTTTGGCATTGTTTTTTGTTTTGTTTAAGGCACATTTACAATATTTTTAATTAGGTATATGAACACTTTTTGATCACAACTTTAATATTTCAGAAATTTTGTCTTCAAATCATTATAAAGGGTATATCTAATAATTGTCAATTTGAGTAAAATTTATGAATCAAAAAATACAATTTTGTTAGTAGATTTTTCATTTAAAATGACTAGTTTATTGTACAAAAAGAAGTTTACATTTTTAGCACTTTTTAACTGGTATGTTCTTCAAAAAAAATTTTGTTGTAAATTTCATAGCATTGGGTAGGTATGTATAGATTTGTTAGGATTAAATTAAAAGGTAAATAAATTAGAATATAAGGCTGTAATATATAGAGATAAGTCTATAAAAGATAAATTAATTTTCCACAAAAGTTCTGTAAAATATTATTTGTTTCTGTAGCTTTAAGTGGTGGGGGAGTAGGGAATTAATTCATTTTCTAATGACCTATCCCTGATACTAGTACATTTTTTTTACGATTTTTATTTCTAGCTTAAAAATATTGAGAGAAAGATAATTTTCTTCCATTCAAAATACACCCCAAAGCTGGTTTTACCCCGAGTTAAGCCGACAAAATATTAAATTTTTTTCCAGCCATCTTAAGTTGAATTAAATTTCCTCTAGGCGTAAAGCAGGAAGAAAACACTTATTTTCCTTAAATAATTTTAAGATTTAGATAAAAAATTGAAGAAAAGGTTAATTTATATTCTATTATCCAATCCCTGTCAACTGATAGGATTATATTGGGCTGGTGGGGACCTGCACGCCCCTGTGCCTGAGAATGGCCCTCCAGATTCTTAGTTCAGGTCCTGCCCGCAAGCCAAGCCTGCGCAGATCATCCCTAAATAAAAGAATTGTTTCAGTTAACACGACACTACTCCGCCCATAGAAACCTCTAGAGGCACTTAAATGAAAGTTGAAAAGGGGCGTTACTGACCCTCCACTTTATAGTAAAAAAAAACACCTTTTCCGAGGAGTTATTCCCCCCCCCCCCCCGATGAAAAATAGTTAAAAACCTTATCTGGACTAATCAAGAACCAACCAATCAAAATTCAATAAGAGTTATCAAAGTTTTGATCCAACCAATAGGATAACTTGGTAGTTATATAACTAACTTTGACACCAGTGAAATTTACATTCCAATGTGCTCACCCTCCCTGAGTTTTTGTTAGGTTGAAAATAAAAGGGGAAGTGGGTTGATATTGGGTTGGTATGTATAATCCAAATTTCCGAGGCATTTCAATAATTTTTTTTAAGTTTTGATATAAAACAAATACTCCAACGACCCAGGGAGGGAGGGGACAATGACTTCAAATTATACTAGATCCAAAAGTTTTGTACCTCAGTTATCTCATTCGTTGGCTCAAAAACTTTGGACAATGAACATACCTTGTAACAAGTTCAAGCAAGTCTGAGAGAGTAATTTCTTCATCCAGGATACGATTAATACAGTCTGTGCTCAAATCCAACTGGTTCAACCAGGATACCAGGGTAGGGTCTGCATTCTACACAATATATTTATTAAGTTGTCATAATAATAAATGTTTTTTTTTCAGATGGGTTTAAAATTATCAAAAAAGCTTATTGTTATGTTTAGCAGTTCAACATACGATTTCAAAAATAATTTTGGTAGGTATCATCATTTTTGGCTAAGTACCATTCTAGTCTCAATTTTTATGCAGCGATGTTTCTTTACAATTCACTTTTTACATACATTTTACTTGGTCCGTCGGTATTAAAATTTAAAAAATATTTCTTAAAGGATAATACCAATATTGGTTCATTGGCTCTTTAACTCTCTTTGTTTGTTGTCAATCAACGAATTTTTGTGCTTTCCTTCTTGTAGATGTTGCCATCCTCGTTTAAATATGTATCTAGCAAAAAATGTTACCTTATTTCCGCTAGCACCTTCGCTTGTTGAGGCAACTGCTTCACCCATGTTGACTGCTTCGCCCCCAGCTGCAAAGCTACTTCTTGTAGCAGCTGCGCCCACGCCAATGCTGGAAGCTGCGAAGCTCTGACTCAACAGCTGCAAATGAATTTTCTGTTCCTGAAGAGATTGTTTGAGAAGCTCCTGATAGCTGTGCTGGGCGGCAACAAGGTCAACTAGCAACATCTTATTTTCCTCTCTCAGTCTAAAGTTAATACAACAAAATTAATAAAAGTACCTATTACTTTGCAAATCACATCACTTTAAAACTTTAAGATAGTAAAAAATAATTTTTTTTTTATTTGGTTAAGGGGGTGGGAAGTTCTGACACATTTTCGTAAACCTGGTATATAGGCTTTATCTTTGGACTGAGAGGATAGGTTATTAGGGATAAAATCATTCTTATATGATGAATTTTCCCAAGTTTTAAGATTTTTTGGATAGGCCTCCAGGTGGTCTCTGTAAAGGTAAAAATAAAAATAAATTTTTTTTTAAAAGGTTAGAGGTCAACTTATAAAACAAAATATGCATCTTTTTGAATGTAATTCACATATTTGAAGAAAAAACATGCAAATTTTGTTTCATAAACTGACCTCTAACTAAAAAAATTTTTTTTTTCATTTTTACTTGTACAGAGGCCATCTGGAGGCCTGGAGCTCCGGAACCTGGAGGCCTATCCAAAAAATCTTAAATCTGGGGGAAATTCATCATATAAGAATGATTTTATCCCTAATAACCTATCCTCTCAGTCCAAAGACAAAGCCTATAATCACTGTTTACGCAAAAGTGTCAGAACTCCCCCCCCCCCCCTTGTTTAAAGTAACACCTAACAGACAACAAACTCTTTGATTGTAAAATCTATGTCTGGAAGCACTAGCTGTGTAAAATAATGAGTTGCGCCAATGTCATTTTAACGTCAATACCTATAAGTATAACGCTGTGTTGAGCCAAGAATAAAAAATATCACCTTCCCAACTAGGTGAAAAGCCCTGGCCAAGGGTTTACTTTTTAGTAATAGGCAAATATTTTCTTTGGCTTAAAAAAACTCAGGGTTGACATCATAGAATAAGAAGGAATAGAAATGAAAACCCTAAATATTTCTGGTAAATTTGAAGGAATCTTTGACTTGCGCAGTAAAGACAATAATGATAAAGTACAAATCACAATGACTAGTTGGACAAAACTAGAAAAGTTTAATTTGTATCAAGATCTAATATAAGAAACATAAGAGCGCAACCTAGTTTTATAATATAAATACTGAGACCAATATTTTGTTGTAAATTTTCTTACATAATTATTTTTTTAAGGCTTAATATGCACATTAAATGCATTTTTAATCCATTGTGAATAGGGAAGAGGAAGCTGGATTCTTGGCTACATGGCTTTTAGTAAATCATTGGAAAAGAAATTTATTTTGAATATTTTTTCTGAATAATTACTGAAATCATGTTATTTACTAACAGCCTTGTAGCCGTTTTGGTCTTTCAAAAGTTCCAATTTTACTTCAGGCTAGCCAGGCAGAATCTTCTACCTGGATTCTATTCTATACTTTATCTTCTTTGGTTGACATGTCTTTTTATTAGGTGCAAAATTTCCGGTTTAAAGGTGATTTTCCTACCTTGATAAACTATGAAGAGCCTTAGACCTTTCAGGTTCTGTATCTATAGAATGACGTGGAGGAATAACTCCGCCTACAGCACCAGTTGCGTCTACTCCATCCTGAAAAAAAAGTTTATTATTGGGTGTACAAAAATATTTTCAATTTACATTACAATTACAAGAGTAATCTTAATAAATATAAGAGCGTATGGCATTCAAATACGAACTCGAGATAGAAAATTAACAAACTTAAATCATCGAGATGCTTTGTTCTACAAAAAAATAACTTAAGATAAATGAAGTAAGATGTCTATCAAAGATTTAACACACTTATAAAACTAAAGCCAAAATCTTACCAGTGCAGAATTAACCGTGGATACTCCACTTGTAGATCCTCCCTCGTGTTCCCTGGGTGGCTGAACAACATGATGGAAAGGTATGATAGGACCTGGACCTGCCAGCTCCAGCTGTACGCCTGGATCTGCCAGGTGGGCTCCTAGCTCAGGTGATAACACCAGAATTGCAGCCTAAACATTTTATTTTATGAATAGTTTATGAACGGTGACAAAAATACTTATTTACATATTTCAATTCATTTCTAAAGAAACAGGCAGAAGTCCTTCAATGTCCTGGGACTTTATTAGGCTTTTATATCTTTGCATTTAAAAATTGAGCTGGGTTTAGATGTTACTATTTTTAGATTTAAGCCTTGGAATGGATAGTGCTATTTTTAGTCTCCTCATTCCTTTAAATGCAAAGCCACTTACTGCTAGGGACTCAGCCACTAATAATACTATAAAGAAATTTATACCTAAACTAAAAACGCCAACAATTTTGAATTATGAGAACAATGCAATGTTAAGGAATTCTTAAAACTAATAAAATACCCTCAAACCAAATAAAATATTCATACCTGTACAGCAGATCTGACCAGGTTATCCAGTGCAAACATCCAGTGAGGCTTGATACTATGCAGTCGTAGCACTGTATTTACTGCATCCTAAGGATAGAAAGAAATTTAAGTATTAATCTATTTTGTATAGAATGATAGACGGCGGGCTTGAGTATTTATTCTTTGAAGATTTAGCATTATTCTATATACTGCATCCCCACTTTGAACAAGTTTTTCGCCCGGTAATTACACGTGCATTTTAGAAATAAAGAAAAGATTACTGCCCTTTTGACATTTATACAAAACGTCTAAATATTAGAAGCTAGAAAATTTGTAAATTGCAAAGGACTAGAGTACTATTAAAAAAATTATTTCAATGTAATAAAACACTTTTTAGAGAAAGTTGTTTTGGAGGTGGGACTCAGAAGGGTCATAATTTTTTGGGGGGAATTGATAGAGGTAGAAAGCATACATATATGGCATAAAAATCCTACCTGAAAGTTGTATAGAGCTAGATGAATATGGTTTATCTTAGCCCCGTCATAATCAAGATCATCCTGAAATAAAAGAAAATATTCAGAATATTCAAAATTCACAGCTGTATTATCTAAGAATGAAAAGACATTGAATTGTAAATTACATTGGTACCCAAAGTTTTATAACCCTGTTATCTTATTTGTTAGCTCAAAAACTTTTAATACTTTAATTCAATTTTAATTGGTTGGTTTCAAGCTTGTAGTGTCCAAACTTTTTGGCCAATAACTTTAATCTACAGAAGGTGCAATTTTGTTTATCGTAAATTGGAATGTATATCAATTTATCGTGGATTATCTCATCCCTGTAGACTCTTGTCTATTAATGTTCGCTTGAATAAAAGCTTGAAATGCACAAACTGATTTTGCAGCCAAATATATACTTTCAACTGTCTTTTTTACCTATAAAAAAGTACTCATCAAAAAGGAAAATATTTTAACATTTTTTTTGCAAAGAAAGCAACCTCTATTTTATATTATTTTAGAGGGAGAATATATGCCTTTTTGTAATGTTTGTAATTATGCCTCAAAAGTATATATATAAATCTAACATAACAACTAAAGAAGAATATAAAATCAAACAAAGAAGGTACCTTGAGTTTCTTAATAACATTCTCTAGTGAATCCTTATTTTGGTCAGGCAGATACCCTCGCAATCCTTCCATTAACAGGCTGAGTTGTCCAACGGTCAGGCAACAATCTGGCACATCCTAAAAACGACATTGCATTTAATTGTTACGAATCTGACATTGGGGTTTTTAAGTAGTACAGCTATACTACTCTATAGCCACTTTGTCCGTCTGTCTTTACGACTAAGGGAAAATCCTTAGATATAGAACTGAAATTTGTAAAGATGCTTATAAAGTTATAACCATTATACAATATACATCTACTCTACAACACACTTTGTCCGACTGTCTGTCAATAGTGCAAAAGGAGATATTTGAATTCTATGGAGTGGATTAAATAAATTCGAAAAATCCTATGATAAATCAGCATCTACTTTGCTAGTAAATATTTTGCTAATTTATTTTATATTTCTGTACTTCACTAATTATGGATGTTTTTATCCATCTTATTAACTGAAGCGAAGATCTTAAAATTTTGGTCCAAATGAATAATGTTCTTTACAGAAAAGATAGTAAATAATCCAAGCACTGAAGGCTAAGGACGAAGTTACATATTACTTAAAGTTTTTTGTTGTAGCTAAAGATTTCTATGTCTTCTGAACCGATTGAGTTTTTTAATATAGGGAATCTTACCCTGGGTGGTTTTAGGCTAGTTGTATGATCTCTAAATTCCCGTTTAAATTTAGAAACCCCAGGGCGCAACCGCTAATTTTGAAAAAAATACCTTAACAATAAGCTGATGCCATGTTGCGCAGATATTTGCTCTATCCTGCTTCAAAACCTAAAATATACCTTGTTAATAAGTTATTATAAGCAAGGATGACTTTATCCATAAAAGCTAAGTCGTCATCTAGCAAATCAATCTTAGGTTACAAGCTCTATTGATTCTCATAATTTTGGGGTCAGATATTTCAAAAGGCTGGAAAGAAAGTTTATTTTTCCTAATTCAATTAACTAATCCGTGTGCCATTTGATCCAATTATTTTTTAAAAAGCAGCTCCATCAAAATCACTTTCTATTGAGAAACAGCATTAAAAGACTTTTTAAAAGAGTAAAAAACGGTTTGACATTGAAACTAACCTTAACCAAAGTCTCTCTGCGTTGAGAATCTTTCTTGAGAAGATAGAAACCATCCTCCTTCGGAGAATCCAGGACATCCGGAGACTGCAGGGCTCCGCTGGAATCCCTCCGAGAGTTCACCAGTTGGCTTAGCGGATTTTCCTGAATCAAAATGGGTTCATTAGCATATATAATAAACACAGACAATTTCTGGAATATTTTAAGCAGAAAGTATAGGTTTAGTTATACCTAGACAAGAAGGATAAAGACAATAAAAAAGCAAAATAAATTTACATAAGTTTTAAGACAGATTTTAATTCAAAAGAATTATAGAACTATTGATGCTATCTCTTTTAAGTGCCAAATGAACGCAAAAACATCCTCCCCCTATTTTTTAAATGAATTGAAAACAAGGATGACAACATCCATAAGTAGCGAAGCTCAAAAATCATAGAAGAACATCCAGAATGAACTATAGTGTATTTAAACACATAATAAAAATTTATATAAAATCGCGAAACCTTTCATGATTTATAATGTAGAAATCTAGGAATCGATCTAGCACCACAACCAATAAGTAAATTTTAGACTTCTATCTTTAATAGGAATCGAGAAAATCATGAAAACTTAAAAATCTAGGAATCGATCTAGCACCCCAATTAATTGACAAATCTCAATGAAACTTAGTAAAAATATAAAGAATGATGACTTATTTAATCACTAAAAATTTCAGCTGTCTATCTTTTATAGGAGCCGAGTAAATCACGTTTCCCCAAAAACGTTTCAGACATACAGACGGACATTTTAAATTATAGAGTAGCTTCGCTACTAATAAGAGGTATTAGGAGGGGGATCGGAGGGGATTTTTTTTTCTTAAATCCTAACCCTTGCGGGATCACTAACCTAGTGAGGCTGCCCTGTTCCCATTATATAATAATATTATCCCACATATTAATATCATAAACTATACCTTATCTAAACTATGAAGATTTTCTGTAGGACTGAGGATAATAGAACTATCACTGGTTCCTGTGTTTGCTGTTCCACCACCAATTCCAACAACACTGAAATAATAAATTTCTTTAAAAAAGGAATGAATCCTGAGGCTTTTTGTTTAAATCCTATCATTTCAATAACTTCTGAACTGATTAAGGGAAGCTTCAGATAGGTCCCGGGCTGATGTCAGACTATTATATTCTAGATTCATTCTTGAGATGGTTTTTCTAGCTTCCTCCTTAACCTCTTAGAATACAAAGCCCATACTATACTTCATGAAAAATCTCCTTTAATCTTTGAAAACATTCACTTAAAAATATGTTTTTATTACGCTTATCTTTATTGATGTTAGCCTAAACTATACTTGAAATATTTGATCAAGATGATTGATTCAAATCAAAACATGACTATAAATTACTGATATGGAGAACAAGATACTTATACATACAACCATCAATTTGAAAAGTACAAATATTCTAATTTAGAGGTTATTATGCATATTTAAATACTTAACTATAACTACAAACTGTACTGTTCATTAAAATTCGCTTTTATATACTATTTCACCTTTAAAGACACAACTTTTAAAATGTACCCAATTGAATGTACCAAAGCAAAGCATACATTTAAGAACCTAATCAAATTAAAAATGAAAAACACCTTGTTAATATATAAATATACAAACATTTCCCTTATTATCAAACTATCAACTACCTTTTAGATAAATTATCCTGTGTTTGAGAAGAATTATGATGCTTGACAATCCAATCCCTAAGATGACCCGCCCTGTGTAGCCTCCAGGGCTCGGGGCGGAATCCAAAATTCCTGATTGTCTCAGGTGAGGGCGTGAGCTCGAATACTGGCGAGGGGGGGTTGCTGATATCACAGTTGTAGTTGTAGTTGTTGTTGGTGGAGAATATGTTGTGGGCTGTGTCAGTGCAGCCAGGTGAACAACTGCTGGACTGATACGGCTGAGATCCTAATTCACAGATTTAAAGATGTCACAATTAGTTTTTCTACACGAGTATTGTAATGATTCCAAATACAAGGCAAAATTTTGATCCCTTTAATTTTAGGTATGATTCATTTAATTGCAATTGGTAATTTTCATTATTTCTTGTTAAACATAACCATATTAAAATGAATTAAATCCCTACAAAAATGTTTGGGCGAAATCTACTTTAATTGATTGAAATGAGAAATATTATTTTTTTACATGCAAAATTTGATTGAAATCCAAAAGTACAAAACCAAAAATATGTTTATGGGTGAAAAGAAATAAATGTGACACCTTTATTATCAGACACCGTTCCTGCCCTCCATCTTAAGTATGACGAGGACAGGGGGTGGCGTGATGCCCCAGGGTGCTGGGGAGGTCGTTTGGTACAAGGTTTATACAATATTTGGTGTGGGTTACTAGTATCCTCTGTTATGTTGGCTAGATAACTGTTTTGGCTGCATGTGGCACCATAGTCATCTAAGGATGCCAGGTTAGGCGTAGAACCTGACAAAGCTTTGCTAGCTGATTGATTTGGTTGATAATGCTGGAATAGGTTGGGTAGCCTTGTGTCTGATAAGCTAAAATCAGATAGGGAATCAGACACTAGGGATCTTACCCTTCTGTCACTACCACTGCAGTGACTAGCAGTGGCTCCATCAACTAGTTGGATAGGTATGTCTCTGTAATCAGTAATGTCTGCATCCAACTTGGGAGATTTTTGAGATTTCACTTGCCATACCGGCCGACCGTCTACCGATGCATCAAATGATATGAGTCTTTTGGTGCCAGCTCTGGCTTGTGGGGACCAGGATGGGGCCGCAGCCCCCCTGGCACCCTCACCACCACTGTCAGGTTTGTTTGGGGAAGGGTAGGGCAGAGCATTGTTGTTGTTGCTGTTAATTATTGGTATCTTTAACTTTAGACCCTTGCTTTGAAATCGTGAACTAACATATTTATTAATCTATGGCTTTACATTACACTATTTACTTTATCTTGTAAAGTTAAAGTTAATTGCAGATGTTCTTATAAATTGTATTTATTTATTTAATTTTGAAAAAACTTAGGATGTACACCTAAACCTTCCCTTCTCTGTCATAATCCTCCCTAATCCCTTTCCTAAATTACGTTCTTCAATAAACTTAATAATTAGGTTGGGTAAAGTATTATCTATGCAGAAGTATCATTGATACAAAGGGCTATGCACATACTTATTTTCAAAAACATTTGTGCAATTTTTTGCAATTTAACTTCAATCTAAGTTGAAACTATAATTCATAGAAATGAGACATGTCAAGCTGAATCTATTAGAGATGCCCTTGGATAAAATTAAGGTCAATGTAAGTGTCTGAATATGCAAATGATTATATCAATCAAACTGTTTGTATGATTGTGTGTTAGAGTTTTATAAAATATTTGCAAGCTGAGAAAGGACTCATTAAAAAACATTGCACAAAATAAATTTAGATAAAGTTGAATTAATAGACAAACAATAACATCTTAGAGGAGTAAAAAAAGCTATCAATACCCTCATCTAACGTGATTAATGCAAACAAATTAAATCATTTGAAAATTATTAATATTTATAAACTCTATAGAGTAGCTACAATTTAACAAGGATGGCAACATCGAGGCACATAAAATATGGAAAGGAAAAACGGGCAAATAAGTTTTAAAGCAGATGTGCAGCTAAAATAACAAATAAAAGAAAGTGAGAGAATGTACAACAATTTGAAGAAAATCACGAAACCTTTATGAAAAAAGATTTATTTCCTTTAAAGCATGACCGACAGACGGACAAAACAATGCAGACTAGATGCACATATGTTGTATGGATGAGAATCTTTACCGATTATTTCAGCTGTCTATTTTCAATGGCAGCCGAGAAAATCACATTTCTCCTATAGCATTGCAGACTGACTGACACACGTCCAATCAAAGTGAATTATAGTATAGCTTCGCTACTAAAAAATAATAATTCATGGTAAGCCTTTCACAAGTAGGACAAAAGAAGTTTTTCCCACTCCTTAAATTTTGAAAACACAAATAAAAATGCAGGGATATAATAGCATTTTTATGGAGAAAAAAAAAACATTAAAGATTGCACTTTTTAAAATATACAAGAGTTAGGGAGTTGAATCCATTTTTATAGAAGCAGAAATATAATCTATGATTATGGTTTGGACCCTCTAAAACTGTAATCTACCCTTCCACTTTCCCCTCTCTTGGTGAAGATATCTTCAACGCCGATACGATTTTTGAAATATAAGATTCCACTTTTGTCTCTATTGTTGAAGATATCTTCACCAAGAGAGGCAAAAGTGGAATCTTATATTTCAAAAATCGTATCGGCGTTGAAGATATCTTCACCAAGAGAAGGAAAGTAGAATCTTACATTTCAAAAATCGTATCGGCGTTGAAGATATCTTCACCAAGAGAGGGGAAAGTGGAATCTTACATTTCAAAAATCGTATCGGCGTTGAAGATATCTTCACCAAGAGAGGGGAAAGTGGAAAGGTAGATTACAGTTTTAGAGGGTCCAAACCATAATCATAGATTATATTTCTGCTTCTATAAAAATGGATTCAACTCCCTAACTGTACAAAGATGATTTTTTAATAAAGAGTTTTTAGGCACCTATATAATTCTAATTTATATTTATCCCTTTCATTCATGATTATGGAAAAATTCTTACAATCTTTGATCCTATGCATCCATTCAGGGGACAAGGCAACTGAGGGAAACTTATTTTGCCTCTAACTTTTCACAAATTGAAGATTTCATTTAGGACAAAATCCATAATTTGTACAAAGTTAATAATTATAATTTTCATCAATAACGTTTAATGTATAATAATGTAAGTGGCAAAATAATTTTCTTTAGTTACAATATCTCCAATCCTGAATAGATCAACTTGTAATGTAACATCAAAGGAAGGAAGTATTCAATTTGGGTTAAAAATTTGTAAAAAAAAATTCTGCGTAAATATTTTACTACGAGCTTGCTGTTATTTGTTTATCTCACATAATGTTTACAATAGTTAGGATGATGTCATTTATGTTGTGGTTAATTTTTTTTTTAGTTAAAAGGGATATGAAAATATGCAAAATAAAGCTTTAACAATAATGCAATGCAATCGCTTGACTTTTGAACCTGTTTTTCAAATCCTCCACCAGCTGGAAAAATGATAAGGACACCTCAAAATTTTTTTTTAGGGGTTGGAGGACAATGTTTATTAACCCCCCCCCCCCCCCCAATTCCCAGTGAAATATTATCCGCTTAACAGGTAGAGCTTAACCAAATCAGATGTATGTAACTATTCCTGTATCCCTGAACCTTAGTAATGCGATTCAAATTTTTAGTATTTAGCAAATATATTTTATTCTACTTATTTAATATTCATTCAGGCATAAAATTGTTAATTAGAAATTAAAGCCTATCAATTTCTTTAAGGAAAAGAAGGGACAGATATTGTGAAGAAAAAATGTATTACAGAAAACTTTCATGAAGTAATGATCTCTACAGTTTTTAGTTAACAAAATATTTTATTAGATAGTTCTTTAAACCTAAAAATAGCTAGTTTTTTAAAAACATTCAACGGTTAATAATGCTACTCTACTTTAGGACACAATTTCTAAATTTTATAAAACTAGGTAATCATTTTTGTTTATTGCAGGAAATTAACTTATTATCAATTATTATTATAATTATATTTATGAAATTACGCAATGGTTACCATTTTTCGAAAAGGTTTACTCTTATATTTCAGAACATAAACTAATATTTGTCTTCTAATTTGTATGCTTGGTAATATGATTCTTTCCCCTAAGGGTAACATTCATTGAAAATTACCTTTTTTTAATTTGTAATTTTTAGCAATTTTTGCAAATATTTTTACACCTAATTCTATTATTCTTTTAAATCATTTGTGCACAGTTATATATAAATTATCTGGGTTAGGAACAAGCATGTTTTGTAACTTATCTTATTTTAGTCTTTACATTTCTTGACATCTTAAATCGTGTTGTAAAATAGCTATATATACATGAGACAAAAAGACAACATGTAAATTTTTGTGTATGTGTATATTCATTTTAGGAGCAAAAATTATATTTAAGTATCGAATGTATGTATGTCTAAAGTACATAAATACCCTATAATACAGGGATCTAGAGAGATAGGACAATAGACAACAAATTGATGTACATGATCTCTAATGATACAAGTTTCTTTAATAGTTCTCAAAGTTTTAGCCAACGAATGAGGATCTATATTTATTAAACTTTGGTTACCAGTAAATTTATATTTCAATATCACTTCCATTCCAGCAAAAATTTACTCATAAAATTCATCAGGCAAATAATTTATTATTTAAGGGAAGCCCACATTTCTTAGGTAAGTAACTTTCAGTAGAGCTCCACAGAAATGGCCCAAAAATTTAATAGATTTCTTGTATATATACATAAAAAGATTAACTTGTTTCTATATGATTAACATTTCATCAGTAATATGTACAAAAAAGTTACACTGTAATGACAAATATTGTCCTAGTTAGAAACACCTTTACAAATTGAAAAATTCACCAAAGCAAATATTGCTCATGTGTCAAGTTGACAGTGTGTAAACAATATACTAATTTGTATACAGGCTATTTTATTTTCTGAATTGAAAACATTACCCGTTTATTTCAGTATCAGTAAGTTTGAATAATGTTAGCTAATAATAAAACTACAATTAACAAGAAAACCTAGCATTAGTATTTCCAAAAGCAAAGAATGATGCATAACAATCTTAGGCATCTATGAAATAATATCAATCAAAGTAGTTCATATCTATATTCAAAGATAAACATATCCTATTACCTACATAGATTAGTTTTTTTTGTCTTAAGCTAAAAATCTCAGAAAATGCTGGTCCAGATTTGTTGTGCCTTTCAGGTAAGCTTTTTAAATATCTTGGGGTGGTTTTAGACTAAAGAAGAAGCAACTAGTTTAGAGTAGCTGCGCTACAACAAAGGAATGATCTCATAAATTCTCATTCTATTTTATGCATTTTTTCACCTAACCCTAATGGGGTAGATAGGGTAAAAAACAAATCTACTGTTTTGTAAATATGAGGAAAGGGATTTTTTACTATTTCAAATGGCAAATAAGGTGAAAGAAACTTTTAAACAGGGGTTTGATTATATATAAAGAACTTTTAAAGGAAAGTATTTAGCCCTAAACTTTCTCTAATTACTCATTACAATTCTATCAAAGTGAGCCCCCACCACAACAGATGTGCAAATTATTCAAATTTTAATCCAAACAAAAGAATTAAATAAAAGGGGTAAATACAGGGATCTAAAGGGATAAGACAATGGACAATAAATTGATTTACTTCCAAATAATGATAAACAAAATTATGCCTTACTATTAGTAGTTAAAACGTTTGAACATTCAACTTAATGAAACCACCAATCAAAATTTAATAAATGTCCTAAAACATTTTAAGACAACAAATAAGAAACTTCATTAAACAACTTTGGGAGACTAGTGTAATAAACAGCCCAATGTCCCCTCCTTCGCCCCTGGGTAGATAACATATGAATTTAAATTATTCTGCATTTTAAGAGTGCAGCTACTATATAAATGGGGTATAAGCCATCCGTCAATATACGAGATGTCGTAATGTTTCAGAGGATATGCAAAACAAACAAATAAAACAAGCTAAAGGGATAGTTTCACGAAGTGCGTTTAAAAAAAAATAGTGAACTGTAAGTTTTTTCTATTTTAAATAACGTAGTAGTGCATAATATAAAGTTATTGATTAAAATTAAGAGATTTTACCAGGGATTTTCCTTAAAAAATGAGTTTTTCATTTTTATTTTCAACTTCGTTGCGTGTTATATATGGCAAAAACTTTTTTGTCATAAGTACAACTTTAGATAGCATTTACTAGTTAATAGAACTTTAAACTTTTTATACAACAAAATACACATAACAACAAAGAATGACCAATAAAATATTCAGTATGGTACTTAGAGTAGTGATCTTTTTATATGTCTTAGTAGAATATATTAGGCATTTGATAGATATGATTGTGATAAAGAATTTTATCATTGACCTGACCAAACTTTTTTTATTTGACAATATCTAAAAGAGTTAGTGATTTGCAACATAAATTACATGAGAATGGTCTTTTTATATATATATATATTGTATGGTTAGTTGGTATTTCCGCGTGAGATAATGTTTATATTGTAAGTAAACCGGACGGTTTTCTTTATTTTTTTAAAAAGAATTTATAGAAAACCTGTTCTATAGTGAACCTGACGTTATTTTTCATGTTTTTTAAGTAACTTGTCCCAAGGGGAACCCCTGTTCAATTTTTTTATAACTCTTGTGAAATATGTGGAAAAAGATTATCTAAAATTGGTGTTTTGGCTATACATATTTGGAAAAAAGTAGACCATTCTCATGTAATTTATGTGGCAAATCTCTTTAACTTTTTTCGTTATTGTCAAATAAAAAAAGTTTGGTCTGGTCAATGTTAAAAATTCTTTAACATATAATCATATCTATCCAATGCCTAATATATTCTACTAAGACATATAAAAGTTCACTACTCTAAGTACCTTAACTCTTTAAATACACTTCATAGAACTATCCCTTTGCTTAGAAACAACTTTTGAAACATTTTATTTGCTGAATATACCATAAAATTTACAAACCTACAGTTTTAATGTTAATGTGATTTCATCTTAATTATTTTGCAGATTTTTTTTGATAATGTAATCAAGAGTTTATTTTAAATAGCTCAAATAGAGAAATATGACACTGAATTAACTTATGTAAAGCGAAGATTTTTTACAATTAGTGTTTATTTGTATGTCAGTCTATCCCTTTGTAACCGAGTTCTATTTTAGGCATATTGGTTTCTTCCTATTGATTATACTCTTATAATAAGTCATAATTATCAACGCTTTATTATCTCTACCAGTAAAATAAGTAACTGTAAAATATTTAATGATAATGAAAAGCCATAGATTTCCTAATTGGCATACTACTACGTAATCACTTTTCACTTATTATTATAGAGATAACACTATGAAAACAATTCTACAACTAATCAAATAATTTATATTTTAACTTTATAATACTATCACTTTAATGATAACATGTGTTATCTTTTTATAACATCATTTTTGTTTGTTTAATGATGAAATAAGTTTTTTTTTACTTAAATCCAGCAATTTCTAAATTCGTCATATAGTGTAAGGACCAAAGGTTAAGTTTAACTGAAGAAATATGGTTTATAAATGAGTCATCACCAAAAGTTTGCAACTTAATATTTCACAATAACATTTTATTTTAATTCAATAAGTCATCAGATTTTTAAAATTGTACTGAAAATGACTTTCATATGAAGTCATCAGTTTTATAACAATCACATGTAGCAACATATGAAGCATTTTTTTCACCTACATATGCATTTTTGCAGTATGTGTGTTTTATTTTTAAACCGGTATTAAATCATTGATATAAATAACAGAAAGTTTACAAAATTGTTTATTAAACACAGCTGAGATTAGTTGAAAGAGAAAGAAATGATTGTGCGAGTGTTTTGTGTTTTAAAAGAAATCCACTCCAACTGTGTGTGTGACTGTGTGTGTGTGTGTGTGTAGCTGTGTGAACATTTTACTACATGGGTTCGGTGGGTAGAAAAGAGAGAGGGATAAAAAAGAGCTAGGAGAAAGTGAGAGAGATAAAAAGAGTGGGGGCGCCTAAGCGATGCTGTCATGTATATTACAGCGGTGAAAAGTGTGTGTGTCTCTGTAATTTGTGTGTGTTCAAAATATTACGTCACCACCTATTCTAGACTAACATATATTTTTAAAGCTCTATGGCGGTGTCTTAAAAAATTTCCTACCATATAATCACTCTTTAATCTCAGTGCAATCTTGCTTATAATTAAACTGTAACATCATAAATTAAAGATTTTTAAAAACCAAACTCAGGCTAGTCAACTATAATTTCAAGCCTTTACTCCCCGCGTTAATTTAAATATTTACGCTAGGGAAAAATATATTTAAATGTAAATTGAAAAATATTTCTTTACTTTCGAAAAGGCTTTATCTAAGACTAGCGGCTACGCCCCTAAAAGCCTCTAGGGGCACTTAAGGTAGGAGAGGGAAAAGTTGACCTCATCCCATTTTAAATTTGAGTTTCAAAAGAGTAAAAAAATATTATTTGGGGGTAGGGAGGTGAAGACACCCTCCCCAAAATAGTTTAAAAACTTCCAAAGACCTATAAGAAGCTTCACTGTAAAGGAGAACAATATCGGTTTAGCATTTAGCGAGATCCTTAGGGACAGACAAAAAACGCTTACTACTTTATATAATAGGATAACAAGTATAATAATGTTTATCTTTTTTGGTTAGCTGTAATCGATCGAATGTATGAAAAATCAGAGAGAGGGCGGAGATATTGCAATGTTTTTTAACAACTTTATCTCATTAGTTGGCTCCATAACTTTGGGTACTTTCACTCATTTTTGATAGATTGGTTCCAAACTTAAGTGTCCAAACCTTTCAACGAAATATTTTAATTTACAGAAAGTTGTATAAATTTATCGTCTATTGTCTTATCCCTTCACACTTATTAAATTTAACCAACCAAAGAATTTTTTATCCAATCTTAACCAGACAAATGTCATCTAGCTAAAAAAGATGCGTAGATTTCATTTCTGGCAACCAGAAAATCCGCAGAAATCGAATTCATGAGATCCAAAAAAGTTTCATTAAAAAAAACCTTACACCAAAAATAACAAACAATAATTATAACGACGACTTAGTTTCTTTTTCCTGTTTAATACGAATATTGAAACTTATTTTCAGGCATGCATGTTTGTTGGTATAGTACTTTTTTTAGAAACCAAAATACAGACATATTTAAAACTACGAAATTGTATATTAGTCACTAGAAAGATTATATTTTTTTTCTTGCTTTAAAACAACTTTTTGTACATAAAAACCCGTATTGTCTTCATTATTGACACAAACATGCATGCTGTATAGTTTTTAAAAATTTAGTCAAATAAAATACCTGATTAGAATACAAAGCAAGAAATAAAGGTTATCAACTCCCTATGAGCTTTTTGTGTTAAATAGAATTATTAATAAGAATAAAAGGGTTTCAAAAAAAAGTAAAATAACAAAATGTTAGGTGAATTGTTAATATTAAATCAATCAAAAAATGTTTTACATTCTTATAATTAATTTCAATAAAACATATATATGCTCAATAAAGGTTATTTATAATTATGAATTCTACCAGACTAAAATATAAAAGGGGAAATAGTTTATGAAGACGACACAAAATGATTTTAAAAATTACTTATTTTTATCTTTTTTTTTTTAATCTTTAACAATTCTAATGTTTTTATTATGTAAATATATAAAGTATTATTCAAACTTAAAGGATTTAATCTTTTTCTTTGTAATTTATATGTCAAAACAGTGTAAAAATGAAGTTCTTAATTACGAATTTTCAAATCATTAGATTTTAATACAATTTATTATGGAAATAAAGAATAATTTCAACAAAAAAAAATTGCTACAAAAAGGCTTACTGTATTATTAAACTGACTTAATTGTATAATTGCATTTATTTTGTTTATTTACCTTGCAAAATGAGTGTTTAAGTGCTGCATTGGTTAAAATCAAACCTAAAAGTGCTCTTTATTCAGTGACAGAGTGAAAAAAATATATACCTTGTTTTATAGTTTTTGATCTCTTTTTTTATATATTTTTATCTGATATGTATATCAAAATTTAAAAGTATCTATTTCATTAGATATTCATACTTAACTAAGACGTCTTTGTTACTTTTTGCACTATATTTGCTCTAAAAAGGATTCTTTATCTGACTTTTACATTTAAAATGAAAGATTTTATGCCAATTTTTGTGTTGACTGTAGAAAAAAATAATTATTTTGTTTATATGCAATTTTCTATAATAAAATGTGAGAAATGCCTTTTTTCACATGTAGGGCGAAAAAAGTAACACTGAAAATATTTTTTACGTCTTAAGCATGTCCTAAACTCAAAGATAATAAACTTTCATAAAAGATTTATTTCAGAATATGTCATTTAGGGCATAAAATTAATTTTGCAAATTAACATTGCAAATGTTTGCCAATAACTTTTAAAAATGATTTCTGCGGATTTTCTAATTTACATGGGTGTTTTCTACACATTTTCCCCTTTCTAAAAATACCTTCCTCATAAAGATTGGCTTCCGGAAAGTATATACTTTTCCAAAATGATATGTGCCTTTAGATCACTGAAAATGTATAATATTACATTGGAAGTAGAATATAAAAGAAACACACAGATACATTATTCTTAATTTACCTACTTTTTATCCTCCTTTCTAATTATCTAATTACAGTTAATTATTGTTCTAAAATGACACAGAAAACAAAGAAAAGGGTCTCAACAAAAAAGACTTCATTCCTCTATTTTAATTTGGTGCAGATTTGAATATAGTGAGTAAAATATCTTTGCTACAGAGGGCGATAAAGCAATGACTCACAAAGTATTTCATTTCATATATGTATTTCTTTTCAGTATTTCAGTAGCTGTGTTTATTTTAAACTTTGCAAGATTACGTTCGATTTAACAAACAGTATCATCCTTGTCTAATATGCACAGGTAAATTTGAAGAATTTGTTAACTGTAAGTGACAAATTAACCGTGAAATAACTCAACAAAAACATCCACATTTTACACATTTTGTTCTACTTTAATGCTTAGGTTTCAATTTTTACATTTAAAAAAAAAAGCAGGGATCTAAGGGGATAAGTTTATGTCATGAATATTTTTGCTTAACGTATAAATTAGCAGTTTCATAAGTTAACCCAAGGCAGTTAAGTATATTTGGGTATCAACACGATAAAATTAATTTCCGTATTGGTATACCTCTCAGGGATAGAAAGAGGGTCAAATGAAAACTGATACAGTCCATTATTTATTACAAAAACGCCTTTAAATGGTTAATTTGTATTTTTGTTAGATAGATAGCTAACTCATTTTCTATGATTTCATATCTATAATACAAAGTAGAACGATGTCTGTCTGAAGCTTAAGATCTCAGTAACCACTGAACCGATTGGGCTCTACTCTTCAAGAAATATACATACTGGTTCTGGGATGGTTTTAAGCTATAATAATTCACTACAAATATTGACATCCTTTTCTTTCGAGAAATTTGATGGTGTATCACTTTTTTTCTTAAGAGTTGACGTTCTCTTTTAAAATTATATTCAGCATCCAATAGACATTAAAGTAATATATATAGAGTGATAAATAGTATTTGTAACCCTGTTCTCAAAGGCCTTGTACCGTCTGTGGGTTGGGTCTTTCAAATCAGCTGAATCTTTCAAAAATGTAAATACAACCGGGTGCTGGCAAAAAAAACAAAAAGCAAATTGGAAACTAATGTGAACACAAGGACGCCCAAGCTTTTTACTTTGAATGAGGGGTTCCATACGTTTAAGGGGAATAATCAAACGTATTTAAAAAAAACTTGTGGGGTGTAAAATAAGATATTTCAAAGTCTAAAGGGGTGAACACCCCTTTACCCCTTTTTTTGGACGTCTATGTATGAGCTGCACTAATATTTGCATAAATCCTAGTTAAATTAATTTTGCATTGTCTACATACTGTTCAATTGTTGAAAAATATTTGGAAAAATATCTACTGATCTCAAAAAACTGACAATTACCCAATTACTGAAAATAAGGACATAGTTAATTTGCCACCACCTGAGAGAGAGCTCAACCCTTTATGGAAAAATAATTGAAAACAACGTAAATTCAGGCAAAAAATAAATTTGGGAACATCTGCAATATATTAGTTCTACATTTGTCGCTAGATGTCACTAAAAACTTAATAATTTTGATTTGCAACAAAGTATTCACATCATTAGGAAAAATGTTATATTAATCACAAATAACTAGGTTTAAAAATGCAGTAGTGTAAATCGGAAAAGATGATTATGAATTTAATTGTATAGTCAGGAGCCTAGTTGTGAAAATTTGATAATGGCAGTTTTAAATACTTCACTGAAGTTTAGACAGAAATGACAATTTTACACAAAAATTGTCCCTTTCTTTTTCAGAAAGCAGAAGAAAGCATTAAACAGCTGAAATTAGATCGCAAAGTTTAATGAAATTGTTTTTCGTCTGCAACGCTTTAGGTCTTTGCAATTGGAAATCAAATAGTAAGCTCTTTATACATCCATTCTATAAATTTATTCAATAGACGAGACCTTAAAACCTCAAAACCATTGGGGAAAAGAAAGTAGTTTATATTAATTTATAACACTAAACAAAAATACAAGCCTTTAATTGCATTTAAACTGCGCAGAAAAGAATTGCTCCTGTTTAATTGCAAATACATTCCTCTTTTTTACCTTTCCTTTATCACTGTGTGTGTAAGTTGAGTAAAATATTAATGATGTCATCTTGTGATAGCCTGATATCTAGTTGCCGAATGTGTACGCAGTTTCCTGAGTGTTTCCTCATCCTAGCTCAATATTTACTACTAGCTAAAAAAGCTTCAAACTTCAAAAAAAAAAAATCAAAATTTAAAAAATTCAAATTTATAATGTATATTGTATAAATCGTTTACACATTCAAATTTTGATTTTTTTAAGGGAAGTTTGAAGATTTGTAGCTAGTAGTAAATATTGAGCGAGGATGAGGAAACACTCAGGAAACTGCGTACACATTCGGCAACTAGATATCAGGCTATCCATCTTGTAGTATGATCAGGAATTTAAAGGATAAGGATAAGGCAATGGGCGATAAGTTGTACATCCACAACGATGATGCACAAAATTATCCCTCTTGTATATTACAATTAGTGATTGCAACGTTTGGACGCTCATTTTAATAAACCAACCAATCAAAAAGTCAAAAGTCCCAAAAGTTGTTTTGCCAACGAATTACCTAACCTTCCATAGTAAACAAACAAAAAACTACCCTCCATCCTTATTCTCAATTGATTTTAAAATTAGGGGGGAGGGGGTATTAATAATCAACCGGCAACTTGTGGTAAAGCACCGATGAACTTATTGTGAAGCTGGTTTTTACGTTTCTAAAAAATACACAATCTTCTATGTATCCCTTATATGGTGTTAATATTTAACTAATTAATATCATATTGTGATAAGGTCTTAAATAAATCAGAAAACCTATTCTATGGATTAAAATATAAAAGATAAATATTATCAATAACAGAAATGAAGTGTCCATTTTGTCCATGATAATTTAATTTAATTTATTACTTGAGGTTATCTGTTTAGAGTGAGAGAGAAGCCATGTAAAGATCATAAGATTTACTAAAATGCATTGACACCATTTTATGATACTATTTTTAATCGAGGAAGCAAAGGAACATCAAATAAAACTAATCTAATACTTTGTCTTCCTAATTACATACCAGCTACCAAAGGCTAGATTTAACACATAAGAATAGATGTAAAGATAGATTTAGTCGACTTTATTCCATCCCTGTATCCATGGTGTTTTTAATTTTGACGTCATATTTAAACTTGGCGGGCAATTTTATCTGATAACATTTAGGACATGTCAATGATTTTGACACATTCAAATTAACTTGGGCCTTATTAGTAGCGAAGCTACTCTATAATTAGAAATGTCCGTCCGTCCGTGTGTCCGTCCGTCCGTGTGAGACAGAATAGGGGAAACGTGATTTTCTCGGCTCCTATTAAAGATAGACAGCTGAAATTTTTTGACAACATTCCCATTAATAAGGAGCACAATTAACTATAAAACATCAAGGGCGGTCGGACCCCTTTCTAGCAGGTTTTAGGCTATTTTTGTATGTTTCACATTTTCTCCATATCTTCAGTGTTTATAGTCCGATTTTCAAAAATTTTTCAGTTATTGATATCAAAATTAAATTTCCTGTCGTTTACAGAAATCAACCATGACGGCCACACTGCCATTTTGCAGGTTTTAGGCTATTTTTGTATTTTTCACATTTCCACCATATCTTCAGTGTTTATGGTCCAATTTTCAAAAATTTTTCAGTTATAGATATGAGAATTAAATTTCCCGTCGTTTAAAGAAAACATCCATGACGGCCAGACTGCTTTTTTGCAGGTTTTAGGCTATTTTTGTATTTATCACATTTTTCTCCATATCTTCAGTGTTTATGGTCCGATTTTCAAAATTTTTTCAGTTATAGATATCAAAATTAAATTTCCCGTCGTTTAAAGAAAACAACCATGGCGGTCAGACTGCCTTTTATCAGGTTTTTGGCTATTTTTATATGTTTTACATATTTCCCCATATATTTGGTGTTTTTGGTCCAATTTTCAAACTTTTTTGGGATAAATACACTTTAAATCTACTTTTACGTATTTCCATCCACGATTTTTTGTGCTTCGCTACTTATGGATGTTGTCATCCTTGTTTTCATATCAATTTGTCCAAATGTCTTTTCGTTCTGGGTTGTTTAATCACAACAAAAATAAGATTTTATACTTTAACACATATAAACCATAATGATATGCATATATACATACAATTATAAATTTTAGTACAACCAACCATAGACGTCCAAGGGGGGGGGGGGTAATGGGGCGATTACCCCCCCCCCCAAACGAATTTGGGGGTGCCGTACGCACCCCCAAAAATTTTTTCATTTTACCCCCCCATTTAAAATTTACCCCTACCCTGGGGGTGCCGTAGGCACCCCCAACCATTTAGGAGGGGGTATTTACCCCCCCAAACATCTCTAACAAAAAAACTTTTTGCGCGCATTTTTAATACTAAATTTTTGATAAAATTTAAATTACCCCCCCCCCCCAAAAAAAAATTTTACCCCGGGGGTAAATTATAGGGGGGGTAAACAAATTTTACCCCTGCCAACAGATTTCAGGGGGAGTAATTACCCCCCCCAAGCAAATTTTACCCCCCGGGGTAAAATTTTTTTTTGGGGGGGGGTAAAAAAATTGCCGCGCCATTTAACCCCCCCCCAAAATAAAAAGCTTGGACGCCCCTGCAACCAACTCAAATACATTTAAACATACAAATATGAATAAAAATAAAAATAATGTTTCTACACAAACTATGATATTCTAAATTATAGTAAAGTAATAATAATATGAACATAATATGTTTAGTTTGAATTCATCAAATGACGGATAATTATAGTTGATATTTAGTAATAGAGATTTTCAAATATGCTAATTCTGGAAATCCTTCACACATTATTTCACTTGACCTGTGTGTATGTACATTATTCATATGATAAAGGAAAACTTACAATAACAGTACGTTCCCACAATGTGCCTATCGAGCACTTACCCCCTTCCCACCCTATAGTTTGCAATAAATGCATAACCCTTGTAGTGCTCTAACCCAACATATTCTAACCCAACCTGAAGTAATAAAAAACAAACCCCTCCGCCTAGCTTTCAATTTATTTCAGACTTTATAGAGAAGGGGGGGGGGGGGGTGCTCGACAATGCACTTTGAGGGAAATCGCCATAAGATGACCTTACCTTGATTCTATGGACTCAACGTGACCGCTGTCATTTGTCTCTGAACTAGCTGCAATCCTGAAAAATAAATCAATAGGTAATAATCTTTTAGTATTTTAAACTTTTCCTAAGTGTTAAATTAAGAAATAAGGAATATTAACAGCAAAACTATTTAATCAATAAGCACTTTCATGTAGTCTTGCATGAATCAACACATTTATAGTTTTAAGTTTGGGCCAAAAAATCAGCATAAAGCTTCTTGTTGACCTGTTAATATATACTTCTATTTCTGACATAAGTGAAATGTCCATTATATAGCAAAGTCACAAAGATGTCTTTGTGTAGAGAAGAATGTCGCTTACCGCTGAACCTATATGATTCTTCATAACAGTAAAGCCTCCTAAAAGTCTAGATAAGTTTTGTAATTTCCCAAGGGAAATTGTCCTTAAAAATACCCACTAGGTAAAGAAAAAAAAATTTTACGTGTTCTTTTTTTAAACTAAAATTAGAGGGTTGATGTACCTCCCTCCCCCCTTCTTCATTCTCCCAAGTGCCCCTAGAGGCCACTAAAGGCGTAAACGCAAGTTAAGTAAATTAAAATAAATGAATTACCTTGAAATTGTTCTAGAAAACCTCTCAGCTGAAAACAAAAAATAACATTAATAGGTATAAAAATATTTTTAGTTAAGAAAAATTAACAGATTTTAGCTGTGATATTGTAAAAGATTGCTTTTGGGCTTTTAGTGCTAAAAATAAAATGAAATGGTTTGATATAATGATATAAGAATCAGCTTGATATTTAAAGATTTTTAAAATAAAACTTTGGTGGTAAACAGAAAGGAATGTTTAGTTACTTTCTTAAAAGTATTACATTGAAAATATATCGATCAGGGGCCAGCAAAATAATTCCATTTGAGATTGCTGAAAATTTGGATCTTTGTGTGGCGTTATGTTGACTTCGTATGTCCTATAACAAACGGGATGTGGGTAAGAAGGGAGGGGAAAAAAGGAAGTTGGTTGTGGGGAAATTTTCACTTATAATTGTTAGTTAGAATCCCTGTCCTTGTCCCTAATATTTATCACAATGAAAATAGTTATTTATCGCGTCGTATTCTAAAACAGCTTTTCGCGGATTTAAAAATGTAAAATTATAAGATTAAGACCAGTTTTTAAGCCCCGAGATGCCAAAGACACAGGCTATAAAAATGGTACAATTTTATATTCGTAGAAAACTGGATGTTTTACGATGCTTTTCATAAATTTTTGAGTATAACTGAGAACCGGTTCTAAGCCAGCGGATGTTAATCGGTTTCGAAGCTATACTGAAAAAAGTTTGTACCTGGAACTGAGATACTTCTGGATAGTTCTGGAAGAGGACTGGCTCCAGACATATTCAACTTACTCATCTTCTTATTTCTCTTACCCATACTAAATTAGTTAAATCATATACTAATCTTACTAATAGGAACAGGGACAATCTTTATATAGGAAAAGGTAATGTAACAAATATAATTTTGTCTAAAAACATTGCTGTAAGAGCAGCAATCTGTAATGAAGTAAAAATATCAGGGATGTTAAGAGATAAGACACAACGTAGGGTAAGCGATGATAAACAAAATTACCCCTTCAGTGGGTTAAAAATATTAATTGAGAAGTAGCTTTAACCAACCAATACTGAAACCAACGAATGAAAGTATTTATTGAGTACCAGAATAATCTACAGTCCAGTGAAAAAGTATATCCAATGATCCATTGCATTCATTTCAGCAAAATTGTGTGTGTATGTATACTGACGGACGGACTTATACAGAAACATTGCCACTTAAAAAAGTAGCAAAATGTTAAATTTGTCTTCTTTTTGTATTCAATTTTCTATAGGTATTTCAACTAGAGTTTTTCTGACCTATTACATTTTTCAAAAATACTTTTCTTTGTCTATGATTAGAAATGATTAAAAATTACACATGTGTTTATCTCAAAATATGTTACATCAGCACCATGATATATGCATTAGTTTTATTTATTATAAAAAAATAATTAATGATTTTTTTATGTAATGTTTACTTTAATAAGTGTGCCTTGTTGCCATGGAATAAAATAAAAATTTTTAAGAGATCCTTAAAAAATCAAATATTATAATTTTCAGAAAGAGGGTAAAATCCGTAAGTGGCGAAGCATTGCAAAGGAATATTAATGATTTATAAGTTTAAAGAAATCTGGACATAATTTTTTTTTTTATCAGACCATTAAATCACAACACAAGAAATTATTAACGGGCATATAACTGTCAGACATTTGTTATTGTAGCAATGCTTTGCTGCTGATAAAAATAACTTACTCAGCAATGAAAGGATCCTCTAGCAATTCGGAAGCTTTTGGCCTCTTTTCCGGATCTGCTTCAAAGCATCTCATTATGAATGTTTTAGCTGTCTCGGATAGTTCCTGTAAAGATAACAACTTTAAAATGATTTGAGGTCATCACAGCTGTTAAAATACAGAAACGCCTAATCTTAAAGGGCACATTTTTAGATAAACCTATGGAGATTATAAGCCTAGGTATAAAACAGCCTGAAACCTGACCAAAACTAACTGAACCTTTCCCAAAATAGTTCACCTGAGGTATTTCTGGAGGCATTTTGTAGAATCCAACTTTAAACATAGCTGCTTCTGGGGTTCCTGAAAATAAAAGGATTTTAGGATCATGTAAAGAAAATGAAGTAACAGATTTCGTGATATTTACACAGTAGCTTTTCTATCCCCTGCGGGGCAATCATTAACATTTACCTAACCTTAAATAACGACGAAAGGGGAAAAGTCGAGCATCCTCTTTCAATTTTAAAAGAACGGTAGATTTCTCTTGGGAGGTTGGATGGAGGTACACTCCCCAAAAATATTTAAAATTTCGTTTTGCTCGTTACTTTTATATAATACAAGAGGCTACGCCCCTAGAAGCCTATAGGGGTACTTAAGGTAAGGGAGGGAAGGCAACCTATCCATAATTTTCAATTTATGTTTTAAAAAGTAAAAAAAAAATGGGGGGGGGGTTAATTTTTTTCCAAGGGTGATTTCTCTTGGGAGGGTGGAGAATGAGATACCCTTCCACAACCTTCAATGGCCTGGTAATCTAAGGGTTCCGGTTCAAGCCCTGCCACGTACAAAATTAACTCTGATGAATTGAGCCATACTGATGAGCCCTAAAAGGGCGAAACACTGCGTCTATGGATACTTTATATAATAGGAGGATTAATGTCAATATATCTTGAATATGATGTTCTTACCTAATTCAATGAAAGGAGGGTTTCCAGTTGCCATTTCCACGACAGTACAGCCCAGAGACCAGATATCGGCAGGGGCCCCGTAGCCCCGCTGTCCTTTGTCAATTACCTGAAATTTTACAATACTTTAAGTTTTACAAAGAATTTCATTAAATAAAATCTGTTCTATGCATCTAGAGCTGCCAATCCAAATTCAATAAAAGTCCCAAAATTCTTTAGACAACTGAAATAAGAGATAACGAGGTTATAAAACTTTGGGTACTAGTGACATTTTTAGACTGGTATCCTCTCCCCCCCCCCCCCCTTATTTTAAGTTTGATTTACATTTCATTATTAATTGTCAAGTTTAGCTAAATATTAATCCTACCTCTGGGGCCATATATTGAAGGGTTCCAGTGAATGTTTCCGTCATAGGACAGATACCCGCCAGTCTTTTGCTGGTACCAAAATCTGATATCTTGACAACACCGCTGTACGTATTCACCAACACGTTATCTCCCTGAAAGATTAATAAAGTGATATAAGATTTCGGGAAAAAAAAATATTTAGGTTTTGTTATGTCTAACTGAAAACTGGTATTTTGAACCTGGGCCTTGGAATTTTTAATTTTAAAGCAGAGAAACTAAGAAAATGGCCCTCCTTAATTTTTTTTTACTTTTTGTATTTCAAACTAAAATTGAAAATGGGATGGAGTCTACTTCCTCAACCCACCCCAAGTGTCGCTAGTTAATGTAGAAGATATAAATGTTGTTACCTTGATATCTCTATGTACAATTTTCTGATCATGTAAGTACTTGAGACCCTCCAATATTTGCTTTGTGTAGTAGGCAATGGTTCCTTCATTTTCTTTCAGAGGTCCCCATTTAGATCTAAATAGGTAGATATATTTATCAAAAATGATTTACATACAGATTTTCCTCAAGGAAAAAAAGGATTTTCTGCAGGGTTGTAATGTAACGTAAAGTTATATAGATGCTTCAAATATTACATTGTAATTTGAAGGTTGGGTTCTTGCATCTAAAGATAATTTTGAATTATATATTTTATTTGGCTTGGAGGGTGAGGGGAGATTTTAGTGTGAAAAGGGTAATCCACTCCTGAAGATCAATTTCTTAAGAAAGTAAATACCATTTCAATTCTATAATTATAGCAAATGAATTTGATTTAAGGAATAGTTTTAAAAAAGGCTAAATATATTAGAGGTAACATAGAATAAAATTTTTAATATGATTGGACATGTTGAAGGTTTTGCTGCATGCAGATCACATAAACTATGCGGAAGAATTTATACCTAAGAAGGGCAGACAGAGATCCACCAGGGACTTGCTCCATAATAATCTTGAAATATCCATCTTCGGACAAGGAACCAAGATACTGCACAATATTTCTAAAAAAAAATATTATTATAGTCATATCAATTTCATATTATAATGATTTATATAAATATTAGTTGATTTGGCCATAGCCTCTAAGTGACGGCGAGATGGGTAATAAAAATTGCATAAAACAACACTAAGTCATTTTAAAAGCTTCCCTACAAAGAGCAGCAAATCATGAATAGCAATTTCAGAGATATTTGGCTTCAGACAAAAAACGTGTAATTACTGTACACAAAAAACATGTCGTTTTTATTTATTCTATTTTCATCTTTTGATTATTTTTAATTACAAAACACGAGTGTAATATATAAGGTAGTGAGTTGGTCAAAAAAATCCCTAGTTTTTCTACGAGCTATCTATTTTTGATTTTTACAGACGAATATACCTTAATTAGAATGTAGCTGCGTCTCTGGAAAAAAATAACTGCTGACCTGTGTCTTAGCTGTGAATGAAGCTTGATTTCTTCGTGCAAGGGCTGAACATCGCCTAGATTCTTTTCTGGCACCTCTTTTACTGCCACCTACAAATAAAAACTGCAAAATCTTCCTTATTTGATTATTTTCGTTGCTTGTCAGTTAGTTTTGTAGAAGAAACTTGAAGACCTATTTCAGTCCAAATAACTTTAAGCAATAACCACCAAAGTGTCTTGTCGAACAGAGAACCCTAATGGATATTTTTTTTTTGTAAACTAGGTCAGTTTAGGTTGGGTCAAATTGGGAAACTGGGTAGCCCAGAAAGGTTAGGTTACCATAGGTTAGGTATGAGAAAAAGACTCCCAACCCTTATTTTTCAATTATTTTGAAACTAAGGGGGAGAGTTCAGTGATCCATAAGCTTTTTGAGGGAAAACAGTATACTTAAAACACTAATATGATAAGTAAAAGGTAGACTAACCTTTATTTGAGTATATTTATCTCTGGCTGCATAAACAACACCATAGGTACCCTTGCCCAATATAGTCTTGTTATTCTTGTCATCAATATCATACTCTACTTCTATCTGACCTGTAAAAGAGTTCTTCATTACTTTCAGGTTAATATGACAAAATCCACAAGGCAAAACACTAAAATCAAACGGTAGTACAAACGAACGTTGCAGCTTGCTGTCCTATGTTACGTATCATTATTCCAAAACTCAGATAAATAGAATTATACCTATCATAAATAAATGTTGTCAAAAAAAAGTTAAAATCAGAAAGTTTTAAATCGACGTACGGACTTTTGGTAACGATTATAGAGTTGCTACTATTTCTAGATCGTACTTAACTGTTACTTGAATCACCATGGAAAGTTTGAAATTGATAGGAAGATTCTAACATGCCCAAATTAACGATAAGAGCTATCTGTTACGTATAACAAAGACAGAATATAAATAAATAACTCAGCAACAACCATCATAAAATAATAAAATGCCAATGTTTACCTGAATCTGCATCATTATCCAGATCAGTGAACATACCGTCTCCGTCAGCGGTCAACTCCATGACAAGGTCGAAAAACCTGAAGCCCAATACTTAATTAATGAGCTTATCATGATTTTTGTTCACAAGAAATGTTAAATGGTAAAAGGTAATGTAAAGAACTTATAAAAAATATAATTTGGTGAGTTGTGATTGGTATGTAGGATGTTTGTATTATTCTAAAACTATAAATGCTTATTTTCAGTATTTTCATATTATAATGTCTATAACTTATTATTTTCAAAGACTATTTTTTCCAAGCAAACGATAAAGATATTTTGATAATTAAAAATTCATTAGCTAGTATTTACCGAGATTTTATTTAATATACGGACACACAACCAAATACTGTAGTACATAAGATATTAATTTAAGTATTATTTCCTACTGCGCCAACGGGAGCTGGCGAAGTGCATCTGGAAGTCATCAGAATGAACGTACAGGAACAGAACTTTGTCATCACGCTTGTATGTTGTCACAGATTTTATCATATTCACGGTGAACAGCCATTCATGAACCTACAATTGTTGTATTTAGACTTTAAAGTAGCCATTCGAAGCCTTAGGCATTAATTTTGAAATAATATTGATTAGCATTTAACAAAGCTTGATGTAGACAGCCATTCATGGAATTAGAATTAATGTATTTTAGACTTTTGAGTAGCATTTGTCTTTGCTTTTTTTGTAATTACGCTTTCATGTTCATATTAAACAAGCAGCCTAATAATTTATAAGTATTTTAAACTTTTAAATTAATAGCGTATGACTAAGGCTTTGGGTCTTTAAGTATTTGAAACAAGTACTTCACCGTTTGTATTGTACTTTTCAGGGATGCCAGACTAAATTTGTATTTTTACCTGTTTACAGGAATAGTTATTTCTGAGACAGTTGATGCAAAGATTCTCTATAGTTATAGATTTCTCATCCGCGTCTTTGTTTACTTTCACATAGCTTGGCATATACACCTAAATAATTTACAATGCTTCATTGATTTAAATCCTCAGAGATAAAACAATGGACGATAAGTTAGTTTATATAAACCTCTAATAATGATAAACAAAATTACCCTCTCTGGAAATTACGAGTTAAAACGTATAGATTATGAATGATAGTTAATGATTTAACCAATTAAACATTTATCAAGGTACCAAAAGTTTTTAGCCAATGAATACAAATAAACTAGTCTAATATTTATACAGTCCAATGGCCTCTCCCTCCTTTATTATCTTTCAAAAATCCCTAAGGTTTTTCTTTCTTAACTCTTTTACCCCTAAAAATGAAGCACTATTCATTGGTGTGTGTTATGATTAAAAAGTTGTGAAACTTACACTTACGCAATGCTCAATTAAACAACTTTTAAAAAGGTTTAAATATTTTAAAGAATGTAAAAAGTGCTCCCTAATCCACCAGTATGCCAAAAAAAACTTGGGAATTAATGCAACTTCGGCTCTTTTCTTCTTTGACATTCTTTAGATAAAAACAAAGCATTTGACATATGATCTTACCTTATTTGGTTCCCAGATCAGGATTGGAAACATTATGCTTTCCTCTGTCTCTTCCTGATAAGAAAATAATAATGGATTGCAGAATATAATAGTAATCTATCGCGTCGTA
Source organism: Acartia tonsa (assembly GCF_053477335.1). Taxonomy (NCBI): domain Eukaryota; kingdom Metazoa; phylum Arthropoda; class Copepoda; order Calanoida; family Acartiidae; genus Acartia; species Acartia tonsa. The sequence continues at coordinate 19,994,227 of NC_137266.1, forward strand.
TTATAGACAGCTTGAATTGAATTGATATTGAAAGGAAAAATTATTAGATTAAAACAAGTTTTGCAATCAATATTAGTACCTATTGATTTAATAATTTTTATTTTAATATTTGTGTAAAATTGGATGTAATACGATGCTATACATTATTTTTTCCGGTTCTAATCCAGCGGATTTTAATCGGTTTCGAAGCCATACTGAAAAATTGTTTCTTAAACTTTACAAATTATAATAAGACAATTTAACCACCAGACAAATAGGAGAAACATGCTTAAAGATTAAAAAATAAAATGAGAGTTTAATATATCCTTTAATAATATTGGAGCACTGAGAGTTTTACACGATAACTATAGACGTTATTTCCTATTAGAATTGGGCCGGATATCCGGTGTGGCCGGATATCCGGCCATTTTCAATATCCGGCCGGATACCGGATATTGAAACTATCCGGCCGGATATCCGGCTCTATTATTTTTTATACTTTACACCAAAAATCTCTGCTTTTTTAAAATCTTAAATGGCTATAATTTTCTTATTATTGAAGCTAGAAGAACATTTTTTCTGAATAAGTTTAACTTTATGTAAATTTGTATAAGATTTTTGAAGAAAATTTTTTTTAACATACTTTAATATCTGGTAATTTGGCCGGTTATCCGGCCGGATATCCGGTAATTTGGCCGGATAACCGGATATTTGCCGGATATCCGGCGTTGGCCGGATATCCGGCCGGTTACCGGATATCCGGTATCCGGCCCAAAAAGTATCCGGCCCAACCCTATTTCCTATATAGATCTTATGCTGTTTTGCTAATAAAAAATGCAAGTATCGTGTTCTAAAAATTGTAGCAAATACATATACCTATTAAATAATACTTACCTTAAATCCTAGATTGCATGAAATGTTTAATCAAATTAAAAATAGCATACAAAAGTCTTTTTTTTAGTATTAATATTATTCTAAAAGTGACATGACGTATGTATGATTCCCCTATACAGCAAGAAACAAAAAAATAGTAAAAAGAAAGGAAATACAATTATTTTCACTTTGTAGACCTAGTGAACAAAATCTATCCCACTTAAGACTTTCTATTCTGTATTTCTCCACGCCTTTTAATATAAAACAAATTCTTTATTAAGATATGATTACAATATTTTAAAACAAAAAAATACCTTAGTCGCGTCATCAAAGTATTCAATCCAGAAATTAAAGATTGTTTCCTCTGGTGAAAGGCCTTGGGTTTCACACTTGCGACGAAATCTTAATAAAAATGCATTTAAAAAAAGATACTTTTAAAAATCTTAAGATGGTTTTCGACATATTAATATAAAAGCACATAAAACAGAAATGTTTTACCTTTTGATTAGAGCAATATTTCCAATGGTGGACTTTAGATACCAATTTGGTGGCTTCAGTTTAAACATACACTCACTAGCCTACAATAAATAGTTTATCACCATTATATCATACTCATGGGTAGATTTGTGATTCAAGTCAAATGTGACATTCAGCCTTATAGAATTAAGGAAACCTTTAAAGGGCGAATATAGTTTCAATATGATATGAGCTTATATGAAAGGTGCCATTACATACTTTTAAAATATCTATGTTAAATTTAAAAAATCAAAAAAATCCTTAAGTAGATTTTGCAATTTTTGCTTTTACTTCAACATATGATAAATGAGAAAGTCAACAAAATCGTTTATTTTAGCCCTTTACAAGACTTTTTTGACTATTTTTCTTAAGTTTAATTGACTATTACATTGGCATGCATCTTAATTGATAATTAAAGTGTTTATTTTTTTATATTATATACTATTTTATTGATTTTTTAAAAAGCATAAAATAATTTGCGTCAATTTGCGTCCTGAGTAATTACTAGGGTAAATAATACGTTTTAAAGTTTTTTTTCTGTATAAAGATCAATGATTAATTCTTGATGATATAATTACCCTAGTACGCATTTTTCAACACACACACACAAACGCACCGAACGCCAGATTTTCTCCAGATAAAAATATAAGAAAAAAAAAACACTATTCACCTATTATTTTTGTCCTCTTTAAATTAATTATAACAATTACCATATAATTTTCATACTTACATGAAATAAAATTTCTCCTGTAAAGGTTTTTTAAAAAAAATAAAATTCATATACTTTACACTTTGTTGGGGAATATTGTCAAGGAAGAAACAATCCACAATACAAAAAAATAGATTGATAACTGGTTTCCACTTTTATTACGACTATCATTTAACGAAAGCTTTTTAATTCAACCTTGCTACGAAGCCTTGTGTGATGCTAGGGTGTTTGGAGTTCTTAGGGAACCACACTTATTACATAAATTTATCCTGAGAATGTTCAGGTTTTAAGCTATAACAGACTTATACATTTGGATATGTCAATATCTTAAAGTTACTTATAATCTATGGAATTGCACGGTTTTTTTGAGCCCATATTATATTCAACCTATATTCGCCCTTTAACGCCGTGGTACAAACAAATTTGTCTGGGGCGATTTAGTAACAGACAAATTGAAATGTAACTACATAAAATATACAAAGACAGATATATCCTATGATATAAAGTAAAAGGGTTTATTTGTCTGAAGCTAATGATCTCGTAAATGCTTGCCTGAATGGAGTGTATTTTTCAGTAAAGCTTTATTAATGTCTTGGGATGGTTTAAGTTATTTTCTTGACCTAACCTACCCTCCCCTGGAGGCCAGGCCCAGGGTAGTAATAAACTAGCGGCTACGCCCCTAGAGGCCTCTAGTGGCATTTAAATTTTTTTTATTTAAATACCTAATTTGAGAAATAATTTGTCTTTGGTCAATCAGCTGTTAAATTCATGTCTCTACGCAGCGCCACTACGATAGCGACACTATGCGGCGAGAATATTTCAATTTTTTCGATTTTATTGTGATTTCTCTTGGGAGGGTGGTGGTACCCTCCCCCAAAATAGTTATAAACCTTCCCAGGACCTATGAGTATCTACCCTGTTAAGGGTAACCCGATCGGTTCAAGGGTTAGCGAGATCCTTCGGTACAGACACACAGACAAACACCCTGTTACTTTAGTATAAGGATAGTCTCATACTAACACACGACACGAATTGCGACTAACAAAAAAAAGTATTAACACTAACCTGAGTTGCTTTGCTATAATCCTCGGCAAGCACAGAAATTTCAAAGAAAGTGGCCACATCCCAATAATCCTCCAGGGAGCTGAGACTTCCCTTCCTACCAATCAGATTATTCAGAACCATACCGATGCGCTGCAACTCAGGGCTGCTACAGAAATCCTAAAAGTAAATAAATTCTAAAATGTATTTTTTTCAGGTAAATCCTTTTTTTGTAAATCAATTTAAAATAGGATTTAGCAGTTTTAACCAAAGTCTCATAATAAGATAATAAAAAATCTGCAAATTTTTTGAAAATCCGTCAAGTCTTTGAATCAAATTATGAGAATAATGCCTCGGATGTTTAAAAGAGTAAGGAAAATAAGGAAAAAAACTAAATTAGCTTAAAACCAAGATATAAATTTTAAATAGTCTAAAACCGTACAGAACCTATAAGAAGCTTCAATTTCAATCAGTTCATTAGTTAAAGAAATTATAAGCTACAGTCAGAAAAATCCTTACTACTTTATATAATAAGAAGAAAAGACTGTACCTGTCCAGAAACGACAAGGAGGGTGGCAAGATTGATACCCGCATATTCATTCGGCTGTACCTCGAATCCTTTTCTGTACCAACGAACAGCCTAGTAAAAAAATAACACTTTATTTTTTCCAATTTTTCTGTACATTTAATTTTATACAAATAAAAAGTAAAGCCTTTCTATTACTAGGGTCTATACGTCAGTCTTCAAGTAAGTAATTTAGGGTTGCAATGTTTTTTTTGTCACAAAGTTAAAAGTGCAGCTTCTAAAAAACTGTGGCCTTATTGAAAGTATTTTCTGTATGTTTATACATGTTTTTTTACCAGTAACAAATAATATCTTTTTGCTTTGATATAATTCCTAAAAAATACAATAACATTTTGTTATTGTATAAGGGGGGGGGGGGGGGGGTTTAATGCAACCATCTCGTAATCAATGTATAAATGGCACTTAAAATTCGAATTTTGATCTAAAATTTTGCATGAGTAATCCTTGGTAGTTCTATTTTCCCTAAATCGAAAAAAAAGTTGAAAAAGTAACGGCTAACGGCTCAGCCGTTTAGCCGTTTTTTGGCTATTTTTAGGGCAAATCTGTCATAAATTACGTAGAAATCAACTTATTGAAACATATTTTTGCTTTAAATCATGTGAAATGATACAAAAAAAACATTTTTTAGATTTCTAGTACCAGCAACTTCCGGCTAGAACCGTTTGAAAACGTTTTGGATAGGAAAGAGCATTATGTGGAGAGAGGTTTCGTGATGGATTTCGCTTGAAAATACCCAACAAATGTCTTAACGGATGAGCCGCCAGCCGTTAGCCGCTACTTTTCCAACTTTTTGTTCGATTTAGGGAAAATAGACCTACCAAGGATTACTCATGCAAAATTTCAGATCAAAATTCGAATTCTAAGTGCCATTTACACATTGATTACGAGATGGTTGCATTAACCCCCCCCCCCCCTTATATACCTATTCAAAAGAAGGTGTATCAACTTTTTTTTATATAGCTAGCCGGTTCTTTTAGTAAGTAGTAGATGTAAAATTTTTCATAGAATTCAGATATGCAATCGGTTTTTTTTGTAGACCTCTTATTTTTTAAGTAATTTAAGTTTAAAAAAAAAAAATTAAGTCGATTTTAAGGTACTAAAATGCAACAAAAAAAAGAAAGAAAATGCCATTATGAACAAAAATAGTAAGATCTTTAATTTGACACCTTACTTTTTCAATTCTGTCAGGTAATTATTGAAAAAATCGATTTTTTTAAACCCACGAGAATAAAAACTTTGACATTAATTTTATTATTATTTCACAGGTAAAAAAATATGGGTTCAGAAAAATATTACGAATTCATTGTAAGCAAAATTGAATAAAAAAGTTTACAATATAGTATATAAACTACAATAAAAGGAATTATATGAAAATATCATATTATATTGTACAGGCAACGTCTTAATTCTTGAATTGAGTATAAAAATGGGAAGGGGGTAAAGAGGGGGTAAAAAAGGGAAGACGATAGTGTTGCCTGAACAAAAAATACAATTGGCCATTTGTTTAATTTTTAATTTTTTTACTTTTTTTCAATTTTGCTTACAATGGATTCGTAATATTTTTCTGATTCTAAAGGTATATATGAACCCATGTTTTTTATGTCTGTTTGAGAAAATATTTAGGTCTAAAGTTTTTATTAAACCGAGGTTAAAAAAATAGATTTTTTCAATAATTACTCAACAGAATTTTAAAAGTAAGGTGTCAAATTAAAGATCTTACTATTTTTGTTCTTACTGGCCATTTTCTTCTTTTATTTTGTTGCGTTTTAGTACCTTAAAACCGACTTAATTATTTTTTTAAAAAACTTAAATTACTTAAAAAATAAGAGGTCTACAAAAAAACCGATTACATATCTGAATTCTATGAAAAATTTTACATCTACTACTTACTAAAAGAACCGGCTAGCTATAAAAAAAAAGTTGATACACCTTCTTTGAAAATAAATAGTATTTATTAAATACCTTATCTAACATTTCTTTATCAGTGCAGTCACTCTCCACAAACTTGTCTTTGCATATGCGTCCACATAGACAAATGATATCTGGAACCTAACATAGATTAATAATATTAAGAAAAGTCACTCTCTACAATTACATTTACATATATGTGTCCATATATTATCTATAGACAGCTTTCCGCGGATATCAAAACCATTTTTTTGGCCCCTGGCAAACAAAAATGGTATTAATTTTATGATTGTTATTTTAATATTTGGTAGGTAAATTGTCTGTAATAAAATGCTATACATGGTTTAACAGTATGGCCGAGAACCGGTTTTAATCCAGCGGATATAAATCAGTTTCAAAGCAATACTGGACAAATAATCATAAACTAGTACCTCATTTTCTTTCTTGGTCAGTGCTTTTGTTATGACTTGGTAAGCCTTTTCTCTATCTCCCTCTTTGTGTCGTCTGAATAAAGGTATTTTTCAAATAAGGATTGTTGTATCCATAAGAAACAAACCAACATTTTTTTAAAGATAGTGTAAAGTAATTTTTATATGTTCAGTTCAAGAACCAAAGAAAATCGCATGTCCAAATTCAAGGCTAAATGCAAAATACAAATGAAATTTATTATAATAAAGTGTAAAGTTAGGTAAGGACTGTTTAGCACATTCAGCTTACTTTTTTTACTTCTTAGCATTTCATTAGCAATAGCCATTGCAGTTTTAGTTATCTTTAGATCTTTAAGGGGGCGGGAGGTAGGTTGTGCTAAAATTCCGTAAATGTGTGAGTTTTAAGGCTCAAAAAACAGTAGTAGAACGATAATATTCACTAAATATTTTTCACTAATATTTTTGTCTATGCCATTACCTAGTTCTTTTCAATAAGGAATACACAAATTTAGTGAATATTATTGTTCTACTACGGTTTTTAAGCCTTAAAACTCATATTTTTACGGAATTTTAGCACAACATACCTCCCCCTTAGATATAGAAACTTTGACATACAAAGAAAAGATAAGAATAATTAGAAGAATGAACAGTAGTGATAGTAGCTGCGCTTATAAAGGTAATGTTTTACCTGTTAAGTGCAAAAGCATATAAGAAAATGATGGCTGGGTTGTCGATGTAAATTTTTCTGTTGGGAATTGTCTTGAGATCATTGACCAGCTGGACCATGGCATCGTAATCCTGGATCTCTCTAAATATATGCAGGGATCTTAGGGGACAAGACAATGGACGATGAATTTACATACATGCCCAAATTACACCCTCATGTAGTTCAAAATTATTTAATACACTAATTCGGAGCCAACAAATAAAAATTCAAAATAAAAATACTCAAAGTTTTTAAGCCCACGAATACGATGACAGAATAATAAAACTTTCGAGTGCCAATGAAATTAAAAGTCAAATATCTCCTTCCTGTCTGAATATATGGGATACTTCATATTAGAATACTTGAATTACTGACCCTTTATATGCTTAAAGTATAAACTATATATAGGCTGGTTAATAAATTTATCAAGAGAAAAATGAACTTCTACCACTCAATTTTATTTAAAAGAAAAAAAAATGTTTAGTAAATTTGATTTAAAACTTAACTTAAAGTTGCTTTTATCAAAAGGCTAAAAGCGTAGTAGAAATCTTATAACTAAACAAATAACAAATATTTTTGTTGAAACAACTTACTGCAATTTTCAAGGACTTGAAGGTCCTTGTTTTTTTCAGTGTAGTATATAATACCTGAAGCTAATAAGCATGCTATGAACAACGTCCCCACTCAAAACATTCGGATCATCAAGTCTACGCTTCATGTTATGTAGCACCTGTAATTAATAACTTTTATTGTTTGTTCGCAGATTTTTGTTCCCAGCGCTGCAGATTAAAATTCTTTCGCTTTTAAATGAAAATTAAATGGAAGATTGGTCACTTAATAAGAAACAGCCCCTCCCCACCCCACCTCTCCCCTCCTCCGATGTTTTCAAACTTCTAAGACATAATTTTCACTTATAAAAGCGATAGAAAAGTTGTGACATTTTTTAAAAATTATCATGTCACATATGAATGAGGTGGATTCCTTAAAAAAATAAGGTTTTATTTATTTAATTTTTGTAGATTTTTCGTGTGATTTTAGAGTATTTTTCACAAATTCAACTGTGGTGAGTCAGCGAACCTAGGTATTTTTTTAAGAATTCACCTCGGGTGTAAAACGAACAAAAATTTACATTCGACTAATTTGCACAATTTGAACCCAAAACATTTAAAATTGTCCCTGGCGCCTTTTTAAATTGGATATCATAAGCGTGAATGAAAAATAAATAATCTTTTACCGTTTGAAGTTCAGGGCCGGAATACTGTTCCCTACACTTTCTTAAGTCTGCCAGAAACTTTTCCTTCATATGAACCTTGGACTGGACCTCCAGGTCTCGCATCAGATGCTTTAGCTTCGAGGTCAAGGAGATACGAGGCATGTCACCTACAAAAAAAAGGATAGTTACATGAAGTGTATTAGGAAAGTTACCTACAGTAGTTATCATTTCAATGTTTTTTTTTTGTTTAAAAAAGTGAATAAAGTATAGCAAATCAAAAATATACCTTTATCACGCAGTCTTAGGAAAATAAAAAATTAGGGTTGGCAATCCGAATCCTGAACTTTCGAATTTTTGTTAATTTTCATGACTTTTGTAGCACGTATTTTATTTTTACAGGAGCTTTTCTTTCATGCTTATTTTAGGTTAGGTTAAGTAAGGGTTAAAAAATATCCCCTGTAAGGGCTAGAATTTTTATTTAAAAAAAAAAATTTTAATAATATTGCTAGAATCCGCAACCCAAAATCCGAAAATCCGAAGAAAAAAACAAGAATCCGCAATCCACAAAATAATTCGCTTTTTTTGGGACGGATTTTTGTAAAAATTCGAATCCAAATCCGACCCAAATATTGGGCGGATTGCCAACCCTAATAAAAATATCTATGTTTAACATGTGTCTTAAAAGTTATGTTAAGGAAAAAAATATTTCTAAGTAGCATATAATACATTACAATAATATTATAATAAACCTACCAATAACCGCTGAATGATCAGTAATAACCAGTGACCCATTATCTCCAGAAGGATGATAGGACACAAAACTGTAACCGGAGCACGATTTCTTAAGATCTACGGTTGTTTCCTTATCCAAGTCCTGAATAAGTAATATTTTGTATTTTGAAGCCTTTAATCACAATATGGTAAGTTGGCATGGTGTAAAATGTAGAAGCTTCTAAAAAACTCACTTTGTCGGTGCGTCTGTCCATCTAAGAAAACAAATACAATCTAGTGCTTTTAAGTGTAAAGATACTGCTGACCTATAAGAGAATCTTGTTACTAACTCGGTTCGTCTGTCTGTCCATTTATTTTCTATATTTTGCTACTCACTCATGGATGTCGTCATAAACTGTAAAGGTATCTTAAAATTACCTGATAGAGTAAGATATTTTGTTTCATTCCAAAGCTTTCCCTAACACCAAGATGATAGAACAAGGCACTTTGTTGTAACTAAACAAAAAAGTTTTTATGACAACTTAAGCTTTTGGTATTAATAAAAAAAAGTTCCTTTATCTTAAGACACATGTAAAACTTTTATAGAACAACAAAAATTTTAATCTTTTAGTTTAAGCCAAAAATTTCCTTAGAACAGTAAATGAAACACGCCACAGTCAGACAAAACAGTAGATCTTTTGAACCATTGAAAAGAATGAACCATGAGGTTTGAGTTTTATAATCAATGGAGATTTTATTCTTACAAAAATAATTTGTTGTGAGATTAAATATGTAATTAGAAAAATATGGATGACTTTGATTTGTTATTTAAAATGCCTAATGGATAAGAAAAAGTTTCATAACCGCGAAATCTTTTTCGTTGGCTTTAAATTTTTGTGTATAAAATTTTGATTGGATGGTTTCAAACTAGTAGCATTCATCATTTTTAACCAATAATTTAAATCTACAAAAGGGGTAATTTTGTTTATTACCTGGATGCTTAAGTCTACAATGGCCACGTCAGCATTGAGAAAAAGGTCCAGCACGTTAGCCTCGCCAAAGTCCAACTTCTCAAACTGTACATGGTGTACGGTAGCGTAGGATAGGGAACCACAAGAAAATTTTACATCCTCCAGTGCCTTCTTCCTCACACTCAATTGCTAAAACAGAGGACTGTCAATGCAAAATAAGTCTATATTTTAAAGAATTAAAATTACAAAAAAAGGTGCGTATCAGGGTCATCCCTCTTTTTTATATTTTAGTTTTAAAACAGAATTAATCTTTTTTTTAAGGTGGGCGATTTATTTTGAGAGGGTGGAGGTACCCTCCCAAAAACAGTTGTATAACTTTGAAATAAGGATTATTTAACGATGGCAGTAAGTGTTTTATTGTTTCATTTATAAAAAAATAACTACTTTTATTCTCAACTGAAAATCTCTCATCGAACATCGGACGAAAATACATGGATCATAAAGTATCTGCGCTAATAGCACGTTGTAAACTTACTTGTGGTTGGTGCAGATCAATAACCACAACTATCTCCAGCCTGGGCTTGGTGTAGGCGTTCGTGACGGTCGTCTTACCAGAGTTGTCAGACTTGCTGCCAAAACTATCAGTTTGACCCGTCCCGTCAGACACTATTTCAGCCTGAACAAATATTCAAATTTAGCAAATTACAGGTCAATGACAATATGAGTTTTGTCATAATCTAATGCAGGAATTGTCGTCAATTTAGCTTGCTATTTTCCCTGTCATTTATTGATCAGTTCGTTTATCCATCAGGATGGAAGGGGATGGAGTAAAGAAGGGGATGTAAGAGAACGTTATTTTGGCCCTTTAGAAGGTTCACTTTATTAGAGAACATAAAAATATGGTGTAAGATCCAAGTAATAATAAATCCATTAAAATAACATACCTCGTTAACAGGCATTGTCACAAATTGTTTAATCTTTAGTCAGAAATTACTCATTATGGGTCTGAAAAAAATCAACAAATATAGAAAAAAAATATAACCAGGTACAGATATAGAATTTGATACAGCTTAAACAAAAAATATATCTTTACTATAGAATATGACAAAAATGGCAATAGTCATATTTCTTGTTACGATTGAATTTTATAAAAATCAAGGATAATATGATGTTTAGGTTTTTATCTTACTTTAATTTACTGCAGGTATTTAACTATAATTTTCTGAATAAATGATAAAAAATATCATATTTTTACCAAAAGTATTAGGAATATTATATATAATAAAAACCTTAAAAAGTAGCAAAATCTGGTCAAAAATATAATAAAAACAAGTTTTAGAATATTTTTCTGTACATTTGATTGTCTGATAATGTACAAAAAAGGTAAACAGTTGGCAGTTTGTAAAAATGAATAAGTATTGATAAATAATGATAATTATTGACAACATTAAACATCACTTTTTACATAAAGCCTTCAACTGCAATTCCAAGAAAGCTTCTGTGTTTGCTTTTCTTGCTCTTCTTTTTCTTGTCCTTTTTCTTCTTTTTTCTCTGCAATAAAACAAGATCAGTAATTATGAAAACATTTTTAGAACACACCCAAATAATCTACTTGTTTTTGTTTTGTTTCTTTATTTTCTACTACCTAATGTTTTTAATTTATGTTCAGTGAATGACTGTTAGTGTTCAGTTCAGCGGCATTCTATGTGCTAGTCCTCAAAGTCTTTAAAATTAGCCAAAATAAGAAAAAAGTGCAACCAACCAAAAACTTAATATTAGATCCATATTTCCATCCCTATTCCCGATGGATACACTTGAAAATAAGACACATTTTTACCTGAACATGGTTTGATTCAGCCGTGTCATCCTGACTTTCATCTTGACCAGTAGATTCACCATCCAATGCTGCACCACCTTTAATAAAATTGATCAAATATTCTCTACAAGGATTTCAATATACTTTGAAATAATGGATTTATCCAATCTGATTAGATATTATATATTTATGTTTGTAATATTATAATGTCTATAATGAATTCTTTACATAGGTAGAAGATTTTTTTTTTAGTTTTTACTTTGATGCGAAAAGAATTACTTGCCTTCAAAGCTAGGGTTGGTTTTATTTGTCTTGTTCTGGTTATTAAGCTCTACATCTATAATTAATAAATCTTTATTCTTATTGAAACGACGATATATAAAATATTCTAATCTGTTCATATGAAGATTATTCTATTGTTCAGCTTACTAAACATTTGTTAAAGAAATCTTTTTTTTCTAGTTGAGGAACCATTTACTCCCAACCCCCCACCCTTCAAAAAAAGGATAGGTAAAGGAAAACAAAGCAGAGTTAAAGCTAGTAGAAAATGTTTTGCAAAATATAGAAAGGATGCTAAAATTGCAATAATTTTAATTTTAGTAGGGATAGGTTTGGATCCAGGGGTAATATACCTGTCCGTAAATAATTTCAAATAAGTAATAACAATATTATTTAAGTTTTCAAGTATTATTAACTACCTTGACGACTAGATAGATCACCGTTTACTGCAACAGAAGTGCTCAGCTTACGCTTCTTGGTTGGGCTTGCCTGTAGTAAGGCACATTTTAAACTATAGATTTAATACCCTAGATCGACAATAATTAGCCCAACTTAAAATTAAATCAAAAATGTTAGTTTAACTAAAGGGGGAGGGTTGTTTGATCAAATTTTATTTCGTTATGAAAATATCCTGAATAATAAATCAAAGAAAAAGTTGAAAAATCTACAATTTTTGTAAACTATAAAATGTGTTGTGCCTGAAAATTGTCATCACTGTCCAACTCTAAATTATCTAACTCATCATCTGAATCTTCCAGTACGGGCCTCTTTGGAGAAGATTTAGCACTCTTGTTCTGAGGTTTAATTGATTTAAGTGATTTATAAACCAGAAGCTACTATAATTTACCCTAACCCACAAGACTTTGTATAATGCATATTACTTCGGAATAAAAGCTTTATTATAGAAACCCATGCACTTCAACACAAAAGTTTAACTCCATATAATACTTCTGCGAAAAAAAAAACACTTTTATCAATAACTTAATTCCTGCCTTTAAAGTCAACTCTGAAAAAATATTCTTCTTTTTTGACGGAGCAGACTCTTCATGGTGGTTCTTTTTAGGAGACTCAGGCAGCTCATGGTGGCTCTTTTTGGGAGAAACAGGCAGCTCTTGGTGGTTCTTTTTAGAAGAAACAGGTATGTCATGGTGGCTATTTTTGGAAGACTCAGGCTGCTCATGGTGATTCTTTTTGGGAGAGGTAGGCAGTTCATGTTGATTCTTTATGGGAGAAGCAGGCTGCTCATGGTGATTCTTTTTGGGAGAGGTAGGAATTTCATGGTGGCTCTTTTTGGGAGAGGTAGGAATTTCATGGTGGCTCTTCTTGGGAGAAGTAGGCATCTCATGGTGGCTCTTCTTGGGAGAAGTAGGCAGCTCATGGTGGCTCTTCTTGGGAGAGGACAGAAGCTCATGGTGGCTCTTCTTGGGAGAAGCAGGTAACTCATGGTGGTTATTTTTAGAAGGCTCCTTATTCGTTGCCAAATCATTTTCAGGTGTCTCAGCCTTTTTCGAAGGTTCATTGATCTTTTTCTTTTGATGGCTGGCGTTTTGCTTATTTTTCTTACGTTTGCTGTTCTTTTGTGAAGATTCAGAATTCTGGCTCAAGTTTTCAAAGTAATTGGAATTATTCTTTGTAGAAAAATCCGACTCTGCATCCGAATTAGACACGTAATTGGGCTCCACGTCAGTTTTAGTATTCTTCTAGGCAAATAGAAAAAATAATATTTAATTGAATAAAAGTGATTTGGTTGAAAATAAACTTAACTAAGTTTCGAAGCGGCATTTCTATTTATATACCTATAGATATAATTGCAGTCATTTAAGGAAAGTAATGCGCAAAAAGAAGCAGGAAAAAAAGAAAGCAAATTTCAAGCTATAAAAATGGGGATGGTTTGTGTAACTATACAAAAAAAGGCTGGCGTGGGCATTGTAGAAATTTTAAACTTTTAAAATGTTAATTTTGTGACACATTATTACCGTTGTTTTCGTCTATTGTGCCATTAGGTACATTTGTAGCCAAAATACAATTAAAAATCAATAAATTATGCATACCTCCTCCTTTTTCTTTTCCTTTGGCAAGTCAACTAAAACAAATTTAAGTTTAACCATAGCTTAGCAATATTGAAACAAGTAGGGGAATAAATATCTAATATAATATGCAAACATTGATATTTGTTCACATTAAAAGATTTTAAAAGTTAGGAAATAAAAAGAGGACTAACCACGAACAAGAGCAAGTGATTCTAAGCATCTTCCAGCATTGACCCATAGTAATTTTTTAGTGAATATACTAGGTTTATGTTTAATTTTTGCTTTATCGACTAAAAAGTTAGGTTTCACCATGGTTTTATATGAAAAAAACTTTGAAATGTTAAGCATTGTTTAGTGCAATATCATCGAATACTTTGTTGAGTTCAAACTGTTGTTTAAAAGCTCTGACACAAAATAAATTATTGTGATTAAAAATGTATATTTAGAAAAAGGGTTGATAACTTGTAAACAGTTTGATTAAAGTACTTTTGCAATTTACAACATTTGATGCTTTTCTGCAGTGTTATTTTATTTTGTCCTTTGAACTCAACAAAGCATTTGATGATATTGCTTTAAAAATTGCTTTACATTTCAAATTTTTTTTCATATAAAACCATGGTTAAACCTAACTTTTTAGTCGATAAAGCAAATATTAAACATAAACCTAGTATATTCACTAAAAAAATACTATGGGTCAATGCTGGAAGATGCTTAAAATCACTTGCTCTGGTTCGTGGATAGTCCTCTTTACTTTGCGTAATTTTATTTAATTAAAAACCAAGTTTATTATTTTTATATTATTTAGGGCTTTTAAATTTATAACTCTCTGTATATTACCTGAATCAAGGCCACAATAAAAAGAACACAGCAACTTTTATAGATAGAATACTTGAAAATAAAGTTACCTTCCATTTTCTTGGTTTGCTTCTTTACTGGTATCACCTCATTTTCCCCATCTGTTCCTTCCTCCTGTTAAAAAGTAAAGTTTTTTTGTACATTTTTTTTGTTTAGATCCAACTTGTAAAACACATATTTACCCAGGAATCTTAAGGATTGAAGTTCAGTTAATCTTCAACCCAAAGTCTAGGAATGTAATTCTGTCTTTGATATGTAGCGCCCTGATTAGATATAAGAGATCCCTAATTTTTCATTTTTGTTCATTACCCTATCCCTGCACTGAAAATATACAAAGGTGAATTCTTTAAAAATTCCATTACTGCAAAACCAAATTTCTGTGATTTATGAAAAACAACAAATCTGTATGATTTAGAACTATGCAAAGAAAAATATATTCAGGCCTCTAGTTTACAGTTAGGACAAAAATAAGACAAACAGATATTTTGTGATTTATTTAATGAGCAAATAATTTGATATGGATAAATCACACGGAATCTATTGTTTCAAGTATATTTTATTATTACTTATGTATATAAAACATTAAAGAAATGTTAACAAACAAAATGAACATTGAACAAATATATGCGGCTAAAATTTGAGACATTATAATAAAATCTTCTTGAAATCCATCCTAAATAGAATATTCCTTTCACGTTAAATTCAATAAGATTTTTACTATTATAGTTGTTAATGTATGCATTAATTTGTCATTTGAACATTTCTTCTGTTTGTTTTGTTAATATTTAGTACATTTCTGTACATAATAAAAATAAAAGGGCATTTGCACATGAGTTACTAAGGTGTACATACACTTCCGCATATTATCACAACACTAATCAGCATAGAAAAAAAGAATAAAGTTAATGGCAGGTTTGTCCAAGTAAAGAAATATTAAACAACTTAATTAATTCGAAAAAAAATATTTCGTAAATTATAGTCGTTTTTTTGGGGATCTACTAGGACAGACTCCCAAAATCAGCTGAAAATACTACACATTCTTTTTAAATCAATTCTGTTGCGATTATATTTATTCAAAAATGTGATACATGTGCGAAAGTGAATGGACACCATTGTTGTCCTACCTGTGATTTTGGTAGTTGGTAGGGAGTGGGAAGCCCATCATGATGTAGGTTGGATGATTCACTAGCATCACTTTCATATCCCTCCTCCTTCCCTTCTTCCTTGTGGTCACCTTCACCATTTTCTTCCTGAAGATCATGATTGTTGTTTTAGTTGTTAGGTTAACTATAGTGTTTCAATATTATTATGTTCAGAGGTGAAATACAATTAAGAGAAATAATTATTTTTTATTAATTGAATATTTACTCAATAAATAAATAACTAGGACCCTAAGGGATGAGACAATAAACGACGACCTCAATGATAATGAACAAAATAAACCCTTCTTCTGTATGTTAAAATATTGGCTGAAAAGTTTGGAACCTAGTAGTTTGAAAACAAAAATAAAAATTTAATAACAGTACCCAAAGTTTTTGAGCCAACGAATGAAAAAACGTTCCTATGACCCCTTTCTCCCTGCTATGTACAAAATATTAACCTTCTTTTGTTCTTCAAAGTGTTCCATCGCTGCTTTGATGGATCTAAAAATCTTTCCGCTAGGGGTCTCGATTTTCAACTTTCCTTTTCCTTCAGGAGGTGTATATATGAAGTCTCTTGGCAGATCCTCTGAAAGAATTACTTATTATATAAAGTATTAAGATTTTTTTTTGTCTGTAGCTGAAGATATCGATAACTACTGAACTGAGTTCTCCGTTTTATGAAAGCTTGTCCCTGGATGATTTTTGACTATTTAATTTTTGCAGCTAAGTTTGGTTTTAGGCTAATTATTTTCCTTACTTCTTCGAATCCAGAGCTCCTAGATGCTAGGAGCTCAGAAGTTAGTAGTCTTATAAAATACGTAATTTCAATAACATTTGATTTCTGATAAGCAAAGAAGCTTGCACCTAAAAGCAGCGAAGTAAGGAATATAGGTAAAAGGCAATGTGGGTAATAGAGAAATGGCCAAAAATCTATAAAAGAACCCCTAAGCCACAGCCATGTCGTTTAAAAAGATCATTCGAGATTACCTATAGAGTATATTTGGTCAATAACGTGAGGTCAAAAATAACAAGATACAGGCATAAAAAAAGTGGCTTACGAATTTCTTATTATTCTTTTTAATAGAACAAGGATGACAACATCCATAAAAGCGAAGCACTGAAACGGTAGGACATACGGACATTAACACTTGTATAGTGTCTGAACTGAATAATCAGAATATAAAAGTATATTAGTCGAAGCAAAATTGTAAGTAAATTTGTTGAAAGATTGCTTGATACAGGATAATGTTTATGGACATACTTACATTCTTAGGACTTGATTATAGGGTTGCGTTGCTTATAATATTGTTCTTTGTTGTCCCAGGATTCAATATACCAAAAATCAGATCAATCGGATGATTAGATCACATAAAAATTTGTTGTTAAAAAAGTAAAAAAAGCAACATATTTAAAATGGACGTACGGACATTCTTGTAATGATTATAGAGTTGCTATGCTTTTTAAATCGGACGTAACTACTAAAGGAATCACCATGCAAAGTTTGAAATCGATAGGACAATTCTAACATGCCTAAATTAACGAATAAGGCTATCCGTCTGTGACGGACCGACCCTAATTATAGAAAAGCTTCGCTTTTAAAAAGGGAGGACAAGCTTGTGCTTGTATTGTGTAAAATCCGTGAGTTAGCTTCATCGAAAGCTATTATTAAGTCTAAGTGTTCTTAATATTGACAAAATGCATAGTACAATCAAACGCTTATTTAATAACACTTAGACTTAATAATCGCTTTCTGAAGCTAACTTACGGATTTTACACAGTACAAGCACAAACTACTACTCCCTTTATGTATTTTTATATAGGCAGTTATAATGATGAATAAAAAGCAAGATAATAAAACTGAGCAAAGCAATACAGACGAACTATAAAAACTAGTTTTTACAAATTTACATACATGAAATCCTACCTTTCGTGTACATTTTACGCTTTTCCTTCTTCGTTTCTGTGTTCTTCTTGGTAACTGATGATTCTTGAACAACTGATTTTGTTTCTGTATCATTTTTTAAGGTTATCTTTCTATTGAACTTTCATTAATATAAGAATTATTAACTCCTTACTATCATAAAGAATAAATTAAGTAATGTCAAAAAAAAAATGAAACGAGAATTTGAAGATAAAAAAATGTAAACTTCTTAAGTTCTTTAAGATTACATAATATTACAGGAAGTTTCGAAATAGGAAGAATGAATCCCTTTAGTCTGCATTGATTTGATGTAATATTCTTGGGCTTTTTTGATTGTAGAGAAGGTTTTTCCATTAGGAGCTTGGATTTTAATTTTTCTCTTGCCACCCCCTTCAGGTTTGGGGGTGCTCATATCTGTGTAGCCCTCAGGAATCTGGCCTAAAACCAACATATTTGTAATGTCACTGTAAGAAAAGAATTTTTTCTACAAGAACAAGGTTAAACTAAAAAAACCGGATACAGATTCTGATCATATTGTCAAATTTTGGCGGATTTATAAATAATCTACATAATACAAAATTTAGATTTCAACTTTACCTAATTTCAAACCAGTCTTCTTCTTTTTGTCCGATTTTGGTGTTTGTTCCTCGGTTGTTTTTTCTACTGGAGTTATTTCAACAACCATAGATTCATCTGCATCTAATATCAATCCGTTTTTTAGTTGTATGATTAAATGCTTAATGGCTAAACTATGACTCCATGACTAAACTAATTTTACACGAAGATCGATTGAACAAAAGTAATTTTAAAATTAAAGGTATGTCCTCTAAATAAAGCAATAGGGCTTTTCTGGTCGAGGCAAAGCGCTAGTTCCTAAAATAACACCAGTGTAAAGTATATTAAAAAAAGTTTTAGCAAGAGTGTTAAGGAAGACAGAAAGATGGGATTAAATACAGGATTTAACAGCTAAAACACACATGATTTTCCAGATATCTAATAGGTGGGTAGTTAGGCCAAGCTTTTGATTAGTTACTTGGGATATTTTGCTTAAAGAAGGCATCTTGATATCTGATTTGCTAAAGTAAACAAGTTAGGTTCATGGTAGTATGTAACCCAATACATAATAACATAAAATCAACACAAAACTAAAAAAAGAATTAATCCCTGAATCACCATCAGACTCCACGTCACTATCAACAGTCTTAGTCTCGTGTTCACTGTCATCCTTTTCCTCTTCTTCAGAGTTATCTTCATTATCCTTTTTTTCCTGCTCAGATTTAGCATTTTCGCGTGACTTGGCAAAATACTCTTGAGCAGCTTTAATTGTTGAGAACTTTTTACCGTCTGGTGCTTGTATCTTGATATTTTTCTTTTTGGGATTGGCGGCAGATGGTGTACTCAAATCTGTGTAGCCTTCAGGGATTTCATCTGAGAGTAAAATATGATTGTTAATAATTGTTAGGATTGATGGAAAACTGATGCTTTATGAGTTTTTGCAGATTATGATTATTATTGGTAAGCAATAAAGTTATTCGAAAATAACATTAACTAATACTAAGTGTTTTTTTAATTACAATTAAACCAATTCAATTCATAATTTTATTGAAAACTAAATACTAATTCGATTCTAAAGTCGAAAAGGGATAGTTGCAAGAAGTTCATTTCAGAAAAATGATTGCAAGCATAACTTACATATGTAAAAAAAAGACGGCATGCCGTTTATGTGAAAATAAGACAGCCATATTAGTTGCAAATATCATAAAAATATGATTTTCAATTCTTGATATTTTTAAAACTACGTGGTAAAAAATTGAAATTCTTTCAAATATACCTATGCCCTATAGACGTAGTTTAACCCCTTCGAATATTTTAGTTCACTAAATTCAAATTGAAATGCATTCCAGCTGGCTAATATTACGATACCCCCCATCCATCCCCTTCCTCCCACTGGAGGAATGAACTGACCAATAAATGATTACTATAGTAGCAACATAGATTGACGACAAAACTTCTATCATAATATCTAAGTATTCTATATCCATTTATAGTTCAATCTTTTTTATATAATCATTAACTTACTTCTTCCAGGTGTATTTGCTCCCTTTTTAGATCTGCTCCTTTTCTTTACTTCCTTCTTGGCAGGAGTCTTATCATCAATCTCATCAACCTCAGATTTGTCATCTTCTTGTTCTGATTTAAATCCTTTTTTAGTTGCAATTTCATTTACATTTTGGAAGATAAAACGAGACCGAAAACAGTCGTAGATGCTCATGGATCTTAAGGGATAGGACAATGGAGGAAAAATTGATGTACATTGTACATCCCCAATGATGATAAACAAAATTACCCCTTATATGTATTAAAATATTGGCTAAAAAATTTTGGACACTACTAGTTTGGAACCAACCAATCAAAATTCAATTAATTGAAATGATATCCGTAGTAAACTTGTGAGTATAAGGACCTACTCTAGAAAATGTTAATAGAAAAAGGATAAATTCCTTGTTCATCATCAGACTCTATCTTCCTTGCACGGTCTCTCTTATTTTCACCCTCATCGATAGAACTTTCTTCTGAGTCTGACTCCTTTTCACGATCTCTTTCATTTTCGTCTTGTTCAATATCACTTTCTTCCTGTTCTCTCTCCTTTTCATCTGACTCTTCCTCACTCTCATTCTTATCCTCCTCAAGTGACTTGGCAAAGTATTCTTGGGCTGCTCTTATACTCTTGAAAGTTTTGCCATCTGGAGCTTGAATCTTGATTTTTCTCTTTCCCTTCTCATTTGGGACGCTGCTTAAATCTTTGTAGCCTTCAGGGATTTCATCTAAAACATAATCATTAAGAATCTTTAACTAAGTACTTTCCTATGCTACCATAGGCTATGCTTTGATAAAGACAAAAAGCTTACAACATTATATAATAGGATTATGAAATAACAATATGATGAGTGAACATTATAGATATATCGTTTTTAATGCATAAATCTTAAATATTACTTACTTCTTGCAGATGTTTTAACTGCCTTTTTAGGGGTCTTTTTCTCAACAACCATAGACTCCTCTACAACTGGCTCTGATTTTAATCCTTTTTTTGTTTGAGTTGCATTTTAAATTTAAGTTTAATTTTCATACTTATATAACTATTTCTTTACAAGGAGTTATAAGTGTGAATGAATTCATTTGAATCTACTAAATACTCACACAAGGATTGAATATCAAAAGAAAAAGGTGCTTTAGACATATAAATAAAAACCCTTATTTTTGAAAAATAAAGTTGATAACAAAGCAAAAAAGATTATTCCCTGGTTCATTGTCCGAATGTCTCTCCATGTCTACATCACTGTCCTCTGTATTTGACTCGTTATCCTCTATTTCATCTTCTTTTTCCACCACCTCCTCTCCACTATTATCTTGCATTGACTTGGCGTAGTATTCCTGAGCAGCCTTGATGGTTGAGAACTTTTTACCATCAGGTGCCTGTATCTTGATCAACTTTTTCTTGGGATTAGCAGTAGATGGTGTGCTGAGATCTATATACCCTTCTGGAATTACATCTAAACAAGGACAATATTATGTCTGTAAGTGGAGCACTAATAATAAGCTAACAATATTCTTAAAATAAATAGGTAAGTATGTAAGAAAGAATCAGCTTGTTAATAAAAATAAAATATATGAACAAAGTTTTCTTACTTTTTCCAGGTGTGTTTGCTCCTTTCTTCTTTTTAGCAGGAGTTTCGTCCTTTTCAACTTTTACAGCTGGTGTTTCAATTTCTTTAAGCTCAGTTACAAGTGTATCCTTATCTTTCTTCTTTTTAGCCGGTGTTTTCTTGTTAGTATTATTTTGTTCAGGTTTAAAATCATCATCAGATGGTATATTGTCAAAATTAAGCTTTGTTGTAACATCCTTAGTTGTCTTTTTAGCAGACTCTTTCTTTGGAGCAGCTACTGTATTGTTTGCGTCATCATTAGCCATTGTTACATCTGCTTGATTGTCAGTATTGTTAGAAGTTCCATTGGCTTTATCAAAATATTCTCTTGCTTTCTTTATAGTAGTGAAAGTTTTTCCATCTGGAGCAGTTATTTTGAAATATTTCCTTTTGGGATTTGCAGCAGAAAAATATTCTTCTTTTATGTACCCCTCAGGAATCTCATCTAAAATAATTTTCATAGAAAAATTTGGTTTTCATTTGTTTGTTTAAAGTGGCTTCAGGGATGTATATTCTGCAAATTTGACCCTGCTAAAAAAAGGGGGGGGGGGGGGGTAAAAAAATAAAAATATCTGGTTGGGGGTAAAAAAAGTAAGAATTAAAAGAAATGAAAGCATTTTTTTTCCATTTTTCTCCACTCTTTGGCGAAACAAACTAAAAGAATATGTGGGAGGGGGGATAATATGAATAAAATAAAGAGTTTTGAAAATATTTTTCCATTTTATCCCCTTTCTTGCTGGAAAGAACTAGGAGGGGAAAAAAAAAATTTGCAGCAGGGGAAAAAAATGAATCTAGTGCAGAATATACACCCCTGTGTGGCTTTTATATCTACAGCTTCCCCCCACCCACACACACAACATAAAATCATTAAGTGGTTTTTTTAAAGCTTACCTCTTTTCACAGCAGATTTGGTTTGTGGGGTCTTCTTAGCTTTTGAGGAACCAGAGACTTCGCCATTTTCTTCAGGCCTCAGGCGTTTACTAAAATTAGCAGAAAATTAGAAGTGGCGAAAATAGGTATTTATAGTTAATAGGTATTTTTAATACCTGAAGGTTTAAAGAGGACTATAGTATACACGAACTAGAGCAAGTAATTCTAAGCATCTTCCAGCATTGACCCATAGTATTTTTTTGTGAATATACTAGGTTTATGTTTAATATTTGCTTTATCGACCAAAAAGTTAGGTTTCACCATGGTTTTATATGAAAAAAACTTTGAAATGTAAATCAAAGAAATTTTAAAGCATACCAACCATTAATATCAACCTAAGATTATTTTATATAGGAAATAAACAATGCATAAATAAGTTTATTGAACAGAGTCAAACTTAAAAAAAATGAGAGAAAAGTTTTAAAAGGAGATTTTCTATTGATTTTAAGGTTCCTGTACATGTAGGTTTATGTTAAATATTTGCTTTATCGACTAAAAAGTAAGGTTTCACCATGGTTTTATATGAAAAAACTTTGAAATGTTAAGCAATTTTTAAAGCAATATCATAAATGCTTTGTTGAGTTCAACGGACAAAATAAAATAACACTGCAGAAAAGCATCAAATGTTGTAAATTGCAAAAGTACATTAATTAAACTGTTAACAAGTTACCAACCCTTTTCTAAATATACATTTTTAATCACAATAATTTATTTTGTGTCAAAGCTTTTAAACAACAGTTTGAACTCATCAAAACATTCGATAATATTGCACCAAACAATGCTTAACTTTTCAAAAAAAAATTCATATAAAACCATGGTGAAACCTAACTTTTTAGTCGATAAAGCAAATATTAAACATAAACCTAGTATATTTACTAAAAAAATACTATCGGTCAATGCTGGAAGATGCTTAGAATCACTTGCTCTTGTTCGTGGATAGTCCTCTTTTAGTTTAAATGATAATTTTATAGTAATGTTAGAAAATATGCAATATAATACATTCTAAATCTAGTTATGGCCTATTTAATTTAACTTTAGTATGGATTACCAAAATACAAACTATGTTACTTAGACTTACTTTGGACTAGATTCGCCATCTTCTTTCTTTCTCTTCTTAGGACTAGCAACTTCTAAAATGGTTGATATTAAGAATGATTAATAACTAATGTATTCTATATAAATAGAAAAGAACTTGACGTAGGTATAAAGTTTATTTAAAGTTATAAAAAAATGTCTTCTCATTGCATTAAAAGGATGTGTTGATATTTTCACTATACTGCACTTTACAGCTAAGTTTCACCCCTTAGTAATTAAGGTGGCTAGGATAGTTTTGTGGATTTAAAAAAAATTCAGGGTTGGAAAGTGAGGGGTTTCAAGTTTGAGGGGGCACAACACTCCTTTACTCCCACCATTAGCCGACTATGTTTGACATGTCCAGGACTTAGTTTAGTATTATTGAGCTAGCTGCGATTAGGATTAATATTCCCTGTGACAATTATATTGATTTATTATATTATACTAGCGGCTATGTCCCTAGAGGCCTTTAGGGGCACTTGAGGAGTGAGGAGTTGAATTTGATAAACCAATTAATTTTGTTTTAGATTAAAAAAGAGGAAGTAAAGTTTGAATAAACAAAATTGGGGTGGGGGGGATTTTTTTTCAAGGGGCGATTTCTCTTGGAAGGGTGGTGGTTCCCTCCCCCAAAATAGTTATAAACCTTCCCAGGACCTATGAGAAGCTACCCTGTTAAGGAGATCCTGATCGGTTCAGCGGCTAGCGAGATCCTTCGGTACAAACATACAAACACACAGACAAACAACCAGTCATTCTGTTACTGTATTATAAGGATATGCACGGGCATTATAAATTAAATCATTATAGTTGAAACTCCTCTCTATACATAATAACAATATAATCAACACAGCAACAATATTTAAAAAAAACCTTACCATCTTCCGTTTGTGTTTCTCCCCCTGTATCCATACTCGAACTAAATAGAACAAAATGGTGTTAAAATTTTAAGTGTCAAAATAAGCTTTTTGATTCAAAATAATGTTTGGCATTTTTCACTCAAAGACAAATTCATGTTTTTTTCTCTCCAAAGATATTATTATTGGAGAACTTTATTTCTCGTACTCATTCAAAACCGCTTAAAATCCGGTGGATTAGAAGAGGTTCTCAGCCATAATGAAAATCAAGTATGTCACCGTATTACAGACAATTTCCCACGAATATTAACATGAAATAATAGGTTCAATATAAATTTTAATCTTATAATTTTTCATTCATATATTTGCAAAAAGCTGTCTATAATACGATGAGATAAATAACTATTATCGTCTTCTTTTATATACCTCAGATTGAATAATCGATGAAGTAACAGTTAAAAATTCTAAAAATAAATTACCCTTCAACTCCGAACAATTTTGGTTTCTTGCCATACAAAATAAGGAATCCATTTTCGTTATGAAATCTTGAAAATTTGTACTGAATCGTTGTACCAACAGCAATAAGTTGACCTAAACAAAACATTAATATTATTTCAGAGGTCACGTAATATTCTATCAAATAAATGGCTATAATTCTCGAAGTGCTTTGAAGAGCACATAAACCACCCTCACTTACATGAAATAAAATTAAAACAAGGATGACAACATCCATAAGTAGCGAAGCACAAAAATTGTGGATGGGAATACGTAGAAGTAGATTTATGTGCATTTAAGTGTATTTATTAAAATCAAGAATAGATTTGTTGGAGAAAATAAACACGAAACCTTGTTTTATTTTGTATGATGAAGACGGTTATTTCAAACATATAAAAATAGCCAAAAACCTGCTTAAAGGCAGTTTGGCCGCCATTGTTTCTTTTCTTAAAACGCCAGAAATCTAATCTTAATATCTTTAACTGAAAAATTTTTGAAAATTGGTCCATAAACACCAAAGATATGGGTAAAAATGTGAAAAATATAAAAATAGCCAAAAACCTGCAAAAAGGTAGCCTGACTGTCATTGATGTTTCTTCAAATGACAAGAAATTTAATTTTGATATTTTTAACTGAAAAAAATTCGAAAATCGGACCATAAACACCAAAGATATGGGGAAAATGTGAAAGATATTAAAATAGCCAAAAACCTGCAAAAAGGCAGTCTGACCGTCATTGTTGTTTTCTTCAAACGACGGGAAATTTAATTTTGATATCTTTCACTGAAAAAATTTTGAAAATTGGACCATAAACACCAAAGATATGGGGAAAATTTGGAAAATATAAAAAATAGCCTAAAACCTGCTAAAAAGCAGTCCGATCGCTGTTGATGTTTTACAGTCAATTGTGCTCCCTAATGATGGGAATATTGTCAAAAAATTTCAGCTCTCTATCTTTTATAGGAGCCGAGAAAATCACGTTTCCCCCAATTCATTAATTACAGACGGACGGACGGACAGACGGACGGACGGACAGACGGACGGACATTGTGAATTATAGAGTAGCTTCGCTACTAATAAGGTGAGGGGATATGATGGGGAATAGTTTTTGTTTGTTTATTGCTTTATAGGTAAAAAATTACAAGCACAAATAACTAAATACTGCTTATACTAGGTATTAAGTCTTTAATTCATAAATATATTTTGGTCATTTCAGTAAATAAACCTTTTTACATTTATTCCAAACTTGAATAACAAATACCTACAAAGTTAATGAATAATGAATATTATCCCTCACCTATATTATTCTTATCCTTGATATGAACAGCCAGGCCAAAACCACTGCAGATAAGCACTCCATTTCTAAATGATAATAATTCAATGTCCGTCTGTATCAGAAGCTTTAGGTAATCGCTGAACCAAATGAGCTCTTCTCTTTGGGGAATATATCTACTGGTCCTGTGGTGGTTTTAAGTTGTTTTCTTGTAGGTTAGGATTTCAATAACTAACGAACTAATTAGGTTCTTCCTTTTAGATAAGATTCACAAAGGCCCCGGGAAGGTTTTATGCTATCTAATTTTTAAATCTGAGTCTAGGGATGATTTTAAGCTATCATTCTTAAGATATAGAGCTTCTAGATGCTATGGGCGCAGCTCTAATTAATACTCTACATCAACCAAAATTTAATGTTTCCATGATATAAGGGGCATTAAAACTACCAATTTTGTGTTAAAATATGTTAATAACAGTCAATACAGAAGCAAAGATAGACCCTTGTTGTAGAGTAGTTACTGTAACTATTGCCACTTACCCTGCACTTAAAAACTTTGCTTGCAATGATCTTCCTGGCTCAATCTTCAACACTGTGAAAATACCCTAAAAAGTTTACATTTTTTTGTGATATAAAATATGGTACTTTAAAACGACAATGTTTTCCTAAGAAGAGCAGCACAAACAATATCAAATAATAGTGAACTGTAATACAGTAAAAAAGGAGAAAATCTCGTTATATATTAAGTATTAGTAAATATAATTTTAATGATACTGCGAAAATAACTATAAACATTTTGTCCTATTAAAAAATCATATTCAAAGGCAATTTTTGTGCTGTGACAAATCACTATTTAAGATGATTGACACAATGCAAATATAACAAGAATTTTTCTTACCTTAACTTTTGCATGAGTGTCTGAAGGGGATTTCTTTTCAACACTTCTAAAACAAACAAGATTAGATTTATTTTAAAATTATTCCTTTAAAGATGAAAAAAATATCCTTTGGTCTTCAGACCACTTAAGAACCTCCATATAGAGTTTACAATGTTTATGTACAAAAGAGAGGGGTATGTTTCTGGTAAAATCCGTAAAGAATATGTGTTATAAGTAAAAAAAAGGTAGTAGCACGATAAAATTTGTTAACTTTAAAAAAAAAGTTTTTGTCTATAGTTCTTTTCAATAAGAAATACACATATTTAGTGAATATTATCGTTCTACTACTATTTTAAGCTTTAAAACACACACCTTTACGGATTCTACCAGAAACCTATCCCTATCTTTTTACATCCTTGAAATGCCTCAAATCACAATTAAAACAATAAGATGGTTCTTAGGTTTCCTAAAAAGTAAGACTTTTTCGGGTTAGTAGACTAAATACCAAATTACAGAAAACTTAGTTTTCTAGAAAAATTGTAAAAAAAACTTACTTGATCTTAATATCTTTAAACTCAATGAGGACTCCCTCTAACTCAACAATTTCTGCTAAGACATGGGTTTTTAAGTACTCGTAAACACTTTGCATCGGGAAATCCTAAAATATTTATGTTGTAAAATTGGATATTGAATACTCACATACCCTGATAAAATGTTTCTCTTAGATGGCTTTCGTAACGATTCTCTCTTGAATCTTTAACCCATCCACCTGACCATTGAGGAACGTATTGACTGATAACTTAAGGACTATATATGCATTGATGCAATTTAAATTGACGACAAAATTTCCCCTGCCACAACGTCAAAGTATTATATATCCATTCTTGTAACTATTTATTCTTTACAGTCCGGAGGAAGGGACCCTTATTACTATATCAGCTTTAATGGAGGTAGAGGGCTAGAAATTTTTATGTGGTAACACTGTTTGAAAAAAAAAATTATTATAAAACTGTCAATGTCATATTTAATTTGCTTCCTTCGCCCCTTCATTTAGCAACCCTCATTTTTAGGTAAATCATCTTTAAAGTTCTCAAAGCTTCATATTACATTGGCTCGAGGTTTATCCTAAAAGTTTTAGTAATTTAAAAATTAACTTGTATCATTAATTAATAAAAACTCTTTTATAAGACTAAAATTGTGCAGAGCTGAATCTTTAATGAGTAGCCGTTGCCGTAGTCGTCGCCACTGCAAGTGCTGCCAATAAAACATGGATTTTAAAATATTTAAAGTTTTTACGTATTATTATTATTTTTTTCATCATATTTTTCCTGAAAATGCAAATAGTGGTTTTGATTTAAAGATCGTATATAGCTGTGGCCACGCGTAGCCAATTTGATGTAAAGATCGCTATTAGGTTAGTAGCTGGACCTCTGGCAGCGGCAACGGCAACACATTTAAAGTTCCAGCTCTGTTATTGCGGAGTAAAAAATATTACCGCATATTTTTCATCCAAAGGTACTCTGATTTTCTTTTTGACCGAGACCAGCAAGTCCCCCTCCTCGGGGGGTATTTCAAGCTCCACTCCCATTTTATACAACAAATATTTCTATCTGAAATGGTTTGTTGAGAAAATGTTTAGATTAAAGAGACGTATAATCGCCTCTTTCTACTACAAAAATGCCTTGATGATGTTTTATTTTTCCAAGCTTAGTGAAAAATTCTAAAAAAAAATGTACCAAAATGTATAAAAAAAACTTTGAGATTTCATTTGAACTATTTTCTGTTCTTTCAGAACACAATTTCATTTCCCTCGCACTTGAAGAATAATTTAATTTACATAGTTATTATAAACATGAAAATGGGAATATGAATGCTAATAATACAGAAGGTACACATGAAACAAATGATTTTACAAACTATCACATGACATACAAAACTTATTTGTACTACAAAATTGATTCTTCCATAGAAGCAAAAATAAATACATTAATATTTATAAACAAAACAGTACACTATGCTTTTAAAAGCACAAATTGTGTAATCACAATTCATTAGGTATTGGGTAATTGTGAATATTTTATTGTTGATTAATTGATTGCTTTACAATAATCTGACGCGGCATTTCTCAGATCCACACTTGCACACTAGCTCCCTACCTTCAATTCCACCAATCTGTAAAAATAAACCGTATCATTAAATTGAGTTCTTTTAACATGAAAATAAACACAAGTAAGACGCAGGGGTCTAAAAGGATAGGACAATGGCCGATGAATTGATGTACATAATACAAATTTACCATTTCTGTACATTATGATTGGTGGTTGAAACGTCTGGACACTCAATTAAATGAACCAACCAACCAAATTAATAAAAGTCCCTAAGGTTCTTAAGCAAACGAATAAGAAAACGTTAAGAATTAGTGAATTTCAAGTAAAAAACTTGTAAAGTTATGGGAAAAAAATGCTAAAATTATCAATGTTTACCTCATAGTTATAATCCCAATGAAGTTCAGATCCCGCCGCTATGTGGCAATGAGCAAAAAAGGCCACCCAATGGAACCTAAACACATTTTAAAAATAAGTACTGATAGCGGGTTCACTAATGTTGCATCTGGAGCACAAAATTTTTGGATGAAAATTATTTTTAATGAATGATTTAAGTTAGTTTAAGTAGACATAGTTCCCGTTGAAATAAGGTCCACCGAAAGGGCTAGAAATAAGTTTTTAATCAAAACTACGGTGAAGGGGAGGGACTTTCCGGTGGTCCAGAAGAAATAGGTTTCATCCTATTTTTTATATATTTGCCCAGCAAGCAGTGCTATGTAAATAAAAGACGCACATTAATTTTAAAATATCCTACCTTAGGTCATGAGTATCAACAAAAACACTTTGCACAAAACAGTTTGGATCACAACTGAAATTAATAATAAAATAAGATTAGTTTTCATGACAATTATTCTTTTTACACTAAAAATAAATCTAAATATGCTCCCTAATGATTGGAATGTAAACAAGAAAAATCAGAGGTCTAGCTTTAATAGCCTTTTTTCCACATACCGTTACAAATGGACTAATTGACAAAATGAATTTAAGAGTAGCTTCGCTACTAAAAAGTACACAAATCAATTCCCCATGGATCGGAACTAGCTGAAATAAAATTTGAAAATCTTGTTTACAAAAAAATCGATAGAAAACGGCTAAACATTATACAGTCAAACAAACAGACACTGATAATTTTTATTTTAGAGAAGCTTCAATGATAAATAAATCTTACCAATGGTTGAGATATCTTCCAATATTGCCTTCAAACTTTGCGTCCATAGTATAGGCTTCCTCTTCTGCCCCAAAGAACTTTCTTGTGGATCTGAACGTCCCTGTCTGAGCCTAAATTAAAGTCTATGATTGCTACGCTATGTTTTAATATTTGTGTGATATGTGTTCTACGACCATACGGATTTCTGGCTTTAGATAAAAAAAAATCATCAAATGTTAGACTCAAGACTTTTGATGATAACTTTATATACATTAGGGTGGGTTCATATCGGAATTAGACAAAGCGGGGATATGCAACAGATAAAATTAACCTTAAAAACATTTCTGACCGAAAAAGAATTTTAAAAAATTGAGTTTTAGAACACGACCACTTAAAAATATAATTCATTACTTATTAGTATGCAAAGACGACATTCAAATTTTTTTTTGAATCAGAACTAAGGCTTCATGGTGCTCCCTGGAAAGGCCTTGAGGAGCTGAATCAGGAACTTTTGTCCGTTTCAAAATATCTCGTTCCTAGCCTTAGAAATCACTAAAAAAACAAAACTTTTTAAGGTTTATTGAGAATTGTCCAATTTGTAGAGGTTTTTTAGATTTTCTCAGGCTAGGAACGAGATTTTTTGAAACGGACAAAAGTTCCTGACTCAGCTCCTCAAGGCATTTCCAGGGAGCACCATGAAGCCATAGTTCTGATTCAATAAATTTTTGACTCCCATTTACAAATAGCTATACAATTGAATGTCTGGTCGTCAGCGGTTTTAAGACTTAGGATAAATTTTAAAACATCCAGAGGTGTATTATATCTATATAAATTGAGTGCAGATCCCCGCTTTGGCCTCAGAAAAAAAATGTCCAAAATCGACCCACCCTAATATACATCCCCTATGATAATTAACAAAATTAGACCTTGCTAGTCTGGAACCCAGCAAAATTCAATGTATGTTGAAATACCTAAAGCTTTTAAGCAAACAAATAAGATAATGTGGTTATAAAATTTTAATTCAAAGGTTCTCTTCCTTCTTCATTGGTTAGGGAATGGCAGCTGTTCTACCCAATAAAACATGAAAAGGTTTTCTTACCGACATTCCCATCATGCCCATAGGAGCACTGAATCCAGAAGCTTTTGGTCGTCTTTCATCTGAATCATCCTCATCTAGAAGAGAGAGAATTAATTAAATCCTCCTAAAATTAGATGGTACCAGTCACTATTTCTCAAATGCCAATGTACAGGGTGCGTCACATAAATCGGGACATTTTGTAATTTTTAAAGAAATGAACATAAAATCGTCAATTTTAAAGATTTTATTGAATTTTAAAAACTGGGAAGCAAAATAGGTATATGACTAGTAGATTATTCAATAAAATCGCCGCCAGCCTCAATCACCGTCTCTACCCGCCTCCTCAACCGCCGGCAGGTCCAGGTTAAAATGTACCTGTCCAAGCTGACGTAGTTCTCCTTGATAGTGGCAATGAGGGAGGTCTTTGTAGTATGGGCACGTCTATTGGTGCATGCTTCAAAGTAGCCCTAGGCCCAAAAGTCCATTGAATTAAGATCGGGCTACTGGGAGGCCACAATTCCTTAGGATCATGAGTAACCGCCAAATTGACAAAATCCATGTTTTTGCTCTCATTTGGGCTAGGATTTAGCTACAGTGGACTTTAAGTACTCAAAATGCGTGTCTCGATGAGCTTAAGACACACACAAAATTTTGGGTCAAATTTTCAACTCCTTCCCTGTCGGGCCCTACTGTTTGTGATTTCTTAAGGCTCAAAATCTTGAAAATCGACCTCATTTCGGCTAGGATTTGAGCTAAAATGGATTTAAACACGGTAAAATGTGTGTCTCAATGAGCCTAAGACACCCACAAAATTTGGGGTTAAGATTCCAACTCCTTCCCTGTCGGACCCTACGTTTTGTGATTTTGCGCACTTAACCACCGGCGCATTTGGAATCTGCCTTGTTGAACACATACGCGTCCAGCTCGGTGTACACGTCCATCTTCGTCCAAAGATTTTTTTGTGCTAAAAGGTCATTACCTAAGCTTTCTATAGTGGGGTCAAACGTCCTGATTGGTCAAGTAGTTTTCGCGCAATGGCCGTTTAAAAAATGTCCCGATTTATGTGACGCACCCTGTATAAGTATTTTATTTGGAGAAAAACTAGGACTCTATTGAATACAAAAAGTCTATCTGAACAAGAAATGAAAAATAATTGGGAAGGAGACAGTGGTTTTCAGCTTGTAGTACCTGATGTTTCATCCAAAGGCCCATCAACCTGGCTTATATTCTCGACTAGAATATCTCTTTCAGTAACTAAAATAAGAGATAGTTCTATTAAAATTATTCATTTCTAAAGAATTAACATATAATATTGACGAAAATGTTCATGCCTTTCCCTCTGTAGCCTCTTAATATCTCAAATTTTAAAGAGCATTTTAACAAACTCGTTGCATTTCTTTAAACCAAAGCCACTTTCTCAATTCTACAATTCCCCCTAATTTTAATACAATTGAAAGAAAGAAAAATATTTTTCATTAGGTATATTTGGCTCAATACCAGCTGAGTATCCACAAATTTCCCAATAGTAGCTAAGTATCCACGCATATTTCCCAAGAGTAGTTGAATATCCACACTTTTCCCCTATGGTAGTTGAATATCCACAATAGTTTCCTATTAGTATTTTCATTATATCCTTTCATAATGCTGATTCCGACGACAAAAAAGCACATTAATGCAAGCAATTCACAGCTATCATTTGACTTATTTACAGATTTAGAAACCAAATATTAAAACATCCATAAAAGCGAAGCTCTTAAATGAAAGGACAAACTAACATTAACAGGATAATACTGTATAAGTCTATATAAAATTATTGTAATTATAGTAAATTTGTGGCAAATTTTCTTAAGTATATGCTACTGTTTAAGGACATACTAACATTTTTAGGACTTGATTATTGTACCTTATCGTAATAAGAATCAGTATTCCATAAATTAGATATCCTCAAACTTATAGATAATAAATACCATTTATAAATAATAATAAATCAATCCACGTATGTTTTTGTCTTGAATTTAAATTGTACAAAGAAGCCGAAAAATCTCCACCCCCTTATTGCAAGTTTGCAAAACAAGGATGACAAAATCATTAAAAGCGTAGTTGGGCATACAATAATCAATTTGATTTGT
This sequence comes from Acartia tonsa, assembly GCF_053477335.1. Lineage (NCBI taxonomy): Eukaryota > Metazoa > Arthropoda > Copepoda > Calanoida > Acartiidae > Acartia > Acartia tonsa. Next base: position 20,027,576 of record NC_137266.1, read on the forward strand.
TGGTAATTGCGTTCTTTATAATGTGCTTTACAGCAATCATAACGACAAGTTTAAAATCGACGGACGGACAGACGCACAGACCCTTATTTTTAAAATGATCAATCTACAGGGCTAATAATCCAATATTTTTTTGGACCAAAAATCCCTAAAGCCACGATTTTATAGAGTTTATATAATTTCCTAGAAATGTAGAAAAATTTTGCTTTCATTTATTACATTATATGAAGAAAAAAATGTTAAAAGTTTTAAAAGCAACATGTTTAAAATTGACCTACGGACTTTATAACATGAGTTGCTACGCTTCCTAAATCGTACCTTTTGTATTAAATCGATAGGACAATTCTAACATGTACAAATTAACAAAAAAGCTAACCAAAATAATTGTTTAAAAACTTTTTTCCCCAAATGGTAGTTGAATATCCACACATTTTCCCAATGGTAGCTGACTATCCAAAAATGACCCCAATAGTAGCTGAATATCCACGTGGATACTCAGCTGGAATTGAGCCGTATATTTTTATACGAGTTTGGTTTTCATCTGTTTTCAGATATTTTAAAAAGAATTTTATATTTAAGATATTTTTATCATTACCTTCGCTCCATTTCTTTTTGACAACCATTCCATTGGCAAACGGATCAGGTTTAGCTATGAGATCATTGATGTCTATCACTTTCTTTGTAGGTTTTGCTGAGTTCTTATCTTCATCACTTTGGGACATGTCAGATGCTTCAACATTACCATCAACCTGTTGTAAATGGAGTATTATTATATAAAAGTAACAGGATGTCTGTATCGAAGGATCTCGCTAACCTCTGAACCATTATGGTTCTCCTTTACAGAGAAACTTTGTAACTATTTTTGGGTAGGTAAAACCACCAAACTCCCAAGAGAAATCTCTCCTAGAAATCCCCCCCCCCCCCCCTTAAAAAACGGCCATATTTTTCTTTCTTTTCTTTTTTAAAATAAATTGAAATTGGAGGACTGACTTCACAACCCCCCCCCCCCCCCCCCACTACTACGCCTAGGTGGTCGATAGTAGTATATAATGCAGAAAATGTATTGACAAAATAAATTGTAGTAAATGATGAAGAATCGTGAGGAATAATGAGTTGTATGGGTAAGACAGTTAAAATTAAATACATTGTAAAAATGATTCATGCTGACAAACAAACGAACAGACACTAAGTTATATAGAAGAAATACCTGTGGCAGATTATTTCTAAAGTTTCTGTTGAATGAAGACTTTGTTGTCCTTTTCTTTTTCTTTCTGTTCACTTTGGGAACAAACTCTTGATCTTCCTCTTCAACTAAAATAAAACTATCTTGTAAAGTCCAATGTGTATAGAGAACAATCAGGGAGGGATGGAACATGACTCTTAATTATAATTGCACCTAAAGTAAAAAAAAAGACGTTCTCATTCTTGACTGAAAACCTTTGGATACTTTTTATAAAAATTGATTGGCAGGTTCAAACTACACATTTTTTATCACCAAAGGGGGGCGTGGAAATGTGAAAAAATTTCGCAGTTATCTTATTTATCCTTTCTTTTCTTCCACCAACCACATATTTTTATTTTTTCTCCTCTCTTTAGCAGGGTCAATTTTGCCATGGCCAATTTTACAGAATATACTCCCTTTTTTATATCTGCGGAAAACTGTTTATAATACGATGCGTGAAATAACTATTACCTGGTTCATATTCACTTTCATCCTCTGTGGACATATTGATATCAGTCTGTCTTGGTGGAGACTGTTGTCTCAGAGCTTCAAGGAAGCTGATGTCATCATTCGGCTCCTCTACATCACTCTCATATCCTTCCTGATAATACAGGGATGATAAAGGAAATGTGCACATATCCCCTAGTAATCTCTGTCTCAGCAATTTACCTTTTTTTGTGCTTATATAAGCATTTTTGTCAGATTTAAGTAGGACGTGCTCACATCGAGAAAGTCCGCACTTTACAACAAAAGTGGCTTACTTAAATCGGACATGTCGGACTAACGAGCCATTTTCGTAGGTTAATTGCTTACTTGAAGAACTATTATTGCCCTATTAACCCCTAAAAATCCCCAAAAATAAGGGTGGCTGATAAGAATCAGCCAAATCGGACGCTTTTGTCGTAAATGTCTTACAGATTAAGATTTTAATCCGGATTATTTTTCCTCAAAATTTAATCCCTTCTCAGCCATTTAGGCTATATTTGTAGTTGATTGCTTACTTATATCTTCCATTTTTGCTACAAAATCCTTACTTAAACAAGCCATTTTTGTGATTAATGTCCTACTTATATCTTCCATTTTTGCTACAAAATCCTTAATTAAACAAGCCATTTTTGGGGTTCATTGCTTACTTAAATCCTCCATTTTTGCTGCAAAACCCTTACTTAAATAAGCCATTTTTGGGGTTGATTACTTACTTAAATCATCCATTTTTGTTGCAAAATCCCTACTTAAATAAGCCATTTTTGGGGTTGATTGCTTACTTAAATCATCTATTTTTGCTACAAAATCCTTACTTAAATAAGCCATTTTTGGGTTTGATTACTTACTTAAATCATCCATTTTTGTTGCAAAACCCTTACTTAAATAAGCCATTTTTGGGGTTGATTACTTACTTAAATCATCCATTTTTGTTGCAAAATCCTTACTTAATTAAGCCATTTTTGGGGTTGATTGCTTACTTAAATCATCCATTTTTGTTGCAAAACCCTTACTTAAATAAGCCATTTTTGGGGTTGATTACTTACTTAAATAAGCCATTTTTGAGGTTGATTACTTACTTAAATCATCCATTTTTGTTGCAAAATCCTTACTTAAATAAGCCATTTTTGGGGTTGATTACTTACTTAAATCATCCATTTTTGTTGCAAAATCCTTACTTAAATAAGCCATTTTTGGGGTTGATTGCTTACTTAAATCATCCATTTTTGTTGCAAAACCCTTACTTAAATAAGCCATTTTTGGGGTTGATTACTTACTTAAATCATCCATTTTTGTTGCAAAATCCTTACTTAATTAAGCCATTTTTGGGGTTGATTGCTTACTTAAATCATCCATTTTTGTTGCAAAACCCTTACCTAAATAAGCCATTTTTGGGGTTGATTACTTACTTAAATCATCCATTTTTGTTGCAAATTCCTTACTTAAATAAGCCATTTTTGTGATTAACTTCCTACTTATATCTTCCATTTTTGTTACAAAATCCTTACTTAAACAAGCCATTTTTGTGATTAAATTCCTACTTATATCTTCCATTTTGGCTACAAAATTCTTACTCAAACAAGCCATTTTTGTGATTAATCTCCCACTTATATATTCCATTTTTGTTACAAAATTCTTACTTAAACAAGCCATTTTTGAAATTAATTTCTTACTTAAATCTTCCATTTTTGCTACAAAATCCTTACTTAAACAAGCCATTTTTTGTGATTTATTTCCTACTTTCATGATGAAAATTGGCAAAATTGATTTTATAATTAATGTAAAAAAAAACTTTATAAGTCAAATTATATTAAACTACATGATATTATACAGTATTACAATACATTCAAAAATTTTATATTCTTTTCATGTTTAAAAAATGACTGATGAAAGTTTGTTTTAAATTTATACAAATTAGATGTTTAAATCAAATTCACTAGTTTTCTGCATAAATCAATCTTCTGTTTCTGATTTAAAGTTGTGTTATAAAGTTCCAGCAAAACCACTCTAACCACAGACTGAGACAATCTGCCTTTGAAGTGATTCTAATGTACTCTAATGATATTTTGATTGATTTATCAACTCTGTTCTCCAATGAAGTAAACTCCTGAGAAAAATTACTAAAATTAAATATATTTAATATTGATATGAAATACACAAAACTACTCTTTCTAACATATGTTTCTTTAATATTTACAATAAATATTCATGAATTATTATTAACATTTAGAATAAATAAATAATAGTAAAATATCTAATAAAGTATTTGTCATTTGGGATTAGACTTTTATTCAAAAACAAATTTAAAGCTATTATATATAAAAACAAGCAATGAAGTGCACTGATGTCTAAGGGGGGAGGGATGTACAGGTATGATAACCCCCACCCCCAATGAAATTTGGCATTTAGGAACTAAGACATCATTGTGGAGCTTCTATGTAATACAGCATGACACACAAAAAGTATTTTTTAGGGTTTACAGACCATATTACTTAGTGTATCAAAAAAAGTAGCATATGTTCTTGATCTCTTAACATTTCCACACAAGAAAAAAATTTTAGAAAGAGCCAAAATTTTGAAAAAGTAACTTAAGAAAAAGTAATTTACATAAGTTTTAAGTAAAAAGTTAAAATAAGTTTTAAGTTGAAAGCATTTTTTTTATATATATTTTCATGATCCTAACTTTCATAAAATTTCATCAAAATGAGTTTTGATTTTCAAAAGCATAATTTACCAGAGATCTAAAGAGATATGTCGAAAAGGGGGCCAAATAAATGTCGGAATTCATCCTTTATTATACACATTGTGATGAAAAAATTAAGTTTTTAAAGTTAAAAGCATATTTCTATTATTGGGATTATTTATACCCACAAATTTTAGTTCCAAGGTTAAAAGTTTTGGGAATAAAAAAGATTTACAACCTGAAATGGAAATTACCATTCCTTTCAAAAAAAAGCATGGAAGTCCTTGAAAGTCCTTAAAAATGTAAGAATCGATCTAGCACCCCAAACAATTGGCAAAACTTAATGAAACTTGGTGAAAATATGAAGATTATTACCATAATTATCCCTAAAAATTTCAGCTCTGTATCTTTTATAGGAGTTGAAAAAATCATGTTTCACCCTTTCTGTCTCTGACAGATGGACGGACAGACAGATAGACATTTCAAATAATAGAGTAGCTTTACTACTAATTATAGAATAGCTTTGCTACTAAAAATAAGCTCAGAACTCATATTTATAGTTTTAGAGGGGGTCTTTTGCTCCACTAGCCTCTAGAAAGGAAGTCCCGAAATGAAACTGTAATGGTTAATTAGTTAAGTTATGTTAAAAAAGTTTTCTTTAAAAAAATCAGATTGATATCTTTAAAAATAAGCTCAGAACTTACATTTTAAGTGTTTTGGGGGATCTTTTGTTCCACTAGCCCCTAGAAGAAAGGTCCCAAAATTCAATTTTTACAGTTTTACAGGTGGATCCAATCAAATAAATGAGCTTACAAGCTATAAAAACAAGCCCAACAATCCAGGGCAAAATTTGGTACTGAATTATAAATATTATTGTAGCATTTGCTGCATAACAAAAACACACACACAGAAAAACTTTAGGGTACCTATATTTTTGGGTACCCCAATGCCATAGAAATGATAAGAGGGTAATAAAAAAAAATTACTTGTGTAAGAACCAATTATATTCAGAAAGTTTTTTAAAAACAGAGGGGAAGAGGAATGAGGATACTTTGTTAAATAGTTTAATGTTGCTGCCCTACTTATGGATATACTTATCCTTGTTTTAAATTAGTATAGTATAATGTTGTTGTTTTACATATGTATATAACTGTCCTTGTTAACATTAGAAGGAATAATGTTGCGTTACTAATGTCCTTGTTAACCATTACAGATTGGGGGGGGAGTCATATTGACCCCCCCCCTCTAGTTATTTCAATGTCATTTTTTTTGTAGGTAAGATAGAGAGTTGTGACTTCATGACTATTTAAGTTTTGTAATTATACGTTGGCAAGAGTTGATCTGGTCTGTGTCGGTCGTGGCGTCCAGTCAAAGTTGGTTAGGTGGCACCAAATTTAGAAAAAATTTTAAATAAATCTTAATTTCTACATTATGACTTTTGTGTAAAAGGAAAACCTAAATTTTTTTTGGTGAATACTTAGATATCAATGACCTTCTGAGAAACGTGGTGTTATGACCGTTTGACCGCTCCCTGACAGACTTTATGACCGTTTTTTGTCCGGCTTTTACTACAGACATATATCATGAATATCATGGCTTATATTACAGCTAGAGACCTATAAATTTTGTTGGTAAATCCTTGAGCAACAATAAACAGATAAAAATATTAATTGGCGTTGCCAACCGCTGTTTTACCGCCTATCCGCCGAAAATGGCGGTTTCCGTTATTTGCCGTTTTGGCGATGATCAGAAAAAGTATTTTTTTGTTATGAAAAATTAAAAGTTTGTCCTAAAATTTGGTCATCCTAGCTGCAAAATTGGCCGCTCTACAGCTGTTTTAATATTTAACGGCTGGCCGCTAAAAAGCAGCTAATGAGCGGTCTGACCGCTATGACTAGAAAAAGTAATTTTCTCTAAAAATACACATGAACCACCAGAAAATTTTTATGTCTCTAACTGTAACAGGAGCCGAGATAGAGGGGGGGTCAATATGAACTCCCCCCCCCCAATCTGTTTAGGTGGGAATTGGGGCCCGATCTGTAAGGGTTAAATTTAGATTATCATAATGTTGCTGACATTGTGGATATAAATGCACTTGTTAAAATCAGTAATTTACCACAAAAATGGCACAATTAAGTAAGCAATTTACTTTTTTTCATGCTTACTCCACGAGGAGAGATTACTAGGGACAGCATAATATAATTTTGCCGCGCTATTTATGAATATACTTCAACATTACTTAAACATCACAATTGTATAATATTGCTGCTCTACTTATATTTATACTTGTCCATGTTAAATTCAGTATAGTAAAATAATGCTGTTCTTCTTATGAACATACTTGTCCTTATACCAGTATTACCTCTAGCTAGGGGCTCGGTGACGCTTTGGGTAAAAGTCCTCTCCGCCCCACCTTGAACCTACTCTGTGTCTAAATTGCAATGTAACGCGCTCAATCGCCCAAGGGTATTAAGTAAGGTAACACCAAATAGATAGCCAAATCTTTAATTGCACGAATTTTGTCTAGAGGTCCTAACTGCATGGTAATGAGTTGCACCTGTTTTAAACCAAGACATTCCCCATACTCAAACTATTAATGTCACAAACCTCCCTCCTTGTTTGCTCAAACAAATGCATCTTAAAAACGTTTTAAGAAATAAAGCCAAACATTAACCCATTTACTAATTTAAAACAAGGAAATTTAAATAACAAAATGATTTGCTCATAAAAAAATTTAAAAGGGTGGGGTCAAAATAGGTAAACAAGGATGACAACATCCAAAAAAGCGAAGAAAAGGTGTGATAAATGAACATTAACACTTTTAGAGTGTCAGAACTAAATAATCAGAATATAAATGTTTAAAAGATGAAACAAAATTTTGAGTAAATTTGTTGAAAAACTGCTTAGATACAGAATAATGTTTAAGGACATACTTACATTTTTATAGATGCTACGCTTACAAAATTATACTTTGTTGTCCTAGGAATCAGTATTTCAAAAATCAGATCAATCAAAAAATTATATAACACAAAAATTAGCTGTTTAGAATTCAGGTAACAATTATAGAGTTCCTACGATTTCTGAAGTCTACCTATCTACCACAAGAATCACTATACAAATTTTGAAATTGATAGAAAAATTCTGACGTGCCTATTTTAATTTAATTTAATGCATAATTTTAATTAACACTCAAAATATTCTTAAAAGTATATACTTGATATTGGGAAATATGTAAAAATATAAAAATAGCCAAAAACCTGCTAAAGTGCAGTCCAATCACCATGGATGTTTTTTGAAACAACTGGAAAATTAATTTTGATATTCTTAACTACAAAAATTTTGAAAATTGGACCATAATCACCAAAGATATGGGGACGGACGGACGGACGGACAAACAGACAGGCGGGTGGACGGACATTTTGAATTATAGAGTAGCTTCGCTACTAAAAAGTAATCAGCTATCTATATCCAATTGATTAGGGTTTATATAAGAAGATGTAGATTGTTATTGCTGAGCTTCTTATGAATAAATATAAAGATTTAAAAAGGTTTAATTGTTATTGTTGCCCTACCTATGATCTTATTATTCTTGATTAAGAAAGTCTACTTTTTATTGATGTGATTCTTATGAAATGACTATTCTTGTTTGCATATTTTTTAAATGTTAGTATTTGAAATATATAACAAAGGAAAGGGTTATTTTTGTCTTTCTTTATGATAATTAACTAACAGCTACACCCCTAGAAGCATCTAGGGGTAGGAGGGGGAAAAGTCAACCTCAGCCTATTTTGAATTTGAGCTTCAAAAGAGTTAAAAAGTATTTTTTGTTTGGGGGGGCGTGAAGATACCCTCCCCAAAAATAGTTTAAAACCTTCCCAGGACCTATAAGAAGCTTAACTGTAAAGGAGACAATATGACAATATGCAGACGTGAAGGCCCACCAGAGTAAAGCATTGTATGGATCGTGAAGGGATGTGACACTAGACGAAATTAAAATAACTATATTGTTTCTTATTTATTATTGCTTTAATGCAGGGATCTACAGGGAAAAGATAAAGGCCGATAAATTAATGTACATCCCCGATGATAAAACAAAAATCTTCCATTACAATTAGTGGTTAAAACTTTTGGATACTCAACTTAATGAACCAACCAATCCCCAAAGTAAGTTGTTAGGCCAACAAATAGGAAAAAATTATTATAAAACTATGGGGACTATTGTATAAAATAGCCCATGGTCCCCTCCCTCCCTTGAACTATCCTTATTTTCATTATAGACTTAATATTTGATCTTACCAGGAATCTAAGGAGATAAGACAATGGACGATAAATTTATGTAAGCACCTCAATTACAATAAATCTTTTTTGTGGGTAACACTTTTTTAGTAGAAAGGTTAAGGTTTAACCACTACCATACTTAATAACCTAACTATTAAAAATCCAATAAAAGTCCCCAAAGTTATTAAGCCAGCGAATAAGAAAACGTTATTGTAAAACTTTGGGGACTAGTGTAATAATCAGCCCATTGTCCCCACTCATTCTCTGCTAGTTCCTGATAATTCAATTATAACAAGGATGACAACATCCATAAAAGCGAAGCTCTGAAATGGAATGACAAACGAACGTTAACACTTGTCGATTGTCAGAACTGAATTAGCAGAATATTAAATGCATTAGTACAAACAATATTGTAAGTAAATTTGTTGCAAAACTGCATAAATTGATGATACTGTTTAAGGACATACTTACATTTTTAGGACTTGTTTATAGAAATGCTTCGCTTATAACATTGTACCTTGTTGGAATAGGAATCAGTTTTTTAAAAATCAGAAGAATCGGGTAATTTTAACATACAAAAATTTGTTGTAAAAAAAAGTTAAAAATCGACATGTTTAAAAAGGACGTATGGACATTCTGATATTGATTATAGAGTTGCTACGCTTTCTAAATTGTACCTAACTACTATAGGATTCATCATGCAAAGTTTGGAATCGATAGGACAATTCTAATCTATCTAAATTAACAAAAAGAGCTAACTGTCTGTGACGTACAGACCGACGGACCGACCCTAATTATAGAAAAGCATCGCTTTTAAAAATTACTATTAGTCAACGTAGACTTTCCAGAATAGACACACATCATAGTGCCCCTAAAAGCTCTCTCTTTTCTCAGGCAAGTCGTGTCTTTTGTCTTGAGAAAAGCTGTGTCTTTTGTCTTACAAGCTCTGTCTTTTCATTTTGCAAGTTGTGTCTTTTGTAGTACAAAGTAGAACGATGTCTGTCTGTCCGTCTCTATGAATGCTGAACCGAATGGGCTCTACTTTTCAGGGAATATACTTACTGGTCCTGTGATGGTTTTAAGCTATTTTCTTGGGGGTGAGACACCCCCAACTCCCCCTCCCAAAAAAAAAATTTAATAAAAGATTGAAAAGAAAGCATTATGGATAACTCATAAAATTATGGTTCGCAGCACCAAAATCTAAAATCTGCTTTTTTTTCAAATATGTTAAAAAAAAGTGGTTGCTTCTCCAATTTTTTTTATTAATTACCTCTTGGGGCAAAGCCCCTAAAGGCTAGGGGCGAAGCGCCAGTTCAATTATATTACAAGGAGAGACAGGACACAGAGAGGTAACTTAAAATAGAACTTAAGATAAAACTTTGGGTAACCTTGCCTAGTTCCAGTGCTCAACAAGGTACTTCAAGTGAAAGCGTTAATGTTTTTTTTGAGCATGTATGTTTTTGTTTTGTTTTTACTTCAAACTAAATTTTATTTTTTACCAGGAATATTAAGGAATAAGACAATGGACGATAAATTGATGTAAATTTCCCATTTACGATAAGAAATAAATAAATCATTGGTCAAAAAGTTTTGACACAGCTATTTTTGAACCAAGCAATCAAAATTCAATATAAGTTATTAAGCTGACCAATTACATTAGTCGAATTTGATAACCCAATTTCTTATTTTAGATTTTAAAAGAAAAAGGAAAAAAATATAAAATATGTTGGGGGGTGGAAATTTTTTTGGGGGGGGGAGGATTCCCCCCATCATTTTTAATTTTTGTTAAAAAATTAAACTTTTTTTCTAAGGGGGAGTATTTTTCATTTTTTGGGGGGTTGGGGGTGTCCCGATCCCCAAGAAAATAGTTATAAACCTTCCCGGGACCTGAAGAAGCTACCCTGTTAAGGAGAACCCGATCGGTTCAGCATTTAGCGAGATCCTTTAGTACAGACACACAAACAGACAAACACCCTGTTACTTTAGTATAAGGATAGTGTCTAAACGTCCACTCCTAATTGTAATCCATAGAAGGGGTAATTTTGTTTACCATCATTGAGGATGTAATTGTACAACAATTAATCTGCCATTGTCTTATCCCTTTAGATTCCTGCGATAATAAAATTTGGGTATAGTGGCAAGGGGTGTTTCATCGTAATTTTAAAAGCGAAGCTTTCTGAAATAAGGGTTGGTACGTCCGTCCGTAAGTACGTCTGTCCATACATCCGGAACGGATAGCTTTTTTTCGTTAATTTAGGCATGTTAGAATTATCCTATTGATTTCAAACTTTGCATGGTGATTCCTGTAGTAGTTTGGTATGATTTATAAAGCGCAGCAACTCTATAATCATTACCAGAATGTCCATGCATCCATTTTAAATTTTTATATATTGGTTTCTGGGACAACACAGTACAATATTATAAGCAAAGTAACCCTATAATCAAGTCCTAAAAATGTAAGTATGTACATAAACATTATCCTGTATCAAGCATCCTTGGTTTATGAGATTTTGATAGGTTATTTTAGGTTAAGTTGGGTTATGTGATTGCCCCGCAGAGTAGGTCAGTTGCGCGACAAAATGGGGACATGCAGGAATTGACCTAAAGTCATGCACAACTAAGGGATTAGACAATGATGATAAATAAATCTTAAGATCCCTGATAGTATAACATAACATTAAAATCATTAATAAAAATTTCACCTTGATTTTACGAACATTTAAAACTATTTGTATACAGTTTAAAGATTGTGGATTTTAAACTTTGAGAACAGGGATCTTAAGGGATAAGATTTGACTTTGTGGGCGTGGTGACGCTTCGAGTAGAAGTCCTCTCCACGTCACCTTTGAACATGCACTGCATTTTAAATTGCAATGTAACGCCCTCAATCAAGACGCATCAGATAACCAAACCTTTGATTGTACGACCTTTGTCCGAGAAGTCCTAACTGTGAAATAGTAATGAGTTATGCTTGTTTTAGGCCAAGGCATTCCCCCCACTCTAACTATTTATGTCGCGCATCTGATATAGCAGCAGTTGGACCCATTTTTAATGTCTTTAGTTGTGACGCGGTGTCGTACCGAGATTCGAACCTACGACGAGAATGCGGTACGTATTGAGACATGGCTGCGGGTTAAGGGAGAAGATAATGGACGACAAATTGAAATACATCCCAAATGATAATAATAGTTATTTCTCGCATCGTATTATAAACGGCTTTCCGCGGATATAGAAAGTACAATTATGAGATTAAAACTAGTTTTTTAGCCCCGAGGTGCCGAAGGCGCCGGCTAAAAAAACTGGTTTTAATCTTATGATTGTACATTTCTATATTCGTAGAAAGCTGGATAAAATACGATGCTAGACATAGTTTTTTCGTATGGATGAGAACCGGTTCCTATCCACCGGATTCGAATGAATACGAGAAACATGATTATCCTTCCAAATATTAAAACTGTTGGTTGAAATGTTTCTGAGCAAACAAATAAGATAAAGCAGTATACAACTTTGGGTAAAAGTGAAATAAAGAACCCAGTGTCCCTTCCAAGTTTAACTGGTTATAAAACTTTGGGTACAAGTGAAATTTACGGTCCAATGGCACCTCCCTCCTTGCTTGCTCAAACAAATGCATCATAAAAACGTTTTAAGAAATAAAGCCTAACATTAACACATTTACTAATTTAAAACAAGTAATTTTAAATAACAAAATGATTAGCTCTTAAATTTAAAGGGTGGCATCAAAATAGGTAAACAAAGATGACAACATCCATAAAAGCGAAGCTCTGAAAAGGTGTGATAAATAAACATTAACACTTTTAGAGTGTCAGAACTGAAGAATATAAATGTTTAACGGTTGAAACAAAAATTTTGAGTAAATTTGTTGAAAAACTGCTTAATACAGGATAATGTTTAAGGACATACTTACATTTTTAAAGATGCTACGCTTACAAAATTGTACTTTATTGTCCTAGGAATCAGTATTCCAGAAATCAGATCAATTGAATAATTATTAAACACAAAAATTTCCTGTTTAGAATGGACGTACGGACATTCATGTAACGATTATAGAGTTCCTACGATTTTTAAAGTCTACCTATCTACCACAAGAATCACCATACAAATTTTGAAATTGTCTTTCCGTCGGTATACCCATGTGTTTATGTCTATATCTCCGTCAATACCTTTTTGTTAATAAGGCATGTAAGAGCTGTCTTTTAAATTCAAAGGTTTCAGGGTTTCAGTGCTCAACAAGGTACCCTGAGTGAAAGCGCCAATTTTTATTGGGATAAGACAATGAATGTTTAATTGAAATACATCCCCAATGATGATAATAGTTATTTATTGCATCTAATTATAGACAGCATTCTGCGGATAGTAAAATTAAAAGGTTTATTCTGGTTTTGTTATCCCTGAGGGGCCGAAGTCCAGGGCTTAAAAATCTGGCATTGATATTATGGTTTTTTCATTATGATATTCATAAAAAATTGTGTTATCATAATACATTACACATTTTTCCAGTATGGCTTTGAACCGGTTCTAATACCGCGGATATTAATCGGTTTCAAAGCCATACAGAAAATAAAATTACCCCTGTTATAGATTAAAATTTTTGATTGAGCACTACTTGTTTGGAACCAACCAATCAAAATTGAATAAAAGTACCCAAAGTTTTTAAGCTAAATATAAGCGAGGATGATAATAAAATTTTGGGTACCTGTGAAAATACAGTCTAATATATGTACCCTCCCTCCTTAGGTATAAATGTAATTTACTGCTCAATGATCCCTACATTACTGGGTATGGTGTGTCTACAAAGTGTCCAAACTTTTCCACCAATAAATTTAATCTACAAAAGGGATCCCGTTTTATAATTGTAATTGCGCATACTGTAAACAGTTATCGCACAAGTAAATTTCTGTTTTTGATAATTGTCTACAATATAATACATTTTTTTCAGTATGAATCAAAACCTATTAAATCAAGAGAGAAAAATTAGATTCGTAGCCACATTGAAATAGTTATTTATAGCATCGTATTATAAACACAAAACAGCTTTCCGTGGATTTAAAAATATAAAATTGTAAGAGAAAAAATATTTTTAAAAAAATGCGTAGAATACTTGATATAATACGATACAATAAATGATTTTATAGTATGTCTTAGAACCGGTTCTAATCCAGCGAAAATTATTCGGTTTCGAAGCCATACTAAAAAGTATTTTACTAGTCATAATATATACCCCTACCTTATATATACACAACAAGTATGCATGATATTTGTTTGTTTGTTATGGTTTATTTCTTTAAAGTGTGATTTTATCAACATTGCAATATTAACATAATAAAATTCAAACAATATTCTTTAATATTCGAATTTTAAAATGTTTACAGCATTGTTAACATAATATTTGCTTTCACATACAAGGCTTTGAATTTAAACTTTTATAACTTTTAACATTAACACTCATTCAATGCTTCACTCTAGGCAGGTAAAAATAAACTGAGTCTGACCCGCGCACACTCACTCACACACACACACACACAAACAAACGTGCATATACAAACTAAAGCAACCATCGCATTTATCATTCAAGCTAATGTACATTTACACTTTTTGTGCTAACAAAACTCATGGAAGGAGTCGTTTTACGGGTGTCATCATAAAATACAAAATTGTAGAACTGATCAAGCCTGACCAAAGTTAAATTCTGTGTCACCTGCCTACAATGCTTCGTTACGGCAATATCGGCAATTTTAAGCGGCGTAAACGCGTTTCAAAACTTTTCATCCAATAAAAGTAGTCTTGGGAATTATTTTAAGGACTTGCCCTAAAAATACTTTTTTCTAGAACTCCAAGCGCCCAACAAAAGATGTCATATGTAGAATCCACGTAAGACGCACAATTACGGCGTTAGTGGCAAGATATAAGTAACGATTACAAGAGCTCAATTATTTATCATAGATATCCCTAGTAATGTCTTCCTGTGTAAGAAGGCAAAAATAAGTAAAATGCTTATTTAATTGTGCCATCTTTGTGGTAAATTACTGATCAGCCACATAAATATAAAATGCTTACTTATGTCAGCAATCTACAACAATTTGGTCTTACTTGTGAGTTAAAAGTGGGTGGAGTAAATTAATCCTCAGACATTTATAGTAAAAGTTGCTTATATCAGTTGAAGTGAAGTAAAATGAGGAGGACTAGTTATTAATCCCAAGGGCATTCAAACTTTTTTATTTTTGGGGGGAGGTCAAATTGCGCACGAAGCGTGCTGGAAATTTTTTTACCACCCAAAATTTTTACCTATGGGGTAAAATTTGCAATTAAACCTCCTGGAATCTGTTGGGAGACAGGATGAATACCCCCTCCCAAAATCTGTTTGGGGGGTAATTACACCCCCTAAAAAATTTACCCCCAGGGTAAAATCTGTTGGGGGGGGGGGGGTTTATACTGTACCCAAAGTTTTATAGAGGTAACCAAAGTTTTATACTGTACCCAAAGTTTTATACTGGTACCCAATGTTTTATACTGGTACCCAAAGTTGTATACTGGTACCCAAAGTTTTATACTGGTATATATACAAAGTGACTTATTTCCAATGTAGTTAAATAATTTTTATTTAATTAAAATGAAAAGAATGAAAACCATACACATAAAAGATACATTCTTTTTAAAATTATTTTAAAAAATAAGTTTGAATAATCTTATTTTATAACGCATTTGTATATGTGACAAAAATAAATTTGTTGTATTGCATAAACATTTGTTGTCATTTAACCCTTTGCAGCCAATTTTTATGTTTTTAAAAGAAGTGAGAGAACAGAAACATGTTAATGTTAATTCGTTGATATATTATAAAGAATTAGCTTTTTAGTGAATTTTTATAGTAAAATCATAAGGCCTAATTTTACTCTATACCAGAATACAATATTTATGAAGCAAAACAAATTTTAAAAAAACCTTTTGCTTCGGTCAAAATGATCACGGCAACAGTAAAAATTTATATTTAAATCCCCCCAAAAAAGTTTATTGGGGATTTAATTCAAATTTAGGCTCTGCAGTCTGATTCTACTGGTGTCATAGTATATTTTTTATATTCGTTTTAAAAATAGGTTAAAAACAGTTCAAAGTCTCTACATTACTTCTTTATTTTACGATAATTCTCTTTTTATTACGTTGAAGTCTCCCATATATTTTTTAAAACTTTGATTTTTTGTCATTTCTCTTGGGAGGGTGGTTGTACCCTCCCCCAAAATAGTTATAAACCTTTCCAGAAACCATGAGAATCTACCCTGATAAGGAGAACCCGATCAGTTCAGCGGTAAGCAAGATACATACACACAGACAGACACACAGACAAACAAACATTCTGTTACTTAAGTATAAGGATTTTACTTTACACTGAAAGTTGTCTATAATACAATGCAATAATAATGTCAAATCCCGGCTTGGTGATGTAATTTCAATAATCTTATTTGTTTATGATAAGGGTCTGTGCGTCCGTCTGTTCATACACTATGTCGATTTAGAATTGTCCTATCAATTTCAAACTGTAGGTGGTGATTCCTGTGTATTATTATTTAAGAAGCGTAGCAACTCTATGAACAGAAAGTTTGTATGTCCAATTGAAATATGTTGATTTTTAAATTTTTTTTACATTTTTTTTGTGTGATTTTAAACCAGTTTTGTTAGCCCGAGATTGCAAAGGCACGGGTAAACTAAACTGGTTTTAATCTTATGTACATTTTTGTATTCATAGAAAACAGGATATAATGTTTTTTCAGTATGCTCTAGTACCAAAAATATTTTTTCCAGTATGGCTTCGAAACCAATTAAAATCCGCTGAATTAGAACCGGTTCTAATCCATACTAAAAAATTCTAGACAATTTTCCACGAGCATTAAAATAAAAACCATAAAAATAAAATCAGTTTTCTTTGCCAGATCCTTCGACCATTCAGAGCTAACAAAACTGGTTTTAAACTTTTAAATTTT
Source organism: Acartia tonsa (assembly GCF_053477335.1). Lineage (NCBI taxonomy): Eukaryota > Metazoa > Arthropoda > Copepoda > Calanoida > Acartiidae > Acartia > Acartia tonsa. Next base: position 20,044,233 of record NC_137266.1, read on the forward strand.
TAAATCTAATTTCTGCAGAAAGCTAACAATAATACGATGCTATAAATAATTCTAATTTTTAAATTCATATACTGTTTTAAAAGTGAAGCTTTTCTATAATTAGGGTCGGTCCGTCTGTCCGTAACCTATAGCTTTTTTCAATAATTTAGGCATGTCAAAATTGTCCTAGCGATTTCAAACTTTGTATGGTGATTCCTGTAGAAGTTAGGTACAAGTTAGAAAGCGTAGCAACTCTATAATCATTACCAGAATGTCCGTACGTCCATTTTAAACATGTTGATTTTTTACATTTTAACAACAAATTTATAAGTGTCCTAATTATCCGATTGGTCTGAATTTTTGTATACTGATTCCTGGGACAACAAAGTGCAATATTATAAGCAAAGCAACTCTATAATCAAGTTCTAAAAATGTAAGTATGTCCATAAATATTATCCTGTATCAAGCAGTTTTTCAATTTTCATCAAACTTTTAGACATGACAGGTCTCTACAGTTCTTGATGTGTGATAGATCTTTCTTTTTGATATCAAAATGGCTAAGATTGTGTTAGAAACCTGATTAAGGTGTCTATAGAAAGATATTGACGTGCCCCATCAAAAATTCTAAACATGGGGTTTATCTACGAGATTTTAAGTACATAAGACGGTCTGTTCTTTTTTTTAAGACAGAGCAGTCATATCTCTATGTTTGATGGGTCTGTCTTTTGAAAGCCAAATTGGCTAGGATTGGGTGAAAAATCTTATTAAGGCGTCTATAGAAAGGTCTTTATAAGCCACATAAAAAACCTCTAAACCTATAAGTGTATAGGAGAACCATATTGGTTCAGCAGTTATCAAGATCCTAAGGTAAAGAGAGACAGACATACAGACAAAGGTACTGTTACTTTATTATATGGAATAAAAAAAATAGCCTAAAACCATCTAAGGACCTGTAGGAAGCTTCTGTGTATAGGAGAACCATATTGGTTCAGCAGTTAGCAAGATCCTTAGGTACAAAACAGACAGACATACAGACAAAGGTACTGTTACTTTATTATAAGGAATAAAAATAAAATAGCCTAAAACCATCTTAGGACCTATAGGAAGCTTCCATGTATAGGAGAAACATATTGGTTCAGCAGTTGGATCAATCCTTTGGTACAGACAGACATACATATATACAAAGATCCTGTTACTTTGTTATAAGGAATAAAAATAAGATAGCCTAAAACCATCTCAGGACCTAATGGAAGGTTCACCGTAAAAGATAATTTTATAGGTTCAGCTGTTATTGAGGTTATTTTCTACAGACATAAAAAACTTACTACTTTATATATCAACAATACTTGTGAGTTAAAAGAGGGTGGAGTAAATAAATACTCAGTCATTTACAGTAAAAGTGGCTTATATAAGTTGAAGTGAAGAAAAAGAAGGAGGAGTAATAATTAATACCTTCCTTCCTGTAAGCAGTTTATGAAAAAAAGAGAAGATTTGGCTGATATAAGCCAAATAAGCAACAAATGTGATTGATTGCTTGTAAGTAATTTATCAAAAAATTGGATGATTTGGTACATAAGCCAATTAAGCATTTATTGTGATTGATTGCTTGTAACTAATTTATCAAAAAATTGGATGATTTGGTATATAAGCCAAATAAGTAATAAATGTGATTGATTGCTTATAAGTATTCTATCAAAAAATTGCATGATTTGGTATATAAGCCAAATAAGCAATAAATGAGATTGATTGCTTATAAGTTATCTATCAAAAAATTCCATGATTTGGTATATAAGCCAAATAAGCATTTATTGTGATTGATTGCTTGTAAGTAATTTATCAAAAAATTAGATGATTTGGTATATAAGCCAAATAAGCATTTATTGTGATTGATTGCTTATAAGTAATTTATGAAAAAATAGCATAATTTGGTATATAAGCCAAATAAGCATTTGTTGTGATTGATTGCTTATAAGTAATTTATGAAAAAATAGCATAATTTGGTATATTAGCCAAATAAGTAATAATTTTCATTGATTGCTTATAAGTAGTTTATGAAAAAATAGCATGATATGGTTTGTAAGCCAAATAAGCAATAACTTTCATTAATTACTTATAAGTTATTTATAAAAAAAAATTGCTTTATTTGGTATATAAGCCAAATAAGCAACATTTTTCATTGATTACTTATAAGTTATTAATAAAAAAATTGCATGATTTGGTATATAAGCCAAATAAGCAATAATTTTCATTGATTACTTATAAGTAACTTATAAAAAAGATTGCATGATTTGTTATATAAAATGCAATAATTTTAATTGATTTCTTAAAAGTACTTATAATTGTGGAAGGAATTTCATAATTTAATTTTGATATTCTTAACTACAACAATTTTGAAAATTGGACCATAAACACCAAAGATATGAGGAAAAATATAAAATATTTAAAAAGCTTGGATGATTTATAGTTAATTATGCTTGTTAACCCTTAATGGTTAGGGGGGAGGGGCATTCAGGACAGCCCTTTCCGTTTTTTTCTCTCATTTTCTTCGTGTTTAGCTGAGTGAGTTTTTAAACACAGGTATGACACATAATTGAGAGTTTGAATTTTTTTAATATCTTCATCCAGGCAGGCACAGGATGCAAGCAAAAATGCAGGGTTATCCAGGTAAAGAGCAGAAATAATTTTTTAATTAAACAAAGCATTTTATGTTACCAAAATACTAAATTATCCTCTAGTAGTACATGCTTATCTAAAATATAGTTGTTAATTCCTTCCTTCCTGGAAGCAGTTTATGAAAAAAAGAAAAATTTAGCTGATATATGCCAAATAAGCAATACATTTCATTGATTACTTATAAGTAATTAATGAAAAAATGGCATGATTTGGTATTTAAGCCAAATAAGCAATAATTTTCATTGATTGCTGATAAGTATTTTGTCCAAAAATTCCATGATTTAGTATAGAAGCCAAATGAGCATTTATTATGATTGATTGCTTATAAGTAATTAAATTAGTTAAATTTCATGTTTTCTAAAAACAATTTCATTTCTAACTGGTTTTAGTCCAGAAGAATTTCAATTGATGGATTTTTTTATAATTTTTACAAAAAAAATAAAGGGTAGGGGAAAAATGGCCAAATAATTGCTTCAGTGGTAAGCAAGATTTCTGAAGACGAACAAAAAAAATTGGTGGGAGTTAATTTTTCTGGGGCAATTTTCTTAGTTGGGTGTTTGTACCCTCTTTTGAAATAGTTATAAACTTTCCCAGGAACCATAAAAAGTGTCACTGTAAAGGAGAAATAGTAGTAAGCGAGATCTTGAGGTACAGGCAAACAAATAGACATTCAGTTACATCCATATAAGGAAATTTTACTTTCTTTCTATCTATTTATAGAAGAGCAAAATATCTATCTATCTTTCTCTTTTATTATTTCTCAAATTCTCTCTCTCTCTCTATCACACACACTCTCTTGATCTCTCTCCCTCTCAATCAATGTCCCTCTCTTTTTCACTTTCTCTTTCTCTCTCTCTATCTATCTATCTAATTATCTAACTATCTATCAATCTATTTATATATCTTAAATTTAAATATCCATGTTTTAATTTTACCTTTGCTACCAGGAATGAAGGGGACAATGGGCTTATTTGGCTTATATACCAAATAAAGCAATTTTTTTATAAATAACTTATAAGTAATTAATGAAAGTTATTGCTTATTTGGCTTACAAACCATATCATGCTATTTTTTCATAAACTACTTATAAGCAATCAATGAAAATTATTACTTATTTGGCTTATATACCAAATTATGCTATTTTTTCATAAATTACTTATAAGCAATCAATCACAACAAATGCTTATTTGGCTTATATACCAAATCATGCTATTTTTTCATAAATTACTTACAAGCAGTCAATCACAATAAATGCTTATTTTGCTTATATACTAAATCATCTAATTTTTTGATAAATTACTTATAAGTAATCAATAACAATAAATGCTTATTTGGCTTATATACCAAATCATGCAATTTATTGATAGATTACTTATAAGCAATCAATCACAATAAATGCTTATTTTGCTTATATACCAAATCATGTAATTTTTTGATATATTACTTATAAGCAATCAATCACAATAAATGCTTATTTGGCTTATATACCGAATCATGCAATTTTTTGATACATTACTTAAAAGCAATCAATCACAATAAATGCTTATTTGGCTTATATACTAAATCATACAATTTTTTGATAAATTAATTACAAGCAATCAATGAAAATGATTGCTTATTTGGCTTATATACCAAATCATACAATTTTTTCATAAATTACTTATAAGCAATCAATGAAAATGATTGCTTATTTGGCTTATATACCAAATCATGCTATTTTTTCATAAATTACTTACAAGCAGTCAATCACAATAAATGCTTATTTGGCTTATATACCAAATCATACAATTTTTTGATAGATTACTTATAAGCAATCAATCACAATAAATGCTTATTTGGCTTATATACCAAATCATCCAATTTGTTGATAAATTACTGAGTATTTATTTACTCCACCCTCTTTTATCTCACAAGTAAGACCAAATTGTTGTAGAATGCTGATATAAGTAAGCAATTAGTATTCTTTATGGCTTATCAGTAATTTACCACAAAAATGGCACAATGGCACATTTAAGTAAGCCAAAAAAAATGTTAATTGCTTACTTACACGTTTTGAGATTACTAGGGATAAATGTCAATGACCAAATCATCTTTTAAAATTGCTAAAAAGCTATTTCTATTTTCTATTTTTCTGTAAACTATAATCAGTAATCCTCTCTTGTTTAGATAACCAAGAAGACAAATCAACTATCAAAAGCTTTGGAAAAGTCAAAGTAACACTAAATGGATAATACATTGAAAAAAAGCGGTTTCAAAAATTCCTCAAAAATTTAGAATACTTGAAGTTTAAAATTCTATCAATTAGGGAGATAAAAGAGTTTCTAGTTCTTAACAATCTTTCATAAAAACCAGATCATTTAGTCTAAAAAAAGAAAATAAGATATTCCTACCTTCTGTTTTTCAACGTTCTCAATGAGATCAAGATCAGCAAAGTATTCATCTCCATGATTCTTTCCCTGATAATTGGACTCATCCACACCAAATAACTTTCCAACGTAGATACAGATAAATCCTCCCTGAAACAAATGTTAGTACATCAAGACATTTCTTTAAAAATTCAGTTTTGTTTAGGTAACTAAGCTTATTTATAATTCACTTTGTCTGTCCGTCAGTCCGTCCGTCCGCAAAATTAGGGAGAAATATGATTTTCTCGGCTGCCATTAGATGTAGTCAGCTGATTTTTGTTTGAAGATTCCTATGCCATATTGTCAGTCATAAAAACGTTCTTTTTGGTACCTAAGGTTTCATGATTTTCCTGTTTTTGCATATTCTCTCTAGTTTTTCTTTTTTTAGAACTGATAGTCTGTTCCTCACTCACTGAGCATTGTTTATTTGTGACAATTTGCATTAAAAGATATTAATATAATCCGTACAAAAGCCTTAACGCGGAACTGAAACTAAGTTACTAACATACCTTTGGTATATCACATAATGTTCGCACACCCCAATCTCGAGTTTCTGTTTTGAAAACCTATATATTTTTATTTAATCATTTTTATGATACATAAAATTGAATAAATTTAATTTTTATAATGATTTTTAAAAGGATTTGCTTAATCTTAAAAAAACCTTGTAGATTTCTTATTAGTTTTATTATTAAACCGAAATTTTAAGTCAATTTAATTTTAATTTAACAAATACTTTCTGGCATCCAAAATCGTATTTTATATTACAAACGTAGCACATCTATAATAATATCAGTTTGTCTTACCTGTAACTTATTGCGTAGGGGATTTTGAGCGACTCTGTTGAGACAAGTTTTGGCACATTTGCACTGTTTATTACACTCGTAAATACCTTAAAATTAAAACAAGGATAATAACGAAGCATAAAACTCATAAAACAGACAAACGGCCAAAGTAAGTTATAGAACAAATGTTTAGTTGTCATAACAAAGAAAAAAGGGGAGACAAATATTTAAACACTTAAAGAAAATCACGAAACCTTTAAAAAAAATAAGATTTGTGTCTTTTGAAGCATGGCCAACAGACAGACGGACGAAACAGTAGATAAGATGCGCATACTCCTCATTATAATTTCAGCCTTCTAAACTTAAATAGCAGCCAAGAAAATCACGATTCCCCAATAGCGTTACGGACTTACTAACAAGATAAATTACATAGTAGCTCAGCTCATGAAAAGTAATATATAGATCATTATAAGAAAAAACAAGGTGAAAAAGTTTTGAAACTGAATATATCTTTATGACTTTCAGGCGATAATATCTATTTCCCCTAATAATCAATGCCAACTTCCTCTAATAATCAATTTCATTAATTGCAAAAAAAATCCAAACCATCAAGTTTACATCACGTAGTTTTAACTGAGGCACTTGGAGTAGATTTATTACTCAGAACGAAAATAATAACCCTCGAACCTTAGCTACAAAAAAATGAAACCAACCTGTAGGAACAAATTCATGCAGTCGTCTGTATTTATATACAGCGTTCGGGTTAATCTTCCTCTTTATACAGTGGGCAGTGGCTTGGATTGTTAACTGATGACACGCACAACTAAAAATATATTGGTATAATGTATACCTAATTAAAAGAAGAAAAACTATCATGGCTTAATCTTTTAATAAAACTTTAATTTTGATTTAAGCACACTAGCTTCAAAATCAGACATTACTCAATTTTTACAAAAAATCTGCAATGCTAGGACAGATTAATCTTAATTTAAAGAAAATTAAGAAAAAATTGCCTACCACTTGCGGTTTGGGTTTTGTTTATTTGAAAATTTGCAGATCTTAAATGATACTTACTAATAACAGAAATTGGTGGAAAAGTTAGAACTTAAAAGGGGTAGCTTCACGAAATGCATTTGAACTTAATTTAGTGAACCGCATATTTTTTGGTAATTAATGGGTTAAACTATATTTATATGGCATATATTTGAAAGAATGTCAATTTTCTACCACGTAGTTTTGAAAATATCAAGACTTGAAAATCGTCTTTTTGTGATATATGCAATTTAAAAAGACGATTTTCAAGTCTTGATATTTTAGAAACTACGTGATAGAAAATTGAAATTCTTTCAAATATATGCTATATAAATGTTGTTTAACCAATTAACCAGGGAAAACTATGCGGTTCACTAAATTAAGTTCAAATGCATTTCGTGAAACTACCCCTTTAAAAAAGGTAAAAAAAACATACTTATTAGAATCCTGACAATCATCATTACAGTTGCATCCAACTAAGAATTCCTCATCTGTATTTATAAATACTCCGTCTTGGGGAATCCTGAACAAAAATATAAATGATCTTTACATCATGTTCCTTAATCTGTAGTTCAAACAAAGCTTTAATCCTTATACTAAAGTAACAGGATGTTTGTTTGTCTGTGGTGTATCTGTGTGTCTCTACCGAAGGATCTCGCTAACCGCTTAACCGATTGGGTTCTTCTTAACAGGGTAGATTGTCATATGTCCCGGGAAGGTTTTTAACTATTTTGGGGGAGGGTACCACCACCCTCCCAAGAGAAATCACAATAAAATCGAAAAAAAAATTGAAATATTTCCGCCGCATAGTGTCGCTAGCATAGTCTCGCTAGCCTAGTCGCGCTGCGTAGACTCATGAATTTAACAATTAATAACATAGACAAGTTATTTCTCAAATTAGATATTTAAAATAAAAAAAAAACAGTTAAAGGCCACTAGAGGCCTCTAAGGGCGTAGCCGCTAGTCCTATTATATAAAGAGTAAGCGTTTTTTGTCTGTCCCGAAGGATCTCAATAACTGCTGAACCGATATTGTTCTCTTTTACAGTGAAGATTCTTATGGGTCCTGGGAAGGTTTTAAACTATTTTTGGGGAGGGTGTCTTCACCCCCCTCCCCCACAAAAAATATTCTTTTACTCGTTTGAATACAAATCTAAAATGGGATGAGGTCGACTTTTCCCCCTCCTAGAGACTTCTAGGGGCGTAACCGCTAGTTAATGTATATTTGACTTAAGAACAGTGTTTGATTGAGTAATGACAAACTAAAGATCTTTAAAGCTACTCTATACTTCATGTTACTTAACATATGATTTAAAGAAACAATACCTGACAGTGGAATAATCAATATGATCTGGAAAACTGTTGTCAATGGAATTCACCCACGGAATTGGAACATTCTCTTTGCTATAACTCAAATCTAAGAAAATTAAGAAAATTTTTGTTTTGAAATACGTAAGATCAGTAAAACCAGTAGAAAATTCATAATGCTGTATATAAATATCGAAATTAATATCTAAAATTTTGCATTACTTAGTGAATTAAAGTAAAAGAATAGAGAGAGCATGAGCTATATGTAACTCTACCAACAGGGTGGGGACCCTTTGCCGACTTTTATTTGGGTCTTTGAATATCAGAAATAAAAAGACAGCCGAGTCGCCACAAAAGAACAAAAAGCAATTTGCTATTAGAAGAAAAAAGTCCACACCACTTAGGCCAGGTATTTGTCTTATACATTTATTTAATTAGGTGATATTAGAAAAAGTTTTCTCGTATTCATTCGAATCCGGTGGATAGGAACCGGTTCTCATCAATACGAAAAAACTATGTCTAGCATCGTATTATAAACGGCTTTCTACGAATATAAAAATGTACAATCATAAGATTAAAAACAGTTTTTTAGCCCGTGCCTTCGGCACCTGGGGGCTAAAAAACTGGTTTTAATCTTATAATTGTACATTCTATATCCGCGGAAAGCCGTTTATAATACGAGGCGAGAAATAACTATTCTCGTATTCATTCGAATCCGGTGGATAGGAACCAGTTTATTAAAAATATCTAACCTGGTTTCAAATTGATAAAGGTTTTGGGGCCCCACTCATCAAAAACTGTTCAAAAAGTTGCATTCAAATTTCACATTGATTAATATTTCATTATATATCAAGGGGGGGGGGAAGTTTTGACACATTTGCGTAAACAAACAGCGAGTATACGCTTTATCTTTGGACTGAGAGGATAGGTTATTAGGTATAAAATCATTCTTATATGATGAACTTCCCCCAGATTTAAGATTTTTTGGATAGGCCTCCAGGTTCCAGAGCTCCAGGCCTCCAGGTCCACTCTGTACAGGTAAAAATTAAGAAAATACTTTTTTTTTGAAGAGTTAGAAGTCAACCTATGAAACAAAATATGCATATTTTTGAATGTTATTCACATATTTGAAGAACAAAAATGCATATTTTGTTTCATAAGTTGACTTTTAACTCTTAAAAAAAAATTTTTTTTTTAATTTTTACCTGTACAGAGAGGACCTGGAGGCCTGGAGCTCCGGAACCTGGAGGTCTATCCAAAAAATCTTAAATCTAGGGGAAGTTCATCATATAAGAATGATTTTATCTCTAATAACCTATCCTCTCAGTCCAAAGATAAAGCCTATACTCACTGTTTACGCAAATGTGTCAAAACTTCCCCCCCCCCTTGTTTTCTCTTATATTCAACTTTAAATATAAACTTAATTATTTTGAATGCGCAACTTTCCTTTGACAAACCAATCAGTATTGAACATGTCAATTTCAAGAGAACTTTTAACAATTCTTAGATATCTAAGCACTTCTTCTAGATTCCTGAAAAAAAAACATTATGTATATTATATTGGTGCGCTGGACTTGAGCAAAGAGTTTAAAAGAATTAGAATTTTAATTAAGATTATGTATTACAGTTGCCTGTGCACCTTCCAGCATTGAAGTTAAACCTCTTTGTGTATGAGTTAAGTTTCTGTTAAAAATAGTTAAATGAACGATTTTTTGCTCCACGATTTCATAGTAAGAAAAAATTTTACTAATATTGCAGAAAACTATCATATTCAATATAAAAAGCTTAAGAACACTTGCTCTCGAACATAGTGATCTTTCACATTAAGTACTTTTTTAAATACATTTTCCATTAATATCACAGAAAAATATAATTCTTTACTTTACTTACTTAATAAATAATAACATTAACACACATACCTATGTTTAACTAATCTAAAAGAAAGTAAAGTAATTACCTTAGAGTTCTACCACAAGGGGCAGTGTAGGATACTGTTTTGTTTTGTACTTTGTTGGTTAATTTTCCTTGTAATTTGCACACCTAATACAAAAATAATATCAAAATAACAGTAAATCATATATTCAATGTAGTAATTTTTATGTAAAAATAATGTCATTGTTAATGTTCAATTAATACAAACCTTCATCACAAATAATAAAAATAAAAGATTAAGAAACATCTGTTTTTTTACCTTTCTATCCCATCCAAGATATAAAGGAATAAGAAGCGGATTAGTTCCTTTCCAATCATTTTCATTGTAAGCAAAGTTTTCAATACACCTAGAAAATTGAACAAGAATACTTTTCATGGATACTAAGGACTTTTAAAACTAATAACAAGGTTTTGTCTTTTTAAGCTTGACGGACAGACAGACGGACAAAAAGTGTATAGATCAGATCCGTATAAATATTAGGAATCTTGACTAAAATTTTCAGCTGTCTATCTAAAATAGCAGTTGAGAAAGTCACATTTCTCCAACAATAAGATTTTTGACTCTATAAGCATGACAGACAGACAGACGGACAAAATAATGTATAGAGTAGATGCACATATATATAAGGAATCTTCGGAATGCATTTTACAAACAACTGGAATAAAAAAATTACCCTGGTGCGCACTGATGTTTGGTGAATGTTTTGCCAAATTTTCTTTTGTCGCTGATATCAACCTAAAAGATTAACTTAATTACTATATTTTAATACTAGCGGCTTCGCCCCTAGCCTCTAGGGGCTTCGCCCTATATAGTTTTGGGAAGTCAACCCTCCTTAATAGAAATATTCAAAAAAATATTCTTTGTTTAATTACTCTGTGATAAAATTAAACCCAGGTTGTGCGCTTTATGCAGAAAAATTTTAATTTGTACAAATTAAAAAAAATATATTTTGATTTTTTTTTTTGGGGGGGGGATTCATGGGGGCTTTGCCCCATGTTGCAGTGGGGTTCCCCCACCCCAATTACTGGTTTTTGTTTAAAATTAAAAAAAATAAAAAAAAAAAATTTTGGAAGTGGGGATTTTTTTATTTTTGGGGGGGTTGGAGTGTCCCACCTCCCAAGAAAATAGCTTAAAACCACCAGAGGACCAGTAGGTATATTCCCAGAAGGGTAGAGCCCAATTTGATCAGCAGTTACTGAGATTTTACAAAAAAATGTAAAAAAAAAAAATTTGGGGGTTGGATTTTTTTTATTTTTGGGGGGGTTGGGGGTGTCCCACCCCCCAAGAAAATAGCCTAAAACCACCACAGGACCAGTAGGTATATTCCCTGAAGAGTAGAATCCGATCGGTTCAGTGGTTACCGAGATCTTAAGGGACAGACAGACAGACGGACAGACGGTCAGACGGACAGACATCAAGCTACTTTGTATTATAGATAAATCTAATTTTTATTTTATTTTCATTTTAAAAGCTAGCAATCAAATATGAGCTTTTGAAAATGCTTTGATAACATATGAAAATTAGTTTGTGTTCTTTAGACCTAACAAAGGCGTTTGATCATTATTGGCATTTTCTATATAAAAGTTACCTGTTTTACAATACCCTCTCTGTCTGGATGTTCACGTTCAACAGCAGGAATATTCTCATGTCTAATACTTGAGGAACTGAATTAAATTTTACAATTAATCATATTTTCCGTATCATATTTTCTACACAAAATTCATTTTTTCCTCAAACTGCAAAAAGAATCCCCCTCTCCCCAAGTTTATTCCCCAAGGAGGGGGGAAAAAGGGAAAAATCAATGAAGTAGCTAAGATAAGAAGGCCCTTCCCCTCTCCTAAATGCATTCGAGTTTTAAATAAGATGGGGGGAGTTTTATAATACAGACATTTACCTCTTCCTCTTACCTGGATTTTCCACTTTTCCTGGCAACATTGGCCTTCCTGAACTGAGCAGCTGATTCAGGGGTTTGATTGTTCTCCTGTAGAGGGATGACGTCCCTTTGTCCGCTGGTGTACTCAATATCTGTTCTTTGCATCCTTCGGATTCGGTTATCAACCTAGAATAACGTTTGTTATATGAACAGATAGAGAATTATATTAAAATAACAGTACAGAGCAGAAGCTGAAATTCTCTTTGATAAGAAATTTGCCAATATGAGTAGTGCACTATTCCTTGCCACAAAAATCCTTTTCATGGATAATGATAATTAAACGGCAATGATGTAAGTATTGAATTGGAAAATGAAACAAAAAATTCCTATTCAATTCTTTGAAACATCCCGAGCTAGACTCAATATATTGATAATAAATTAAAAATAAGGCCAAGCTCACCTGTCCTGTTTTGTTTCTTTGATTGGCAAATTGAGTAAACAGAGGTCCAAGCCTAAAAATTAGTTGTTTCTTTTATAAAAAAAAATAGATAGAATAAGTGTTTTATTCTAGTGGCGTAGTGGGTAAGTCCTTGTCTATACATCTGTTTAACAAAAGAATTTGACCTACCATATTAATGACCTTAAATCTAACAAAAATATTCTTCTTATTGGCGTGTTACATTGATGACCTTATAAACTTTGTAGTATAACACATCAATAGCTATACAATGGTAGAATAGTCATACCTCGTGGAACCTCTATAGAGCCACTCGTACATGTTTCGCTCCTCAAAGAATAAGCTCACCAAACTAGCATCAACCTTAAAACAATTTTGCTTTTTTGAGAACAATATTAATATCATTTTAGTTGCAAGTCTTAAAAAGCATAACACAAAGTGTGTCTACACTTTTTAGGGTGTTAATACTAAACATTATAAACATTATAATTATTAGCAATGCTTGCCAGAAATGTAATTTGCTGTTCTTTATTGAATTACTAATCGATGTTTTATGTTTACCTTAGCTACTCTAGTAATATGCCATTTGCTGTCGAATTCAGTTTTAACTGCCTGACCCACTGTAAGCTTCACCATAGGTCGCTCAGGATACTAAAAGATGATAATATATAAACTAGCTACCTATTTTATTTACACTTTGGATTTTTATATTAAAAAAACATGACGTTCCAACTCCACCCCAAAAAAATCAGAGGTGTCAGGTCAAAACATACCTAATTTTCTAATTTGACAAGAAAACCCAAAAAATCCACGTTATATCCCAAGAAAACAAATGCCATGCCAAATTTTAGGGTTCTATTCCTGATTTAAAGTCTTAGAACACATTTGTTTAAGAAAAATCAGCGCAAAATAATTCTTCCTTTTTATTGAATAAATCCTACCTTCTCAAGATACTCTTTAATAAATTGTCTGGAATTTACATGTACATCTTCAGAAACATCAGGCGAGGAAAAACACACAACACGAACATTCTGATTCAAATTTTATGTCCTAATTGAAATATATTTTCTAACAGCGGAGTGTGGTGGGGAGTTTTAACACCCCCAATAAACATGGTATTACAAGAACTCCTTTTCCCTTTTTCCACCCCTTAAAGGCTTCAAACCCCCCTGATGACTTCCCAACTTTTTGAAAATCTCTTGAAGTAATTGTAGTACATAAATTATTTTATTATTATTAAATGAAATGCTATTATTAAATCTAAAATACTCAAATTTAATAGATACTGAATAGGTATCAAAGGCCTTAAGAAAGTCAAAATAACAAAAAAATAGATATAATATTATTTAGTCATGAAACCTTTACAAAGATTCACGAAGACTCACTATTGGACGTATAAACTGATGTATAATGGAGATTTTGAATATGCTATAAAAACAAGCTATTTATATTGACCAGATGAGTAGAATTTTAGTCTTATTTATGCTATTTAGTATTTATAAACCTGCTAGGTATATAATAATAGGACATAATAAATTCCTTGTGCTCGACATATCTTGTGACTCCGTCATCAAAGAAAATCAGATATCTGTTCATATTTAAACTCTAAATAACATAAAATTATTTTTTATTAGCAAAATAGAATTAAAGGGAAAAGTAGGTTGCGGAAAAAACCGTAAAAGTGTGTGTTTTAAGGCTTAAAAATAGTAGTAGAACGATAATATTCACTAAATATGTGTATTTCTTATTGAAAAGAACTATAGACAAAAATATTTTTTTGAAGTTAACATAAATTTTTGTCGTTCTACTACTGTTTTTAACTTAAAACACACAACCTTTACGGATTTTACCCGCAACCTACCTTTCCCTTTGTAGTTCCGCGTTGAAGCACTTGAGTAACTTTAAAACGTTACGTAAAAACGAACACTTTTTTATTTAGATGTTTTGGGGAAGATACTCATCGTCTTGGGAATCTCAATCTTCACAAGATAAATCAGGACATCTGATTTCAAATACAGCAATGCCACAACGCCCTCTAACGTAGTTTAGGACAAACGTAAAGAAAAACGGACGTTATAAATTTTAATGAAATTGCTCTTTTAACAAATACAATTACACACTAACCTTTGGAGGTTCAGCAATGATTCCAGCATAGTAAGATCCTTGGTCCTCCGGTTTCTCATGATAAAGTGCAATAACACGGGTGCCAACATTTATTTTCACAGTAGCCGCACTAAAAAATAACAAATACACTGCACTGATAAATTGCAATCAATAAGAACTGAAAGCGACTTGGATTAGTTATTTCTCGCATCGTATTATAAACAGCTTTCCGCGGATATAGAATGAACAATTTTAAGATTAAAACTAGTTTTTTAGCCTCTAGGTGCCGAAGGCACGGGCTAAAAAAACTGGCTTTAATCTTATGATTGTACATTTATGACATAGTTTTTTCGTATGGATGAGAACCGGTTCTTATCCACCGGATTCGAATGAATACTAGAAAAACTTTTATATTTATTACTTTCTTGAAAATTATTTTTAAAACTTACTAGCTGCTATGCCCCTAGACGCCTCTAGGGGCAATTGTTGTCGGAGATACCTCCCCAAAAAATAGTGGAAAACCTTGCCTTGACCTACAAGAAGTGTCATTGTAAAGGAGAACCATTTCGGTTCAGAGATTAGCAAGATCCTTTGCAAGCATACAGACAAAAAAGCTCACTACTTTATATAATAGGATACTAACGCAATATTTAAATATTAGGTTAATAAAATAAATGTGTTACTATTTTAACAAGATATCCTAAAGTAGTCCAGCTAAGATTTTATCAATTCAGAATTCAATGTTAAAGTGACGGACGGACAATGCGGTTGTAGGGAAGCTGCGCTACTAAAAACAATCTTACTTGTAATAAGCCATCTGTTTAAGATTTCTTTGCTTTGACTGCATAATTTTCTTGTTTCCAACCATGGTTTCAAATTTTATCTTGTAGTTGGCTAGTTCTCCAATGGTAGTGCTTGATATTTCATCAACCTGAAATTCAAACAAAAATGGATTAGAAAAGACTGAAAAATAATAAATACCATCTACTATTAACTGTTCTGCTTGTTATATTAATGACGTTTAATGAAGTAAAATATCTCACCTTTCCTTCCTTCCAAACATTGATAGTTTGACCACCTCTGAGATAGAAAACCTTTTCTCCTAAAGTTATTTGCGGCCTCTCCAAGTTTCCTTGTTGAGGTACTGCAAAAAAAGATAATATTATCACAATATAAAGCTTACTAGAAAAACAAATTCAATTTGATTTAAAATCACATTATAAACTGAATTGAAATACAAGTATAAAAATATGATCAAATTATACATTCAAAAATCAACCGAAACCATCGAATGACATCAAGATTTGAGTAATGATTCATTTTTTAAGACATGATATATTTTGATACTGTTTTGTTTCTATCTATCAATTCTCTCAAGAATTTATATCTGCAATGTAAAGTTATCTTTGATAAAGATTTGAAAAATTGTCTTTACTTACCAAAAGGTAAAGGTTGAACAGGTGCTGGTTGTTGCAGTTGCATTCCTGGTTGCATAGGATGTTGCCTGCTAGCGCCTCCATGCAACATACCCCCCTATAATATAAAAAAATATATGGTAGATAGAAGTTAATTGTTGTTCTATTAACAAGTTAGCTGAAGTGCTTTCATGCAAGATATAAAAATTCCGTATATTTATCTGTGCATTATCAATTTTGTGAAAAAAAGTGGACGGTGTCATACCATAAAACTTCTCTAAAACGCGCATTAAACGTTTAAACTAGTGATAGTGGGATTCAATAATGACAATTTAAATTTACACAGTAAATGAACAAATAAAAGAATGTTAAGATAATTAAAATATAATCTAAATTTAGAACACAGCCAATTAAGAACAAATTTTTTTGTTTTTTTTCCTTTTGGGATTTAATTACATCCTTTCATTTTCTGTTACCTGTGAGTTGAAAGTGCCAGGTTGTCTGTTTATCTGTTGTCGCTGGGGTCCTCCTATTGGTTGGCGCCCTGCAATTCCCGCGTTTCCCATAGGTCGTTGTTGCTGTGGTCTGAAGAATGTGAATCATTGAAGTATTTATTCAAATACGCAATTAAATTTTTCAACATATATGATACAGATCTGCGGACATACTGCGTTATAAAAAAAATTTGCAGCAAATGATTATTTTTCAAGAACACTTAAATGCTAACACCTTAAAACCTACACGTCAGAAAATCAATTCCTATTTAATCAAAAACGATTCTATTTTGATGGAAAATGCGTTATGAAAATTTATTTATTAAACAATTAAGTTTATTTTGTACCTAGGTCTTTGTTGTATTTCCTCATCCAATGGAATATCCAACGGTTCAAGAGACTGATATTCTGGCTCAAATGGCTAGAAAAAAAAATTAGGTTTAAATTTAGAATAAAAATATCTTTAATTATGTAGATTCATGATTGTATTTTCAAACACTTATTAAATATCATATTAAAGTCAAGGTCTTTACGGTTATAAGTACACGCCAGGCTACAATTGAATCATAGAGAAAAAAATAAAAGAGAGGAATCGAAGCAACTAG
The DNA here is from genome assembly GCF_053477335.1 of Acartia tonsa. Lineage (NCBI taxonomy): Eukaryota > Metazoa > Arthropoda > Copepoda > Calanoida > Acartiidae > Acartia > Acartia tonsa. The sequence continues at coordinate 20,061,294 of NC_137266.1, forward strand.
AAGACGAAAATAGGCAGTGGGCCTAGAGGCCTACTCAGCGCTGTTGCCGCGCTAAAATTTATTGCTATTCCACTACTTTTCAAATGGGAGGATTAAAAATCATTAAAAAAAATATTTTTTTTACTTTTTACTATTTCCATATTTAGGGCAAGAGTATTAGATTAGATATTTTCGTTTTAATGTTTTAATTAAAAATTACATAGAATTTTATTTTTATTTAAAAAAACTTGTTCATGAAAGATGAATCCTTCTATTTCTAAAAAGGGGGAAATTTTTTTCATAATTAACATTCAGCTGATTCTGACCGCCCACGGCTGTTTGCTAAATATCGCTTTTCTTTTTATTCACATTATTATTTATGATTGACTTACAAAAAGCCCTGGGCGGCTTTTGACTTTCGTCTGCTTCTAAATTTAGGGATGGGGAAGTAGTATTTTACCATGAAAAAGGGGTGAGTATTCATCCTCTTATCCTTTTTCCTTATGAATTGAATCAAGACAAAAGTAAGTGCCGAGCTCTGGGACCTATGTATGGTGAAATTAGACATAAAACCATGATGATTCCAGGTAAAACCAAAATATTTCAGCGGGATCTTTTTAAGAAAATTAGATTTGAAAATTTCAGGTTCAATTTTCACCCCCTAGGAGTTGCTGTATAATCACGACAAGAAAAGCAAAGATCATTTATTTAAAATGTTGAACAACTTTGCTTTTATGAAGTCTTTCATAAAACCTCTCTCTATATATGATTTATTTAAGGCTGAATTTCCGTGACCTTAGCAAAGCAATTGATAAAATGACCATTAATTAACTCCCTTCAGGAGTGATTTTATGAATAACTTTATAAAAGCAAACTTGTTCAAAATTTTATATAAATAGTCTATGCTTTTCTTGTCATGATTATGCGGCAACTCCTAGGGGGTGAAAATTGAACTTGAAATTTTCAAATCTAATTTTCTCAAAAAGAACCCGCTGAAATATTTTGGTTTTACCTGGAATCATTATGGTCTAATTTCACCATTCATAGGTCCCAGAGCTCGGCACTTACTTTTATCTTGATTCAATTGTAGCCTGGCTTGAGTAAATTTATCTTAACAAACTAGAAACAAAGCTTATGTTGGTGTACCAACCAATGCTTACATTTCATGACCCGTTTCAAAATCCTTTTTACAAAAGCTCGAACCCACCACCTTGCGAAAATTTCAAAAATAGCAAGTTTTAACAATATTTCTTCCTTACCTCGTAAATGTCTCTAAACAGCTGTTCGACCCCTTTTTCAATGTCCTTGAAATTTTTGGTTATAGTCTCTCTTTCTTCTTCCATGTCTTCAAACCTAACAAAACAAGGAAGACAACATTCATAAAAGCGAAGCTCTGTAACTATGGGACAAATAAACATTAACTCTTAAAGAGTGTCAGAACTGAATAGGCAGAATATAAATGTAAGAGTCTGAGGAAAATTAAAAGTAAATTTGTTGCAAAACTGCATAAATGCAGGATACTGTTTCATGACATACAAATGATATTTAGGACTTGATTATAAAGATGCTTTGCTCATAACTTTATACCTTACCTATTTTAACAGGAATCAGTATTCCAAATATCAGATGAATAGGATAATCTTATCAAATGAGTAAAAAAAATCAGCATGTTCGTACGGACTTTCTGTAACTAAACTGGTTTTAATCTGATGATTTCTATTTTAATATTCGTGGAAAATTGTCTGTAATACGATGCTATGAATGATTTTTGAGAATGCTAAGAACCGGTTCAAATCCAGCGGATATCAATCGGTTTGGAAACTATCTTCCTGTATTATATCACTGAATTTAAAACTCCTATTACTTACCTTTTACTTAATTCAGCGCAGGATTCAATAATCATATTTGGAACATCAAGTTCTTTTGACCATGTCCCAAACATCCTACAAAATATTGTCAGTTTAGAATTCTTTACAACTGCTTTCATATAAATAACCAGGGAGGGAGGGAGGGGACATTAGACTGTTCATTACACTAGTTCCCAAAGTTTTTTTTTAATAAAGTTATCTTATTCGTTGGCTTAACAACTTTAGGGACTTTTACTGAATTTTGATTTGATTAAGTTGAGTATCCAAATGTTTCAACCACTAATTGCAATTTACAGAAGGTGAAAGTTTGTTTATCATCAAAGAGGATGTATATCAATATATCGGTCATTTTCTTATCCCATTGGATCCCTGGTTTAAACTGTGTTTAACTTAAAAACATCGCAAAGTCCGTAACATGGAATATCACTGTGTTATATTCTACCACATTTGTTAACTCTAAAATTCATACTGGTTCGTTTATTGCTACGCTACTAAGGATTATATATGTTTTTCTTTATTTTTAGGAGCAAAGCTACTTTATAAATCACTTTGTCATTCTGTCAGGCAGTCCAAAATGCTATGTGGGAAATCAAATGTGCTTTTCTCGGCTGCTATTCAAAATAGACATCTAAAATTGTTTCCTGTGACACATACGCATCTAATCTAAACAATGTTTTGTCCGTCCGTCTTTCTGTTGACCATGTTGCGAGGTTTAACCATATTATTCATTCTCTTTTAACATTGTAATGAGAACTGAACATCTGCTCTGTAACTCACTTTGTCTGTTGGTCCAATCCATGATTTTTTTATGCTTCGCTACTTTTGGATGTTGACATTCTTGTTAAGAAATATCTAAAATAATCTTACTTGTCGACAAACTGTTCATTAGTCAAAAGTTCATCTCCCTCGGAACAGCTGATTTGAACTTGAGAACTGTCACTGTCATCGGTCTAAACAAATATCAAGTTTAGTCTGTAAAAAGTGCGCAACTGCGTAACAAAACAGCGGCACTCCTTCATAGTAAAATGACATTGACTTTCTTTATAAGTTTTTTTTGCAGTATGGATTAAAAATCCGATTAGATTAGAACCAGTTTAGAGCCAAAATAAAAAATAATGTTTATATTGTATTACAAAAGTACTAGCGGCTACGCCTTTAGAGACATCTCAGGGCACTTGAGGAGGAGGATGAGGGGATTTTTAGGGGTGGTGCCCTCCACCAAAACAGTTATAAATCTTCCCAGCGCCCATGAGAAGCTCCCCTGTAAAGGAGAACTATGTCAGTTGAGCGGTGAGCTAGATCCTTCGGTACAGACAGATATACAAAGATCCTGTTATTTATTATAAGGACTACACTAACCTCTGATTTTTCGTCTGAATCCTCTAATTCTAGAACATCTTCTGCCACTGGAAATTCTTCATTCAATAAAGGCTCGTTATTATCAATCTAAAATTGTTTATTTTTCTATATAGATTAGAGATAAATTGGAACGAATTGGTAGTAGCCTTTTCATACATATAAAACTTCACCTTACAAATTTTTTATCACACTAGCGGATTCGCCCCTAAAACACAAAAAAATGGAGGAAATTTTTGTTCTGGTTGGGGGGGGGGGGGGGGGGGGGAAGGTTTCAGGGTTGTCCCAACCCTCAAGAAAATAGTCTAAAACCACCACAGAACCATTAGTTATATTCCCTGAAAAGAAGAGCCCAATCAGTTCAGCAGTTACTAAGATATTAAGCTTCAGACAGACAAAATGACAGACAGACATCAAGCTACTTTGTATTAACTTTTAAATAGTATTATTTTTTTAGTGGTTTCCCCTCAGAGTGTCTAGTCGAGCAGGTCTTTCCCTTCCATTACTTACGATAAAAATGAAGGTAAAGGGGGGGGGGGGTGCTGTACTCGGTAGGCTCTTAAAGGGAAAGCAAAATCTTTTCAATTTAAATTTCTAACCTTGTCCATTAATCGTAGTTGTTCTCTTTGGATATCAGCTAAAAAAAGAAAATATTTTTATTTAGTTAGGTAATGTGTTTACAGTTTAAAACAAGTCTTGAATACCTATATTTTAACCTTTATAATATGTAAGTTAAATTCAATCAAGGAAACATTAATTGAAGATAGTTTTCGGGGAGTTTTCTATGATATTTTTTATCTCTATTTTAGTAAGTACATGGATGACAACATCCATAAAAGCGAAGCACTGCAACGGTAGGACAAACGGACATTAACACTTGTATAGTATCTAAACTGAAAAATCGGAACATAAATGTATAAATGTCGAATCAAAATTGTAGGTAAATTTGTTGAAAAACTGCTTAAAAACAGGATAATGTTTATGGACATACTTACATTTTTGGACTTGATTATAGAGTTGCTTCGCTTATAATATTGTTCTTTGTTGTCCCAGGAATCAATATACCAAAAATCAGATCAAACGGATAATTAAAACACTTGAAAATTTGCTGTTAAAAAAGTAGAAAAATCCACATGTTTAAAATGGACGTACAGACATTCTTGTAATGATTATAGAGTTGCTACGCTTTCTAAATCGTACCCAACTACTACAGGAATCATCATGCAAAGTTTTAAATCGATAGGACAATTCTAACATGCCTAAATTAACGAATAAAAGCTATCTATCTCGGACGGACGGACGGACCCTAATTATAGAAAAGCTTCGCTTTAAAAAAAATAAATTATAGCTTACCATAGCAAGTAAAACAAATTTTTCTTTTCTTCTTTGTATCTTCATCATAATTATACACAGATAAAACATAGTTGTCAGCTGTCAATAAGTCCTTTCGCCTAAGCAAAAAAAAGAATATACATTATATAAAATTGTAAATAAATATCGCGTTAAGAAAACTATATACCTATACTAGCGGCTATGCCCCTAGAGGCACTTGAGGTGTTAAAGAAGGAGGGGGGTGGGAAGTGAGAGTCAACCTTCGCCCCACTTATTTTAGTTTTCAAAGAAAGAAAATGGAGTGGGAGCGATTCTTCTTGGGATGGTGGTGGTACCCTATCCCAAAATATTATAAAACTTATATGATTTTTGAGAACCTTAACTATAAAGGAGAAACATATCGGTTCAGATAGACATCCTGTTTCTTTTATGTAAGGATTTTACAGTTTAAAGTGGTAACTAGCAAACTTTAAGTGGTGATAAATCAGAACCTGTTAGTTATAATTTAGAAACTTTACTTCATTTACCATCAATTGCAAGTCTAAAAAGCGCCTTCTCTCCTCTCTTTACTGTTACACCAAACGCCCAGTAAGATCTTTACTACTAAAAAATTTAACTTTACTTACTTTGAGGAGGAACATTCCGGATTAATGCATTGCCATACAATTCTTCTTTTCTTTTTTGGCACTAAAACAACAAATCATATAATATATATCATAATACTCCCAAAAGTATGTAAGTCGAGGAAGATCTCGTACACGGCTAAACCGAGATCTCCATAATTATTATGTTATTTTGGTAATAGCTAAAGGAAGCTTATAAGCCATTGTGCAAGGGAAAAAACGTTCCTTAAAAAAATAACCCTCCAACCCCTTCCCTCCCCCCACCTTTATAAACATAAAAGAGTTAAAAGAAGCCATTTCCAATTTTTGAATGAACACAACAGAAATGCAATTTACCTGAAATTTCAATAGAACTGTCAGAATCTCTATCAGAATTTTTAGTAGGTTTATTTGTTTCCTTTACGTTGGTGGATTTCTTGTTATCATCTGTTGTTTGAATAGGAATACTTTGTATACTATCCGTGTCCTTTTCATTCTTCTTATCAACAGGTAACTCTTCTATTTCATCTTCTTGTGGAATACAAATAATATTAATCAAATCAATTTTTATATTTACAATGGATTATAACTATTCAACAACATGACATCTTTAAATATTATAGTGACAGTATAACTACTCTACAATGTGTACTGTTACTACAATACACTGTTACTGAAAGCAAACTTCATATAAAGCATTTCATTTAATACAAAATCCACCCCCCCCCCCCAAAAAAAAGAATGATACCTGAGTCACTACTAACAATATCCTCAGTGTTAGGAGATGGTGATTTTGGCATTTTTTTCTCTTCAACACCAACTTCTACATTCAAAGATAAAGATGAGTAATAGATTTGCATGAGTTTACGTCCTAAAATTTTGCAACTGAGTAGCGAAGCAACGAGCTGAAAACCTTATAAGAAACCCTATACACTGCAGTTAACTCTAATAAATTGCATTCATAATGTATCATGTTCAGTAATACATTTATTACAACAATTTCTATTTAAGTAATAAAATTTTACAAAGTTGTGTGGTTGTACTGTTAGCTGTTAGGGGGATATGCATTAAAGTCTAGTTTATCTATTAAAAAAACTTCAACAACTAGGCTGTAAAAAAATTTCAAAATTTCATTTTCTAGAAAAAAAACTTATTCTAAATTTACACATCACTTTATCCTTGCCTTCATCTTGGCTATCAATTTGGTCCGGATCGTCTGGGTCTTCCTCATTTCTATTAGTTTTTATACTAGCTACTACTTTTTTAGCTAGCTCCTCATTGTTATCAACTTCCTCAATGTCCTCACTTTCTGAATCTTTTTCACTTTCTACATCAACTACCACAGTGCCTTTCTCAACAGTTTCCATTTCAGAACTTACGTTTTTCTCAGTTTCTTTAAATGCTGCATCATCTATCCCTTCACCTTCAACATCCACTGCTGAAGTATCTTTTTTGTCATTTTCTTTTTCTAATTTTTCACTTTCAGCCTCTACATCAATTGGAGTTGAAAGCTTCTCCTTTTCAGGTTCTTTTTCAATCTTTTCCTCGTCCTTTTCAGTGTCTTTAATAATTTCACCATTTACTTCAGAAGTGTCATTTTTAGCTTCAATGCTCTCATCAACGTCCATTTTTTCATCTTTTGATTCAGTTTTGTTGGAATCAGAGGATTCATTCTTATCTGTATCATTTTTAGATTGAGAATCTTTGGGTTTTATTGTAGTCTCAAAAAGTTTATCAAATTGGTCAATAGGTTTTTCTTTCTCTATGGGCTCATTTTCAGAATCTTTACTTTTTTCCTCCTCTTGATTTTCTGAGTTATCTTTGTCTAAACTTGCAGGAGATTTTGCTTCTTCTGATGGTAAATCTGAGGTGTTTGTTTCTTCAGCCTTAAATATGACATTTGTTAATAAGTTTAGATTAGTCTTGTATGATTTAAAGGAATCCTTGTATTTAACAAGGATAATTATTATTATAAATTATCACCTTTTGGCTGTCAGGTTTCTCCTCAATATTTTCAGATGCCTCACTTTTAGAAGTGGCATCTTTTTCCACGTCCATTTTTGATCAACATTAGTTCTGTAATTACAGTCTTTTAAGGCTCACAAAGAGATAAATTTAAGTTAAAAATTTCAAAGTTCAGAAACCATTCTACTATCAACTAGGTTACTTGGAAATCTAATAAATAATTCTTAATTAAAGAAAATTTTAATATCTATAAAAAATACTTCTGAACTTTAAAATCCTAATAAAAATACTGTCACAAATGAATGCATTGATTATTGTTATGTTAATTTTAAGTACATGTTTGTCCCAAAAAAAATTAATGAACCTAGGTATTTACTTTATGTTACATTTCTTTAAATAAAGATGTTAAATAACTAATTCTTTTTAATAATGAAAACAAAATGACGATTTTCAAAAAAGCAAAGCTTAAAAACTTTGGGCAACTATGAAAGCATTGCTACATTTTTCTATGCTACGACTGTAAATTTAGCAATGCTTTGATGAGCTCTTTAAAAAGACTATTAGACTATTAGTCATGCAACAGACCCGACTGACACTGTTATTCTGACGTTGCTACGCAGTGACGTACAAGCCCTTTTTGATTAAAAGCTTCACTTTTACTGTAAATCTAAACAACTAATCAAGAATATCACAATTATGAACAAACTAAACACTGAAAAAAATAACAATTAAATAAATTTTGGTTGCGCAGAAAGTTTCAATAGAAAATTTTGAAGAAACCTAAAATATCCAAACTTTTTTTTCAAGCTCAATTAAGAAATGCAATTTAGCCACTTAGGTAAGTGTGATAACTTTTTTATTGGCAGAAAAGTTAAAGATGTTTTTTCTTTAGATTAAATATCCCCCACTGTTATTTAAATAGATGCTTACGCTAAAAAATATAATTCTTTTAAATGACACTTATTGAAACAATTTAAGTTTATAAAACCGTCAAGTGGCTTTATACTTTTACACAGAAATAAAAATCTAAATTAGAAAATAGATATTTTTTATTGTCGGAAAATTTGCAGATCTTTTATATTTTCAGGTGCAATAGCAATGATAATCAAAATGTTATCATATTGACTATAAATGATCTGTAATAATCTAAATGATACTGAAAGATAATATAATCTAATAATTATCCATGAACATAGGGTGAAGAAATAGGCATCTTACAACAATGACTTTTGTGTGTATATGCATTTTTCTTGATAGATCAGATAGACATTGACTACTTTGTAAAAGGATAGTTACATGAAGTGCATTTCAGAAAATAAAGATTTCAAGCATAAGTTACAAGTATACCATCAAACATATATAATTTTGTATTGCAATAAATAACCATTTAGACATCACTAAATTAGTCGTCATGCTATTTTTGTGAAAACAAGCCAGCTATATAAATTGCAAGTATCACAAGAATACGATTTTCTAGTCTTGAAATTTTTAAACTACATAGTAGAAAATTGAAATTCTTTCAAATATATGCCCAATAAATGTAGTTTAAACCATTGAACAGGAAAAAATATAGTTCACTAAATTTAAGTTTAAATCCATTTCGTGCATCTACCCCTTTTGTATTTTTGTACATAAAATAATTTTGATCTAGATAATTTCCTACTTAAAATTATGGAATGTTTTTTTTCTGTATCCAACTTGTATAAAGACTAGGTAAATACGTATACGTTTTTAAAGTCTTTGCTGTAAGGTTCTTAAGCTTAACCCCACAATCATGAATAATCCCTAAATAGAAATAACTATTATATAAATCTAAATGATACTGGTTGTAGTAACTATTGAAGAAGGAGAACTTGTTTTCTGTCTTCCATGATCATTGTGCAAATATATTACCTTAATAAAAATACAAAATTATTAAGTTTATCTGGATATTTACTTCTTTAGCAAATTTAACTACAAAATGTCAAAGTCAAGTGTAGACACCAATAATAATAAAAGAGAAAATCTCAAAAAGTGATAAAAGAACCGTCTATTACAAGACTTTTTAATATCATTATATATGTACCTAGGCATTTTTAATGAATAAGTGAAATGAATAATAAATAACTATACAATTATTTTTACAAATGAACATAATATTTTATGTGACAGTTTACAATCTCTACACTTTATTTTCATAATTGGAATGTTATATATATTCATTCTAAGGTAATTTTAGTAGGTATCCTTACACTTATTTAGTATTACCTCATCTAAAAAGTAGTTGATAGTTTGAAAATATTCTGAGCAAGTCCATGTTTCATTGTGGGTTCCACCAGCAAACCTAATTTATCATTCAAAGTTATTCAAAGGTTATTTTGATCCATTTTTTATTAACTAAACTAATAGTTCGATGTAATACAGGCTAATTATTGTCAACTATTTTAATAAAGTTTTTTAATGAATAACCAACACCTGCTAAAAGATGAGAGCTGAGATGCAATATATCATTATAGAGATACAAAGTAGAACGATGTATGTCTGTCTATCTGCCTGTCTGTTTGTTTGTACCGAAGGATCTCGCTAAGCGCTGAACCGATCGGGTTCTCCTTAACAGGTCCCGGGGAATTTTATGACTATTTTGAGGGAGGGTACCACCACCCTCCCAAGAGAAGTAAAAACAAATCGAAATTGTTAAAATATTTTTGCTTTTACGTAGAGACTTGAACGCAATATAGACATAAAATAGAAAAACAAAAATTTAAAGTACCACTAAAGGCCTCTTTGGATGTAGCCGCTAGCTGTCTTCAAACTAAAAGGATGCATGTTTTATTTGTATACCTTGCTAAGCGTTTGACAGGTGAACCACATCCAGAATACAGACTTGTCATCATAGAGGGCGGAATCAACTACATATAATATTTGTATAAGATAAGCGGCTTTATTTTGTATTAAAGATTCACAGGAAAACTACTTTAATACTTTCTCGTTATGATATGATATGATGATGATATTTTGTTTTTTTGACTGTCTTGCTCCGATCATAATGAAATTTAACTTTCTGTATAAGATATTATTGTGAAGATTTTTCTAATTTAATAATAGTCTTATACAAAAATTAAGTAATTACTCTTTTTGTCATGAGACGGGGACAGATAATTTGCTTTTAAGTAAGTCTGACAAACTAACCACAACCTATTACTTGTGTAGTAGCTTTGTTTCCTGCTAATTAGGGTTGGCAATCTGAATCCGGGATCCGGAATCCGCCCAATTTTTTAATCCGAATCCGGAATCCGTTTTTTAATAGTGGATTCGGATTCTTAATTGGTAGGCTAAAATTAGCGTCTTGAGTTTTTTAATACTTCTCATTATCATCATTATATATACCTAATATCTTTTAAAATCTGGTTCGATTCTCGGAAGTAAATTATAGAGAACACCAATAATATTAATTTTTAGGACATTTCACATATGTAGCACTTAATTTTTTTTAAAAGCCTTATAAAATATTGCTAGAAACCGGAATCCGAATCTGGAATCCGCCAAAAATCCGAATCCGGAATCCGCCATTTTTTGGACAGATTCATGTAACGTAAGAATCCGAATCCGGTCCAAAAAATTGACGGATTGCCATCCCTACTGCTAATAATCACTAACCTTGTCCATAAGCCCAGATATGAATAGCACCGGCTGCGTTACTTTGCAAATTTTCTTTCCAGATTTAAACTGGTTCTTATAAAACCAAACTATAACAAAAAAAGTAGGTTTTAATCTTCACAATATATGCTTTTTTTTACTACAAAGACATTAGGAAGTTCATCTGCAGAAAAGATGTTTTATCTCTAACTTTTTCACCATCTTAAACTTAAATAAAGGATGCTTTTTTACAATAAAATAATTACCATTATTCGTAACTAACAAGAATCGTCATATCGATGGAACAATTCTAACATGTATAATTTGAAGTAATGAGCTATCAGTTACGGACAAATGTACGAACTGACTATGTGTAGAAAAGCTTCGCTTTTAAAAATATGTGTCAACCTATGCACTTGTATCATACCTGGTAACATTTTGATAAACTTGAAAGGGAACAATATCTTGGCTATGTCTGGTATTGAAGTAAATGTGTTCTCTAAGATCACAGCTCCGATTCTATCTTTGTTTTTAGATCTAAAAGGAGAAAATCTATCATGGGTGGACATTGTACATTATACGACAATATTCTTCATATATTTAGACTAAATAAATTCATAGAATGTTGTTTATAGATAAACCTATATATCTATGGTATAGATGTATATACAGACCTACCTCCCCCCCCCCCCCTTTCAATAACCTTTTTCGTCTACTCGCAAATTGTTTTCTGCTACTTGGATGTGTTAGTATTCCCGTTACCATTGGTTCATTTTTAAAGACCCAATTTAGAGTCAGCACAAGGTTATTGCGATAGGGAAATACGGTTATTTAAACCCTTTCTCCCTCTAATGTTTTTACTCTTATTATAAACCCCAGCGTTTCTTTACCATTTTAAGTTACTCTAGGTACTTACAGATACTATCATAATTTTCGAAATAAAAAATGCAAATATTAATAGCAAAAAAAAATAATATAATGTACCTAGATGCTAGATCAACTGCAACGGCTCCACCCAGAGACCGGCCAAAGACAACAATTTTGTTGGTTGCCAGGTCTGACCGCGTATGCAAATAATCAAGACAGGCCTGAAAAAAAGATTTTTCTCAAATTAATTAGCAGGATGTACGAGTGTTAGTGTAGAAAAAGATCTCAATGACTAGGATGGATCAGCAATATCTAGGTATACCTGGTAGAGTATTATTCTTAGGATTTTTCGGATAAATCAAAAGCTTTCCCGCCCAAAAATCTAGTATGCTATTTCTTGGAAAGCTTCACTCTAGATGCTATGGGCGCAGCAGCTTTATAAAAAACTTACTTGAGCATCCATGTAGAGACCATCCTCCCCCGGCTGTCCATCCGACCTGCCATACCCACGATACTCCAACAGAGCTATGTTACATGAGATCTCGTCATACAAAGCTTTGGCATTTCCCAATCTTAATAAAAAATTTAAATGATAATTTAGCACTTCAAAGATAACTTTTCAGTTAACCTGGAAAGTGACAAAAATCTTATTCGGTGGCCTAAAAAATTTGGGTACTTGAATTAAAATTGTGATTCATTGGTTCTAAACTAATAGTGGACCAACTTTTCAAACAATGATTTTAATCTACAGAAGAGGTTAATTCATGATTATTGGAGATGTACATCAATTCATCGCCCATTGACTTATCCCTTAAGATCCCTGATAATGCAACATGACAGGGTCATTGGCTGACTTAAAAAACGTACAATTTCTAAAAATAAATTTCCATACCTGTGGCCTATGTTGCCAGCATTCCCGTGTAGAAAGAGAATGGTGGGAACTCGTGAAAATAATTCTTGGGGCTGTTTAATTAAAAATAAATGCAATTCTGTTCCATCCCTAAAATAATTTTTAATCATTCACCTAAGAAACAGTTAATATTTAGTGCTAAAACACGTAAAATCAACTTGATTAGTTTATTTAAAACTGATGCCTTTAAAAAAAAAAAATTAGGAACTGATCAGACACACAAACCACTTAAGAAATTATTTTGTAACAAAAACTTACCTAGCTTTGATAAACAAATTTTCGAAAGGTAGATGGAAAATAGCTGGTGAGGGAACAAAGACTCTGGATTGTGGGGGCTGATCAGGATGATATAACAATTTATCTCCTGCTTTGTATAATACACCTAAATTAAAAAATATATAATATACTATGTTTTGATTATTTGATATAAAGACGGAAAAATAAGGGACTTAACATAAAATTTATAAATGGGTTCTTTAAAGCATTTTACGTAAAGCATGATGCTTCGATTAATTATAATGTTTAAGTTAGATCTTCCGTTAAATATTGAACCAAAATGTACAATCTTATCTTTTTTAGGCGCGTCGTAGCTCAGTGGTAACGTACTGAGTTACGGTGATGAGAGTTAGAGTTCTAGTCCCCATATGGCAACTCGAATTTCTCAGTTGAATACATTTACGCAACTTCCCCTGGTTGTGTAAGAAGGGGATTATTGAGTAAGTTTGGATACTTAATAGTCAAGTACATAATATCAGTACTACCCTTATCCCAAGCTCCTCTGCGGAGAGCGTCATTCATTATGGTGACTTAATTCTGGACACCTGCTATACTAGGCAAGGGTGAGGTAATAAAGAGTAGTTCCCTTGAGACAGCGGGTCAAGTACTTGTACTTGAGCGCGGACCTTGAGCTGGCCCTGGTGCTAGCATACAAAAGAGTCTCGTCCTACTAGCTCCATGACTACTTAGGTCCAAACATTAAGAAACTATGGCTACACACACACACATATGAGATTTCACATTACCTGTAATTCCGAATATCACCATAAATAGAGCAAAGAAGCCGCCATACAGCCAGTAAAATAGTATTATGGATAGAAGGGCAGCTCCAGAAAATGCCCAGAACCTATAAAAAAAAATATAATCAAAGATACACTATGATATAATCGACAATCATTAAGAAAAAAACAATAATAATAATGCAATAAACACAAAAAAAAGCATCATATATACTTTAAAGATAGAAATTCACAATAAAAAGTTGCCTTATACGTTGTCTCAATAGTCTTGGGTATTTTTTCTAGACTAATCAATGTCTTGAAAATTAAAAATAATTTTAAAAATTCAATTCGTGAATTTTTGCAATAATTTTGCAGATTTTTTATAATAGCTCAGATAATTTTTACCTTTTAATAAGTGCAAATGTAATTCTAGCTACTATCTTGATGAAGAGAAAATCTGAATTAGTTGATTCTGATACCCGTCTCCCAGACCCTGGACACCCTAAATAGTTTTTTAATTTAAGGTTCTTTCACTCAAAGAACCTAACAATCACAGATTACCACCTTTAAAAAAACTGAAAAGAGAGGGGTCATAGTTTTTTTTACTGCGCATCAACTCTACGGAGGCCCCGACCTCTACAATGCACCCAATGTAATTCAACCAACCTAACCTGAATTAAAATAACACTCTTTTCTCATTTCAGAAATATTATTTTTGATTAGACAAACACAAACAGTATTATGTTAAACAGCAATTACTTTAAAAGCATTAGATAGGGTTTAATCATAAGAGATCTTTAATTTTAAAAAACTAAGTTCTCCTTTTTCAGTTCGTGACAATTAAAGATAACATTAAAACTTACCCCCACTGCCCTGGGACCCGGTTTCTTCATGTTCAATGAGTAAGGCCGTATCCTCAGCCTTCCTGTTGATTTAACAGCATAGATATAATACGCAGGCCATTGGTAGGCAAATATTTAGATGCGACGGTATGTAATTAATATTTTATTAAATCATTCTATAATTCGTTAAGGGGTTTTGTGTTTATGGCACAAATAAAAAAAAACTTAGGGCGCTGTGGACTAACCCCCTCTTCTATAAAAATAATAAAAAATAGTTCTTAGTACTGCTGCAATGTCAGGTGCGCAATATAAAAGTTAACATAAAGGGAAATGCCTTGACGCAACGCATTACCATGTACAGTTAACTATTTTCAAAGGCCTTGCAATAAGGGTGGTTTTCGTCATCTGAATGTTTTTATCGATAAACTTGCAAATAATTACAAGATCTACAATTACAAATAACAAGCATGCGTATTATATAAAATCCCTGTTCGAGTGAAGACTTGAGGACATGATTATTAATCATCAATTTCGGTCCAGCTAGTAGTGTTATCACTTCAAACTAGTTCCACGCAACGATAAATATCGATTTTAGCTTTATCAAGTCATTTTGTAAGTTTCTGAAAAATGTTTTTGTAATGTGTTATGAAAAATTTATATAGGTGTTTTTACCTATAGTAAAAAATAAATTACGTAGTCAGACAGTTCATGTAAATTGTAATCTGGATCACCGTGGCCCTACAGCGTAGTATGGTGTATCTTTAGTTTTAGTCAATGCGCAATATGATCCAGGGCGACCACTCCAAAACAAAAAAAATATAGTATTTTTATAGTATATTTTTTTCATCCATATAGTATATATAGTATATTTTTTTTCACTCATATAGTATGATATAGTATCTGACTTTGAATTATTTAGTAATACATAGTATATACATCATTCAATTATAACTCAAAGAAAAGCTGTTATCAAAGCAATTTCACATATAAGGGGGAGGGGGGGAAGTTTTGCCACTTTCGCTTAATCTGTGATTATTAGGCTAGGTATTAATGTGAGACTATAGGTTATTTGGGATAAAAGTTTACTTTTGGGTAGTATTTCACGTATATTTAATCATTTTTGGATAGGTCTCCAGGTTCAGGTGCTGCACGCTAGCTGGTTTCTGAACAAGTAAAAAAATTTAAATTTCTGTTTGAAAAGTTAGATATCAACTTATTAAACAGAATAACTATGCATCTTTTTGGATGTTATTAACATATCTGAAGAAAAAATTAAGATAAGACTCCAAGTTCTGGCCTTGAAGGCCTCCAGGTCCACTCTGGACAGGTTATAAATATTTTTTTTAATTTGAAGAGTTAGAGGTCAACTTATAAAGCAGAATATGCATCTTATTGGATGTTATTAACATTAATGAAGAAAAAATTAAAATCGACCTCCAAGTTTTGATCATTCAGGCCTCAAGGTCTACTCTGGACAGGTAAAATTCAAATTTCTTGTTTGAAGAGTTAGAGGTCAAATTTTAAACAAAGTATGCATCTATTAGGATATTTTTTTTTATATATTTGAAGAAAAAATGACATTTAGCCTCCAGGTTCAGGTGCTGCAGAGCCTCAGGTGGTCTCTGGACAGGTAAAAATCAAACTTCTTACTTGAACAGTTAATGGTATATTTGTTAAAAAAAATGAGCTTATATTTGGATGTTATTTATATATAGGTGGACTCTAGACAGGTATAAAATCAAATTTTTTTATTTAAGAAGTTAGAGGTTAGTTTACTAAACAATATAAGCATCTTTTTAGATGTTATTTATGTGTTTTAAGAAAAAATGACAATTGACCTCCAGGTTAATGTGCTGCAGGTCTCCAGGTGGACTCTGGACAGGTAAAAATCAAAATTTCCTATTTATAGAGTAAAAGGTTAGTTTTTAAAACACTATAAGCATCTTTTTAGACGTTATTTACATAACTGAAGAAAAAATACAATTGCTCTCCAGGTACAGGTTCTGCAGGCCTCCAGAGAAGACTGCAGACCTCAGAGAAGACCTGGAGGACTACAGGACCTGAACTTGATGGACAATTTCAATTTGTTATTCAAATAGATGCATATTCTGACCTCTTAACTCTTCAATTAAGAAATTTGAATATTCTAGCTGTCCTGAGTGAACCTTAACTTGGAGCCTGTTATGTTAATATTATCCAAATAAATTCATATTCTGTTTTATAAATTGACCTCTAACTCGTCATATAAGAAATTTGATTGTTTACCTTTCCAGAGTGGACCTGGAGGACTGCAAGACCTGAACTTTGAGGTCAATTATAATCTTTTCTTCATTTATGTTGATAACATCCAAAAAGATGCATATTCTGCTTTATAAGTTAATGGGTGTTTTGTTTAATAAGTTGAACTCTAACTCTTCAAACAAAATTTTAAATTTTTTTACCTGTCCAGAAACCACCTTCCAGCCTGCAGCATCAATATTAGGGAACTACTACCCAAAAGTAAATTTTTATCCCAAATTACCTTTAGTCTCATATTAATACCTAGCCTAATAATCATGGAGTAAATGAAAGTTGCAAAACTTTTCCCTCCACCTTAAGTTAATTCTATGATGAAAAATAACTGATATTTAAATCAAAATCACAAAAAATAATATATTTTAATGGATTTTCTTCATCTCTTTCTTACTGTAGAGCTTTATGCATTTTTGTCGTATCACAGTATCTTTTGAAAGGTTATTGAAGGTTAGGTTAGGTAAGATAAAGGTCATTGGTTGCCCCGCAGGGCTAGAGCCCCCCGCAGGGGCTAGAAATAGGAGAAAACCTACTGTGAAAATAAGACAAAACGCACCTTAAGAGGCGTTGTCGCAAAAATGACAATATTCGTTATTTGTTATATAAATGTAATATTATATAGTATATATAGTAAATTTTGGTCAAATAAAGGTGATATTATATAGTATATATAGTAAATTTTTGTCGTATAGTATGATATAGTATCCAAATTCATCCTATATAGTATAAATAGTATATATAGTATGCAGTGGTCGCCCTGAATATCGATAAATCCCGACAGAATCACGAATTTTAGTAGGTCTACAAAACATCATACCTATCTTTGGAATTATTTAAGATAAATTAATAATTTTTTTGCATAAACAAGGGGGGGGGGGCCCGGGGGGGGCGTAATGACATAAGCTCTTAAACCGTGAGCAAAATGGTCTAAATATTGAGCTAGACCCTTCAAACTTGGTATATAAGCTTAGTCCTATAGGTATTACATCTAAATGGCAAAAAAATCCAAAAAAATTTATTTTTAAGTTAGGTTAGGTAAGAAAAACCCTGCGGAAATGGGTTTTTTAGGCTTTTTTGGTCTATTTTGATGTGGAAACTTGCCTTAAATTGTTTTTTCTTAGAGTTTTAACTTAATTACACTGTATCTATTCATATTGACATTATTTAAGATGATTCAGCAAGTCGGGGACCGACCCCAGGGGGCTAGGTGGGTGGCCCGCAGGGGTTAAGTTAATTTTTTCCAATATATTTGTTGTGATACATCAAATTATAGGTTTTTTAGGTCAAGGAACTCAAATTCAGAGCTAAAATAAGCATTAGACTAATCTGAAGCTAGCCCCAGCGGGCTAGGTTGGTGGCCCGCAGGGGTTAAGTGCATTTTTTCTAATATATATCTTGTTATATATCAAACTATAGGTTTTTTAGGTCAAGAAACTCAAATTCTGAGCGAAAATTAGCATTAGACTGACCTGAAGCTAACCCCCCGGGCTAGGTTGGTTTTCTGCAGGGCTTAAGAGCATTTACCTAACCTAACCTAGAAACTTACTTATATTTTAACAGGTTTTTTTCTTGAATAAACTTTGTCTATTAATGAAGACTTTATTTAAGATGATCCAGCAAGTCGGGGACCGACCCCAGCGGGCTAGGTGGGTGGCCCGCAGGGGTTAAGTGCATTTTCCCCAATATATATGATGTGATACATCAAATGATATGTTTTTTAGGTCAAAGAACTCAAATTCAGAGCTGAAATAAGCATTAGAATAATCTGAAGCTAACCACAGCGGGCTAGCTGGGTTGCCCACAGGGCTTAAGTGCATTTTACCTAAGCTAACCTAGAAACTTACATTTATTATTTTTTTTAGGTTTTTTTTCTAGAATAAACTGTCCATTCATGAGGACCTTATTTCAGATGATTCAGCAAGTCGAAGACCGACCCCAGCGGGCTAGGTGGGTGGCCTGCAGGGGTTAAGTGCATTTTCCCCAATATATATGTTGTGATAAATTTAATTATATGTTTTTCAGGTCAAAGAACTCAAATTCAGAGCTGAAATAAGCATTAGACTAATCTGAAGCTAACCCCAGCGGGCTAGATAGGTAGCCCACAGGGCTTAAGTGCATTTTACCTAACCTAACCTAGAAACTTAAATTTAATATTTTTTTTTTAGGTTTTTTCAAATAAACTGTCCATTCATGAGGACCTTATTTCAGATGATCCAGCAAGTCGAAGACCGACCCCAGCGGGTTAGGTGGGTGTCCCTCAGGGGTTAAATGCATTTTTTTAAAGTATTTGTTTGTCATACATCCAACTATAGGTTTTTAAGGTCAAGTAACTCAAATTTACAGCTAATAAAAGCATCAGACTAATCTGAAGCTAGCCTCAGCGGGCTAGGTGGGTTGCCTGCAAGTCTTAAGTGCATTTTACCTAACCTAACCTAGAACCTTACTTGTTTTTTTATGGTTTTTTTTCTGGAATAAACTGTCTATTTATTAGAACATTATTTAAGATTTAAGACCCCAGCAGGCTAGGTGGCGTGGCCCGCAGGGGTTAAGTGCATTTTTAGTTGTCATACATAAAATTATAGTTTTTTAGGTCCAGAAATTCAAAGGGGTAGTTTCACGAAATGCATTTGAACTTAATTTAGTGAACTGCATATTTTTTCCTGGTTAATTGGTTAAACTACTTTTATATGGCATATATTTGAAAGAATTTCAATTTTGATAGTACAATGTTAGCGGTGGAAGAATTTAATATGCTAATAGGATACAATTTTTTAATTTAATGTATACCACATACCACGAAAAAACTATCATCAGGTTGCTATTGTGTTTTTTTTAGCTCCAAATTGACTTTAAAAACCTATAGTTTGATGTATAACAACACGTAATTTGGAAAATTTACCCCTGCAGGCCACCCACCTAATCCGCAGGTTAGCCTTAGGTCAGTCTAATGCTTAAAATAGCTCTGAATTTGAGTTTCTTGACATAAAAAAACCTATAATTTGATGTATGACAACACAAACTTTAGAAATATGCACTACACCCCTGTGGGCCACCCACCTAGCCCGCTGGGGTCGGTCCCCAACTTGCTGGATTATCTAAAATAATGTCCTCATTAATAGACACAGTTTATTCAAGGAAAAAACCAAAAAGAATAAGTAAGTTTCTAGGTTAGGTTAGGTAAAATGCACATAAGCCCTGTGGAAAATCTACCTAGCCCGCAGGGGTTAGCTTCAGGTAAGTCTTATGCCAATTTTAGCTCTGAATTTGAGTTTCTTGACCTTAAAAACCTTTATTTTGATAAATAACAAGATCTATATTGGAAATAATGCATTTAACCCCTGCGGGCCACCAACCTAGCCCGCTGGGGCTAGTTTCAGATTAGTCTTATGCTAACTCTAGCTCTGAATTTGGGTTAACTGACCTAAAAAACTTATTGTAATTTGATGTATCGCAACATATATATTGGGAAAAATACACTTAACCCCTGCGGGCCACCCACCTAGCCCGCTGGGGTCGGTCCCCGACTTGCTTGATCATCTTAAATAAAGTCTTCATTAATACACAGTTTATTCAAGAAAAAAAACTGTAAAAATATAAGTAAGTTTCTAGGTTAGGTTAGGTAAATGCTCTTAAGCCCTGCAGAAAACCAACCTAGCCCAGAAGGGTTAGCTTCAGGTCAGTCTAATGCTAATTTTCGCTCAGAATTTGAATTTCTTGACCTAAAAAACATATAGTTTGATATATAACAAGATATATATTAGAAAAAATGCACTTAACCCCTGCGGGCCACCAACCTAGCCCGCTGGGGCTAGCTTCAGATTAGTCTAATGCTTATTTTAGCTCTGAATTTGAGTTCCTTGACCTAAAAAACCTATAATTTGATGTATCACAACAAATATATTGGGAAAAATGAACTTAACCCCTGCGGGCCACCCACCTAGCCCGCTGGGGTCGGTCCCCGACTTGCTGAATCATCTTAAATAATGTCCATATGAATAGATTCAGTGCATTTAAGTTAAAACCCTAAGAAAAAACAATTTAAGGCAAGTTTCCACATCAAAATAGACCAAAAAAAGCCTAAAAACCCCATTTCCGCAGGGTTTTTATTACCTAACCTAACCTAAAAATAAAATTTTTTGGATTTTTTTGCCATTTAGATGTAATACCTATAGGACTAAGCTTATTTACCAAGTTTGAAGGGTCTAGCTCAATATTTAGACCATTTTGCTCACGGTTTAAGAGCTTATGTCATTACGCCCCCCCCCCCCCCCCTTTAATTATGACCTTAATACCTATTGTTTTATTTTAAAAAAATTATTCAAATATTTGTATAACAGCAATATAAGGTCTTAAATATACCCTATATAAAAATAGAATATTTTTTGATCACTTACTACAAACTTGAAGCTATAGAACTATAAGCAGCAAAAAGCGGGCATAAGATAAGATGAATAATGAGTGTGCAAAATTTTATTACATTTGATCCATGCTAAGTTCGCCCCATTTCACCCCATGTGAGGCATACTTAATTTTTCTCACCGATTCGGCCCCCCCCCCCCCTGGCGGCTTGGGGGTGGGCAATATGTTCAACATTTAAACAAAATGTTTTAGACTTTACGATTTCTTGGTCAAAATTTTACATAATTTATTGAAACAACAGTAGAATTAATGAAATAAATTATTTTTTAAAATTTTCTTATTAAAATACATGTAATCCCATTTCGAAAAATAAAAAAAATTAGTCATAACTCATAAAAATAAAAAAAGGTTTCAACTGTTAAGGTCAAGATTTTCAAGCAAAAGATACGCTAGGACCACTGTGTGATGCTCACTGATAAAAGGAATCTACACGTACAAAAATCCCAATTTTAATTATTTTGCATGTAAAGCAGCCTAGAATTAAATTCACGTACGTACGTTTCTCCTGTTTCGTTTCATAAAGAACGTACAGACATTCCGAACTATACATAGCTTCGATTATAAAAAAAATACCATTTAATCGAAATCATTGATGGTGTTTATTAAACAACGTGTTACGACGAAATATTTTCACGTAATTAATAGAAATAACGATTCCTATCAATTTATGTTTTATAATTCGATAATTGCACTAATCGAACTCGACACGCCAAAAATATATCTTTCAGTCCTTTGAACAGATAATATTCCGAAATTAAGCAATGAATTTGCACAAATTAATCGCAATTTATTGGCAGAAATCGTCAGATGTGTCTCGGCAGCCCTTTTTGTTTTGGTTTCACGATACTAGAGCGCAAATGCCGAGACTTTTGTATTTAGCAAATGTCGTCGTTACTAGGTTTATTATAAGATTGTGATTCATTTTAATGATTTTAATTAGTGGAATGACAATGGAAGATAAATTGACATATATCCCGAATGATGATAAACCAAATTGCCCTTCTCGATAAAAATTATTAGTTAATAAGTTTGAACTCTGCAAGTTGGAACCAAACAAGCCAGTTCAGCAAAAATCTTTTGATACTCGTATAGAATTAGAATCGTAAGGGTTAAGTTAATGCACGAGAAATTATTAAACATCCCTAAATGACGAAAAACAAAATGACCACTTTTATAGATTATAATTTTTGGTTTGAAAAGTTTAGATACTGAGCTAGACAATCGAGATTTAATAAAAATACCCAAAATTTTCGCGTTAACGAATTTATAATCTTTGGGTACCAGTGAAATTTACAGTGTAAACCAGGGATAAGGGATGGGAAACGTAAGAAAAAATTATTCCAGGCCTATTTTCCAACTAGGCCTAAAAAACTAGTTTCGGGATGACGCAGTAGTTAGATTTGAAAACTATGAACAATGATGAAATAGCTATTATATGAATGCAAAGAAAAAAAGTATAGAATAGAATTCAGGTAGTTGATTCCACCTAGCATAAAATATAATAAAAACTTTTCAAAGAACCAATATGTTAGTGGGTTTAAGTAGAATCCCGTTAAGATGTTCATTACTTCGCCACCAGCCCCCCCCCCCCATTTAAAAAAAAAGTTTTTTTTGAGATGGTTAAATCTGATTTATTTTCAAACATTTTAAGGGGGGATCTACTTCACCCCAAAATTTGTATATAGAAATAAACACCGCTTTAGCCCCCCAGCTTTAATAAATAAATTAAGTAGAATTGAATAAGTACATGGGTAACATTCTATCAACTAATTGTTCCATAGCATACATATAAATTAAGAATTAAAAAAAAAATAATTTTACGTTAAAAATTAACAGAAAAGTTTAATTAAGTGTGCAATAATTTTTACCAAAATTAATGAAAATTTTTTTAACAAAACACAGTACACTTTTTATTTACATATTGAACTAGTTTTGTATTTGTAATCATTTAGGTGGGTTATCAATTCCACATGAAATATAACTTTTAAATTGTCTAAAGACATGAGTTTTTCACATTTTTCTGAAGTATAAAATGTTGAATCCTACGCAGTCTTCAAAAAATGATCTCTCTGTTTATGTTTTGCTATATGGACATTTATTAATGTGTAGATTTAATAATAAGTTGATGTGATTGAACATCATATATATTGTAGTCATTCTGATAGCAGAAAATTTCCATTGTTTTCATTCTAATAGCAGAAATTTATGTTTGCTTGAATTAATTTAGCCAATTAGGAACTGGGGGAAGCGTTGGTTATTAATTAATTGGTTAATGCTAAAAGCAAGTTTCAGGCTATTGGATATTAGCCTACAGCCAATAATGAACTGGCGAAAATGAGTTGATTTTATAGGCAAAAAAGAAAAGTTGCCCCATCACTTTAAAAAGGAGGCTGAGACCTAATTTTCGGTCAGGTTTCCCATCCCTTATCCCTGGTGTAAACGTACAAGCTTAGACTAGGAACAGTAAACACTGAATAACTCCAGTTTGATTTAAATTTTCATCAATATTACTTCCATGAAATCAAGATACTTCCATTCTACTTATTTAATTATTCAGACTTCTTTTTTCTCGTATTCATTCGAATCCGGTGGATAGGAACCGGTTCTCATCCATACGAAAAAACTATGTCTAGCATCGTATTATATCCAGCTTTCTACAAATATAAAAATGTACAATCATAAGATTAAAACCAGTTTTTTTAGCCGGTGCCTTCGGCACCTCGGGGCTAAAAAAACTGGTTTTAATATTATAATTGTACATTCTATATCCGCGGAAAGCCGTTTATAATACGATGCGAGAAATAACTATTATTGTATTTAATGAGATAATGTTGCTATTATCATATTCAAAATAAATACAATAATAACCTTTAAAATATTTAAACACTAGTCTCTTATTGGACATAAAATGACATCCAATAAGAAACAGGAATAAAAATATGGGAAAGAAAATTATTTTTTTTTCAAAATTAATTCTAGGAATATTGGAATAATAAATATAGGGGAAAGAAAATTATTTTTTTTCAAATTTATTTCGCTTCATACTGGAATAAATATTATTTTTTTTAAATTTTACTATCAACCAATAAGATATAGGCATGTTATCATAAAAATTTAGAAAACAATAATTTTTATTCCAACATTATCAAAATTAAAGGAATTGACAAAGAAATAATATTTTTTTCCAAACTTTTACTACCTCATGCCTATTTCTTATTGGTCAACATCAGAATTCAAAAAGAATAAAAAATTTTCCAACATTTTCATAATTATAAAGTCTCACGTATTGAAAAGGGAATTTTTAAAAAAAATAATTTTTATTCCAAAATTTACTACATCATGCCTATTTCCTATTGGTTGACACCAGGATTTAAAAAAAATAATATTTTTTCCAACATTTTCATGATTATACAATTTCATATTTTAAAGAAAGGAATTGATAAAAAAAATTTTATTCCAAACTTTTACTACATCATGCCTATTTCTTATTGGTTGACACCAGGATTTAAAAAAAAAATAATATTTTTTCCAACATTTTCATGATTATACAATTTCATATTTTAAAGAAAGGAATTGATAAAAAAAATTTTATTCCAAACTTTTACTACATCATGCCTATTTCTTATTGGTTGACACCAGAATTTTAAAAAAAATAATATTTTTTCCAACATTTTCATAATTATACAATTTCATATTTTAAAGAAAGGAATTGATAAAAAAAATTTTATTCCAAACTTTTACTACATCATGCCTATTTCTTGGTTGACATCAGGATTGTTAAAAAAATAATATTTTTTCCAACATTACACAATTAGGAAATTTCTTATTTTGAAAAAGGAATTTATACAAAAGAAATAATTTCTATTCCTAACTTTTTCTATATTGTGCCTATTTCTTATTGGTTGATTCTAGGATTAAAAGAACATAGTATTCCAACATTAAAAAAAAGATGCAGCTAAATTATTTTGGGGTATATTTTTTGTTACAGACAAAGCCCAAGCTTTTTCTGAGGGGGGAGACCCCCCTCAACCCCCCCTTCCCCTGAGGGGGGAAACCCCCCTCGACCCCCCCCCCTGACGCTCACAGAATCTTTTAAAACATTACACTTAAAACTAACAAAAGTTTAAACATTCAGGAAAACTCGAGTTATAGAGTAGGTTTGCCAAACAAAAATTTTATAAATACACAAATAAATCAAATTAACATTTATTTTAGGGTAAACATTTAACAAAATAGATATAAAATAACCAGTTGATTTCTTCATGTGTAATTTTGCAAGCAGACACCAAAATCGTTGCCACATCTCCAAGTGACTTTTACATAACCAATAACAAGCAGAATGGAAGGAAGCTAATTCTCCTAAAATATAACAATTATTTTGATAGGTTGGTAATAAAATCTATTTGTCTTTCTATTAAAGCATTAATCTTTGCAATTTTAAAATCACAAGTTTAATATTTATAGGACAATTATAACATGTCTAAGTTTGTTAATATTGATGTACTTACCAACAGAAAGTCCGTCAGGCAGACACATAGACAGACAGACTTACGGACACAGATTTACAAACAGACAGATGTGGATAAACAGTTGAAGTGACATACAGACGAATGAACAAACGGGCATTAATTATAGAGAAGCTAGATTTAACAAAACTTACCATGCAAACTCTCGCAGCAAAAAATGGTAGATTCAAGTTTTCTGACAAGCCTAAAATATTTTATATAATTATATTTCTTATAAAAATATTGATAATAATAGCTACACCCCCAAGCTTCCATGTACAAAGAATGGACAGAAAAAAATGGCCTAAAACCATCCCAGGACCTATGTAAAGCTAAACTGAAAAAAAACCATTCGGACCAGTAATTTCTGAGATCATAAGTATCAGACAAAAAACATTAATACTTTATGTAATAGTTCAAGACATTAATAAAGCTTCCCTGAAAATTACAATTTAATCGAACAAGCATTTTTTTTTAGATAATTAGCTTCAGGCAAAAAAAACAATGTACTTTATATAATAAAATAACACTGAACAAAATACCTACGTTTTATCTGACATAACCTCCGCCTAAATTAATGTTCAAATGATTACTAAGTTAGAAAATATTGTCGTACATTATATTAAAGAACTTTATAGGTCAGCTGAATCTTAGTTTCCGATTTTGTATGTGTCACCGTCATCCTATCTAAATATTTACTACTAGTTTTAAAAGCTTCAAACTTCTAAAAAAAATCAAAATTTAGTTTTCACAACTATTTTTACGTTTTATTAAATGGAGTTCCAATTAAAAAAAGGGAGGACTTATACTATGGGTAGGGGGGGTGGGGCGTTGGGGATTAATAGAAAAACTATTATACCCCCCCCCCCTTTCCTTTCAGCTTTTCCCTTTGACTGGATTAGCTGATAATAGCTTTTGCAATAGTTAGGTTATCTGTCGTACAACTTTGGAAATCAGGGAACAAACGGGTAATCAATTTTTAGTTGATCATTTTATTTTCAGAAAAAATGGGTAAATATAAAGATTTCAAATAGGTAATTAGCTAAAATGAAAAATTAAGTTATTTTTATAAAACAGAAAAATTTCATTGTTACAAAAAGGAAGGTATAAAAAATATATTTTTGAAGAAAATATTTATCTTTTGAAGAGAGAGAGGGGAAGAGATAGAAATAGCATGTGAGTGAGAGAGAAAAAAAGAATTAGATGAAGTGGGGGGGGGGGGTAAATATATAAGTGAAAGAAGAGAGAATGAGATGGGGTATGGGGAGGGAGGGGAAAAGGAAACAGACAGAAAGAGAGAGAGGAGAGGGAAAGAAAGGCACAGAGAACCAATGAACGTACAGTATAATTACCCTTGTAATATGTATTATTTCAGTTTTGAGTTTTTAAGACAGAGTTTTAAATCCACCAAACCCAAGTATCGTATTTTAATAATATTGTTAATACAATAAAGGTCATTTAAAATCATTTCATCAATATTAAGGTCAAGTGACAAAAATTTTAATTTCCACCTACTTCGCCCCCACAGGGGGGGCAACAGTAGACGGACAATTCAAATTTTTGATCACATGACCAAATTGTTGAAATAATTTTAAAATCCTTTATCGCATTCACAATATTACGAAAATATGATAAATAACTAATATTTCCTTATTTCTTCATGTTCTTATTTTCTCTAAAAAGGCCATTTTGATAATCTAAAGGAACACATTAAAGTCTAAAAACATGCATAACAATAAACAAAATAATTATTTATTACATCAAAATTTATCATACGTTACATCTGAATGAATTTCACTTGTGAAAATAAATAAATCTTTACATAAAAGGGGTAGTTTCACGAAATGCATTTAAACTTAATTTAGTGAACCGCATATTTTATCCTGGTTAAATGGTTAAACTACATTTATATGGCATATATTTGAAAAAATTTCAATTTTCTACCACATAGTTTTTAAAATGTCAAGACTTGAAAATCGTCTTTTTAAATTGCATATATCACAAAAAAGACAATTTTAAGGTCTTGATATTTTAAAAACTACGTGGTAGAAAATTGAATTCATTTCAAATATATGCCATATAAATGTAGTTTACCCATTTAACCAGGATAAAATATGCGGTTCACTAAATTAAGTTCAAATGCATTTCGTGAAACTACCCCTTTAAAAATATAATTTTGACATTCAGAAATGTTATCAATAAAGTTTTTTTTGCTGTTTCTAATTGCATTGTTTCATCATACTAAAAGAAAAAAAATACCTATTTAATGCCCATTGGCTTCAAATTTATGTTAAAAAATCTAACTTTAATTAATTAAAATTACGTCAACCAAACAAAAATAAAGAATATAAAGGCTGCAAAAACTTTTTGCAGCTCAACGCCAAAAAAAATTATATCACAAAATAAACAAAAATTAACTCATGATCAATTAATTTTAATGCAATGCCCAATGAATCTTTAAAAAAAAGCAATAAGGGGGAGGTCATTTTCTAGTAAATTCCGTAAAGGTGTGTGTGTTATAAGGCCTAAAAATAGTAGTAGAACGATAAGGTGCTCTATATATTTGTATTCCCTATTGAATAGAACAATAGGGAGCACCTTATCGTTCTACTACTATTTTTAGGCCTTATAACACACACACCTTTACACACTTTTACGGAATTTACTAGAAAATGACCTCCCCCTTTGTTCATCAATTGATTAAAAATAAAAATCACATTAAAAATTTAATGAATTTGAATCAAGAATCATTCCATTGTGCTTTGCCGGATCAGCAGTAGGTATCAAATCATCTCTAAGATGCGTATTCAATCCATCGTCAGGCATTTTACAATTCTTTATCTTTTTAGAATCTCCGTGTACATTTTTGGAAAATTTCTTTCTTTTCTTTGGTGGGCGAAAATATTGTGAATCTCCAAATTTAATATGATGTGCTTCATTTTTAACTTTAATAAGCTGTTCAGATGAAATATCGTCGTAGTTTCCAGTAGAGATCAGCTGTTTCCCGCCATTGTTAGCACGTGCCATATTTCTTTCAAGTTCCTCATCATCAAGCAACAGCGACACAACCTAATATTTAATAATTTATATTTATTTATAATGAAACTGTTAAATAGTAAGTAGTAGATATATTTATTATTTAACTAAATAAAAGCATGAGTTGTCATCATGAAATATTATTAAAAATATGGCTCACCTCTTTTGGTTTAAGGTCAGATTTTCCCTTAATACTGCCACCTTGTATTACCATATTGTGAATTTCTGATTTTTCCCTGAAAAAAAAATTATTATTGAAAAAAATCTTTTGATATATCTCTTATTTCCCCTAAATTAGTAAGAACATTAATCGGACCTATAAAATGCTTCCTCTAAAACAGAGCCATAATGGTCTAGCAATTAGCGAGATCTAAAACACAGACAGCATTCCTGTTACTCATATATTAGGTTGATTAAAAATACCTGGCTCTCTGAAGAATTCTATCTTCAATAGTTCCTTTGCAGATAAGCCTGTAGACTGTGACCTGTTTAGTCTGACCAAGTCTATGTGCTCTATCCATTGCCTAAATTAATTATAAATTAGGAGAAGGCGATTTCAAAATTATTAAGTTATGATACCAAAAAAAAACAAAAGATTATGTGCTGATATGGTCTAAAATAGACACAATCATATTCAGTTATTGGAGAAAAAGTAATATAATTTTTCTTTTATCAAATACGAAAAGTTTACTTCTGAAATTTTAAGAAATATCTCTACCTGTTGGTCAACTGTTGGATTCCAATCACTGTCATAGAAAATGACAGTGTCTGCGGCAGTCAGATTGATTCCTAGCCCACCTGCACGCGTTGACAATAGAAACACAAAGATATCCTGAAAATTTATCATTGTTCTTAATATTTATTTAAACTAACAATTATAGAGAATACTCCTACTGGTGGTGATGGTCTCCCAAATGGTATCAAAGTACATGACCATCGAGACAACTTATCTATTGACCTATGCTCCAATTTTTGTAATTGTAGCAGACTCTAATAAAAAAATAATAGCGCAGCCGCTATTCTAGAAATTGAGATTTGCTTACCTATTTATTTGGTTCTCGGTGTAGATTGTGACAAATTATCATTCAAAAAAGAATGCAATCTTTTCAACCAGAAATGCCATAAATCTAACAGCTCCTGATAATTAAAATATTGATGCAATGACCAACAACAAAAGTTAACCTGTCTATTCTGGAAATCAGCCACCATATCCCTTCTTTCATGAATCTTACTGGATCCATCCAGTCTCATATAGCTGTGCTGACGGTAAGACATAAACTCTTCCAATAAGTCTATCATCTTTGTCATCTAAATAAAATTAACTAGTTTAATATATCTCAAATCTTAATTTAATTTTAAAAAATATTTTTCAATTATTTATTTTGTACAGTACATTACACAAATAATTGTTTGATTCGAGGTCTTATCTTTCGATGGAATGAAGTGCAATAGATCAAATTAATCATTCATTTGTTTTATTTGATACTAGCGGCTAAGCCTCTAAAGCCATCTAGAAAGGAAAAGGGCGTTTTTCTGATATTAATATTAGTTTGAAAAAGTAGTATTTTTCAAGGCGGGAGGGGGGGGGTTTCCAGGGACAGATATACCCTCCCAAAAAATAGTTAGAGTACAGACAGATAACAGCTATAAGGATTAGGGTGGGTTGATTTTGGACATTTTTTTTCTGAGGCCAAAGCGGGGATCAGCACTCAATTTATATAGATATAATACACCTCTGGATGATTTAAAATTTATCCTAAGTCTTAAAACCGCTGACGACCAGACATTCAATTGTATAGCTATTTGTAAATGGGAGTAAAAAATTTATTGAATCAGAACTATGGCTTCATGGTGCTCCCTGGAAATGCCTTGAGGAGCTGAGTCAGGAACTTTTGTCCGTTTCAAAAAATCTCGTTCCTAGCCTGAGAAAATCTAAAAAACCTCTACAAATTGGACAATTCACAATAAACCTTAAATTTTTTTGGTTTTTTAGTGATTTCTAAGGCTAGGAACGAGATATTTTGAAACGGACAAAAGTTCCTGATTCAGCTCCTCAAGGCCTTTCCAGGGAGCACCATGAAGCCATAGTTCTGATTCAAAAAAAATTTTGAATGTCGTCTTTGCATACTAATAAGTAATGAATTATATTTTTAAGTGGTCGTGTTCTAAAACTCAATTTTTTAAAATTCTTTTTCGGTCAGAAATGTTTTTAAGGTTAATTTTATCTGTTGCATATCCCCGCTTTGTCTAATTCCGATATGAACCCACCCTAATAAGGGTTTATGAAATATATTTTTTAATTATATGAATACCTGGGTATAAATAAGAACCCTGTGTCCCTCCTCTTTGAGTCTGGTGAGCAACCCATCCAGGACCATTAGCTTGCCAGCATCTGATATCAAGCTGTTCTTGTCAGGTACAACTATTCTGGACCAACCTGATTCTGGACGGCTTCCCTCCAGCCCACTTTTCTCATCTAAACATACTTTCAATCAAAGTTGTATCATGAATTGTTTTTTTGGGTGTTCCTGTTTCAGTTTTAGATTTTCTTTGATGATCATCCTAATATACAAAAATTAATAGGAAGTTTGTTTGTCTTTTTGAAAGTATTTCCACTAGGATCTAGCATATGGCTGGTCTGATCATTTAACAATTTCCAAAAGGTTTTCCATTGAATCATGGAATGTTTTTACCATTATAAAAAGGAGGGGAGGTGGACGGGGGGGAAAGGAGATTATAACTTTGCTATACATTAACATGCAAACACTACATATCATCTTGATTCTAGGCTATTGAGTATTCAAAAGGGGACTATCCACGAACGAGAGCAAGTGATTCTAAGCACCTTCCAGCATTGATCCATAATATTTTTTTAGTGAATTATACTAGGTTTATGTTTAATATTTGGTTTATCAACTAAAAAGTTAGGTTTCACCATAGTTTTAAATCAAAAAAACTTTGAAATATTACCTAATCATTTTTTGATGCAATATCATCAAATGTTTTGATGAACTCAAACTGTTGTTTAAAAGCTTAATGCAAAAGTATATTATTTTGACAGTATTTGGTTCTTTTCTGCCGTTGTATTTTATTTTTCCCTTTGAACTCAACAAAGCGTTGGATGAAATTGCATCAAAAATGCTTAACATTTCAAAACTTATTAAAACCATGGTGAAACCTAACTTTTTAGTCGATAAACCAAATATTAAACATAAACCTATTATATTCGCTAAAAAAAATACTATTGATCAATGCTGGAAGGTGCTTAGAATCACTTGCTCTCGTTCGTGGATAGTTCCCTTTGACATACAATTCTTACCTTCAATATAATGAAAACTAGGATTAGGTTGCTTTTCATCTATCTGGCCGGATAAAAGAAGATTCTTAGCTGTGGAAAATCTATCAGGACCAACCCAAACTCTCTCATGATCTTGTTTCCTAAATATGTAACATACATTAAGATTTATCGTATTATTAATAAATGTTCATGAATAAACCTTTAATATCAAGTAAAAAGGGGATTAATCTGAATATTAAGATCTCAATAATTTACTGAACCGATGGGGTTCTCTAGTTTAAGTAAGATTGTTATAGATCCTGTGATAATAAAATGTTATTTCATTGTCAGATTTAATTCTTCAGATGGTTTTAAGCCCCTCTATGATCTTCTACTACAAAGCCGGAATTGAAATAAATATCTTCAATGTAACTTTTAAAACTAAGGTTTCGAAAAATGTTTCACTCATATATAAAAGTGCATCATTAAAAAGAACAAAGTTAATCTTATGATATATACAGAAAATATTGAGAACATATGTCTCACCTATATTCGGCAGTTCTACTTGAACAGTCAGGTACAATTGGACAGGCGCTGACAGCTGGATTAACCCTCAACAGAAAGGGTGGGCACTCGACTCTTTGACACGGGCGGATCTCTGGAAGGTGTGGCTTATGAGGAACTTCTTCAACCAATGGAATAGCACCTTCCTATTAAAAAATTAAGAGATAAAAGTTTATCTTAAAGGCAGCCTAAATCATATTACTCCACAAAAAAAATTATTAAAACTACGTTAGATTGCATCTTCCTGTAATGACATTTATCATTTCAGGAATCTGAATCAGACAACTGATCATCACTCCTGTATTCATCATTCACATCAGATCAGATCATTATCCTCTACTGCTGCTGATGTCTGTAATTGTCCCCGGGGTGTCCTAATTATATACATGACAAATTTCCTAATTGTGTTTTAGTGTTTTAGTGTAAATAGTTAATAAATGTTTTTAATCATCTTTATCATGAAACTATGGATTATGACACTCCCGGAAGACACTGAAGTAAGAAAGTAAATACTTTCAGACAACATGGCATTAGCGGGCTTTAGATGACTTCTATGCAATCTGTGCTGTACCTGATTGATAAATCTTGGAGTAACTGTGTTATTAAGGAGAGTCTTTATATATCAAGATTGTATAATAGGATAGAGATCTTACGAGATCTGATCCTATGCTACATATCTAAATTAATTATCGACATACTGTACCTTGGTTGAGATCTTGCGAGATCTGACCAAACAACATATATCATAATCAAGAACTGATGTTCTGTTCTATTACAATATAAGGTAAAGTGATACTTTACTGTATAACGCTAAATATGCAGTACATCTCCATATCAAAGATATGTTGGTACGTATGTCCAAGTTTCTCTTTTCCTGTATGAGTTGGTTTTTATACATATAATAATATTGCATTGCTTAAAGTTGAGCATTTTTAATTTTTGTGTCTACCAAAGTTGAAAAAAAAATTTTATGATCCAACACAAGTCACCTACCTCTAGATGTTTTGAGGCCACCAGGTGCTTTGATCTGATGATTCTATGGGCAATAGTCTCGGGCATACTATACACTACAATATCACAGTGACTTAAGAAAGACGAGGTATAACCAGTAAACACTAGATCATTATTCTTGAAAATATCTGCAGTGTCCCAGCTTGATTTTGTCTGTAAGGATGATATCAAAAGCAGCCAGCGGTGATACAAGCTCCAGGTACAATTTTCCAGCTCGCCAGCAGATAATCCAGCCATTTTTAGGAAATCAAAACTGTGGTCGTCAACCTAGAAAAAAAGTTTTTGAAATTAGTGTATTTCAGATAAAATTTAGTTGGGAATAAGCCAAAAGAGTACTATCAACGAACAAGAGCAAGTGATTCTAAGCATCTTACAGCATTGACACATAGAATTTTTTTTAGTAAATATACTAGGTTTATGTTTAATATTTGCTTTATCGACTAAAAAGTTAGGTTTCACCATGGTTTTATATAAAAAAAAACTGAAATGTTAAGCATTGTTTGGTGCAATATCATCGAATGTTTTGATGTGTTCAAACTGTAGATTAAAAGCTTTGACATAAAAATATATTTTGTGATTAAAAATGTATATTTAGAAAAAGAGTTGATAACTTGTAAACAGTTTAATTAATGTACTTTTGCAATTTACAACATTTGATGCTTTTCTGCAGTGTTATTTTATTTTGTCCTTTGAACTCAACAAAGCATTTGATGATATTGCTTTAAAAATTTATTTACATTTCAGAGTTTTTTTAATATAAAACCATGGTGAAACCTAACTTTTTAGTCGATAAAGCAATTGTTAAACATAAACTTAATATATTCACTAAAAAAATACTATGGATCAATGCTGGAAGATGCTTAGAATCACTTGCTCTGGTTCGTGGATAGTCCTCTTTAAATGAATGTAAGTTTAAAGCAAATTATACGATTGAAGAAAAGACTTTTGAATTATTAATTAAAAACTGTAAGAAAAAAGTAAGCATGCATTTCTAAAGGCATAAAATAAACTTTAAACTAGTTTTTACAATTTTTTATTTATAGAGAAAAAATCTTAATAATGAAAGAAATACCTCCAAATATTTTCTATGAACTTTATGTGCTTGAAAGATGGAATGTTTTGGGTGTTGGGCTGCAGAAATAGGCGGATCCAGAATTAGAAGGCGTGGCAGAACTGGCTGGGTTAACAGGGGAAGGTGCAACGGTGATTTGGGCTCCCGTCGCTCAAATAACTCAGGATGATTACAAACCTAATAATAAATAATAAGAACAAAACTGCTTTTTGTTATTAACAATATTAACGATATATTATAGCGTATTTCATTTACATTAATATAGGCTTCATATTGGTAGGTAGGACATCACACAATAAGAGTTTTGTGCATAAATCTGTTCAGTTACAAAATTAGACAATCGAACTTGAATTTAAAAAAACAATGACATTAAATAACAGATAAAAACACTTACCTTTCTAAACTGCATGACTAGATTCATAAGACTTGAAACTCCAGAAGTACCCGACCCCAATCCAAGTCCTGCCAAGACCTCTTCGATTCTAAATCACAATATATTTTACAATTACATTTAGAAATAAATGTGAAGAGCTTGTTTTATTTTAAAAGCAACAACGACATCGCTGTATTTTAATAGTACACTTTTTCAGATTATATAAACTCTATTTTTAAAAGCAAAGCTAATCTATATGTGACTTTGTCTGTATGTCTTTCCGTCAGTCTGTTAATCAATGGGGAAAATGTTATTTTCTCTGCTTCTATTCAGCACAGAGGATTCCCTGTACCAAACAGCATCAGTAATGTATATCATTTTCGTGGTCCGTCAGTATTCTAAAAATATTAAAGAATATAAAAAACAGATGTGAAAGGTTTCAGGATTTCTGCAAATTAATTGCTGATTTATGAAAACTGTACATCTGCTCTTTAAATCACTTTATCCATATTTCCACCAATGATCTTTTGTGCTTTGCTATTTTTATAAATATTGTCAACCTAGTTTTATAATCTCAAGATGATTTGCATATTTTATAAGTTTTATAATTATACCTGATATTTTGCTTTAACCCAGCATAGAGTAACTTCTGTCTGATGGTGAGAGGACAGTAGACAAGGAGCTCAACCTTGTCGGTCAGCTCATTCTCCACGTCCTTTTTGATTCTACGCAACATGAAGGGTTTCAGGATCATGTGCAGCCTATACACATAGAATAATAAGTATTCAAACATAATCAAGAGATACAGGAGTTAAAATGTTAATTAAAGAACTATTAAAGGGGGGGGGGGGTATGGATACTTTTATAATTACAACATTTAGAGGGGGGGCCCGGCGGGGAAATTGTAAAATTTTAAACTTAGGCATTATCCCAAAACCCCAAAACTAACCAAGGTGATTAGAAAATCATTCTAACTAAGACTGTTATTCCAATATTTATTATTCATTGCCTTGACATTTGTTTTTCATCCACAGTTTTGCCCCTGGATCCATCGGAACCGCTTGCAACTGCACTTCCTTCTATATCCTTACTAAACCATTCCTAAAATATTATAGGAATTTTTTAAAAATTGGCTCAATGTATTAGTTAGGTATTTCAAATTTCTTTCAAATTTGCAGAGGATCTTGAAATAAATCAAATTGATATGCAACAATTTGAAATATTTTTGCGCATGAGATATTAATAGAATTTTTTACATTGTAAATGATGAAAGAATTTTTTTTAAAAGAAAAAGCATAATTTTATCATTATCAAACATTTTTCAAAATAGTTGCAGTACCATAAAGACATACCTACTTTCTTGAAAATCTGTCTTGTTAGATGTAAAAAAACTACTAGGTAATAAATCTATTTAGACAAAAGTCTGTTACCTTAAACTCATAATGAGAATCAAACAGGGAGGGCATCACAAAATGTAAGAGTGACCATAATTCCGCCATACTATTCTGAATAGGTGTTCCTGACAGAAGTAATCTACCGCGGCATTTGAACTCTAGGAGCATTTTCCACCGTTGGCTGTTGGCGGATTTTATGGCCTGAGCTTCATCTAACACCATGTACTGCCAGCGTTGCTTGTTGAAATATTTGTAATCAGAAACAACTATTTGATAGCTTGTTACAACGATGTGAAAGCTTGATTCTTTGGTGTGTAGATTCTCCTAAATAATATATTTTGAAAAAACGTGTGTAAATGATCGTTATCAAACACTATTTTGAAGTCTAAAATACACAAATTCTTAAACGTCTTAATAATATAAATCATAGACGTAAAAGGGGAGGGGGGGCTTGTTAAAAGGAGTGTTTACCACCCTCAAACTATAAAACCTCTCTTTTTACACTCTTAAAATTTTTAAAAATACATTAAATTATCCCCGTTAAACCTTTGAAATCAATATTTTACCCCCGTCGGAAAAAATCAATGATTTTATTTTGTAAGGCTAAAAAAAAAAATTATACCTAATTCAAAAACATTTTTTCTGTCTTTTTTTGTAAAGAACAGAAACAAATCATAAATCTTTTATGGAAAAAAAGGATCGAACCTGTGACCAGAAGCCTCTTAAGACTTTTCTTTCTTGTGGAGATCCCCAATATGGTATTGTTTTAAAGTCTGGTAAAAATCTATAACAAAGAAAATAAGAGAATGTAAAGTTGGTAAATCTTAGTTAATTTTTTCTAAATTAATTAAGAGTTGTTTTCAATGAACAAAATTGCATTTTTCTTTTAAATTACATTTGCAATAGTTACATAACTAACAAGATTTTAATTAACTATAAGAAGAATCGTAGTACAAAACATATTGAAAGGTGAGTTATCTATTTTGAATAACTTAAAAGTACTTTCCCTTTAAGTGCATATCGAGCACGCCCCCCCCCCTCCTTATTTAAAGATTCTCAGCATTTTGTATGTATAACCTGACCTTAAGTAAAACAAAAACACAAAAAAAACTAACCCCTTATTTTCAATTTCTTCAAAATAAGGGGTGAGGGTTTCTGTGCTCGATTAGGCATTTTGAGGGAAACCACCTAAATGATAGTGTATTTTATTAAACTGTACCTGCCCAACTCCTGTTGCCAGTTATGAAGGGTGCTTGCTGGCGTTATCACAAGAAAAGGTCCCCAAATTTCATATGTTTCAGCAATATAGGCCAGAAATGCCAGTGACTGTACTGTTTTACCAAGTCCCATTTCATCAGCTAAGATGCCATTTATACCCTGGTCGTACAATGAACATAGCCAGTTCATTCCCTTTAGTTGGTAGCTTTTCAAAGTCCCCTGAAATGTCAGTTGGTATGGGTAAACATATCATTAAGAATGTCAAATAAAGTTAGTTTTTAAATCTATTTTTTTCCTCTTTAAAATAAAAGACGGTTTTTAAAGAAAAAATGTAACTTTTGTAACACTTTAGTTAGTTTAGTCTAAAACCACCCCCAATGCGCTTTGTCGAAAAGCACAACTTAACCCACCCAATGGTTTCAGTG
This sequence comes from Acartia tonsa, assembly GCF_053477335.1. NCBI lineage: Eukaryota > Metazoa > Arthropoda > Copepoda > Calanoida > Acartiidae > Acartia > Acartia tonsa. The sequence continues at coordinate 20,099,214 of NC_137266.1, forward strand.
ATCCTTGTTGCAAACAAAAAAGTACTACTTTATATTGTAGACTAGCAGCTGCTCCACAACCATTCATGGGGAGTCTAAATTCAAAATACAAGAAAGGGAAGGTTGTAAGGCATACACAATCAACAGAATAAAGGGGGGAGGCGGATGTGCCACTTTTTGAAACCAAAACTAAAAGTCAACAAAGGAACTCATCTAAAAAAAGAGTTACAGGTCTGAGATTTTGCATGGCAGTTGCTTTATAGGGGTACAATATGGAACTGTGAAGAAACGGCGGCGCAACTGCCGAAAACCGCCGTTTCCCGCCGAATTGTTTTTTGCCTTTTCTCGGCGGTTTTCGGCGGTTGCTCCGCCGTTTCTTCACAGTTCCATATTGTACCCCTATTAAGCAACTGCCATCCAAAATCTCAGACCTGTAACTCTTTTTTTAGTTGAGTTCCTTTGACTTTTAGTTTTGGTTTCAAAAAGTGGCACATCCGCCTCCCCCCTTTTAAAAAAAATTGCCTAAATCCATCACATTATTAAACAAGAAAGTTACATTTCAATTAGTTATCGTAATTTTTCAGAATAACAGGTAAACATACGCACATATTCTAGTTATATGGATTTTTTTTCATCTTTTTTACCTGGAATATGGAAGGCTGCGGCCTTTCCCCAGCCATTTCTGCAGACTCACTCATCACTGAAGTCTTAGGTACAGATCTCAAGTCTTCAAAATTATCAGAAGTATTTTCCAAACTATTTGAATTCTCAGATGAAGGTATTATGAAACTATCAGATGAATGTCGCCTAGAGTGGGGAAGATTAGTCTCAGAGTCAAATGCTAGTTTGGATGCTTCTTGACTTCTGGCGGCTGATGTAACGGCTGACAGAGCCGCTGCTTTCACCTCTTCTTCGTCGTAATAGTCAAGCTCCTAGTTAGATAAATTATTAATGGTAGAAAGTTAAAGAATAATAGGTAGATAGGGAGAACCCCCCCCCCCCCCCCATACACACACACACCTTATTTTGATATTTTTTAGGGGATTTTAGTTTTTCGTGAGTTAGTGTTTAATTTAGGTTGTTTTATATTGGACAACAGGTTATCCCCGTAGGGTAAGGGTACCGCAGGTATAGGGCCCGTGGTGTTAAACCACTACCCCCCTCCCCCCTCTTAAAAAGGGGGTTAGACAGACAACAGTCATAATAAAACAGAAAAATACCCACACCTTTATTTCAATTTACGGATCATGGAAAGAAAAAGAAGTTGCCGGTTTCATCGTATTTTCACAGTAGCTTTTGAAGGGTTATTTTAGGTTAGGTTAGGTTAAGTAAATGTTAATGATTGCCCCGCAGGGCTAGAGCCCCCCGCAGGGGCTAGAAATAGGAGAAAGACTACTGTGAAAAAACGACGAAACCAGCAACTTCGTTTTCTTTCCATGATCCCAATTTACTTTTTAAAAGGGGAGGGGGGCTTCTCTGCTTGCTTGTCACATATGGAAAATCCCTAACAATATGAGTAATGAATATTATTTTTAATTATTCCGACTTTAGGTTACAAGCCCCTAACTATACATAAAAATGTATGAGACACCAATAAAAAAAATAACCTTTAATCTTTGATCCGCAACATCAGAGTTAAGTCTTGACAGAATATTTTCTTGTGTTTCACCCTCGACATTACAACCAGTGATCTTACCAGACATAAAATGGGCATACAACTCAGTCTAAAGTAAAATATAATGATCAATACATGTGTCTAATCCCTTTAGATCCCTGGATTATCTAATATCATGAAAGCAACTGTCATGCCTAATTTAAGCGTTCTAATTCTGTTTTAGTCTAAAAAAAACATAACTTAACATTTGGTCAGTCACTCTTTATGAATTTTTACCTGCGTTATCAAATAATTTAGTTTTCTCTGCTGTCGTTTTGCCTCGAGAAATTCAATGTCCAGTTTCCTTTGCTCCTGCTCAACTTTTTCCTGTGCACGCTTCTGCTGTTTCTCTTCCCTTTCAGATTTCTTCCAATAAGCCTAAATAAAGCATTGATATGTAGGTAAGATGTCATATAAATTATAAAGTCCCGTGTCTGACACAGCACCACTATTTTTCAATTTTAAGTCTCTGAAAAAAAGCTGGTTTATTTATCCGTCAAAAGTCTCAACCAGGAATCTACCATAATAGTTTCTCAGCGTAGGTGCAGTGCTGTATTACAATTTGCTAATCCTTATACTAAATATTATATAATCAAATATTGTTTTTTTTTGTGTACCTGTATTTCTTTAGCAAGTCTTTTAGCCTTCCACATGTTTTCCCTGGCAATTTTCTGGTTAACGGCCTCCTTGTGCCTCTGGACCCTGTGACACGCCGTGGCCAACCTCTTACAGTGTCCTATCTTCTCCTTGAGGATAAAGCTTCGGGCCTTACTACTTTTTCCGATTTCCTAAATCAAAGAAAAAGCATTAATAAATTTGGAACAAAGAGGTCACATAAAGATGAAAAAGTAATGCAGGTAGGGCCAATAAGGTCTCAAAATATTCTAATTGTAAAGTGACGTTGATACATCAAAAAAAAAGGAGCGTTAAGAAGTTTGCAAGAAGTTGCATGAAATTATATCAACCTAATTGTCACTTCTTTAATCAAAGAATAAAAATAATCATCGTCTACTCTAGTCTATTGTCCTAACCAATCCTGTATTAAAATTTAAAAGAATATTGATAGGTACCTTTTTAACAATGTATGAAAATAATTTTCTTCTCTCCAATGTTTTCATCTCAATATAACTGAGCTTTGTTTCTTTAACTTTCTTCTTTTTATCTTTCTTTTCTGGTTTTGCTTTGTTGTTGTTCATAGGTTTACCATTTATAAGTTCTGATCTACTTCTTTTTAACTTGATGTGTTTTCTAAATAAAATAAAATGCATAAAAATTAACTGAAAGAGATACTTACTAAACACAACTAACCAAAACAAAACTATTATTTATTAATGACATGAAAAGACTCAATTTTCACTCAACCATTTTCTCTAGAAAAGAGTCAGGTATCTAATGTCCGTCAGTTTTTCATAAGAAAAAATCGTCAAAGTTGATTGATAAATAAAGTAGGTGTTCCAATTTTTAATGACAAATTTCTTTGTTTATTGAACTGCACATATTGCTTCAATATTGATAAATTAGACATATTTTTTTTATTCTTGATACCTAAATATTAAAAAGTATGTAGTAGGTATATGTTGTTTTCATAAAAATATGTTGTTTATTAAGCTTAAAAAATTACCTTAAAAGAGAGTGAAGATACTTTTTGTTGTCCAACATAGATCTATCAAGATAGGTCTCCATATTACTGCCATTTAAATATCTGATATTGTTAACACAGCCCGGATGGTTGTAGAACCTTTTGTAAATATCCATCTTAGCTTTGTTGGGTTCCACTCCACTACACTCTTCCTCCAGAGCTTCTAAAAATTCATCTTCAAGATTTTCAGGTATCTGATGTCTACTTTCTTGATTTTGATAGTTAGTAATTGCCATAATGTTGGATACATGTTGCACATTTAGCGCATTTTCTATCTTTTGTATTTTTTGCTTTAAAGATTCACGGTGCTTTTTAGCTCTGGATTTTTTTGGTTTTGGTGGTGAATGCGTTGATGCAATAATGGTTTGCTCTTGAGGAGTTGTTTGCGAATAAACAAGAGTTTGAACTTCAGAAACTGCTACATCTGCAGTTTGTTGTTGTTGTTGTTGTTGTTGATGATGGTGGTATTGTTGTTGATGCGTCTGTTTCATTAAATCTTCTTGGGGCACAGGTACAAAGTTAAACATTGTGGTAGGAACTAAGGTTTTGCCAGAAGGATCTATTCCTTGAATAGGAATAAGATTCATTTGTGGTGGTTTACTGGTCATGGCAAAGGTTGGTGGTGTTGGACTGCCTTGAATAACTTGATTTTGCATTATTTGTTCACCCTTATTAGGTGATGGAATTGCATTTGGCATATTTAGAATTATTTGAGAATTTGTCATCCCTGGATGTTGATTAAATACTGGTTGCTGTATTAAATATTCTCCTGGTGATCTTCCAGGCAAATCATCAGCTCTTACTAAGGTAGTTCCATCATGGAGGAAAAATTGTTGACCCTGTTTGGGAGACTCCTGACTTGCTATTAATTTCTGCCCCAATTGATCTCTACCAGCAGCTTGATTATAACTACCCATGTCAGCATTGCCAACAGACATATTGGGTGATATATTAGAAAGTTTATACGTTGGACTTCCAACAAAAGTTATGTTGTTTACTGTTGAAATTCCCTGATTTGTTCTATCTGGTGATTGATTTTGTTGTATTAAAGGTTCCTGAACTTGATCAACCTTTACAAATTGTGCTTTATTATCTGTATTTTTGGGTAAAACTGTAATATTCAGGCCAGGAAAATTATGATAATTTTGACTAGGAATACTACTTTGTACAGGCTCTGTTTTTACATGCTGGCTATTTGATGCTTCAGATTTGCCAGGCATTTGTGATTTAATATTACTTAATGAATAAGTCACTACTTTAGCTCCCTTTAGTTCTTGTGGTGAGCAACTTGAAAGAATACCTTTGTGGTTTTTAATGATTTTTTCAATCTCCAAAGCATTATCTGATGTTGTAGAACGCATAACATGCTTAGGTAGAGCAAATTCACTTCCTTGAAAAGCAGCACTAGACTGTTTTCTATTATTTGTACTGCTAGTGTTAATTTGATTTTTGGATGAATCATTTACTGGGTTTGTCATGAGATTAGAGTTGTGAAAAGTTGCGGGTTGTCCTAATTGTTGTGCGCCAGTAACTGCTACAACAGTTTGGGCATGCTGAGCAGCAACCTTCCCTCCAACAGATGTTGGCATAATTTTGAAATTTGTCATTGTCACAGGAATAGATAGCTGTTCAGTCAAAGGATTTTTGGTCATTGCAAATGATGAATTTTCCAACACATGTTTAGGAACTGGTTTTAGGCCCTTTAGGGAGGCTGGATTCAAGATTTGTGTTTCTTTTTTGCTAACATCTGGTTTCACAGGATTGATAAGCTTCATACTACTTTCAGATGGCAAAGTGTTTGTAAATACCTCAGAGGATATAGTAGCAGTTGAAATAGGTAGAGGAAAGGGCAATGGCATACTAGAGGATATTCCAGTTACTGGAATATTTATATGAATCAAATTAGGTGGGCCACCTATTTCCTGCTTTGTTGGTGAAATAATGGAAACATTAGTTGTAGTTTTAGGGGGTGCTACAGTCATTTTTGGAGGGGTTACAGAAGCATTAAGAGTGGTGATAGTAGTAGGACTTTTAAAATTAATTTTTGCTGTTGACTGAATTGGGGTGGCTAACTGGATGACTTGGCCACCTGGAGGAAGGTTGGAAGGACAGCCAGATCTTGGAAGAATTGTTGCATTCCTATAATAGTTTTTATTTTAACATAATGAGGGCCATTATGTAAGTTTTCATGATAAAATGAGTAAATCTTTTACATATTCTCTAAGTTTTTTTCCATTTTATGTATATATTATCTATCAATTATATTTTTAGTAGTTAGAAATACACTTTTACCTGATGATATATTGCTGTCCATTGGCAGCCTTAATAATTTGATTTCCAGCTGCCAATTTTCCTATTTCAGTGGCAGGAGAACCTTGAAAAAAACAGAAACTTCTAAATGCTTTATATTGAGCAGCAAAGTTCTAAAGATTGCAAATAAATACAAAATCAATACATATGACTAAAATATTGTAAAAATATAGTTGCAAGTATTAAAAGAAAACAAGGATAACAACATCCATAAGTAGCAAAACAAAAAAATCATGAAATGAACAAACGGGCAAACTGAGTTATTGGACAGATGATGTTGTCAGTGTCAGAGCTAAGAAAAGAATTGGAATATATGCAAAAAATCTCATCAAACCTTGAAAAAAAAGTTTATGAACTCTGAAACATGACAAGACAGACTAGATGCTCAAATATCATAGAAATCTTTACTGCAAATTTTAGCTGCAAAAATCACATTTCCTCAATAAGCTAACTGATTGAGAGACACACAAAGAAAATTATAGAGTAGCTTCAATACTAAAATATACCTTTAGAAGTTTGAATTATGCTTGCAAGAGAAACACTTTGTGGCAAACTAGCTCTTAAAATAGGAGTAGGCTGAGGGGACACTGAAAATTTATTGACAGGTACAGATACTTGTTCACTGCTACAAGTACTAATGATCTTGGTCTGCTTTGGCACAATAATCTGTTGAATGTTTGTGGGGTTTTGAATTCTAATCTGAGATCCGGCTAGATTTATGATTTGCTTCTGTTGAGAACTGCCTTTGGTAGTGGGGATAATTTGTAGTGTTTTGGCGCCCTTTACAGTTAATGTACTGCTGCTAGATACTGGTAGATTTGTATATGTTGTAACAACATTCACAGCCTGGCCTTTGTTATTGGCAAGGGCGTAAACAGGCATTGGTTTGGATTTACTTGGGGATTCTTGAATTTGTGATGTTACTACAGTGGGAGATGAAGTCTTTGTTATAGGACTTATTACCAGTGATTGGGGGATGTTTGTCGATGAAGGCGAAATAGCTGTTTTGACTGTTACCGAGGGACCCTAGAGAATAAAAATTAAGTTAGATAAACACCCTAAAGATTTAAACAATCAAAGGGATAGTTCTATGAAGTGTATTTAAAGAGTTAAGGTACTTAGAGTAGTGAACTTTTATATGTCTTAGTAGAATATATTAGGCATTGGATAGATATGATTATATGTTAAAGAATTTTTAACATTGACCAGGCCAAACTTTTTTTATTTGACAATATCGAAAAAAGTTAAAGAGATTTGCCACATAAATTACATGAGAATGGTCTATTTTTTTCCACATATGTTTAGCCAAAACACCAATTTTAGATAATCTTTTTCCACATATTTCACAAGAGTTATAAAAAAATTGAACAGGGGTTCCCCTTGGGACAAGTTACTTAAAAAACATAAAAAATAACGTCCGGTGCACTATAGGACAGGTTTTCTATAGATTCTTTTTAAAAAAATAAATAAAACCGTCCAGTTTACTTACAATATACACATTATCTCACGCGGAAATACCAACTAACCATACAACATATATATATATAAAAAGACCATTCTCATGTAATTTATGTTGCAAATCACTAACTCTTTTAGATATTGTCAAATAAAAAAAGTTTGGTCAGGTCTATGTTAAAATTCTTTATCACAATCATATCTATCAAATGCCTTTTATATTCTACTAAGACATATAAAAAGATCACTACTCTAAGTACCATACTAAATATTTTATTGGTCATTCTTTGTTGTTATGTGTATTTTGTTGAATAAAAAGTTTAAAGTTCTATTAACTAGTAAATGCTATCTAAAGTTGTATTTATGACAAAAAAGTTTTTGCCATATATAACACGCAACGAAGTTGAAAATAAAAATGAAAAACTCATTTTTTAAAGAAAATCCCTGGTAAAATCTCTTAATTTTAATCAATAACTTTATATTATGCACTACTACGTTATTTAAAATAGAAAAAACTTACAGTTCACTATTTTTTTTTTAAATGCACTTCGTGAAACTATCCCTTTAAGATTTTAATTTTATAATATTCAAATTACCTGATTTTTCTGATTAAAAACAACAGATTGAGTAGGAATTTTTGGTGGCGTAATAGGTTTAACATGTTCAACATTTTTCTCAGACTTTTTAGCAGTTTTAGAGAGATCTAGAGCAGTACTACTATCATCAATATTCTCTTCAATTGTACTATTATGCTCATTATTATCAATATCTTGTTTATCTGAATTTGATGTCACGATTTTTACATTAGCAAGTTTTGCTCCAACAACATTTAGAACAGGAGGAGATGTAACTTCTACTTTAGAAACTTTTATTTGAGGCCTTGGTGGTTCTAAAACAAACAAAAAATTTAATTTTGAGAGAGACAATTACCTAATATTTATAGAATTTATATACCTACACATTATACATTAAATCATTGATATAGCAATAGAACATTGATTGACTTGTTACTGCAAAATATCTATGTCCAAATTCTGCGTTGGTAGCTTGTAAATATATTTTCACTCCCTCTATCTTAATATAATTGCCTGGTTGTTAACGTCCTGAATAAGCGAAGGATCTTTTCAGCAACCATTGATTGTATCTATGCTTCCCAAAAAGCTTTTAACTGGTCCTTATTTAATTGTATAACAATCATATAAAACATGTAGAGTATCCATGTCAAGAAATGAATATTTTTACCTTTACTAATTGGAAAAGTTACAGGTTGCAGTTTGACAAGCTGTTGTGTCCCCCCACGTTGAATTAAAAGAGATTTTGTACCATCAGGATTTGTTATCAGGTTGTTATGGTTTAATACTATAGGCTGCTGTTTGCTAGCACCAATGTTCAGGCCTTTCAGTACCTAAAAATATATGAAACTATGTTGATGTTTTTCATGATTAAAAGGTTGAACTAATATAAAGATTATTAGTCATTAAAAACTGTAGGTAACATAGGTGTTTTGTTTTATTTGTGATTGCACCTAACCCATAACAGCTTTTTTCTAACGAAGGGTATAAAATATACACTTTTTGGGGGGCTTAAGATTCGCCTTATTCCATCAAAAATAGCCTAAGACCTGATGAAAACCAAGAAAGTTTTTTTTCAGAAAATAATTCTAGTTTGTGAGATCCTACACCACACATCCAATTGGCTTACTATACCTTTGGAGTGTCATGTGATTTTGGAGGACTAATTGCTTTAATTTCAATTTGTTGTGGTCTTGGTGCTGTTGGCAACACTTGATTCGATACTGACCTCACCTTAAAATAGAAGTATAACATTTATGTTATTTTATATTTCAGAAACCAACACATTGCAACATAGTAAGATGAGAAGAAAAAAAAACTTTTTAAAAACAATTAGTTTCTTTATTTTTCTGAATCTTACAAAAATCAATAAAACTAAATTAATTGAGTGAATATTAAACGGGCATACCTACCCTCTTAGCTGCATTTCCAAATAAATAATTTTATACTTTACCGGAGTAACTCGAGTTTGAGGCTGAACAATGTTCTGATTAAAACTGCCAGGAGCCCGCAAATTAGCAATATTTATTGGCCTTCCAATTGTTCCAATAATTCGCGGGGCTAGAAACTTTGTCTGGCCTGGATTAGAACTTGCTACAACTAGGTTTGGTGAAGATTTTGCAATAATAACATTTTGTGAGATGTTAGCTGTTGTCAGGCTAGCTTGGCTAATTTTTAATGCTTGACTGGCCGGTATAGCTGTTAATATTCTAGTTCCAGATACTAAATTGGTATTTGATTATATCATCTTTTCTTTTTAAGAATAACTTCAGATAGAAACACAACGTATGTTTAAGTAAGATACATTTAAAAATGCCAATGATTTTTCCTTTTTATAATATTCACTACAAAAATTTGATGGAATGAAAAAATAATTTAAATTGATAATATACAATCCTGATGAAATATTAATAAGATTTCCACTAAACGCGCCAGCAGTAGCAGGAACTACAAGTCTTACACCAGCAGGCAAGGCTATGCCGCCACCTGGATGACCAGTAGGCAAGGCTATGGCGCCACCAGGCTGATTCCCAACTCGACTACTACTGGATATATTAATCAAAACAGGTTTATTAACTTGCTGCTGCTGTATTGCGGATGTAACAACCGGTTGCCCTGTAATACAAAGGATAAGAAAACATTAGAAAATGTAATGTACATTAATTTTGGTACTATTGCTGTTTGATAAGTCCCGGCCTTGACCAAGTCATAACTGATAAATCAAAAAAAAACTTTTTATAATACATGTGTCAGGGTGTTTCTTGACCCAATAACCGATTAATTAAAATGCAAACAAGACTTTAAGTTCAAGTGCAATCGTTAAACGTTTGTTATAAACATGTTCCTTTATGAGCTTTATTTTACTCCCCTCTCAAACTAAAGCGAAAATTAGATAAAAATCAGAACATTTGTTGGATGTTGTTTATTTTATTCTTTTATCCTTGCCTGAAATAGAACTAGAGGTCGTTACTGTAGTTCCACCTCCTCCCAAATTTAAATAAATAGGCTGGACACTGTTGGATGCCGGAGGATGAACACCTGCCAGGGTTAATATTATCTGTTGTTGGTTGGATTTTGACGTTTGTTGTGCTGGTGTTAGATGAGATAGAGTTACTGTAGTTGGTTGCACTGCTACAGTTGTAATAATTCTCTTATTTGAACCCTAAATATATTTTGAATATGAGAAATTATGATTATACACATATACAGGGCGACCACTCCAAAACCCAAAAAATATAGTATTTTTATAGTATATTTTTTTTATTCATATAGTATATATAGTATATTTTTTTTTACTCATATAGTATGATATAGTATCGTACTTTGAATTATTTAGTAATACATAGTATATACATCATCAATAATAACTCAAAGCAAAGTTGTTATCAAAGCAATTTAACATATAAGGGGGGGGGGAGAAGAGTTTTTCCACTTTCGCTTACTCTGTGATTATTAGGCTAGGTATTAATGTGAGACTATAGGTTATATGGGATAAAAGTTTACTTTTGGGTAGTATTTCACGTATATTTAATCATTTTAGGATAGGTCTCCAGGTTCGGGTGCTGCAGGCTAGCTGGAAGGTGGTTTCTAGACAAGTAAAAAAAATTCAAATTTCTGTTTCAAGAGTTAGAGATCAACTTATTAAACAGAATATGCATCTTTTTGGATGTTATTAACATATCTGAAGAAAAAATTTAAATAGGCCTCCAAGTTCTGGTCTTGAAGGCCTCCAGGTCCACTCTGGACAGGTTATAAATATTTTTTTTTATTTGAAGAGTAAGAGGTCAACTTATAAAGCAGAATATGCATCTTTTTGGATGTTATTAACATTAATGAAGAAAAATTAAAATCGACATTCAAGTTCTGGTCCTGCAGGCCTCCAGGTCCACTCTGGACAGGTAAAATTCAAATTTCTTGTTTCAAGAGTTAGAGGTCAACTTTTTAAACAAATTATGCATCTTTTTGGGTATTTTTTTTACATATTTGAAGAAAAAATGACATTTAGCCTTCAGGTTCATGTGCTGCAGACCCTCAGGTGGACTCTGTACAGGTAAAAATCAAACTTCTTATTTGAGCAGTTAATGGATTATTTGTTAAAAAAAATTAGCATATATTTGGATGTAATTATATATTTGAAGGAAAAAAATTGGCCTCCAACAGAGGCGTCTAAGCTTAATTTTTTTTTTTTTTTTGGGGGGGGGGGTAATTTAATACCTAATGTAAATAAGTACCTAACTAATAATAAAGTACTAAAAACAATTTCATTCCTATACATGAAAACAAAATAATCAACCCACAAGCGTTGCTAACTGATGAATTAATATGATTCTCCTTTAAAGTGTAGCTTCAAATATGTCCTGGTAAGGTTTTTTTAACTAGTTTTGGAAAAAATTTTGGGGGTGCCAGCACCCCCAAATTCGTTTGGGGGGTGGGGGGTAATCACTACTTTATTCCCCCGACTTGGACATTCTTGCCCTCCAGGTAGACTCTGGACAGGAATAAAATAAAAATTTTTTAATTTAGAAGTTAAAGGTAAGTTTATTAAACAACATAGGCTTAGTTTTAGATGTTATTTATGTATTTAAAGAAAAAATGACAATTGAGCTCCAGGTTAATGTGCTGCAGGCCTCCAGGTGGACTCTGGTAAGATAAAAATCAAATATTCTTATAAACATTTTATAGATGTTATTTACAATTTTACATATCTGAAGAAAAAATACAATTGCTATCCAGGTTCAGGTGCTGCAGGCCTCCATGTGGACTCTGTCCAGAGAAGACTTGGAGACCTACAGGACCTAAACTTGATGGCCGATTTTAATTTGTCCTTTAGATATTTTAATATCATCTAAATAGATGCATATTCTAAACTCTAACTATTCAAATAAGAAATTTTAATCTTTTACCTGAAGAGCTTTATGTATTTTTGTCCTATCACAGTTAACTTTTGATAGGTTATTGAAGGTTAGGTTAGGTAAGATAAAGGTTAATGATTGCCCCGCAGGGGCTAGAAATAGGAGAAAACCTACAGTGAAAATATAAGACAAAACACACCTTAAGAGGCGTTGTCACAAAACTGACAATATTCGTTTTTTGTTATATAAATGTAATATCATATAGTATATATAGTAAATTTTGGTCAAAAAAAGGTAATATTATATAGTATATATAGTAAATTTTTGTCATATAGTATGATATAGTATCCACATTCATCCTATATAGTATATATAGTATGCAGTGGTCGCCCTGCATAAATGTGTATTATGTTCTAGAGTCGAGAAGGAGAAATAAAAGGTTTAAGTATAAAGCACAACTTAATAACAATAGAAAAAAACACATATCTTATTTAAAAATACCTGTTGGGGTTTTTTAGAATATATTATTGGTCTAGGTTCTCCCATTTTGTCTCACAATTTTTCTCCTTAATTGTGTATCATTCTATTTCTTTTCATATTTTCAGTTTGTTATTCACTTCACTTATTAACAAAGTAATGACAGATTAACATTATCCATTTGAACATGGATAGCATTTATTATATTCAATCATTGTTATATTCTTTATTTTTCTATATTTCCATTTTTTTCTGAAATAAAGATCCAAAAATTATAACATTGTGCTTGCAAAAACATATGTGGAAACTGTCAAGCTGCAATAGGTACATTTTAATACTAAAATCAAAGCAGACTCGAACCTCAGACCTAATTTATTATTACACTATTTAACTTAATTATTTGTACTTTATTTAATCTTTTGGATAGGTAAATATTTTTTTCACATATTCCTTGACAAGGAATAATCAGAGATAAAGAAATATGTTTATAGCTTTTTGATTAATCTACTCCAATATTTACAAGCTACAAACGAACGAAAGTTCCACTATTTAGGCAGAAGAGAAAAAATACCAGAATATTTTTTCTGCATTGGCATATCCCTACATTCCTGAAAATAATAATTTAAAATAACACAAATCAAAGCTAATTAGGTACTTTTAGATAAAACAGAAAACGAAAGTTGTCAATTTTCATAATTGTCATGCACCTGACAATGCATTGTTTACAAATAAATATTTTTGACACCGGGTGGGGGAAGTACGTAAAAGGGGGGTGGGGAAAGTGTCATCACTAAATGTCACATAATAATTCGATATGAAGTCGCTATATATAATCACAAACCTAAGACTATATGTGTACGTGTAATATATCTTTGTTGTGTGAATCTATACTGTGATAGCAGCAGCAGCTAGCCCTAGATATAGAGACACTCCACCATTTTTACAGGGTAGAGAGAGCGTGCATACATACACACATTCAGTGCTGGGGGAGACACAATAATATAAAGAGAAGAGAGGATTCTAGTACAATATATATAAGCGCCATATTGGAGGATTCAAAAACAAGAAAATTATGCCAAATAATCAACTTTAATCTTAACAAAAACATATGATTTATAATGAGATTAAGAAAGTTTTTTCAATTTTCATCAAATATTATACTAAAAAGTACATATATTGACATAAATAGATAATAAAATCAATAATTTAACAGAATTACAAGGTTTCGTGATTATGGAATAAGATTTTAAAATCAAAACAAACAAGTTTATCGAGTTCGAGTTGTCTGCAAAAATAATATGTAATTACACTAATTTTGAATTAAGATTCAAGTTTTTAAACTTTTTACAGCATAACTATTTTTTTCAGTCAAGAAAAACAAGAAATTTGTCAGAAACATGTTTGAGATTTTGAAACTAATCTATAAAACTAATTGCTTAAAACAACAATAAATATACATGTAACGAATGAAAAATAAAACCTAATTAATTTCAAAATATAAAAATAACTTACATTTTATACCAAAAAAAGTTATGAATTAATCATAACTTATTCAAGAAAATTCAAAAATTATGATTATTTTTGAGGACGGTTAATTTAGCTAGGAAACTTATTAATAAAAAAGATTATAAAATATAAAACAATTTAATATAATGATACAAAAAGCATTAATTAATATATCAATTTAACATATAAAATTAATAAAAATAAGTCAATAAAACAAGTAATAAGATTGACAAAAAAAAAATAGCTAAATGTGTTTGTTTACCGCGAGATGTCTGCTTCTTCTTTTGTTTTCATTGGCTTGTAGTAAAATTAGATTTTTAGTACTTTATAAGCATTCTAAATATTCTATTTTAATATTAAAAAATAAAACTAACAACTGATAATATATATTTTAAATAAAAATACTTCAATATATCAAATAACTTTAATTTTTATATAATTTTAGAAAAAATATATTTCATTATTTCATAGTTTTACTACAAGCCTTTTCAAGATGTATCTTGAAGTGTACACAATAATCTTAAAGTGGCCAGGAAAATAAGAAAAAAAAAATTAATAAAATCATTTATTTTAGGTATACAATTTAATAGCTTAAAAAATGTTTTATTAATTTAAAACAGTGATAAAATCCTAAAAATTTTATGTTGAATGAAAAAAAATATTTATATTATGGCCACTGGTATATGTGTTTATTTACCTCTTGTGGACTAAAGACCCCCACCATATCCCCAACTCCAGCACCACCCCACCATCATACCCCCCTCCTGTATCCCCCCACACCAAGATATTCTTCTTTTATTTTCCTAATAGACCACTTTTAGGGACGTGGCAGAAAAAGGGTTCATTAAAAAGGCTTCGAAATTTGCCTTTTTTGGAACCTATAAGTGATAAGTTATCTTTGAATAAAAATGTCACTGTATAAAAAATACTTTTCGAAAAGTTTTTAAATTTAGGGTGCGCCCCGCGCGATTGATTGAACTTGATTGTTTGTAAATGAGATATTAGCTTCAATTACAGTTTTAGTGGCAAAGCTACTCTATAATTTCTTTGTCTGTCTGAAAAATACAATGAGACTGATAAATGTGTGAATTTCTCGGCTGCTATTTAAAATAGGCTACTGATTTTTTTGATTTTCACTAAAAAACATACAGTTGGTAACAACTTATATATGTACTTAATTTTGACTGTACGTCAGTATGTTGGTCATGACTACACACATGACATAGATAAACATTTATCTATAATTTCTTGTTGTTCTATTGTTTACTATATACTTCACTTTTTATGACAAATAAACATTTGCTCAACAAATCCCTTCATCCGGCCGTTTGTACATCCCCTTCACTATTTTTAATGGATGTTGTTATTTTAATGAAATATATAGTTATTTTATAGAGATGTAATGAAAATGTTACAAAAATGAAGCCAATTATAATACCAGAAACTCCTGAATTTCAACGGTTAGTATGGTTTCCTGACTTCCTATACGTGCGTACACTTTTATACTTGAGACTACGACCCTTGGGAATGGCATGTAAGGGTGATTGATTTTAGGGTGGGGGTATTAGACCTTTTACAATTTTCACTTCTAAGGAGATCCATATCAGTTTAGCGTTTACTGAGATCCCTCGCTTCAAATACACAGGCGCTGACAGAAATCAGATTACTTTTTATAATTAATCTGCAGAAATCTAGTTATAAAGCTCTTCTAACTTATTAAAAACACTGTTTATATCTTGTAAAGTTCTGAGTAGCATATAATTTTTAAGTTTTAAAGATCAAATATTGAAGCTTTTTTTAATGGATGATTTTAAAATCATAAAGTTTAATTGTAAGGTATTAAAAATTGCATGATTTGAATTAGGGTTGGGCCGGATATCCGGCAATATAATCTTTAATATTAAACAACAAAAATCCCTGCTTTTTCGATTTTAAATGGCTGTAAGAATTTTTGAAGCTAGAAAAACATTTTTTTCAGAAAATGTTTATCTTAATGTAAATTTTATTTTAGGAATTTTATTTTGCTTCTTAAATATATCCGGTTATCCGGCCAAATATAATCAGGCCCAACCCTAATTTAAATTTAGAAATTTTTCAAAACTTACGTCGATTTTTTGGCATGTCAAAATTCGGTTTTATAGGTATTAATAACAAAAATTCGATTGATGAAATTTCACTAATTTGTTTAAAGAGATGATTCTAAATATAATTTTGAAGGTAGATAAGATGTGATTTTTATTTTTAGGTCGAAACGGCTGTCAACCCAGCAGTCGAGTGCGGCCACTTTATCCCTTGTAAATCAACAATCTTCAACTAGTAAAATAATCCAAGACACTCCAGATTCAGATAATGCTCACAGGGTAAGCTATCCTTTGATACCCAATAGCGAGCAGCAACCAAATTGAACACACGATACTTTCTTTGAACAATCTTAACAAAATAAGTTTTAATTCTTTTTTTAGATTTTTATGGAAAAGAAACTCAAATATAGTCGGAGAAAAGATATTTCTACAATTCCTTCCGAGGTATTACTCTTAATTCAATACTTTGGTTATGTTAGGATTATTTACTGTTCATAATTGTAGTGATTTTGATAGGTTATAGAGTACAATTGCTTAATCTACATTCCTTTATTTGTCCCCTCCCTATTATTTACTTGATTCTAAAGGCAGTACTCTAGATATATTAAACTAATATTTAACTGATCCCTGTTACATGGTTTTAATAATAAAAAAGAAAACAAATATATGACGACTTTTATTTTAGGAAACTTTTGTAGCACAAAGTCAGGATTTTTTATCCAGTACAATTGTTCCTTCTTCCTCGCCTATACTGGCCAGAAAACCAAAAGAACAACCTCCAATTCCTCCTGCTAGGGACAAATACATACTTGTTAAAGATTATAATTCATGCTACTCTATAACTTTGCTATTTGAGTATGTCTGATTATCTGAAGGTTTTTAACAGAAACAGACTTAAAATTTTGTAATCCAATCATAGTTTACTGTTCTTTGTTCAAATTGAAATGATATTTGTTGCTGCGCGATTTACAATTAAAATTGTTCTTGTTACTCTAACCTTGTCCTTAATAGTTTAACTATTATACAAATATGTATCAATTTAAAGTCTCGTAACAACAAGTTCGAGTAACTCAGTTGGATATTTGAACACAGAAAAAGTACAAGAACCTTCTACTCCTACAAAATCTCAAGGTTAAATATTTTATTATGTATAAAATATTTTGATGAATTAGATGGAATTCATTTTAATATTATTACATGAATTATGATATATTTATCAGAATTGCATTTTTTTGATATAGTGTTTTAATGTGTAAGGATAACTTTCCTACTAACTAGTGGATAATTCAACATTAGATATTGTATTATAATTCCTTTTTACCTACCTACCCATGTTACTTTTTTTCTAGTATGGTATCTAGTGATTTTACTTTAATCTACCTGATCTATTGAACATTGCCCCTGCGGAAGTGTTCTAAACTTGCGTCCATTAAAACTTTACAATCATTCTCTTTTCAGACCCTGGGCCATCAACAACATCTGGTGGTAGCAGTTCCCGGAGAAAGAAGGGAAAACCATGTAAAATTGTTGCCTGGGATAAACTAGAATCTGTTGATCCGCTGGCTACCTCCGTTTTTAGGAAAATATGATTGAAAATTGATACAATAAAACTTATCCCTTTATTTTTTCTCGATGATTTGTTTATGCATATTATAAATCTATGATTTTGTGTCTCTGGCTCCTACCTAAAATCAAGAAATACGTAATAAATTTTTTTTTCCAAGTCTATTTTTTACTTTTGAAGGTTTTAAAAGTTCGATTTTTGATTAAAATGGACTTGAAACACTTAAAAGGGTTTCCAAATTATAAAATTCAAACATTACTTACCTAGGTACCTAAGTTTAATCAAGGTATATAAAAAACTTTTTTTTCAGATATATTTTTTTGCTACCCCTTGAGCTGGAGCCGCGCTTCCAGGAGCGGCTCCAGATCCGATTCCATCCAAATGTGGCGGCTTCGGCTTCACAATACTGATTGTTACTCACTGAAATGCCAATTTTATCAAATTTGTGTCTAAAATCATATTTCATAAAATCAGGACCAATAATGTAAGATTGGAAATCACAGAACCAGTAAATGAAAACATAAACGATAAACCAAAAGATGCTCCTCCACCCAAGCCTGTCAGTACTAGATTGCAAGCTGTTGAAAATGTGGAGAAACAGGAAAAAGTTGAAAAGAAGCCAAAAAGAAGAGAATCTGTTTCAAGGTTCGTTTTTATTTAATTTTTAAGGCAATTTCCCGCAAAGGGACTTGTTAGGCACAGATCTCCGCCCTAATTTGAAAATAGGAGGGGAGAGGTTAGTTATTCTTTGTTTATTACTTTAGGTTAGGTAATATCGGTTGCTATGTATCCGCACAGGATTAGGGCACTTCATGGATAACCCTCTAGTTGGGATTAGGCATATGACAAATTACAGAGTCCTACCAGAAAAATTCCTTATTTTTGTAATGGTATGAAGAAAATTATCTATTATTTTAGGCGGCGAATGTCAAATATGAACCCTGAAAGTTTTGTGAATTTTATACTTGCCAAAGAAAAAACACCTTCACCCAGCACACGTCTCATGAAAGAGGTATGTTTTTTTTTAATTTTTATAAATGTTAGATCCTTATTTGTTTAGGTTAGGTCAAGGTATCTAGCTCTGCATGGACTAAAACAATTAAAATAAGATGGTTGAATGACTGGAATGATAAAAAGTGATATTGATTATTAAGATACTTAAAGGGGTGTAATATAATTAAGGCCAAAATATGTTTACTAAATTGAGCAAAGTTTTAAAAGGTACAAATCTTTTGGATGAATATTTCCATTTCAAAACTTTTTTAGCGGCTGGCTGCAAGTTTTGCTGAAGACAGCTCTGACGAAGAGTGTTTAGATACTCCAGACAAGGATAATATTGATGCAAAGAAGGAGACTGCACAGAAACAGGATAAAGAGGATGGTGCTAGCAGAAAAAGTATTTTCATCAGGAATGTTGTGAGACTGTTAATTTTATTTAGATACCAAAAAAATTAAACATTTAGGTACTTTTTTTATAATTTGATTGAAAATTTAAATTACTCCATACAAAGAAAAAATAGGCATCGAGATTTTAAATAAAGTCATTTAAGCAAGTGAACAGTGGTAATTGGAAATATGAAATAAAATTATAAACCTATTTTTTTATTTTTCAAGCTGAAAGACATAAAGTTTCCTAGTGATCATTTTTATCTTTCCAATTCATTTACCTGACATTTTTCTGCCCTTAGCATCTATGGGCTTTGTGTTCAAAGGTGCAGAAAGGGGCTAGAAAAATAGCTTTAAACCACCCCAAGACTGAAACTTGAAAATAATATAGCCTAGAACCATCGCGGGACCGATGCGTAGATTATCTAAAATAGAGAACCCAATCAGTTCAGAAGTTAATGAGATCTTAAGATTCAGACTAAAAACCTTTACTTCTTTATATAATAGGATTTAAATTTTACACTCACGACACATGTACAGTGGTAATCTGAAATCACGTGTTAAACAGCAGTTACAAAGTGGTGGAAGTTTGGGTGTTAAACCCATAGAGGAAAATAATAAACCCGTAGAAAAACAATCTAAAACAAGGTAGGTACCTAACAATATTTTTATAGATCAAGTTAAAACTGAAAAGTTTTTGTTGATTTCAATTAGGTATTCGAAATTTCAAATGGATACGCGGGATTTTTTTAGCACAGCTTAAAGTGTTTTGATTTGAATTAGTGATACAAGATACCTTTTTTTTATTTACCAGTGTCTACGCCCCTAGAACCAACCGACCCTTCACTTTGAATATTAGTTTTTGAATATTTTTTTTTTCCAGGGGGGGGGGGTATTTCTCTTCATTGTATTAGGGGTATTTCAAATAAACAGGAACTACACTCTACTTATATACATTTTTAAAGGAAAAATCTGAGTAAAGAACTGGGACCCGAACCTGGATCAAGCAATGATTCCTCGCTCCTTGCTGTGCCAATATTCTATACAAATAAACAAAACAATCAACAGAAAAGGGGTGGGCGCAGGAGTTTAGCTGTACAGGTAACTTTAGTTTGGAGATATTTTTAGACTATGTTTTACTTATATTTTTCTAACAACAGGTGGAGGTGGATGAGATACTTCTTAAAACCAAACCTAAAACACAAAGGAACTCCACCAAAAAAAACTTACAACAAAACGTGAAGTTTGTCGCTGCCGTTACTTCACAATTGCACATTGTATCTCAATAAAGCAACTGCTATGCCAAATCACAGTGCTGAATTTTTTTTGGTTGAGTTTCCTTTAGGTAGGTAACAAAGAGTGTCATTTCGCTTTCCGAGATAGTCTTTAATATGATCCAATAAATACCAATACATAATTTTTTTTATTTCAGCCATTATCAAGCAGAAACGCAAGTACAGCTTCCCTGAACAAAACAAGCTCCGCCACAAGGATTGAGGGCAGTTCCATCTCTGTTAGTGGAATTGAAGGATTGTCTTTCCAAAATTTTAGCTCAGATTCTGCTAAGGTACCGAATTTGTTATGCTCTCTAATTAGGTATAAAATAGAAATTGTTAAAAATTAAATAAATGTTAATAATTTAAGTTCTTCGACAACGAGCGGATGTGCCCCTAGCAACTACAGGATCTGTGCCTAAAGTTGAAGGGAAGTAGTAGAAAAAGACTAAAACAATCCTATTTTCTTTACAAAGCTTTTATAAATGGTAACCTTAATCGGTTCAGTGGTTAACAAGATCTTAACAGACCAACAAAAAAATTTGCTACCTAATATAAATGTAAAACAAGGATGACAACATCCATAAGTAGCGAAGCATAAACAATTAAATAAGAATTTAGATATTAGTTGACAAAAGCATGTATATTAGGAAAAAATCACGAAACCTTTTCAACATTTGTTTTTAATTTCTTAATATTTATTTATTTCAGTACTATGACTAACAGACTGACGGTCAAACTAAATTACATACTGGATGCTCAGAACAACGGGAAATTTAATTTTGATATTTTTAACTACAAAAATTTAAAAAAAACAGACCCTAAACACCAAAGATATGAGGAAAATGTGAAAAATATAAAAATAGCCAAAAACCTGCAAAAAGGCAGTCTGACCGCTATTGATGTGTTCTTGAAACGACAGGAAATTTAATTTTGATATCTATAACTGAAAAACTTCGGGAATTAGGCCATAAACATCAAAGGTATGGAGAAAAATGTGAAAAATACAAAAATAGCCTAAAACCTGCTTAAGGGCAGTCTGACCGTCATAGTTGTTTTCTTGAAACGACAGGAAATATAATTTTGATTCTATAACTGAAAAAAATTTGGAAATCGGACCATAAACACCAAAGATATGGAGAAAAATGTGAGAAATACAAAAATAGCCTAAAAACTGCTAAAAAGCGGTCCTATCGCCATTGATGTTTAATAGTTAATTGTGCTCCTTGATAATAGGAATGTTGTCAAAAAATTTTTTTATCTTTTATAAGAGCCGAGAAAATCACGTTTCCCCCAAACTAAGACGGACATACGGACAGACGGACATTTCAAATTATAGAGTAGCTTCGCTACTAAAAAAGGGTTGACAGTTTGTCATTGCTGCGCTTTTATTGAACGAACATATCTGTTACCTATTGTTTTATAAGAACGATGTCTGTCTGTCCGTCTGTCCGTCTGTCCGTCTGTCTGTCCGTCTGAAGCTTAAGATCTCGGTAACCACTGAACCGAATGGGCTCTACTCTTCAGGGAATATACCTACTGGTCCTGTGGTGGTTTTAAGATATTTTCTTGAGGGGTGGGACACCCCTAACCCCCCCAAAAACAAAAAAATCCCCCCCTTAGGGGAGACTTCAACGTCAAATAAGGTGGTATCGTACAAAAAAATTAAATTTAACAAACAAAAACATTTAAAGTGCCACTAGATGCCTCTAGGGGCGTAGCCGCTAGTTGTTTTATAAGAGAATAGTAAAATAATGGTTTAATATTGTTTCAGGCTGCACTAACTAGATTAGAAAAAGAGGGATGGAATTCAGATATTGAAAAGCAACTGACAGGCCAAAAGAAAACCACTAATGAAGTATCGAATGATAATAGAAAAAACGATGCCAATGCTAACAACTGTGATAATTCGACGAGCTCCAAAAAATCTCTGAAAAGGAAGATTTCCACAGAGGAACCGGAAAAATCCACTAAAAAAGGAAAGTTTGGTATAACTGATAATAACAACAAAGCTCCTGTTGATGAAATATGTCCCACGCCGAAAACAGTAAGTTTTTCTTAAGTCAATTGAATTACATTTATTAGAATTACACAAAAAATATTTAGGTTTGCATTCTAGATATTTTTTTAAAAATATCAATCATAAAGTTCCAAAATATGATTTTTTATCTTTACTAAATAATAGTTTACACTAAATTAAAATTGATCTATTCTTGCTCTATTAAGAACATATAAAACCTTATTGATTTTTAATTGTATGTGTTTTAGACCAAGCCAATAGGTCGGATAAGAAATGAACAAAAAACAAGTTTTACACCTGAACCTATGGATCTTTGTGACAGTCCAGCTAGGTATGTAGAGTGATATTTTTTTTAACAAATGACTGTACTGTACGTACTTACATAGTACTAAGTTTGATAAATAATTAAAAAGAAGTGAAGGTTAAATACTTCTGAAATAATTTACTTTGTGATTGACCAGCGATAGATTCATGCTAAAACTGGATATTCATTGACTTACGTTAAAAAAGGGATAGTTCTATGAAGTGTATTTAAAGAGTTAAGGTACTTAGAGTAGTGAACTTTTATACGTCTTAGTAGAATATATTAGGCATTAGATAGATATGATTATATGTTAAAGAATTTTTAACATTGACCAGACCAAACTTTTTTTATTTGACAATATCGAAAAAAGTTAAAGAGATTTGCCACATAAATTACATGAGAATGGTCTATTTTTTTCCAAATATGTATAGCCAAAACACCAATTTTAGATAATCTTTTTAACATATTTCACAAGAGTTATAAAAAAATTGAACAGGGGTTCCCCTTGGGACACGTTACTTAAAAAACATAAAAAATAACGTCCGGTTCACTATAGGACAGGTTTTCTATACATTCTTTTTAAAAAAAATAAAGAAAACCGTCAGGTTTACTTACAATATACACATTATCTCACGCGGAAATACCAACTAACCATACAACATATATAAATATAAAAAGACCATTCTCATGTAATTTATGTTGCAAATCACTAACTCTTTTAGATATTGTCAAATAAAAAAGTTTGGTCAGGTCAATGTTAAAATTCTTTATCACAATCATATCTATAAAATGCCTAATATATTCTACTAAGACATATAAAAAGATCACTACTCTAAGTACCATACTGAATATTTTATTGGTCATTCTTTGTTGTTATGTGTATTTTATTGTATAAAAAGTTTAAAGTTCTATTAACTAGTAAATGCTATCTAAAGTTGTATTTATGACAAAAAAGTTTTTGCCATATATAACACGCAACGAAGTTGAAAATAAAAATGAAAAACTCATTTTTTAAGGAAAATCTCTGGTAAAATCTCTTAATTTTAATCAATAACTTTATATTATGCACTACTACGTTATTTAAAATAGAAAAAAATTAAAGTTCACTATTTTTTTTTAAATGCACTTCGTGAAACTATCCCTTTAGCGATATGACAAGGATGTATTCATAATCCATTATTAAAATTATCTTTATTATATGTATTTACAGGCGTTCAGGACGGAAATCTACCCAGGCAAGCACCCTAGCCACCGAGGGCTTGCTGAAAAGTCCGGCCCTCCTTAAACAATCCAAAGTTGCAAACGATCCAGCCCTCCCTCCTACAAAATCAGCAAAAACTTCATCTTCCTCAAAAATTGTAACCTCCAAGGCGGCTCCCAGTAGCAGTTCTGATAAAGCAGTCAGTAGCCGACCAATTGCTTCTAGCAGCCAAAATCAGCCTGAAGTACAATCTGTGATAAACGATGCTTCCAATCAAAATAAGCAGGGAGATTCCGAAGAGGTAATCTTTTAGAAAGAAGTTGAAATAGGACTAATTCAGTTAATCAGGAATCGTTATGGATAAAATAAAGGACGTAAAATTGATGTAATTGATTAATTATGATAACAAAATTACACCTTCTTACTTTTGTAGATTAAAAAATTAAAACACTATTAGCCAGCCAGTAAGTGCCTAAAGATTTTAATCAAGCGAACAAGAGAGCGAGTTTATAAAACTTTGGGGAGCAGTATAATTTATAGCCTATTGTCCCCAATCTTAGATATTTGGCAAATTTTTGTTAAGAAATTTCTATCGATTTATTTAACTCCTATTGTCTCATATTTTGTTGTTATTTTTTTGTGGGATACTTACGATAATAATTGTCTAATTAAGAATTGCAGGTCGGCTTGTAATATAACAAAGTATGTATCTGCTCAAAGTTCACCAATCTAAGTTTGGTCAAAGGATTCTTAATTATAATTTATGTGTTCATCTGAAATCTAACATCAGAGTATCAAGACAACCTACGATACAAATGATATTTTTATTTGTTATACAGGATATCCCAGGAACCCAGGCTCCACCACTGTTTGAAAACCTTGTCTTCTATGTGGAGATTATGAATGGAAGATACAATATTAGTTCCTATTCTGAAAGCAGGTTTGTGTTTGGACTACAATTTTTTGTATGATAGGTACCTATAATTATTCTTTTCGTTTGATTTTTTGAAATAATGATTACATGGAAACAGCATCCTATATCAAAGCAGTTATGCAACAAATTTACATACAATTTTATTTAGACTTTAAAAAAATATTTTGCTTTTTGAGTTCTTACAATCTACAAGTGTTAATGTTCGTTTGTCCTACTGTCTGATTTTAGAGCTTCGTTTTATTGATGCTGTCATTCGCAATAAGTTGCATGTTTTTTAGACCAGCTGATAAAAATTGTATGACCGTCTATCCAAGTACTTCTGTATCAAATACTAGCAACTACGCCCCTAGAAGCCTCTAGTGGCTCTTTAAATGTTTAGTTTTTTTGTTGCATTCAAGGTTGCGTAGAAGTCTCTCTACCTCGCAATGTTACGTAGGAGTCTCTACACTTAAGATAAAAATTTCGATTCATTGTGATTTCTCTTAGGAGGGGGGTGGTACCCTTCCCCAAAATAGTTATAAACCTTCCCGGGGACCTATGAGAAGCTACCCTGTTAAGGAGAACCCGATCGATTCAGCGGTTAGCGAGATCCTTCGGTACAAACAAACAAACAGACACACAAACATCAGGGAGTAAGGGAGGGGACAATGGGCAATTAATTCAATTTAAGAGTTTTTGAAGAAAGGCCATGAAAACCAGAATAATCCCGAAAATATGGTGGAAATTGTAAAGTGATTGTTGATTAAATCTAGAAAACCATAAACTAAGAAAAAAGTTCCAAGAAAAAAAGCAATCATTTGAAAATAAGATTACCAGTATTATAGACTGACATAACCATTCTGTAATTAATTACTAGAAATATCTCCCTGGATCTCTTCAGATGACAGGGAAAGAGAAAAGAGATTTGGGGGCAAGTGATGTGAGCACGGAAAAAAGGAGCAGGCAGGCGTGAAGCTGGATGGGCAAGTATATGACCCGCACGCCTTCCTGCCCCTTTTTATCCTGTTTATTTCCCCCACCTCCCTTCTCCATTTCCCTTTCTCGTCTACTTTTAAAAAGGAGGTGGGGATGAAGGGAGTGAAATATAGTATGGGAGGGGGGCCGTGTATTTATATTTGAACTACTCTCTGTCTGCAAAACTATATATATTCAAAACTAACATAGCGAGTAACGGCATTTCTTGCGCAAGTCCCCAAACTCAGTCAGAAATCGCTAAATTCTTGCACATTCCCTTTAAGCCAGTCCCCAAAGTCTGAGACTCCTAAAGATTGAATATTCGATCCATTGTCCCCTCCCTTACTCCCTGCACAAACATCCTGTTACTTTAGTATAAGGATTTCTTTGCTATTTTATTAACTTTGTGCTTAATGAATAGTCATGTTTTCACAATTTATTGTAAAATAAGTCTTTTGATTTTCTGCAAAACTACTGTCTAAATATTATCTGCTTATGTGATTTCATTGTCAATTTTGTTCTTATTGTCAGTTTGACATTAGCGAAGCATTCGATGATTTTTTTGTTGTCTAAAGTTCTTTTCAATAAGGAATATACATATTTAGTGAATATTATACTTTGTAATTTTCATATTTAATTTAAATGTTTTGCATATTATTATGAAAAATTATAAGTAGGTATAATATATTTAAAATAAGACCTTTAGATATAAATGAAATAAATTTTTTAGGATAAAGCAATACGGAGGCACAGTAGTACAAAAGATATCCAAGAAAGTTACTCACATTCTCTTTCATGATGGCACTAGAGTTAACTATTTAAAGGTAAATTATTTTGTGGTAGTTTTCGTGGACATATGATGAATAAAAAAAATATAAAGGGGGGGGGGGGGAGAATGTGGTGACTCATAACATGACATACCAGCAATTTTTTTTTTGGGTGCTACTCCCTTAGTTTTAGAGATGATTGGGTATAGTCTTTTTGGTTGTGTCACTAATTAACCCAAGTTTTTGTATCTTTAAAAAAAAATCGGCGGTGGGACCGCCGCTCCCGCCGTTCGCCGCCATTTTCTGCCCCGCTTAAAAAAAGTTTTTTATTGCATTTTTCGCCAAATTAGGAATCATTTAAGACCATGTTGTTTTTTTGGCGGCGGAAAACGGCGGGAGCGGTGGTGACACAATCAAAGGGATTTTACCCAATTATCTCTAAAACTAAGGAAGTGCCCTAAAAAATTAGCTCTAATTATAAACTTTCAGTAGACTTTACCAACTTTTTATAGACTTTTTGGAAACTGTCCGAATTACATTTTCATTTTTTAGGCCAAAAAGTTGGGTGTACCCATCTTGTCGTCTGTATATGCAGACAGATGCATAGAGGCAGGGAAGTTATTACCCCCCTCGGAACATCCCTCAGTGAACATAGAAGATTATGATAAGGGAAAGTTTCCCAGCATCAGAAAGTTGAAATCTATGACAATAAGGTAGGAACTTTAAAGTTAATGTGTTCATAGTAATTTCTTTGGAAACATCATTAGCCTTATTCTTGAATTATTCATTTATGAATATGTAAAGATACAAGTTGGCTTACTTGTGTTTTCATTAACAATTCATAGGAGATACAAGATTATATTTACCATGGCTTGAATTGAATTTTAAAAATTGAAAATGAATTGAGAACTAAACAATGACATGAAAGCAAGTTTCAGTCGATTAAAATCGCCTAATTTTGGATATTTTCAGATAAATTATTTAAATTCTTAATACATCTTTATTTTTATAGGTCTACAGAAGAAAGAATGAAAATCATAGATGAAAAATTTAAGAAAAAGCAAAGAAAATTAGAAAAAGAGAAAGAAAAAGAGGAGGCAAAGAAGAGAGAGTTAAGAGAAGCTGCTAAAGCTCGTCCTAAGCCTATCTACTTTCCTCCTTTGTATTATGAGGTAAAGAATCCTGATGTATACTATATTCTTGTGATATATGTACTCAATCTAACAAATGTATTGGAAACTTGTCTTTGCTCGTAGACTTATAATTTTTTCTATATATACAAGCCATTAACTATATTTATAGTAAAATAAATTGAACTCTAATTTACAACATTTTTTTTAAAGATCCGAGTCTTTATTATGCCCTTTAAAATTGACAAATTAAGCCAATTTAACTTGTTTATTTCATTGGCCAATTTTCGAATACTAGAATACATAGATACAAATCTACTTTAAAATATAATTGGCATATAGGACAATTGATGTCATGTAATCATTTTAGAGAAGCTTTGCCCAATCATTGAAAATATTTTCTTAATTTCAGGGATCTCCATACGTAAAACCAGAAAAGAAAGAGGATAAACTATCCAAACTGATGGATGCAATTAAATCTCCCACGGGATCTCCAATTAGAATGGAGTATTTTAAGGTAAATTAATCCAGGAATGTAGGGGGGGGGGGGGGGAATTACATAGGTACCCAAAGTTTTATAATTACGCTTTATTATCCTTCGGCTCTAAAAATTTTGAGTATTTTTATTTAATTTTGATTGTTTCAAAGCCAGTGGTGTCAAAAATTTAAAATCAGTAATTTTAATCATCATGGGGGATGTATATTAATGCATCGTCCATTGTCTTATCCATTAAGATCCCTGAATCTCGTGATTTAAAGGGGACTATCCACGAACAAGAGCAAGTGATTCTAAGCACCTTTCAGTATTGATCCATATTATTTTTTTAGTGAATATACTAGATTTTTGTTTAATATTTGGTTTACCGAATAAAAAGTTAGGTTTCACCATGGTTTTATATAAAAAAAAATTTTGAAATGTAAAGCATTTTAAAAGCAATATCATCGAATGCTTTGTTGAGTTCAAAGGACAAAATAAAATAACACGGCAGAAAAGCATCAAATGCTCTAAATTGCAAAAGTACATTAATTAAACTGTTTACAATATTATAAGTTACAAACCCTTTTTCGAAATATACATTTTTAATCACAATAATATACTTTTGTGTCAAAGCTTTTAAACAACAGTTTAAACTCATCAAAACATTTGATGATATTGCACCAAAAAATGCTTTACATTTCAAAGTTTTTTTCATATAAAACCATAATGAAACCTAACTTTTTAGTCGATAAAGCAAATATTAAACATAAACCTAGTATATTCACTAAAAAAAAAATACTATGGATCAATGCTGGAAGGTGCTTAGAATCACTTGCTCTTGTTATTTACCTATTAGAAATCAAATCCAAATTCTTTTTTACATTTCAAATTTACTACTAATATTTACTAAATATATCATAAGAAGTTTTGATTAATTTCTGTTTATTTAGGCCCCCTCAACTCCTGTTTGGGAGGATGAAAATGAGATCAACCTTTCCCTTGCTGATAGATTACTCTACAGATACAAGAAGTAAGTTTTTTTTCTAATGATAAGAAGAAAATTTTTTTAAATAAACATCAAATACATACCTACCTTTTAAATAACTAGGTATAAACTTTGTACTTTATATTTATATTTTTAGTTGTTTTAGATACAAATTATCTTGATTTGTATTAAGAAATTTTATTTAAATATCTGAAAAAGTAGAGTAGTAAATTGTAATAAAATTGAAAAAATTTAAATGTTTATTTATTATTAGGTATCCTTTTTTGTATAAAGTATTAAAGTTTTTTAGTTAAAGCTTAAGATTTCGATAACTAATGAACTATTTAAGTTCTTCTGTTTTGTTAGGATATAAATAGGCCTTGGTATGGTTTATTAAGCTTTGTTTTGGCTATTTTTCTGACTATTTCTCATTTCTTTAACCGAGCTCCTTGATTATGCTAGGGGCGCTAATGCTAGTTTGCTAATAAACAAAGTTTTGCAATTTTGTAACACTTTTTTCTTTTTTCAGGAACAAAGCATTGGAGCGTGGCAACACAAGTGGAGCATCTCCAACTCTGCATAACAATTCTCTGACAGAAACACCGCCTGCAAATAAGATCTTTGAATCAAGTTCCCTTGACACTACAGGTTAATATTTGACATAAGCTAATTGGATATTTGCCTTTGGATAATTAGGGTGCCATAATATCGTACTATTGCCCTTTATTATATTATAATGTGTTAGTACTTAATGTGTTTTAGTCACAGGTTCAATTTAATTATTTGTTTTTTTTTCAGCATAGATTCATATAGGTATGTCTGAAAATGACTAAAATATAGAATCCCCCCTCCCCAATAGGCTTCAGGGGAATCATATAATAAACTTTTAGTTTAATCGAAGCCAAATGAAAAGAATCACTGGGGTTTAGTTTATTATTTTTGCTTTTAGGAAAGCCAAGACGATTACACCCACAACCTGAAGAATCTACAATTCAAGAAACTCCTGATAAATCTATCAATTTATCTACAAATAAAACATCTACCAAAAAATCCGGCAGACAAAAACGTGGCAATAATACAACAACAAATATCTCTACTATGCCAGTGGTAGTTGAAAATGAAGATGGTACTGCCAATGAAATTGATGAATCTTTGTTATCTGGCAAACGGAGGTCGGGTAGAGCATCTACGCAATTAGCTACCAAAGTATCTGGTATTCTAGCCAAACAGGAAGCTAGCCCATTGAAGCTGAGTGTTTCGCCTAGTAGAATTTCTGGTAGTTCCTCAAAATCAAATAAAAAATGCGGGGAATCTGAAAAGGAAAAATCGTCGGAGAAACCATCTGAAAATATTAACACTACAAAAACTAACGTCCTTGAAGACTCTAAACTGAAAAAGAAACGAGGTCGCAAGCCTAAAAATTTTGACGCTGAAATCTTAACGGCTAATGGCGATTTCGGGGCCCCTGTTCTTGAATCTACTAGGCTATCGGTCATGGATAGTACTATCACTCAACCCAATGATAACATTGAAAAACAAAAACCTGAAGAGCCAAATAAATCTACTTTGAACATTACAAAACAAAGGGTAACATCTAAAAATGATAAACCCGTAATAACAAATGGCAAAGCTCAAGTGAAATTAGATAACAGTGTGAAACCAGTAAATAAAACTATGCCCCAGGCATCGAATGGTACAGAAGAAGAATCTCCAATTGTTTCACAGGTAAGATAATATATATTTTTTTGATTTCATTAAAATTCAATAATAACTTGTCAATTGTGAAATCTTTAAATTAGTTGTGATTTGAATCTACCTACTCTTTGTTTAATAATATATTACCATAAGCTACCAGTACTTAATACTTTATTATAGGGAATGACAAGCAAAATCAATCAATCAAGAATGCTAAATTCCACCAATCAGCCAAGTCCAAACAATTCTGCCAGTAAAGATGAAAATGACAGACTATTTGATGCTTTAATAAGCGGTAAAAAGCCGCCATCAACCAATACAGACTCAGCAAAAAAGAAATTCATTTTAGCAGACAAAAATTCCAAAACTCAAAAACCCACTAAAGAGGCTGAATCGGCAAAAGTTGCCAAAGCGGTTGCCGCCGTCGCATCGAATTTATCACCCCGCCAAACAAATTCATCGCCACGGGCGTCGCCCCGCCATTATGGCAGCAGCGCCACATGTCCATCGCCCAGTGCTTCACCGCGACAGGATTCTGGTTCTTCGCCACGTCATCACCAAAGTTCTGCACCCAGGTAAAAATTGCTGTTTTTCTTAACTGAAGGTTTTTTTCATGATTTATGTAAGCATTCTTACACACATTATTTACATATGTTTTTTTATTTTGTCAACTGTGAACTACAATTCTAGCACCAAGCTCAAGGGGTAAACGATAAAATTCAACAATCCAAAATTGTGTTTCAGAAATAAAGAGTTTTTACAGTAAATTTCCATTTTTTAAAAAAATCTTTCCTTAGGGATTTTGCCGTTTGCGAGATTTTAGTTAACCAACAATATCATACTACATACCAACATTACAATTTTAAAATATGTATCTAAATATGTGATCAATTCAACATTCCACATGAATAAATGATTCTAGGCCAGTGAGTAAAAGTGTTGACTTGCTCGGAGGAAAGCAATGGGAAGGAAGCAAACCTGGAAAACCTGTTTCTGGATCTGGACCTGCCAGCCTCTTGTCACCTTCTGCCGCTTCCATCTACCAGTATTCACTTGGCAGATCCAGGTAAATAAATACCTTTTTTATTAGTCTTGTATACAATTGAAATACAAGTAAAAATACTGGGCCAAGTTTATATAGTGTTGTATCAAGAATTTTCTTAACTAAAATGTTTTCATAAAATATTTTTTACATTAATAACAGAGAAAAGCTTGATGTTTCGGGTTAAATGTGCAAATATTTTCACTACTGGAAGCGTTCTACCGCGTGTGTTTACTTGTATTCAGTGGTACAAGGTGTACCATGTAATTGTCCATAGTAGAAATTATAAATTTCCATGGAGATACTAAGATACAGACAGACATACATCCTATTACGCTTATAAAAAGAAGTTAGTAATAGCCAAACGAATAGTCGAATCCAAACACGACTGGTATTGTAATATAAAGCTGCACATTTTTATTTCCTCACTTTTAAAAATAGTTTTCATTTTTTATTTTGTCTTTAAGGATTCCGTCCAAAACTCCTGTTGAGCAAGAGATTTCCCCTACAAACACAACCTCACCTCAAAGCAAACAGCCACAAGAAACCTGTACAACTAGCAGTCCTGACTCTTTGACGGGGACGCCAGTCTGCGGTAGAAAGCCTAAAGTAATGGCTCCTTGGAGGCAAAATAAGGATACTTCGCCGGCTCAGAATGTGTCAAAAGATAATGTTTATGATTTTGATGGTAAGTTTTACTAATGTATTATAAAAATTAAAATGTGGCCTTTTTGCTCCCTTCAAAATTTTATAATAATTTTTTTTCAATGTAATTATATTTCCAGTTTGGCTTCGAAACCGATTAATATATTTTAAACTAGAACCGGTTCTCAGCCATACTTAAAAATCATGTAAAGCGAAAGCATCGTATTATAGAAAGTTTTCCACGAATATTGAAATAAAAATTAAAAAATAATACCATTTTGTTACTATAATATCCGCTAATTGCTGTATGTAATACAATTTGATAAATAATAGATTTAACCTTAACTTTTATCAATTTAGGGGACCCTGATGAGTTTGATGTTAGTATGGTGACAAGCACACAAAGTATTACCTCTGCCAAGCCAAGTGTCAGCGGGGAGTCCAGTCATGTTGGCAAGATGTTTAGAATATCTCCATCTAAACCTCAGGTAAGGACTAGAAAGGAGTCCAGTCATGTTGGCAAGATGTTTAGAATATCTCCATCTAAACCTCAGGTAAGGACTAGAAAGGAGTCCAGTCATGTTGGCAAGATGTTTAGAATATCTCCATCTAAACCTCAGGTAAGGACTAGAAAGGAGTCCAGTCATGATGGCAAGATGTTTAGAATATCTCCATCTAAACCTCAGGTAAGGACTAGAAAGGAGTCCAGTCATGTTGGCAAGATGTTTAGAATATCTCCATCTAAACCTCAGGTAAGGACTATAAAGATGTCCAGTCATGTCGGCAAGATGTTTAGAATATCTCCATCTAAACCTCAGGTAAGGACTAGTAAGGAGTTTAGTCATGTCGGCAAGATGTTTAGAATATCTCCATCTAAACCTCAGGTAAGGACTAGTAAGGAGTCCAGTCATGTCGGCAAGATGTTTAGAATATCTCCTTCCTAACTTCAGGTAAGGACTAGAAAGAGATCTAGTTATAACATGCGTGTGTAATGGTTAGAATAAGCATTTTTTTTATTGGAGAAAAAAACATAGGTATTTTTTTAAGTACAAGTAGTTTAGGGTATTAGAGTAAAGCTTATTTTAGGTCCAGGGAATGTTAAATTGTTTATAAATATTTTTAAAGAGGGTAAATTTTCGCTCACATAACTAAATTTCGTGTTAAAAACACTGAAGGCACCTAAATTGCCCACAGCGGTTTCTAGGGTGCGTAATGGCAAGTTTTGAATAAGATAAACAGATATTCAAGTGTATGATATTTCAGGGCACATTCCTGCTACGGAGCAAGTTGACCGTACCTCCGGCTGGTAAAATGAACCTGAACTCTGTTTTAAAATCTCATCACAATCCATCCGCCAAGCCAACTGTACATGAGAATAGGTAATTAAGTCAATTCACAAGAGAGTGGATTAGTCTAAAAACATTTTTCCCAGATTATATTCCAGATTCAAAAAGTAGAATTTCACACTTTGCATTAGAATTAAGATTTAATTTGAAGGCCATTGTAAATTTAATTCTTAATACATTTAGCATTTCTTGATCATACTAAAGACGGGGATATAAAAGGAATACTTTGCTGTACAGTATATATTTGTACAGTAATACTTATTTCTCGCATCGTATTATAAACAGCTTTCCGCGGATATAGAATGTACAATTATAAGATTATAAGATTTTTATATTCGTAGAAAGCTGGATATAATACGATGCTAGACAAAGTTTTTTCTTATGGATGAGAACCGGTTCCTACCCATCGGATTCGAATAAATACAACATAATTATTTTTTCTGGCGAAAAGTTTAAAAAAGCAAATAAATGCTTAAATAATGATAATAAAATTTCATTTTTATTTCTTTCAGCAATACATCTTTACATCAAGTCCCTAAGCCCACAACAACGAACTCAACAGTCCAGTCCAGTCACAGCAGAGGAAAACAACAGCCAAACAACAACAAAGATCATCAGCAGCCACCTGTCAGTCACAGCCAAGAACATGAACAACAGCACCCATCATCCTCAACAACATATCATCCATCACTATCTGAATCCACAGCTTCCAGCCATCTATCCTCCATAGAACCAATGGCAGAATCAACTAGAAATAATATTGAGAAAGATTATGGTACTGACTATGCAATGTCTATGCAAGAGCCGGATAGGCCACAAAGATCTGCCAAGAAAGCTTTGCTTTCGCGGATTTTTAGCAAGCCTCCTAAAGAAACTGAAGATTCTCAATCCTCGTCAGGGATGTTTTATTGAAATTATGTAAAATATTAAAATTTAATCTTTAAGTTTCATCAAATGTTTTTAAAACTTTGAATTCAATTGACCAAATTAGCAAACCAGCCATTATAGAATAAAGGATAATAGGATATCATTATCCATTCCCCCTACTTAATGTAGTATTTTATTGGTGCACTAAATACTACTTTTACAACAAATATTTTTTTATTATATACCTACGATAAATAGATTACTATTATTCTCTTACAGAAAGTAGTAAGGTTTCTATCTGAAGCTTAAGATCTCAATAACTAAAGAACTTATTGAGTTCTCTTTTTAAGGAGAAGCTTAACATCTATGTGATGATTTGTAAATCATGCTTATATCTTAGACTGTTCTGTGATATGTTGGGATGGTTTAAAAATTTTTTTTTTATTTATAACTCTTATAACTATTTTATTCTATTTTTCTTCCCGTTCTATACCCCTTTGAATATATAACCTCTAGATGCTAGTAAGTTATTAAGTTAATAGATATATACATATCGTATAGATAAAAATTAAATAAAACATCTAACAACAGGAAGCAAAGAAACAAAAGAACCTACAGCAACAAAACCTGGACCTGAAACTTGTCAAGAATTATCTCAACGTACAGAAAGCTCTGATATTATTCGTCCCCACCGGAAACGGAAATTATATTCTCAAGATGTTCTGGATGAAACAGCCAGGAATAGTCCTACTACTGCCCATAAAGGCATTACTGAGGCTCCTAAGGTTGGAAATAAAACATATATTTGACTGCATTTATATTACACTTTTTCATTTAAAGCGTAAAAAAAGAATACCTTTGACCTTTGCCTATTAATGAAATTTGTATAAGCGTCATCGTTATTTCAAATGACCTCTAAAACAACGGTCTCTAAAAAGTATTTAGGAATTAGTATATTAAGATGTCTTTTTTAAAGGTTATAGTTAGATGTCTATTACATATAACGTATTATAGGTATGATAAAAGGTTATCTTAAACTAAGTTTTATAATATGAAAGTTTTATTGAAACCAATATTTAATTCAGGTAGAGAACGTGCATGTGCCAAGCAGTCATAGCTCTAATTCACAACAAACTTCCAAGTCGTCCAAAGGATCCTCGGCAGCAAGTAAATCCTCATCTTCCAGTAAGTATTACATAAACATAGTTTTAATGAGACTTTTTATCAAATAATTTGTAACATTGATAAGTTATACAAGTATAGTATAGATAGATTTAAGAAACATTTTGCTTAATTTATACCTCAGGAGATATTATAATTTGAATAAGACTTTGTAGTAGTAGTGTCTTTGTTTTTAAGGGCTCTACAACTAATCTCCTTTTTAATTGCATTGCTTTCTTCGGGCAGTATCAACTGTTTTAGGCAGGGATGCGTAGCCGCCATATTTTGCTGGAGCCGGAGCCGTTATTTTTAGAGCGGCTCTGGCTCCGGGGATAGCTAAAAATATCTATAAAAAAAGTTTTTTTATACCTTGATTAAACTTAATGTTTAAAGTTGGAAAAGTAACGGCTAACGGCTGGCAGCTCAGCCGTTTAGCCATTTTTTGTCTCTGTAATGATCCAATATTTAATATAACAACTTAAGGTAGCATTTTAAGACATGTTTTTATCTTAGGTAATGAAGCAGCCACATCTGAATTTAAGGCGCCACCAGCTGCAACTAAAAAGAAGAAAGGAAAGAAGAATAATAATGATAACACAGAGGAAAATGAAGATGAGGA
Source organism: Acartia tonsa (assembly GCF_053477335.1). Lineage (NCBI taxonomy): Eukaryota > Metazoa > Arthropoda > Copepoda > Calanoida > Acartiidae > Acartia > Acartia tonsa. The sequence goes on from NC_137266.1 coordinate 20,135,611, forward strand.
TAATGATACTCACAAGCTTTCACATCATAAGAAAAAAGGTAAGATTTGGTTCAAGAAAAGGAAGTTCTAGGTATCTTTAAACAAATGCAAATCTCAATAAAATTTTGAATACATAAAATTTTCATTTTTTAAAGAAAAGAAACTTAAAAATAAATAAAAAATAGGAAAATTCAAAATATAACTTGCATATTTTAGGAACATTTTTATTTATAATTCTTTAATAAAACTTAAAATTAAATAAGCTCTAAAATATTATTTTTTGCTTTAGACTAACATCTTAAACAAATATTTTTCTTCAGGAGCTTCTAAATCTCGAAGATCTTCTGCTGAATTTGCTCCTCTGCCAAAATTTATTCGTCGCATGGAAGAAAGAGAAGCTTCAAACTCTTCAGATTCTAGTAAAAGGTAATTACAATTATGGCATATTTATAAAGATTTGAATCAAAGTAAAAAAGGGTCAAAACTTTCATTAGAAAGATACCTAATAAAACTAAGTTTTAAATAGGGAACAGTAGACTTTAGTAAAATGTAAAATAAAGGTTACATAATAGGGAAAAATGATGTGACAGGTTCCTTCTTATTTTACTAAACCTAGTCTTTAATTAGGGAAATCTACATACAAAAAATATGCTAATTTTAGTGAATTATAATTATAAGAATCGTTTTGTAAACTAAAAGAGAATTTTCATTTAAAAATGTATAAGTGGGATTTGCAGGAAAACTTTTTTTTTTGAAGGCGACGCGGTGCTACAAAGAATATAGTTTGTACGTCCTGTACTCAAGAAGATATCAGTCTAGTCCATCAACTTGTTCAGGTAGGTATATTGTACTTTTTTGTACTCCTTGTTAGTACGTACTATACTTTGTTTGTACATCTTACACTTTAGATGATATCAGTTCAGTCAAACTTGTAAAGGTCATTTGTACTTTTTGTATACTTTGTTTGTATGACTTATTTTTAAAATTGTATCCTACAGATCTTTATTTTTAACTTTTCATACTCTGTACGTTCTATTCGCAAGCAAATATAAATCTAGTTCATAGATTTTATTGCAAATTTCTTATAAATTTTGTGAAAAAATTAGTATAGAAGTAAAGAATGCCAATCTAAAATAATTTAATTTACTATCAAAGGCTTTAATAAAGTCTAAAGTGCACAAACTCAAGCAAGTTTATAAACTTTTCTCTATACTTCAAATTATAATAAGCATAAAAATGTTATATTTTTACGCAGACTTAAAATTACCTTGGAGAAGCTATATGAAAAATAAATATTTTTTTCACAGAGTTACGGGAAGTACACAGTGTCAACAACAGTGAATGCACGCACTAGTCATGTTATCAGTGGCGAGGGGAAGAGAACTCTCAATCTTCTCAAGGGTCTTCTGTCCGGCTGTTGGCTTGTTACTAGGGTAGGTTTTTATTAATAATATTTATGTTCCAATTATAGTTTTTACATTTAGGTTACTTTTTACGTATTGGGTAGCCTTAAAGTTAATTATTGAAATATTTTTATCGTTTTTAAATTCATGCATTGCATTGTTAAGGGATTATTTAAAACGTTCTATATTTCTAAAGGCATTACATTACAACCATTAAAAAAGTGATAAAGATACCTACTAATATGTTTTAATTGAAGTGTAAGACTTTCACATTTATTTAATATTTACCAACTGATAACAATGACAGACCTTTGAATTTACCTAAATATAATTGTGTGTGTATTGTCAGGAATGGGTGTTAAGCAGCCTGGAAGCTGGCCAGTGGGTGGATGAGGAACCATATGAAATGGTAGATTTTTCTCAAGCAGTCAGAACATTGAGGTAGGAATTTTATAATTTTTAGAACATTCTACATTTCGGTTGAGCCCCTAGCATTGACAGTAAAATAATCAATCCAACTAAGTATCAAATTTAAAAAATCAAATAGCCTAAAATTATTTCGGTTCTATGTGTGTAGCTTCCCTTAATTGGAGAGCTCAGTCACTTGCGGGGTTAGCAAGATCTTTAGGGACAAACATATGAAATAGGGTGGTTTTTTTACATAACAATAAAGCAAAAACAGTGAGGGAAAAAGCTCTTGTAAAGTTTTTAATATTTTAGTAAAGAGAAGCTCAGGTTGGGTCATAAACTAATATAAATTGAGGTTACTCAAAGTTAACAACGAATATAGAAAAAAATAAAATATAGAATGGAACGGGAAACCTGGAGAGAAACCTTTAAATCTGAGCTTTTCAAAGAAGTTGGAGCTATCTACATTTCACCTAATTGCAGGTAAGCCTATGATTAAGAAATGGTTTTTCCAGTATGTCTTCGAAACCGATTAATATCCGCTGCATTTAGAACCGGTTCTTAGCTATACTTAAGCCCGCGCCTTCGGCATCTCGGGGCTAACAAAACTAGTTTTATTTTTATAATTATTCATTTTATAATTATACCCGCGCACAGTGGTCTATTTTGGCCTTTTGGTGGACATTTCACCTACCTCTACTCAAAGTCAATTTTCTCAGCTTATAGTTGATAGAATCGTTCAAAATAAAAAGCATTCGCCTTATTATTACCCAATACAACTCGTTGTGCATCTAGAGAAGAAAAACAAAAGCCAATTGGTCTAGAAAATACTTTGAAACTTAGCTAAAATTTTATATTTTCATAATCTTTTCTTGGGTCGTAGAGAGCCTAAATTCGATGTTTGAAAGCAAAAAAACATTTAAAAACCTTAAAGCATTAATAAATATTACTTTAGAAATGATTATATAAAGGTAAATGCCCTATCACCAATCTTTGTGCAACATACATTTGATACAAATAATTGACGTTTCTTTACCCTTTTTTTACGAAGTCATTTTCTCTTAGATTATTTATAATACTTAATGTAATAAAAAACAAGGATAGGTTACTGGCAAAAGTTAGTTTATTAGAAAGGAGTTATCAAAAAAATGTTGTTTTTGTGGTAACCCAAGTCGTTGCTTCTAATCACGAAATAAATACACAGGGATATGTTACTTGAAGATAACTTTTTGGCCTCCAAAAGAAAGTTTCATTCAGCATGCAATAGCAGCGAGGAAGGGGACATACGACCGTAAATTACACTGGTACTCAAATTTTTATATACATGTTATCTTGTTTGTTGGCCCAAAAACGTTGGGTACTCTTTATTGAAATTGATTGGCTGGTTCCAAACTAGAAGTGTCTAAATTGGTTTACCAATAATAAAGGGATAATTTGTTTAGGGATGGATGTCATTTTCAATTAATCATTCATTGTCTTATCCCTTTAGATTACTTATGCAATAGTACTTTAATTGGAAGAAAAATGATTAAATTTGATGACTGAAAAGTCGAAGGCATTGTTCCTTAGATGCCATGTCTTTGACGAAAATAAAATTTCCAGATGGTTTTTAGTCTAGCAATGGATTTATTATTACTTGAATGTTACACCAGATTTTTATGTTGTCAAATAAAGGGAAACTCCCAGCGGACTAAAATAACGATAACCCCCCCCCCCCCCCATAACCCTCCTTTACCCCATCCCATCTCCTACTCGATAACTGAACTGACCAATAAACAAGTGCCATGTTTTAGGAAACTCGCAGCGGACTGAAATAACGATACCCCCAAATCCACCTTACCCTCTCCTACTTGATAAATGAACTGACCAATAAACGAGTTCCAAGTTAGCAAGCTAAATTGACGACAATTTTTCCCCTGTCATAATATCCACGTATTCTATATCCATTAGTCTAGCTGGAAACCGCGGCTATAGCAAAAAGGGTAATGCGTTTGCTAGTTTTTTTTTGTGTGTAAAACGTAATCATCTAGAGATGTTAAAAAAGGCTGCAGCTTTGTTAGGCACGTTACTTTTAGAGTATAAGCATTGTATTGGCCCTTGAATTGATAAATGTAACAAGACATTTTTATTGATATTATACCTACTAGTTTTACAAAAATCAAATTATAGTTAGAAAATCTGTTTTAGATATCTTAACATAACAAACAAACAAATTGAAACATTAATGATATTATGTTATTAGTAAGAAATAAGTTAAAATGCATTAGGAATAAAAATTAACAGAGAAAAGAAAAAAAAAAAAATTTTTTCTTTCATCTATTGCAATTTTAGAGTTTACCCTTTAAAGTTAAAGTTAAAATTTGAAATAAACCGGGCCCCGTAACAACCTAAACTAAACATCAAACTATGGCATTATACCTGTATATTAAGAATAATATATGGTTTGGTAAGAAGTTACGGGGCCCGGTTTTTGGTGAAAACCTTAAAAAACTGAAAATTATTGCCAAATTTTTTTGCAAAAATATTTAGGAAATGACATAAATTTTTTTTAAAAACAACAATAAAATGGATTAAAAAAGTAAAATAAAAATTCTAAAACACCAGTTTCCTAATATATCATGTAATATTATGAATATAAATAGGTGAAGAAACTTCATTGTATCAATGTAACACTGAAAAAAATTATTTTTTGCAAAGATGGTGAAAATTCAAAAGGTAAAATTCATGACGTAAAAATAATCCTTAACCTTCATGTTTCAAAGTTCATCATTCATCAACCAGTGGTTGAAAAGACAGAAACTCTTCAGTTTTATGTGAGATAGGGTATATATTTTCAAAAAAAATTCTTAATTATGAGGAATTCCAATGTTGATTTTTGGCGAAATGTCCGGCCTTAGACCACTGTGCCGCGGTAAGCTGTTTATAATACGATGCGATAAATAACTATTATACCTAATATTTTTTAATTACATATAAAAACATTGATGTTCAACATTTTATCAGTTGACTCTCAAATTAGTTTTGCTATTGGGAAGATATCTTGAACTAATTTAAGACTGAGATTAAAAACTCTCCACAGTCAATCTCTTAAGTTGCCAAATAAAGTCTTCACGAGACAACCTAACCTTACGTTTACCTAATTCTAGAGCCCAAAGATATGAGCTTAAACAAAAGTTATACCCGTCAGTAGTATTTTAACGAGACACCCTAACCTAACCTTCATTTTATTGTAGAGCCCCAAGGGATGAGCTTAAACAACTGGTACACGCTGGTGGTGGTCTTGTGACTGGACAAGCAAGAATGGCAAAGGTGATTACTAATCTATTAAGCAGCAGAACTTCTCAACTACTGTCGTTATTTCTTTGTGTTAGCCGAGTAAAACTCCGAGATCTTATGGGAAAAAACAATGGACGATAAATTGAAAAAAAATGTTGATTGAAAAGTTTGGAAAAAACTTGTTTGGAACCAACCAATCACAATTCAATAAAAAGTACCTTAGCCTTTCAGCCAACGAATAAGATAACGTTGGTTATTAATGTTAGGGTAATACTACCATGCCAGTCTAATTTACAGTTCAATATTCCCTCCTTCCCTGTTTAAACTCTCGTAAATACAACATTTTCCTATTTTTGCTTTAAATTATAGTTATAAGGGGGGGGGGGGGGGTTAATGCAACCATCTCGTAATCAGTGAGCAAATGGCACTTAGAATTCGAATTTCGATCTAAACTTTTGCATGAGTAATTCTTGATAGGTCTATTTTCCCTAAATCGAACAAAAAGTTGGAAAGTAATGGCTGGCGGCTCAGCCGTTTAGCCGTTTTTTGCCTATTTTCAGAGTAAATCCATCATCAATTACGTAGGAATCAACTTTTTAAAACATATTTTTGGTTTAATTCATGTTAAATGATAGCAATAACCATTTTTGAAACTTCTAGTACCAACAGCTACCGTCTAGAACCATTTAATAGAGTTTTGGAATGGAAAAAAGTATTATGTGGAGATGGGTTTCGTGACTAATTTGTACTATAGATATCCAAAAATTTCAAAACAGCTAAGCCGCCAGCCGTTAGCCGTTACCTTTCCAACTTTTTGTTCGATTTAGGGAAAATAGACCTACCAAGGATTACTCCCCCCCCCCCTTATTAAAGTTTTTAAAAAATTTCGCTGAGCTATAATAGCATTCAGTTTTTCCATAATATAATAAAATTACGATAGTCGTTGTCTTTCTTTCATTATTGTGATTTTACTATTCAACTATGTGATACTGTAGGTAAAATTGAATAGTTTACTTTTGCCAGATTTTAATATTTTTATTCCAGGTTCGAGTGGGGGGGTCTAGTGCAAGCTCCGCCTCCTCAAATCATGAATCTGATGACGAAGAAACATTTACTGTCACAGGAATTAATCCAAAAATTAAAGGACACATGCCTGTTATATAAATTAGTAAGGTTTTTCTTTTAGGTTGTAGATAGTTTTAGGCTATTTTATATTCTTCGAAAACAGAGCCCCTAGATGCTAGGGGTGTAGTAGATAATCTTTATTTAAATAAGATATTTTTAGTACCTATCAATATAAAAATTACCCCTCCTTATTTTTAATTTATTATTAAAAGGAGGGGGGAGGGGATTTTGCTCGATAGGCACATTGAGGGAAAGCATCAGCAATTCCATATCTACATTTTATTTTTATGTGCAATTTAATTTGAGGATTAATATTTGTGTAGAAAAATGGATTCTTGACAGCGTACAATTTCACATGGTTCTACCTTTCTCAGAATATCCTGTCAGATAAGCAAGTTTCATGGACACAGGGACAGCACAATGGAAGATAAAATGTTGGGGATGTAGATGAATTTATCAGCCAATTGTCCAGCAGTCCTGAATAAATTTGGAGTCATAAACGACAAGATTCTGTGCTACTACGTATAAAAGCTTGAATATAATAATTCGAAGGATAGAAATATATTTTCTAAAAAATAAATGCTAAACATTGTTTGATAATATATCAAAAACTTTTTGCAAGGTAATAGAAATCGTAAACAAGGGTTATATTTGATCTAAAAGGAAATATTTTTCCTTCAACCTTTCTACAAATTCTACACTGTTAAACAGAGAAAAGCCTTAGATTTTGTAAGTAATTTATTTAAGATTAAGAATACACTTTACTTTCAATATTTATCTTCCGTGTTCTACCATTCGTTTTTTTAGAATATATGTTTCTATCCTTGTATAGTTAGACTATGTGTGTGAGAAATTAGTAAAATCTTGTATCAATACTAATCATATGTGTAATAGATATAAAAATTATTGGATTAAAGATAAATCTAAATTAAAATAATTTGCTTCTGATTACTGAATTAGGGTTTCTTTTGATTTTGCTTTAGATTTTCATTCTTAAGGTTAGAAGGTGATAGTGCTCTTTAGAACAAACACAAATGAACTCAGTCGAAAAAAAATTACAGCACTTTTAATTTGGAAATCAGTTGCTTTGAAATGAAAGCTACCATAAAAATTTTAATGCTTTTATTATTCTTGTTTCATTTGGTTGGTTTCAAAAAGATGCACTTTTAATATATTCTCGAAATACTAAATTATTTTTTTAATAAGTAAATTAATGGTTAATCATTACCATGTAATGTAAACTTTCTTGTTTAAAAGTGTTAATTTAGAGTATTTTTGGATCTAAGGAGTTAAGTAATAGTTTAACTTTATATTTTAATTATTTTGTTATATTTTGATTTTTCTTATAATCTAAATTATTCTGCTTTTCTTTATATGCTTTTTTGTTAGTACTAATAAATGAAAATCTTAGTTTAAAAATATTTTGTGTCAGAATTGTTAATTGTATTTATACTTATACTCAATTTTGTTATTTTTAACCTTTTCAATTTAATCCTTTAATAAAATAGTAATAATAATAATTTATAAAATTGATTTATTTATATTAAAAGTGCTTTTATTAGCGAAGCTACTCTACAAATGACACTAAAAATCTTCTCTTATGATTTTCCTGCTGAAAATTTGATATTTGACTGCCAAGCTACAAGACATAATACCCTTCATTTTCCTTGTACTACAATTTTAGTTTCTTAGTTTTAACACGTAGCGTATCCGCTCGTTGTCGGGATGGTGATAGTTTGAATCTCGACCTAACACTGCGTCATAACTAAGTGGTACCTACTGCTGTTATGTTAAGTGTGCGACATAAATAGTAGGAGAAGGAGAAAATGCCTTTGCCCAAAACATACGATCTCGATACCATGCACAGTTGGAACCTCGAGATAAAGGTCGTTCAACCAAAGTGTTAATTGTCGAAAGGGCGTGTGGCCATACTGTAATATTACTATTTCTCTAACCTTTAAATACACAACCTAGGATCATTGTGACTCACTTTAACCCAGCTAAAACAATTTAGGATTAAATGGAATTTTTTCCCTATTCCCACCTTCTTTTCCCCCTTAAAAAAAGCGTCTCCTCTTAATTAAACCCTATTGTGTAGTTTCCCCTACCCATTACACCTTACCCCTTCTGTGTTTTTAGAATACTTTGAATTCCAATCTTGGATCTTTGCAAAAAAGCAGTTAGGGTGTGCAAATATTTTTTTTGCAGTTTTTGCATAATGAATATAACTTTAGATAAACTAAAAAACTTCATATTAGAACAAAGTAGAACATAGAACTTATCTATAAATTTATTTGCTCTCAATAAGAGATATTCGACCGTCAAATGAAGACTTGTTGAATTTCATTGTTTTGAAAAATCAAAGTATTAAGTTAAGTATAAATGGGATAAGGCAATCGCGCTTTTAACCTTCATGGGGTCAAATATAAATCATAAAAATTATGTATTACAAAATGTAATAAAATTGATTCACAAAAAATTGTATGATTTTAATCTATAAAATCATAACTTTTAAAAAATAGTTTTTAAACTTTCTCATACCCTCAACTGTTTTACTTAATCTAAAAAAGTATTTTAAGCAAAGTGTCCTAAGTAAAAATACATGTAGTATATACATTTTAGCATTGACTCATTTGGGAGCAAAAATAGGAAGATTTACTTAAAAGTAAGAAAATAAGATTTTTCAATCTATGTAAGTTCAGACTTGTAGGACACACGCTTACAAAAGAATGTGCTGGAGGGTCTTCCAACTACCTATTAGGACGAAGTCCCTATAGGCCATATGCAAAACTACAAGTCTTATAAACAACATAAAGTAGTATAGGTTTTTGTTTGTACTTTAAGATCGAGATCGTAATTTAAAACCATGTTAGTTTTCCATTTCTAAGGAGCCTGATTTTATTTTAAAAATGCCCCTAAAGGCTAGCGGCGTAAGTACTAACAGTTGCTGTCCTTTAATTTCATTGATAAATAAAAAGAAAAGACTTTCTCAATTAAAACCTCATGCTATTTAAACTGATAAATCCAATTTATCCAAAAATCTACTTTTAAAAGTATTCTGTTTGTTTAGGAATCTGTTTTTTTAACAGCACAGTTACTATAAAACAAGAATATGTCAGTACGTTCATATGTTAAATAAAATTAATTAAGTAAAGAAACTGATTGCGCATTGTAATATAAACAGCTTTATTCAAAATAATATTCGTTCTATGAGTTTTATTTTAATATTCCAGGAAAATTGTCTGTGATACGATGCTATACGTGATTTTACAGTATGACTGAGAACCGGTTCTAATCCAGTGGAAATTAATCGGTTTCGGAGACTTGAAGGCAAACAAATTATTGCAACTTAAAAATAATAAATGATTAATATTTATCATATATTTGCTAAAAAATATGATTTTCGGAGGTTTTATCGCATGATTTTTTTCTAATTTCATCAATATGTCAAAATTAAGACTCAATTTGTTGAAAAATGAAAAAAATATCCTACTATAATCTGGTTTTTGGATCATTGATTCCTATGAAAATAAGGTATAATTTTTGCTTTTATGAATGTTGTCATCCTTGTTCTTAGTAAGTCCAGCATGAAAGGATTAGATATAGGCAATAAATAAGTGTCGCCCAGTAAAGAAGAAAAGAATTTCAGGCATTTTCATGAAATACTTGATTAAGGGGAGTGGTCCATTAGCTGTAGGGAATTACTAAGGCTGGAAAAACTCAAAATATGCACATTTTTTACTTGCTGCACATTGTAGATTTTTAGAATTGTTAAATAGGATATAAGGTAAAATCAATTCTTTGTTGCTTTTCAAATCTGAAAGTTTTCTTTTGCCTTTATTATTTAAACCAAATCAATATGATGAAATAAAATTTGTTCTAAATAGGAATAGTTATTTCTCGAATTGTATTATAAACAGCTTTCCGCGGACATAAAATGTATAATTATAAGACTAAGACCAGTTTGTTTGGCCTCGAGATGCGAGGGCACGGGCTAAATAAACTGGTTTTAATCTTATGATTGTACATTTTTTATTCGTAGAAAATTGGATATGATACGATGCCCGACATATAGTTTTTTCGTATGGGTGAGAACCGGTTCTAATCCACCGGATATTAATCGGTTTCGAATGAATTGAATACAAGATAATATATCATTCATGAGGTTCAAAAATGAAAGAGATAATATCACCACACATGAAGGAGGCATTTTAAACAGGCTTAACATAAGATAAAAGGACTGACACGAACAAATATACGAATATTAAGTTGCTTCGCCACTAAACATATGTATATGAAAAGCTTGTTTTTCTATTTCAGTTTTAAACAATATTTTATCTAATACGTCGCTAAATTTCATGACTGCCAGAATTGAGTTGAGCTATTAAAGAATTGGCTAAAATATAAACAAAATCGCAAAGAATGGAGAGGGGAATTAATGGGGGATTTTTTAGAACTTAATCTAAAACATTTTTGCATTTGGGGACAAAATTACTTTTTTATCAATCTGAGAAATAATAAAAAAACATTCTTATTGTATCTTTAGAAATAGCTAATGTAAAAGTAGTAAGAATATGATATATTTAGTTGCTATAATTAATAGTTTGCGTTTTATAGTGATGTGCAATAATAAAATTATTGCCTACTGCTTAAAATCTCGATACCTCAATGGGATAGAATGCAATTTCCACATGCATTCATTACATAATATTTATGTCAAATTTTAAACGTAATTTTTTTGGCTGCTTTTAAGATAGACGTCTAAGCCTTTTATACCAATGAGCATCTTTTATATACTTTTTTGTAAGGAATCTTATAATAAATAAGCCTTCTTCTTTATATCACTTGGTCCATCAGTATTGAGCTAAAGAGCATCATATTTCTGTAGAAATAATCTTATTCTCTCTTTTTTTTATATTAAAAAATTGGATGTTGTCATCCTTGTTCACAAACTTTCCCCTTTTTGCAAAAGTGTGCTTTGATAAAAGACATTTTATTAAGGCGTGTAACCTAAGCTAAAAGGTGTGAAGGAAAGATTATGGGGGTAATCAATTGGTGGGGTGAGAAAAGAGAACATTCTTTCTCTCCTTTTCAGGGAAGTGGGATAAAATTAAATGGAATTTATATCAAGGATCCAGGACGAGGACCTGTTAGAATTGGCGGCTTTTATTATGTCAACACAAGACTCATAGTCAGGTTTGGTTTCTTAAAAGTACACCTATAGTATATATATCATTTATACATAAAATTGATTTCCTTATAAAAATGGTTTTTGAATTTTTAAAAGCATAATGTTTAAAATAATAGCAGTAAAATTAACGCCAATTATTTGCAAGTCATGACCACTTTTATGAATTTAGCATTGAAATTATATGTCAAAAAAATGTCAATGTTTTACAGGGAACTTAAGGATAAAAAATAAGGGAAAAGGATATATTGAAGGGGTAAGCATGGCAAGGTTGTAAGTGGGAGAGAAATTGTGTGGACCGGTCAACTTAGCTGACCGCGCGCGCGCGACTTTATGTGTGGCACAATTAAGGGAGTCTGGGTATAAAAGCAGGGGTATTGTAAATAATACCTCAGTCCTTACACGGCTCCCAAATCTGATTAAGGTGAGACACTCTTTCTTTTTACATGCCCTAAGATTTACTTTAACTTTAACTTTTATTAAACTCTTTATTTAACACTTATTTTTTTCCTTTTCCATTTTATTAATTTCTTTGGTGCAGATTAAAGATTCTGATTTTACATAATAGATTATTTATATTTTTTTTCTTTCTCTCTCTTTATTTATTTCTTTGTAGCTATATATTTTTACAATCATCTGATTTTCCTCCACCTAATCCAATTTAATATTAGCCCTGACCATACAAAATTTTACTCATGTCTACCTTGATATTCTTTTGAAAAAAGAACCAACTTTTTAATTTTCATGATGTTTTTAAAGATGTTTTTAGAATAATTTTTTTTTCTCTTTTTAGGTAATTTGGAACTAAACCAGCATGCCTGGCCATATTAAGCTAACCAAGTCGGGTCAGCCCGATCCTGACCCAACAGAGTTCCTGTTGCCTTCTGTTGAAATGAAGAGAGCTGATCAGCAGAAGCCCTATGATTCCAAGAAATCCGTCTGGATCCCTAACCCCAAGGATGGTGGTTACAGAGAGGGTATGATTGAGTCTGGAGATCTTGAAGATCCTGCATCTAAGTGTGTTGTTGCCGTCGGTCATGAGAAGTTTACCCACAAGGCCGCTGAGGTTGGCAAGGTCAACCCCCCCAAGTTTGAGAAGTGCGAGGACATGGTCAACTTGACCTTCCTTAATGATGCTTCTGTCTTCTGGAACTTGAAGACCCGTTATCAGGCCAAGATGATCCACACCTACTCTGGTCTTTTCGTCGTTGTTGTCAACCCCTACAAGCGTTACCCTCTCTACACTCACAGAGTGTCCAAGATCTACCTTGGAAAGAGACGTAATGAGGTCCCTCCCCATCTGTGGGCCATTGCTGAGACTGCCTACAGAGGCATGTTGCAAAACAAGAAGAACCAGGCTATGCTGATTACTGGTGAGTCTGGTGCCGGTAAGACAGAGAACACCAAGAAGGTCATCACCTATCTTGCCATGGTTGCCACTGGCTCTGGCAAGAAGGCTGAGAAGAAGGTATCCCTTGAGGACCAGATTGTGGCCACCAACCCCATTCTGGAATCTTATGGTAATGCCAAGACCTCAAGAAATGACAACTCCTCCCGTTTCGGTAAGTTCATCCGTATCCACTTTACCTCATCTGGTAAGCTGGCTGGTTGTGATATTGTATCCTATCTGCTTGAGAAGTCCCGTATTACTGAACAGCAGGAGGTTGAAAGATCTTACCACATCTTCTACCAGCTCCTCCAGGACTTTGGTAATGGCATTGGTGAGGGTCTGAAGAACAAGTGTATGCTTAGCGATGATATCTATGACTACACTTATGTATCCCAGGGTAAGACTAAGGTCGACTCCATTGATGACAATGAGGAGCTTGAGTACACTGAGGATGCCTTCACTGTGCTTGGCTTTGGTGAACAGGAGAAATGGGATTGCTACATGCTGACTGCTGGTGTAATGACCTTTGGTGGTGTTGAATTCAAGACCAAGGGTCGTGATGACCAGGCTGAGTGTGAGCATGTTGGACCTGACACCTTCCCTGGCAAGGCTGCTGCCCTTATGGGAGTTGATGCTGCTGCTATGATCAAGGCTTTCTGCAAGCCCAGAATCAAGGTCGGTACTGAGTGGGTCACAAAGGGTCAGTCCTGCGAGCAGGCTACTGGTGCTGTTGGTGGTATTGCCAGAGCCATCTTTGACCGTGTCTTCAAGTGGCTTATTGAGAAGTGTAATGACACTCTAATTGACCCCACTCTTAAGAAGTGCAACTTCTGTGCTGTGCTTGATATTGCTGGTTTTGAGATCTTTGAGTACAATGGCTTTGAACAGATTTCTATCAACTTTGTCAATGAAAAGCTGCAGCAGTTCTTCAATCACCACATGTTTGTTGTTGAGCAGGAAGAGTATGTGAAGGAAGGTATTGACTGGGAAATGGTTGACTTTGGTATGGACTTGGCTGCTGCCATCATTATGTTTGAAAAGCCCATGGGTATCTGGGCCATTCTTGAGGAAGAATCTCTTTTCCCTAAGGCTACTGACAAGTCCTTTGAGGAGAAGCTGAAGGCTTCCCTTGGCAAGCTGCCTGTGTTCTTGAAGCCCCAGTCCAAGACTGACAAGAACGCCCACTTTGCCATTTCTCACTATGCTGGTATTGTGTCTTACAATGTTACCGGTTGGCTTGAGAAGAATAAGGATCCTGTCAATGACTCTGTTGTTGAGATCTTCAAGTCAACTTCCAAGTGTGAGCTTTTGGTCCACCTGTGGAGAGACCACCCTGGACAGCCTACCACTACTCCCAAGGATGAAGGTAAGAAGAAGAAGAAGGGTGGCGGTGGTAAGACTGTCTCCTCTGTCTACCTTGTGTCTCTTGGTGAGTTGATGACCACCCTGTATGCTTGTGAGCCCCACTTTGTACGTTGCCTGGTACCCAACACCCACAAGAAGCCCGGAGAAGTTGAACCACCCCTTATTATGCACCAGCTGACCTGTAATGGTGTGCTTGAGGGTATCAGAATCTGTATGAGAGGATTCCCTAACAGAATGCTGTACCCTGACTACAAGATGAGATATGCCATCCTTGGTGCTGCTGAGATCGCCAGCTCCTCTGACAACAAGACAGCTGTCTGGGCTCTTATGGACAAGATTGGCTTTGATAGAGAATGGTACCGTCTTGGCCACACTCTTGTCTTCTTCAAAGCTGGTTCTCTTGCCAAGCTTGAGGAGGCTCGTGATGGCATTGTCAACAAGCTCATCAGATACCTCCAGGGTGAATGCTTCAAGCGTATCAGATACAGAGTTTATGCCCAGAAGAGAGACCAGAGAGAGCTTCTGGTTGTCTGCCAGAGGCAATTCAGAAAGTTCCTGCAGATGAGAGACTGGGGATGGTTTGTCATCATCCAGAAGACCAGACCTCTCATTGGTATGCCCAACCCCGAGGAGGAGCTTAGACAGCTTGAAGAGAAGGCCAATGCTACCTATGGTAAGTACAAGGAAGCTCTTGATGTCACCAAGCAGCTGGAGGGAGAAATGGGAGGCCTTAAGGATACCATCAAGGCTCTGACTAAGCAGCTGGAGGAGGAGCAGGGCAACATGTCTATCTACACTGACAGACAGGCTAAGGCTAACAAGATGAAGGCTGAAACTGAAGTTGAGCTTGCTTCTCAGCAGAAGGTTCTGGCCCAGGAGGAAGCCAACAGAATTGATTTGACTGCTGAGATCAAGCAGCACTCTGGCTCTATTGGTGTTGTCAAGAAGGATATTGAAGACATTGAGCTTGCAATCTCTAAGGTTGAGCAGGAGAAGACCAACAGAGATCACACCATCAGATCTCTTAATGATGAAATTGCTGAACAAGATGAGGTTATCAATAAGCTGAACAAGGAGAAGAAGCACATTGCTGAAACTCAGGCCAAGTCCTCTGAAGATCTTGTGGTTGCTGAGGAGAAGGTTGCCCACCTGAACTCCATCAAGGGTAAGCTTGAATCAACTCTTGATGAGCTTGAAGGAGCTCTTGACAAAGAGAAGAGAGCCAGAGGTAATCTTGAGAAGGAGCGCAGAAAGGTTGAGGGTGAACTTAAGATGACTCAGGATCTGGTTGCTGAACTTGAGAGAGCAAAGAAAGAGGTTGAGGGAGCTATTGCCAGAAAGGAGAAGGACATTGGTGGATATGCTTCCAAGCTTGATGATGAGCAGTCTCTAGTTGCTAAGATGCAGAAGAACATTAAGGAGGCTCAGGGTCGTGTTGAGGAACTTGAGGAAGAGCTTGAGGCTGAGCGCCAGGCTAGAGCAAAGGCTGAAAGACAGAGATCTGATCTTGCCAGAGAGATTGAACAGCTTGGAGAGCGCCTTGATGAGGCTGGTGGTGCTACCCATGCCCAGATTGAGCTCAACAAAAAGAGAGAGGCTGAGGTTGGCAAGCTTAGAAAGGACATTGAAGAGACCAACATCCAGCAGGAGTCTATCCTTAGGTAATACTTTAATTAATCATTATTAATTAATCTCTTACATTCCTATTTTTAAAAATATATTGTAGAATTAACTTAATATGGTATTAACTAATAACTAATAAACAAACAAAAAAATTAAGGGGTGTGGTTGAAAGTTGGATATTTAAAAACATTCTTGCCCAATTCTATTGATATTCCCTTTTAAAATTAAAATGTAATAAACTCTCACATATTTTATAATAGATTGGAATATTTTAATTGATATGTACATTACTTTCAGCAACCTGAAGAGAAAGCACCAGGATGCCATCCAGGAAATGTCTGAACAGATTGACCAACTGTCCAAGATGAAGTCCAAGATTGAGAAGGACAAGGCCCATATTCTCAATGAGATTGCTGATGCCAGAGCTGCCACTGATGAGGTTATGCGTGCTCAATCCTCTGCTGACAAGTCTAACAAGAATCTGTCTGCTACCCTGAATGACATTTCCAAGAAGATTAATGAGGCCAACCTTACTCTTGGTGACTTTGAAGCTTCCAAGCGTAAGATTGCTGCTGAAAATGCTGATCTCATCAGAGTCGTTGGTGATTATGATACCAACCTGAACATGATCTTGAAGGTCAAGGGAAGCCTTGCTGCCCAGCTTGTTGAAGTCAAGGCTAATGCTGACAATGAAGCTAGAGAGAGATCTCTGCTCCTTGGCAAGTTCCGCAATTTGGAACACGAGCTTGATGGTGCCAAGGAAGCTCTTGATGAGGAGGCTTCTTCAAGGGACAACTGCCTCCGTCAAGTTGCCAAGGCTGAAGGAGATGCCAGCATGTGGAGAGCCAAGTATGAGTCTGAGGCTGTTGCAAAGGCTGAGGAGCTTGAGATGACTAAGATGAAGCTTGTTGCCAGACTCACTGAGGCCGAGGGAACCATCCAGAACTACAATGCCAAGCTTCACCAGGTTGAGAAGGCCAAGGGCAAGCTCAATGCTGAGCTTGAGACTGTCCTCAGCAACCTTGATGCTGCCCAGGTTATGAATGCTGCCATGGAGAGAAAGGCCAAGCAGTTTGACAAAGTCATTGGAGAATGGAAGTCCAAGGTTGACTCCCTTTCCCATGACTTGGACCTGAGCCAGAAGGAAACCAGAAATGCTTCTTCTGAACTTTTCAAGGTGAAGTCTGCCTATGAGGAGACTGTCCTTCAGCTTGATGAGGTCAGACGCGAGAATAAGACCCTGTCCAATGAGATCAAGGACATCATGGACCAGATCAGCGAAGGTGGTCGCTCCATCCATGAGATTGACAAAATCCGCAAGCGTCTGGAGGCTGAGAAGCTTGAGCTGCAGGCTGCCCTTGAGGAAGCTGAAGCTACTCTAGAGCAGGAGGAGAACAAGGTCCTCCGTGCTCAGCTTGAGCTTACTCAGGTCAGACAGGAGATTGAGAGGCGTCTGGCTGAGAAGGATGAAGAGTTTATGGCCATCAAGAAGAATCAGACTAAGGCCCTTGAGGCCCTCCAGTCTGCTCTTGAGACTGAATCCAAGGGCAAGGCTGAGGCCATGCGCATGAAGAAGAAGCTTGAAACTGATGTAGCAGACCTTGAGCTTGCCCTTGAGCATGCCAATGCTGGCGCCCTTGAGACCCAGGGCACCATCAAGAAATACCAGAACCAGGTCCGTGATGCCCAGGTCAAGGTTGATGATGAGTCCCATGCCAAGTCCCTTGCTCAGGATGCCAAGGTAGCTTCTGAGAGAAAGGCCTCTGCTATGCAGAATGCTTTGGAGGAGGGCAGAACCCTCCTTGAGCAGGCTGACCGTGGCAGGAGAGCCCTTGAGCAGGAACTTGCTGACAGCAATGAGACCCTTGCTGACCTCTCCAACCAGAACCAAGCCATCCTTGCTGCCAAGAGAAAGCTTGAGAACGAGCTGTCTACCCTTACAGTAAGAAAATTTTTTTTTGTAGATTAGCTTTGTTTCTAACTATGTCCTTTTTAAAACATGGCAAGCAATCTTACATGACTTTACATGACAAAATCTTTCTTTTATTTGTTTATTAAAATAATTCGGTTGTTACATTCCTAATTTATTTCCTACTAATGCTTTCTCATACTATTTTTTCCTGCCATCAATACCATCATTTTAACCTTTCTTAACCCTTTGTGACTATTAAAAGGTGGCTATACATTTTTGTATTTTTGAGCATTTACAATTTAGATTGATAATGTAAATTCTAAATGTAATACTTTATATTTAGGCTGATTTGGATGAGATGGCTGCTGAGGCCAAGCTGTCAGAAGAGAAGGCTGCTAGAGCTATGATTGATGCTGCCCGTCTTGCTGATGAGCTTAGAGCTGAGCAGGATATTGCCATGACTCTGGAGAAGGACCGCAAGCTTCTTGAGGCCCAGTGCAAGGATGCCCAGGCCCGTGCTGATGAGGCTGAGGTCAACGCTCTTAAGGGTGGCAAGAAGGCCATGATTAAGATGGAGACCAGAATTCGTGAGCTCGAGTCTGAACTTGATGCTGAGAGCAGAAGATACGCTGACGCCACCAAGAACCTGCGCAAGACTGAGCGCAAGATCAAGGAGCTGACCTTTGCTGCTGATGAGGACAAGAAGAACCATGAGCGCATGCAGGCTCTGATTGACCAGCTCCAGGGCAAGGTCAAGTCTTACAAGAAGCAGATTGAGGAGGCTGAGGAGATTGCCGCCCTTAACCTGGCCAAGTACCGCAAGGTTGCTGGCGCCCTCGGAGAGGCTGAGGTTGTTGCTGATGAGAACGAGCAGGCCCTTGCCCGCATGAAGGCCAGAGCTAGATCCACTTCCCTTGGACCCATGTAAACAAACCATTCCACTGATGTCGACTTTAACTATTAAAAAATTGTTTAAACCGTTTATTTGATAATGTTTTGAAAATTGTTTGATTCTAATTGCTCTATTATTATGATTAATAAATATCTTTAACTGCATTAAAATATAGTTTCCTTGTATCTAATATCAATAAGTAGTGCAGCAATAGTAGTTATTTCTCGTATCGTATTATAAACGGCTTTCCGCGGATATAGAATGTACAATTATAAGATTAAATCTAGTTTTTTTAGCCCTGAGGTGCCGAAGGCAACGGCTAAAAAAACTGGTTTTAATCTTATGATTGTACATTTCTATATTCGTAGAAAACTGGATATAATACGATGCTAGACATAGTTTTTTCGTATTGATGAGAACCGGTTCCTATCCACCGGATTCGAATGAATACGAGACATAAAATTCTATATTTCTATAACACAAAGTAGAATGATGTATGTCTGTATGTTTGTTTGTAACCAAGGATCTCGCTAACCATTGAACCGATCGGGTTCTCCTTTACAGGGTAGCTTCTCACATGTCTTGGGAAGGTTTATAACTATTTTCTTTGGGGGTGGGAAACCTCCCCTCCCCCCCAAAAAATAAAAAATACAAATACCAATATACAAAAAAATACATTAATGTAGGTAAATAAACATTGATTTTGGCAAAAGGTATAGGTTAGGTTATTTTGAGTTAGGGACTATTACCCATAAAATCAATATGAAGCTAAATCTGTTTTATGGCTGGCCAGACTTTAACAGACAAAACAAAAAAAACATTACTACTTTAACCAATAACATTACATTCTTATTAAAAAAGAAAGAAAGGCCTTGCCAGGTTAAACCATAAAAAAGATGTACATTCAGAGAGACTTATAAAGTAGCTGAGGGAGGGTACATTGGACTTTAAATTACACTGATACATCAATTTTGAAAAGCACCTCTATTATTCGATGGCCTAAAAACTTTGGGTAATATTATCAAATCTTGATTGGTTGGTCTATTAAATGGTAGCGTTCATAGGGGTTTTACATCTACATATATATCACCCATTCCACTGTGGGCTACAGTTGAATCAAGACAAAAGTAAGTGCCGAGCCCTGGGACCTATGTAGGGTGAAAATAGACATCAATCCTTGATGATTCCAGGTGGAGACAAAATATTTCAGCGGGGTCTTTTGGTTTTTTTTCAATTTTAAGTTCTGAAAAAAAATTGAAAAAAATATGAAAATCTTTAATAAAAAACAAACAAAAAATAATTTTCAATATTTTTTTTCACAAAAAGATACAAACAACTTATATAAATACTATAAGCTTTAAAAAAATCACAATTTTCAAATTTAGACTTTCAATAAAAAGATTTGTAGAAAAAACCTAACAACAAATTCTAACATATTTCTGATCAACATAGCAATAAAACATCTTTTGCAAAATCTTTATCATCAAAAATAAATAGCACTTACTAAAGACTTTTTTTCATTTAAACTTATACTTTTCACATTAATTAACTTTAAAGATTGATTTTTTTAAAAAGAAAGGTTGCGTGATTTTTTTATTCATAATTAATTGCCTAATTTTGAGATTCAGATAAAAAACTTTACTGCTTTATATCATGGGATACTCTACTAGCAGCGGCTACGCCTCTAGAGGCATATGAGGCCCTTAGGTTGGGGGGGAAGACGAACCCTCCCTTATAATTACAGTTTTTTTAATGAAAAAGTTAAAAACATTTATTTTTGAGAGTTAATTCTCTTGGGATAGTGATGGTACCCTTCCCCAAAATAGTAATAAACCTTACCAGGACATATAAGAAGCTACCATGTAAAGGAGAACCATATTGGTTCAGTGGTTAGTGAGATCCCTTGGTGCACAAAGACTCACATAGAACCTGTTACTTTATTATAAAGATACATATATACACAGAAACTCTACAATCAGAGTATGTCTGTTTGTTCATCCGTCTGTATAAAAATATTACAGAATATATTTATTTGGTACTAGCGGCTACGCCCCTAGAGGCCTTTAGGGGCACTTGAGAGGGGAAGAAGTGGTTGAATTCTACAACTAGATTTTTATTTTAGACTTAAAAAGAAAAAGTTATTTTTTGTGTGTGAAATGGGGTCCTTTTTTAGGGGTTGATTTCTCCTAGGATGGTGGAGGTACCCTCCCAAAAAAAGTTATAAAACTTCCAAGAACCACTGAGAAGCTACATAGAAAAAAAAGAACCATTGATCATTGTTAATTACTATTCAGGGATCTAAAGGGATAAGACAATGACCGATAAATTGATTTACATTCCCAAATATGATACATGGATAACCCTTCTGTATGTTTCAGTTAATGGTTGAAACGTTGGGCACTTAATTTAATAATCCAACCAAACAAAAATCGCAACAAGTCCCCTAAGTAGTTAAGGCAACAAATAACAAATTGCTATATTAAACTATGGGGACTAGTGTAATAAACAGTCCATTGTCCCATCTCGCTCTGATTAATATATCTTTGCATCTGTATATTACACTTGCTATTTTCTTTATTTGTATTCTTTTAAACTTAACAGCTTCACTAATTATGGATGTTGTCTTTTTCCCTTGTTAAATCCAATTACCTAATTCTGGATATTCTTTGAGGTTGATAATTACAATTATATTTTATTAAATGGAAAAAGAACAATTTAATCAAAATTCAAGATAAAAATTATTTTATCACTAGCGGTTTTGCCCCTAGAGGCATCTAGGGGCCCTTGATAAGTGGGGGGAAGTTGACCCCTCTCTACTTTCAGTTATAGTATGTAAAAGAAAAAGTTTTTTTTTAAATGTTGGGTAGGAACTCATTTTTTTCTAAACTCAAAACTTCTCAGGACCATGAAAAGCTGGAACCAAAAGGAGAACTACATCAGTTAAGCGGTTACAAAGAATCTTCGGTACCGACAGACACCCTCACACACACACACACACACAAACAGACAGACACAGAAACTGTTACTTTTATATAAGGATTAATAGACACTAAACTACTCCTTAATATGTTGATCCTATCAGTCTAAAAGATAGGTCAATAAAGAAGAACCAAATTGGTCCAGCGGTTAGCAAGAACTTTAGGCACAGACAGAAAAAACACACAGACATCCTATCTTTTTTATACAGGGATATAACTTTTAAACGATAGGAAAATTTTTTTTTCCAGATGATATTTCTCTCACTGCTTTAAAGCACTATTTATGATACAAAATAGATTGATGTCTGTTTGTCCATCTTTCTGATGCTTAAGAACTAATATGGTTCTTTTTTTACTTTACTATGTAGCTTCTCATTGGTCCTTGGAAGGTTCATAACTTTTTTTGAGAAAGAGAAGAGAAATCGCCCCTTAAAAAAGGACCACAACACACAAACAAAACTTTTCCTTTTTAAGCCTAAAATAAAAATATAGTTGTAGAATTAAACCCCTTATTTCCCTCTTAAGTGCCCCTAAAGGCCTCTAAGGGCGTAGCCGCTTTAGCAAAAAAAATATATTCTGTATTGTTTTTATACAGACGGATGAACAAACAGACATACTCTGATTGTAGAGTTTCTGTGTATATATGTATCTTTATAATAAAGTAACAGGTTCTATGTGAGTCTTTGTGCACCAAGGGATCTCACTAACCACTGAACCAATATGGTTCTCCTTTACATGGTAGCTTCTTATATGTCCTGGTAAGGTTTATTACTATTTTGGGGAAGGGTACCATCATTATCCCAAGAGAATTAACTCTCAAACTAAATGTTTTTAACTTTTTCATTAAAAAAAAACTGTAATTGTAAGGGGGGTTCGACTTCCCCCCCAACCCAATGGCCTCATATGCCTCTAGAGGCGTAGCCGCTGCTAGTAGATTATCAATTAATATAAAGTAGTAAAGTTTTTTATCTGAATCTCAAAATTAGGCAATTAATTATGAATAAAAAAATCACGCAACCTTTCTTTTTAAAAAATTCAATCTTTAAAGTTAATTAATGTGAAAAGTATAAGTTTAAATGAAAAAAAGTCTTTAGTAAGTGCTATTTATTTTTGATGATAAAGATTTTGCAAAAGATGTTTTATTGCTATGTTGATCAGAAATATGTTAGAATTTGTTGTTAGGTTTTTTCTACAAATCTTTTTATTGAAAGTCTAAATTTGAAAATTGTGATTTTTTTAAAGCTTATAGTATTTATATAAGTTGTTTGAATCTTTTTGTGAAAAAAAATATTGAAAATTATTTTTTGTTTGTTTTTTATTAAAGATTTTCATATTTTTTTCAATTTTTTTTCAGAACTTAAAATTGAAAAAAAACCAAAAGACCCCGCTGAAATATTTTGTCTCCACCTGGAATCATCAAGGATTTATGTCTATTTTCACCCTACATAGGTCCCAGGGCTCGGCACTTACTTTTGTCTTGATTCAATTGTAGCCCACAGTGATTCTATAATCTCTTAAAATCTCTGTATACTAATGTATTTTTTTTTTAAATTATGTTTACTTGTAATTTCAATATTTTAAAAAAAACTCTAAATTTAATTGAAAAAATCTATTAATGCTAATATTATTGTCAGTATTAAATTGTAACTGAAGATTGCTTAATGCATGAAACATGATGTTTTACAAATAAACTTTTGTTCATTCTAAATATGTGGACTATATATATATAATAGCCTACAGCTCACGTTGTTCGCTGGTCTGTAATGCTCTTGAGAATATTATATATCCGTACTGGAAAGGTAGAAGGCTAATGTATTATATTATAAATTATAGAGTAGCTTCTCTTCTAAAAAATATTTTAGCAGAAAATCTTACTTAAACTTTGTATGTCTGTCTGGTACAAAATCAGAATTATGATTTACTTAAAATTAAAAATGAAAAGCAAATTTGTCTGTGAGGATTTCGCTTACTAAAAAGCATCATATATATTTAATTAACTTTGTCAGTCAGTCCAGTCCGTCCATTATGCTAAAGTTTTAGTAATTATATTTTATGGTATTTTATGTTTTAAGTTTACTGTATATATTTCTATTGACATCTAATGTTTTAACCATATTGTCCGTCTATTTTATTAGATTTTTATGAACTTCACAAAGTTTATGGATGTTGTCATATGTTTCTTGGTACTCTAATTGAAATGTCTGTCTGTCTGTCTGAAAGAAACCGTAAAGAAGTAAAAAAGTAAAAAAGAAGTAAGTATAAAAGATCAATGGCTGGAATTAAAGACATCCCCATACTGATGAACTTACTTTGTCCGTCCGTCTGTTGGAATGCTTTGATATGCATCTACTATCAAAGATATTATATAAATTCTATTGTAAAGATTTCCATGTTTATTAGCTTTATATACTAAGGACTTATAAATGATGTCATCCTTGTTTAGCTTTAAAATTTCTTAGAAATTCTATATGTTCTATAATTAATATTTAATATCTTATCAAGAGTAAAGGCACATCAAGTTTAAACCTTGGTGGGTTAGGGCCCCCTGCAAGAGTTAGGCTTATGTGAAAAAAAACTATCCCTTCTAATTTACAATTTATTTATAAAATATGGAAGTGTATTTTCAATGCTCGATATGCACTCAATATGGAAAAGCACCCTAATCCTCACTTTGGCTGACCTTGCTTTTTTATTAAATATAATATTTTTTTACGCGAAGCCCCTTTTAATTAGAAATGTCCGTCTGAGGGTAAAACATAATTCACCATCTGCTATTAAAGATAGACGGTTTTAATTTTTGAGAATATACTAGGGTGTGGCCGGATATCCGGCCGGATATCCGGCCATTTTCAATATCCGGCCGGATACCAGATATTGAAACTATCCGGCCGGATATCCAGCTCTATAATTTTTTATACTTTACACCAAAAATCTCTGCTTTTTAAAATCTTAAATGGCTATAATTTTCTTATTATTGTAGCTAGAAGAACATTTTTTCTGAATAAGTTTAACTTTATGTAAATTTTTATAGGATTTATAAAGAAATTTTTTTTTTACTACTTAAATATCTGGTAATTTGGCCGGATAACCGGATATTTGCCGGAAATCCGGCATTTGAAATCAGCCGGATATCCGGTATCCGGCCAAAAAAGTATCCGGCCCAACCCTAGAATATACCCTATACCTTTAAGCATCCAATATGTGATTTACTTATTCCGTCAGCCTGTCGGAAATACCCTGCAAGGCATTTAATTTAAAATGTAATAAATTTATTTATCAAATTCTAAATTAAATAGACGATCACTACTGATTTTTTCTAGAGAAGATTTTCCTGATAGATGAATATCTACTCTCTACCTTATTTAGTCGGTTAGTCTGTCTGTAACCCTCCAGATGACATCAATTTCTGTAGGGAAATGTGCATTTTCTTCTATTGAAAATAAAAGTCTAGCCTATAGTCCTTAAAATAAAGTAAAAGGATCTCGGTGTGTGTGTGTGCGTGTGTCTGTACTAAAAGATCTCTATAAACGCAGAATCGATATGGTTCTCCTTTACAAATAAGCATCCATTATATAATTTACCTGGTCTGTCAGTCTATCGGTAATGCTCTGATTGTCATTTGATTGATAGAAAGATGACACTGTGGGCTTGAATTGAATCAAGACAAAAGTAAGTGCCGAGCCCTGGGACCTATGTATGGTGAAAATAGACATAAAACCATGATGATTCCAGGTAAAACTAAAATATTTCAGCGGGGGCTTTTTGAGAAAATTAGATTTGAAAATTTCAAGTTCAATTTTCACCACCTAGGAGTTGCCGAATAATCATGACAAGAAAAGCAAATATTATTTATTTTAAATTTTGAACAACTTTGCTTTTATAAAGTTCTTCATAAAACCACTCCTGAAGGGAGTTAATAAATGGCCATTTTTATCACTTGCTTTGCAAAGGTCACGAAAGTTCAGCCTAAAATAAATCATATATATAGAGGTTTTAAGAAGGACTTCATAAAAGCAAAGTTGTTCAAAATTTAAAATAGATAATATTTGCTTTTCTTGTCATTATTATGCGGCAACTCCTAGGGGGTGAAAATTGAACTTGAAATTTTTAAATCTAATTTTCTCAAAAAGCCCCCGCTGAAATATTTTGGTTTTACCTGGAATCATCATGGTTTTATGTCTATTTTCACCATACATAGGTCCCAGGGCTCGGCACTTACTTTTGTCTTGATTCAATTCTAGCCCACAGTGATGAATTTTTCCCTGGTAAAATTTTACAGGATTGATGAGCATCTACTCTGCATTCCAATTGGCCCGTCAGTCTGTCTGCAAAAATATGTTTTTCCACTTTTTTATGAAGGTTAAGATCTCAATAACTACTGAAGCAATTGGGTTCTCTATTTTAGGTAAGCTTTAAATAGGTCCCATGATGGTATTAGGCTATTTCATTTTGAGATGGTTTTGAGCTATTTTTTCTAGCCTGTTTCTGCCCCTTTTAATTGAGAGCCCCTGGATGCTAGGTACACATCCGCTAGTTTAAAATATTCTTATGCATTTAGAATAGAAAGAGATAAATATATTAAACTGTTTTTAACCTATTTTTGAATGGGGGGTCAAAAATATACTAGGACACTTATAGAATCAGACTGCAGAGCCCAAATTTGAATTAAGTCCCCAATAAACTTTTTTGGGGGGATTTAAAAATTAATTCTTAGTGTTGCTGTAATCATTTTGACCGGAGCAAAAGCTCTTTTTTTACTTGGGTAATATTGTGGCTTACAGAACATTTTTATATAATTCACTTTATATTGATGCAATAAAAAAACATTACTCTGTTCATTGGAAATAAATTTTTTTTTCCAAAACAATTAATTTCATTGAAAAATCTAACATTTACAATAAAACAAATAATTCTGAAATCTAACCAATAAGAAGTCTTGTTTTATATAATTCTTTACAATTCAAAAAAAGAGTGTTTTCACAAAGTGACTTATTTCCAATGGAGTTAAATATTTTTTATTTAATTAAAATGAAAAGAATGAAAACCATACACATAAAAGATACTACTTTTTAAAATTATTTTAAAAGATAAGTTTGAATAATCTTATTTTATAACACATTTGTATATGTGACAAAAATAAATTTGTTGTATTGTATAAACATTTGTTGTCATTTAACCCTTTACAGCCATTTTTTATGTTTTTAAAATAAGTGAGAGAACACAAACATGTTAATGTTAATTCGTTGATATACTAACTGCTTTGAAAAAAGTAGAGAAAAAAATTGTAAACCGCCCAATTCTTAGTTTACAATATGATCCACGGTTGCCACATATTTCAAATATTTTGTTTAAATTCTGGAAGGTCATGACACAAAATCCTTTATTAAAAAAGATTTTTCCAGATCCACCGATGGTGTGCTGGACAAAACCAAAAAATTTGAGAGAATTTCTCATAAGAGCAAAGTTGCCAAAAAGTTTAGTTCCTAAAAGACCTTCCAGAAATAAGATAGGTTTTAAACATTGTGGTAATGATTGTATGTTATGTAAATTTTCACCTAAATTTGTTAACAACATTGTATCTTCTGTAACAAAAGAAACTATTCCCATTTTATCTAATTTGACTTGTAATTCGGAAAATATTATATATTGTATAACTTGTACTAAAGATAATGGAACTTGTAAATCTCATCCACAATATATTGGACAAACAGGACGTAAAGCAGTGGATAGATTCAGAGAACACAAAAATTCAATTGAACCAAATTCTGTAAAAACTGTAGGACAACATTTTTCACAAAATGGCCACAACCCTTGCCATTTACAATTTGTTCCATTTGAGCAACTTAAAAGTAATAATCCTTGGATAAGATTAGCCCGTGAAAAATTTTATATTAGAAAATTTGAACCATTGTTAAATCGTAGAACTTGATTCAAAATGCAGTTGCAATTGTTTTTAAAAAATATTTTTTTCAAACTATACACCCTTCCCTTTCTCTCTCTTATTACACAGCCAGTTTGACCGCTTCTCCTTTATTTGTTATTTGGTTGTGTTATAGTAAAGATCTAAACAGTAGCTGTGAATTTAAAATTTTATTTTTTATGATATATTTTAACATTTTGACTATTTTTGTATAATTCTTAATGCTTTTTTTTCATTTATTTATGTTGTTGTTTTCTATTACAGATGCGATTGATAATGAAGATTTTTTTCTTTGAAATATATTTCGTTATGAAGCAGCAGTAGTTACTAATTTATAAATGTTATGGTTGAGATAGATTTATAACTGTTAAAGTATATTATAAAGAATTAACTTTTTAGTGAATTTTTATAGTAAAATCATAAGGCCTAATTTTACTCTATACCAGAATACAATATTTATGAAGCAAAACACTCTAAAAGCTACAAATTTTTCCCAAATAAAAAAAAGACCTTTTGCTTCGGTCAAAATGATCACGGCAACAGTAAAAATTAATATTTAAATCCCCACAAAAAAGTTTATTGGGGACTTAATTCAAATTTAGGCTCTGCAGTCTGATTCTACTGGTGTCATAGTATATTTTTAATATACGTTTTAAAAATAGGTTAAAAACAGTTTAACTTACACATAAAGATTACTTCAAGTTCAACTACTTACGATAGAATTTCTGTCCGGCTGATTTTAGTTATTTATTTTAAAATAAAAGCCTTTGATACTATGAACGTATTAACATTCTGCCTTAGCGTTTTCTTGTTTTTTTTAAAAAAAACTCTCTCTAACTTGCTTTTTCTTCCATTTTCTTTTGATTTCTTAATTTAATCTTCAAATACGTATTTATAGTAAAGCCATTTTTATTCTTTCAAAAATGCAATTCAAATTACGGAATTTATTTTCAAATATATATTTTTTTATAACTGTCAGGAAAGGGTTAAAATGTTTTTAATTTTTGTTTCAAAATTTGGACACATTAGGGAGGGGCGCTAGAATCAACTCATTTTAAAACTAAGTTTTCTTAAATTTACTATATTATGAATTTAAATTTTCTTTTTTAAGAATAGTAATAAAATACTTTAATATTATGTAAATAGCAAGATGAAATAAAAAAAATTAATTTATTCTTAATAAAGTAAAATATTGGGTCTTATTGTTCTGGGCAATGAGAGTTTATTATGGATTATTGGAGCACTATGAGTTTTAAACATTTATTCCTTGGAAAACTTGAGCTTGTTTATAGACATTTATTCCCTATATAGATCTGACATGGATCTTGAAGCAATAAAGCAGGCCCACAGTGGGTTTTTTGGCTGTTTTGGGGATTTTTTAACTTTATGAGTCACAAATACCAACTAAAGCTTATTTTATCTAAAAATAAAGTTAAAACCTTTCATATACAGGTCATAGCTTATGTAATATAACATATTATATACATATTATTGTGATTTTATATAAGAAAAATGTCCCTAGAGCTAATCTACTCATATAGTTAAAAGTTCGAAATTTCTGAAATTATTCATATTAAAAAAAAAATTATTTTAACATCGACTGAGACCTCAATTAAAACTTTTGGAGAGTTTTTAAGGTGTATATGATTAATATACATAATATATTATTCTAAGTTATCAATAAATAGTATACAGGGCTCGGCAGCTGCGCAACAGCTGTGACTAAGCCGTAAATTTAAACCCATTTTGATGTTTTAAAAGATTTTTGATAAGAGGGATTGTTATACTTGGGTCAGGTTCAAACTTTCAGTTGATATTTAAAATTGTAAATGGTTTCCCTGAGGTATAAAGGCTGCCGAGCCCTGCAAACATACACCATACAAAATAGGAAAAAAATGTGATGTTCTTCAAGATTTTATATCCATTCTCAATTTGATACTGATTTTTAGTAATGATGTTTATAGTAAAAATATTCTTCTATTCTTCTGGAGTCCAGGGGCTTTTTATTTAAAGGGAAAGCGAAGCGCTAGAAAAATAGCCTAAACCCATCCCAAGTCTTAAATTTGAGAATAAATTAGCATAAAACCAACACAGGATTAATTTAGAGAATCCAATCGGTTCAGTATTCAATGATATCTTAATCTTTTGACAAAAAAATCTTACTACTTTATATTATAGGATATCTAAGAGTTTTTTTAATGTATCGTGGTATTACTTATACAAAAGTTTTTTTTAACTTCCTTGTTGATCGTTTTCTTTTAACTATCTGCTATTACTTATCAAATATGACTTTTTAAACATTAAAAAAAATATAACATATGATATCAGTCTGTAACGCTATGGGGAAAATGTAATTTTCACAGCTAAAATATATGTGCATCTAATCTATAAATTATCTCGTCCGTTTATCTGTCATGCTTCAAAAGAGTTTTTGCATATTATCTCTCTCTTTTTATGTTAAACAACTGCTCTATAACTCAAGTTGCCTTTTTGTTTATGCCAAGTTTTTTGGTGCTTTATTACTTATGGATGTTGTCATCCTTATTATATTGTAAAATCGTTTTTAAAAGTGAAGCTTTTCTATAATTAGGGTCCGTCCGTACGTCTGTCAATCTGTTTGGAAGGGATAACTTTTTTTCGTAAATATAGGCATGTTAGAATTGTCTTATCAAACTTATCATACTTTGCATGGTGATTCCTGTAGTAGTTACGTACGATTTAGAATGTGTAGCAACTCTATAATCATAACCAGAATGTCCACTTTTAACATGGCAATTTTTAACTGTTTTTAACAACAAGTTTTGTAATTATCCTGTAATTATTAAGTTTTTCAACAAATTTACTTACATGTCTGTTCAACTTTTATACATTTATGCTCTGATTATTTATGACAATCTATAAGTGGTAATGTTCGTTTTTCTCACCGTCTCAGAGCTTCGCTTTAATGGATGTTGTCATCCTTATTATTTTCAAATTTTAATAGTTGGATGGAAAATTTTAGTAATACAGTAAATGAAAGTGGATTTAGGGACTACTATAAATTTAGAAACCAAGGCCATTGAAAGGAAAGAACAATATAAATTAAGTATTTCAAACAAAGTTAAAGGACAGACAGAAAAAAAATAGTGGCTTAGAAATCAAATTTAATTTAAATGTTTCAGAAATACAGAAAGGAAGACATACGCACATTTATAAAAATTTAGCAGCTTTGTTACTAAAACTATTTCATAATAATCATTGTATATATGTTTTCAGTATATCCTATAATATAAGGTACTAAGCTTTTTTGTGTGTAGCGAAGGATCTCACTCACCACTAAACCGATATGGTTCTTCTTTAGAGGGAAGCTTCTTATAGGATGGTTTTAGGCTATTTAATTTTTATAAATAAGCCTGGGTATTGTTTTAAGCTATTTTTCTGCCCTTCTATATCCCTTCGAATACCCTAGATGCTAGGGGCGCAGACGTTAGTTTTATATAGAGTAGATTACCATCAATGAGGTAAATCTTTACCCCCCCCCCCCAAAAAAAAAAAAGCTGTCTATCTAAAATTACAGCGAAGCTTTTCTATAATTAGGGTCAGTCCGTACGTCCCTGCGTCCGTAACGTTAGCTTTTTCGTTAACTTAGGCATGTTAGAATTGTTCTATTGATTCCTGTATTAGTTCTGTAAAGCGTATCAACCCTATAATCATTACCAGAATGTCCATACGTTTATGTTGATTTTTAAATTATATTATAAGTACAATATTATAAGCGAAGCAACTCTATAATCAATTTCTAACAATGTCCGTATACCCTTAAACAGTATTTTATATTTAAGAACTTTTGCAACAAATTTAGGCAAAATTTTGACAAGACTTATTTATATATATTTTACATATTCACGCTCTACAAGAGTTAATGTTTGTCTGTCACCCTGT
Source organism: Acartia tonsa (assembly GCF_053477335.1). Lineage (NCBI taxonomy): Eukaryota > Metazoa > Arthropoda > Copepoda > Calanoida > Acartiidae > Acartia > Acartia tonsa. The sequence goes on from NC_137266.1 coordinate 20,166,991, forward strand.
TTCAGAGCTTTGCTTTTATGAATGTTGTCATCCTTGTTCAAATATAAATCAACTGGTTGTCAGACCATTACCGATAGACTGAAGGACTTAGTAAATTATAATCTGGATGCTTCTTAGTATGGTAATAAAGTCTTTTAAATAGCAGCCGAGAAATTCACGTTTTCCCTAATAATTTTTCTAACGGACAGATGTACCGACAGACAGACGTATCATTTACAGAATAGCTTCACTATTAAAAACGGAAAGGTAACCTTTAAAGATTAAATATGTGTGTTATTAAATTATAATTTTAGTAGTTTGACTTCATAATGGTATTTAATTTATATTAATACAACTTCACAGTATCTATTTTCTAAGCTGGATTTCTCATTTGGGGCTACGAGGTGCCAAGAGTTATGAACTAATCTTGAATTATGAATACTTGAATTTAATCAGGGCCTAAATAACTTTTGGCACCTCGTAGCCCCAAGTGAGAAAAACCTTTAAACGTAAAAAATACATGTTATTTTAAGATGCAATATTAGGTGTTCTTGGATTTTAAATTACAGATTTATGACAACTTTTCTTATTTTTCTTTGCATTTTAAAGTAGAAACATCTGTATATATCAATAAAATATTGTTACATATCATTTAATCAGATTTTTACACCAATTTATTCTAGGAAAAAGTAGGAAAAGCAATGTATGATGATTTTAATGAAAAAATTCACTTTTTAAAAATATTCCTTTGACCATGTTCAGCAATACGGCTGTATTTTGCCTAATTTTGTAGCATATAAAAAAATCTGTTGCATGGCAACTTTTGAATGGTAATACTAGCCCCTGGGACATTTAACTCAAAATTGAGGGAATTTAAAAAATGACCAAAAATCCCACTGTGAGGCCCTTTTGTAAATGTTAAAAATTGGAAAAATCTATTAAATTAAAGTAATCGCAAATATACTTAGTAAATATATCTATATACCTTCAATAACTCGAAACCAATTCTAGACATGCAATTTTAATCTTGATGTCGCTTTTATAGAATTTAATTATAAGGATGACAACATCCAAGAAAATCTGATAGATCAAAAAGTCAGACGAACATATATAGATTTAGAGTAACAACTCGTTTAATATTCAGCATGATATAGAAGTTTAAACAAGAATTCATTATAAATCTATTAAAGAATTATTTAAATACAGGTTGTTTAATATAGCTGATCAGGAATGAATCTAGAGATGCTTCACTACTATAATTATACCGGATCATATGAAGGAAATGAAGTCATTCCTTAAAAGGACAGAAATTTCATTGCAAAAAGGACAGAAATCATCTTCCTTTTTCTCAGATAAGTGAAATATGGACAAAAATAACTCTCCTTTTTCTCACATATCTGAAAAAGAGAATAAAAATCACCTTCCTAAATCTCACTTAATCTTCCTAATCCTAAGATATTAACCTAGTTCCTCCAAATTCTAAGAAAATCTACCTTATTCTAAGAAATTCTTCCTTATTCTAAGAAATTCTTCCTTATTCTAAAAAATTCTACCTTATTCTAAGAAAAATCTACCTTATTCTAAGAAATTCTTCCTTATTCTAAGAAAATCTACTCTATTCTAAGAAATTCTTCCTTATTCTAAGAAAGGCTACCTTATTCTAAGAAAATCTACCTTATTCTAAGAAATTCTTCCTTATTCTAAGAAAATCTACCTTATTCTAAGAAATTCTTCCTTATTCTAAGAAATTCTTCCTTATTCTAAGAAATTCTTCCTTATTCTAAGAAATTCTACCTTATTCTAAGAAATTCTTCCTTATTCTAAGAAATTCTTCCTTATTCTAAGAAATTCTTCCTTATTCTAACAAATTCTTCCTTATTCTAAGAAAATCTACCTAATTCTCCCAAATTCTTTCAATATATAAGGGTCCCAAACTCAAAAACAAAGTTTTAGCGCGATCCGACCACCCATTCTCGAAATAGCGTGACCTGGTGTCCTTAACACTGACGTTGAGATTTGGGAAATGGTTTGAATCCTTAATAAAATATTTTGGCAAAAATACCCAGGTGGACAAATAATTTTGATCAAATATTTGAAAATTATTTTAAGTGTCAAAATATTTTTGGACTTTAACCAAATTTACTAAGGATTCAAACCATTTCCCAAATCTTACTGTAGGTACCAAGGACACCAGGTCACCGTATCTCAAGAACAGGTGGTCGGATCGCGCTGAAACTTTGTTTTTGACTTTGGGACCCCTATATATTGCAAGAATTTGGGAGAATTAGGTAGATTTTCTTAGATTAAGGAAGAATTTGTTAGAATAAGGAAGAATTTCTTAGAATTAGGAAGAATTTCTTAGAATAAGGTAGATTTTCTTAGAATAAGGAAGAATTTCTTAGAATAAGGTAGATTTACTTAGAATAAGGTAGAATTTCTTAGAATAAGGAAGAATTTCTTAGAATAAGGTAGATTTTCTTAGAATAAGGAAGAATTTCTTATGATAAGGTAGATTTTCTTAGAATAAGGAAGAATTTGGGAGAATAAGGTAGATTTTCCTAGAATAAGGAAGAATTGCTTAGAATAAGGTAAATTTTCTTAGAATAAGGAAGAATTTGGAAGAATTAGGTAGATTTTCCTAAAATAAGGAAGAATTTCTTAGAATAAGGTAGATTTTCTTAGAATAAGGTAGAATTTCTTATAATAAGGTAGATTTTCTTAGAATAAGGTAGAATTTCTTAGAATAAGGAAGAATTTCTTAGAATAAGGTAGATTTTCTTAGAATAAGGAAGAATTTCTTAGAATAAGGTATATTTTCTTAGAATAAGGAAAAATTTGGGAGAATTAGGTAGATTTTCTTAGAATAAGGAAGAATTTCTTAGAATAAGGTAGATTTTCTTAGAATAAGGAAGAAGTTCTTAGAATAAGGTAGATTTTCTTAGAACAAGGAAGAATTTGGGAGAATTAGGTAGATTTTCTTAGAACAAGTAAGAATTTCTTAGAATAAGGTAGAATATGGGGGAATAAGGAATAATTAGGGAGAATAAGGTTGATTTTCTTAGAATAAGGAAGAATTTGTTAGAAGAAGGTAGATTTTCTTAGAACTAGGAAGAATTTCTTAGAATAAGGAAGAATATGGGAAAATAAGGTAGATTTTCTTAGAATAAGGAAGAATTTCTTAGAATAAGGTAGATTTTCTTAGAATAAGGTAGAATTTCTTAGAACAAGGAAGAATTTGAGAGAATAAGGTAGATTTTCTTAGAATAAGGAAGAATTTGGGGGAATAAGGTAGGTTTTCTTGGAATAAGGAAGAATTTCTTAGAATAAGGTAAGTTATCAGAGAATAAGGGAGAATTTGTGTAATTAAGGTAGAATTTCTGAGAATAAGGAAGAATTGGGTAAAATAAGGTAGATTGATTAAACATGGTTGTAATAGTGAGGAAAAGGAAGAATTTCTAAGAACTAGGAAGAATTTGTAAGATGGTGGACAGAGGTCACCTTCCTTTAGTGAGAATTTGTAAGATAGTGGACAGAAATCACCTTCCTTACTGAGAATTTGTAAGAAAAAGGAAAGGAAATAGCCTTCCTATACCCACGGAAGGGAATTTCTGTCCTTTTTAGGAATGACTTCATTTCCTTCATATGATCCATTATACCTAATGGCCCAAGGAATCTTCATATCAAGGGAAGGGGTAATTATATTAGGTTTGATATGGCAAAGAACATAAAGACTTTCCTGTAATAATTGTACATGGCGATAGAAAATCAAACATTAGTCATAACAATATTGGGGTATAGTCCTTTTCGTGGCAACGCCTATTAAGGGGTGTTTCGTCGTATTTTCACATTAGCTTTTCCTCTATTTCTGGATCCTGCAGGATGCTCGAACCCTGTAGGGCAATCACCTAACCTAACCCAAAATAACCTATCAAAAGCTACTGTGAAAATTCGACGAAACGTCCCTTAAGAGGCGTTGCCAATATTCTAATAATGACCTTACAATGTCGATATAATGTTAGCATACGAGCTTGTTAGGGGAGACACATAGTAGTTTAGGAAATAATAGATTATACCCATGGGAATATTACCATCTAACAATATCAATCTAAAACAACATACTTTCGTAGATTATACATTTTTTAAAGCGAAGCTTTTTTCTATATTTAGGATTGGTCTGTCCGTCCGTAACGGTTAGCATTTCATTAATTTAGACATGTTAGAAATATCATATCGATTTGAAACTTTGCTGGAAAATTTCTATACTAGTTAGATAAACGATTTAGAAATCGTAGCAACGCTATATTCATTAAAAGAAAGTCCTTGTTCAATTCAAACAACATGATGAATTTTAAAACTTTTTAACAACAAATTTTATGTGATATACTCATCCTGTTAATCTGATTTTTGGAATAATGATTCTTAGAACGACGAGGTACAAAATTATAATTATTAATATGTCCTTAAACAGAATCATGAATATACGCAATTTTTCAACAAGCTTATATAATTTTGTTTATACCTTTAGGTTACATATTCTAATTTTAATTTTTGCACACTACGAGAGTTTATTTGTTAGTCATTTCATCTAATTTTAGAGCTTCGATTTTAATGATATTGTTATCCTTGTTTTAGTTGCACCTCTACTTTATAACTTGTGTCTGTCCTCAGTGCGTCCGTCAGAACACAAATTTACAATGTATGTATCAGTAATACCTTGGCCTAATCATAGGTGATATTGCCTTTAACAAAAGTTAAGGCTTAAATGTGTAATATTTTGACTTTTTTGCGAGTTGTAGCCAGTGAGTATGATTTTTGAAATAGCGATTCATAGGAAGATATGGCATAATGTAGTGAGCAAAGCATTCTTATACTTAATTCTGCAAACGTTTAAACGTCGGTATTAAATTAAATATTCTGCTTATTTAATATGATTTGAAACATACATCAAAGTTTTGAAATTATATTTTTTGTGCATTCACTCTATGTTTGGTAATATTCGTTTGTCTGTCTTATAGATAATAGGATACATCAAAATTTTATTGAAACTTAATAATTTTGAAAGAACGTGTCCTAACTTTTTTGATATTTTATTAAAACAGCTAGTTTGTGCTTTCAGTGATTAGTAGATGTAATTCAAGTTTAAAAAAAAAACTAAGGTGGTTTTAAGGTACTAAAACGCTACAAAAAAAAGACGCCAATTGCCATTATGAACAAAATAGTTAGATCTTTAATTTGACACCTTACTTTCTTAATTCTGTCGGGTAATTATTGAAAAAATGATTTTTTTGATCCTCGGTTTAATCAAAACTTTATTACTCAGTTTAAAAAATTGTTGCAGTTTAAACTAAATAAAGTTTTGAAAGTTTTAAGATTTAAGAAAAAGTTTTTTTATTAATCACTAAACCTTTGTAAAGCATCGATGCAAGAATTTAATATTATAGGAATTGATACAGGATATACGTTGATGTATTAATTGGGGAAACTTGTAGTAAATTTAGCTGGCTAATATGGACCTTATTTATTAGTCAGTTCTTTCATCCAATATGAGCGGCGCAAAGAACTTATAATAATTCATTACCGCTGCCAAGTAACTATGCTAAAAAAAGGCGGCCGTTGATCCATGAAAGGGAGGGGGACAAATATACTATGATATACATAATACCAGACTATAGGGATAGCCAGGTTAAAAATAAATTCATTAACAGCGAAGCTTTTCTATAATCATGGTCGGGTCGTACGTCAGTAACGGTTAGCTTTTTCGTTAATTGTCCTATTGATTTCAAACTTTGCATGATGATTCCTCTAGCACTTAGGTACGATTTTAAAAGCGTAGCAACTCTATAATTATTACCTGAATGTTCGTACGTCCATTTTAAACATGTTGATTTTTACCTTTTTAAACAACAAATTTTTATGTGATGTAATCAACCGATTGATTTGATTTTTGGAGCAATAATTACAAAAATACAATATTATAAGCAAAGCATCTCTATAATCACGTCCTAAAAATGTCAGTATGTCCTTAAACAGTATTCTGTATTTAAGAAGTCTCACAACATATTTGCGTACACTTTTTTCAAAACTTATATATTTTTATTTTGCATGTTCAGTTCTGACACTCTACAAGAATTAATGTTCGTCTGTCATACCGTTTCAGAGCTTCGCTTTTATGAATGGGGGTTGCGTTACCTATCCTAAGAGATATGATCAAAGAAAAAAATAATTCCCCCCCCTCTCCCAACCCCGCTTAAAACAAAAAAGACTGGCAGGCAGGGGAAACTTCAGACCACTTGTACGTCACCTTTGTAAATTATGGCCGCCAGACATTGGCTGCGGTTACCAAGCCCTGACAAAAATTATGTGAAATCTGTAACTATTAAAATTGGCAGATGGTCAAAAAGTTTTGGTTAAAAATTTACATTTTATTGAATTATTGATGAAATATATTAGGAAAGTTTAACTAGAGAGAGAGATACCCCTTTCAAAGGTGAACAACTTTTATATTTGACTTTTTGTTTAAATATTGTAACGGTATTTAAATCTTTTTCTCGTATTCATTCGAATCCGGTGAATAGGAACCTGTTCTCATCCATACGAAAAAAACTATGTCAAGCATCGTATTATATCCAGCTTTCTACGAATATAAAAATGTACAATCGTAAGATTAAAACCAGTTTTTTAGCCCTCGCGGCTAAAAAAACATCTATATCCGCGGAAAGCTGTTTACAATACGATGCGAGAAATAACTATTATTTATTGTCTACCTTACTTCATTTTGAACAATTAAATTACTGTAACTTGCAAATAATCTTTAGTTTTTTTTATGGTTTATGTTGACTATGCAATGCATGTATAATATGCATACCTAGCGCATAAAAAGGGCATTATATAAAAATTCTTTTTATATTTTATCTCATTGTTTAATAAAAAAAGAGAAAAAGTACATAAGTGTATTTACATAAGATAATGTTAAGAAAACTAATTTCCTGTATTATCTTTTATTTATCTTCTTTACAAGTTTATTTGCTGTCTATCTAATTATTTTTTCTTCTTTATTTGTAAGTTATTTTTTTCATTAGTTCCATTGGAATTATATCTACATGGGTTCACAGATAAGCTGGTAACCCCTACAGGGCACTTAATCCTTGCGGTTTCCTAACCACTGCATAGGACTAACCTAAACTAGCTATTTTTAAAGAATAAACTTAAACTTACTCTACCTTTTCTATGTCTTTTTTTTTAATAAAAAGATGCAATTCTTCATTGATACCTAGAGTGACTGCGCACCTTTATTGTTGATTTTTTTTCAAATTTATTTTTAGAATCATAAAAGATTCTTAAAGAAATAAATTAAACATAGGAGGAAAGTGGTTTTACAAATATCAAGAGCACATCACTGGGTTTTTTTTTATAGGCTTATTAAAAGACAACAAATTCGCTAATCTTTATTGTTTACCAAAAATAGTTATTCTAATAAAATGTTAGATAATACCAAAGTAATTATATCTTAATTAATTATCAATGTCTGAGAGGATAATAAATTATACATGTCCTAGATCCTTAAGAAATTATAAACAAACTTTTGGGATTTTCCCTTCAAATATATTCTTGCTTTACAAATGAAATTGTTAGTATGACTTCAAAACCGATCAATGTCCTCTGGATTAGAACCGATTCTAAGCAATACTAAGAAATCTTGTATAGTATTATGGTCAATGTTTTCCGAATATTTGAATTAAATGTTGGTCAGGGAATCCTTACATCATATTTCAGAAGCCTATCTTGTATATAAAGCATGCATGTGTATAGTCTCTATAAATTATCTAAAAAATAGATGTTTTTCGGTCAGGGAATCTTTCAGTTTATTTCAGAAGCCTATCTTGTATATAAAGCATGCATGTGTATAGTCTCTATAAATTATCTAGTTTTGCATAAACAATGTGGTGTTATCAGGGATGGAAGGATAAATTTTCTTGAGAAAAAATATTTTATCACATTTTCTTATCAATTAACATTATTGTTATTTTTTTGGTACTAGATTAGAAATAACTAATACAGCGCCCCGTGCTTCTAGGGGCTGTGTATTCTAAGTGGAAGCAATTAATAGGGAAAAAAAATTAAAACCATTTGATATCTAAATAATAAATAAGCGTAAAACCATCCCAGGACCTATGTAAAGCTTCCATTAATTAATTCCATTAAGTCAATCGTTTCACTAGATCTTAATCTTCAGACAAAAAAAATTGTACTACTTTATATAATACATTTGTGTTTTATGATTATAAGAATTATTATTGTACTCGTCTTTATTGAAAAATCAAAATGAAAATCTTTTATGTTTTCAATCTCTTTGTTAAGTTGAAAACTACATAATTAAAAACATTTATTAACTTTTTACCGTTGAACTAAAACCCTTTTTAAAAATGTTTTCTTGTCATTTTAATATGTAAAACTTTTTTTTATGGAGACTCTAAATTCATTTAATTCCTGAAGCCTAACACCCGGGACTATAGCAGGGGATTAATCAATTAGTAATACTCTGTCAAAACAAAATAGAACAGAGGATACACTTTGATAGTGGCGCAACTTATCCTTTATGACTTAACTTATTGCTTCGCCACTAGCCTATAAGAGATGGTGGATGGGGGGGGGGGGGGGGGGGATTTCTTAATCTAACACAACCAATTCAGGCCTACATTTTCCGAGATTTTTTTTAGATAAAAGAAACTGTACATCATAACTTTTTAATTGAGATAATAGGATATGATTACTTATTATGGTCAATAGTCTTTATGCCCCAAATAAATTTTGTAACCAACATAAAACAAAACAAAAAATATAAAATTAGCGCTGCTGTTCTTTAAAAGTGTATGCCAGTGTAGCTACTCTTTAATTTGATTGTTAATTGGCAATTCTTCATGTATTAGAATATTCGGTCAAAAAAATAAAGACACAATAGATTTTCTGTCACAATTATAAAGAGAGGGGTAGGTTTCTGGTAAAATCCGTAAAGGTTATGTGTTATAAGATAAAAACAGTAGTAGAACGATAAAAATTTATGTTAACTTTGAAAATTTTTTTTTTGTCTATAGTTCTTTTCAATAAGAAATACACATATTTAGTGAATATTATCATTCTGCTACTATTTTTAAGCCTTAAAAAACACACCTTTACGGATTATACCAGAAATGTCCACTTTATCAAAAACTTGTAAAGGTTAAATGCTTTCCTGTAAACAAAATCTAAACTGCTTACTGTTACTTAGATCTTGTTTTACATTATCATTATATATTTTTGTATAGAGTTTAATTACCAATGTATATTTGATTACGTAAATAAAATGTATTTTCTTGCAGGTAAATCAATCATGAAAGTTTTTATCCCAGTATCTTTAATTACTTTTATTTATTTATTTTATAAATAATCTATTATGCATTTCAGGTGATTAACTATTAATAGATAATGCTTATAATAGATGAAGTAATAAGCATATGAGCTAATAAATCTAGTTGTTTTTATCAGTGCAGCTACACTGTAATTATGTTTGAACTTATTGCCTTCAGTACGTACAAAATTTTTTATGCCTGCTTGAAAATACGATATTATCACATATATTTGCAGAGAGCAATCTTTATCAATATTACCACCCCATTCATTTTCTGTCCCTCTTTTTGCCTAGGCAGATAGACCGTCTTTGATGCTTTCACTGAATCAAATGTCTTGAGCAGCGAAACTCTACCCCCTGTTTTTTTTATTTTTAACATTGAAGGGTCTTATTCCTAACAGCGGGTTTTTACGGGGTACGTTTCATTCAGGAGTCTTTTACTTTTATATGAATTATTAGAGAATTATTTGTTTATTACAATATTAATAAGACAGAAATCAATTGCATAATATGCATATTAAATTTACCTTACCTAATACTCTTTATATTATGCCAAAATTCCTAAATTTTTTAATGTTTACTTTCCTTTATCTGTACACTTCACTTGTTTTTCAATTAACAATAAGAAAACTTTTACATTCGGAAATAGAGAAAAAACATAAAAAAAAATTATCTTTTTCTTACATCTTTGAAGTTGGACGCTTCTTGTTATATACCATTTGTGTTATCAACAAAGGTGAAACCTATTCATACTTATTGATGATAGAAAAAAACAAAAAAAATCATGAAGCTGATAAAAGTATCTTCTAAAAAGGGGACAGATGAAAAACTTTTGGCCGAAGTATCCGTATTGACGTCATATTTTCTTCTAATATGACGTTCATCAGAATAGGTTTTCCAAATGTTGTAACAATTGCCCCCTTCTTTAGGAGACACTTTAACCAGCTTCAAAAAACATTTAAAAAATAGGAATATCTAAAGGGTGATTACCCACCCAAACAACGAACTTTGGGGTGAAATTTTTTTGAAACATTATACTTTATTCCCCACTTGGTGGGCTATTTTACACCTCCCAAAACATAAAGCTTCGGTACGGGGAGAAAATCGCTCAAAAAATCAACATGTGAAGTCATAAAAATGAGGGAGATGAGAGGAGAAGTGAGAAAGAAAACCCCTAAAAAATAGATGGATAATTCCTAATTTTTATGACGTCACATGCTGATTTTTTAAGCGAATTTCTTCTCATACGTCCTTTGTCATAATTAGCTCTGATGAAATAGAATACAAACATTATAAAACTACCAAGAAAAGCTGAAGTACCAGAAGGATCCCACCCGGTTCAGCAGTTATAAGACATACGGATAGATAGACATCTTGCTACTTTGTACCATAGATTAAACAATATTCCTTTATAAACAACCTTGAACCGGATGTTCTTATCTCCCCCTCAATTTTTTCTAGTAAGTTTGTATTTACACAGTTAGTGTAACAAGGAAAACAAAAGTAGACCAAATAATTTTCTCCTGTTATTTCTTCACCAATATCCTGCATTTTTTGCTTATAACCGTAGGATTGATATTAAAGTTATAGAATGAAAATACATGGGTTAATTAGCTGACTGCTCACTGGGTGGGTACCCTGTACCGACTATCAATTAGGTTTTTTAATATCAGCCAATAGCGTCGGAAATATTAACATAGGTAAGTAGCTACAAATAAGTAGAAAGCAATTTGCTAGCAGACGAAAAGATCCCCACCACTAGAGCCAAGTAGTTGTATGGGTTATAATCAATACTTATGCATTTATTGGATGGGTTTAGGCTATTTTACCCTTTGAATACAGAGCCCCTATAAGCTAGGTAAAAATGTATATGGCTCAGACCCTGAATGGGAATTTGTGTAGTAGAATCCCGTGAAATTACTACTTTTAAATTTTTTATACCTATAAAATTAACGTGGGCATCTTAAAGTTATTTCGAACATTCATCGACTATCGAAACTTTTTTATTTCACCACAAAAAAAATTATATTAAAATAGCAGAACTTCATTAATTTTAAATTAAAAATAAAATACATTTTCTCTTACTAATAAAAATCAGTCGCTGCTTTTTAAAAATAGTACAGAAAAAAATTTGTTTTTCTTACCATGTATTCAATGATGAGAACTTTTACCTGGAAAAATACAACAATTTCTTCTTTGAACATCTTCAACTTTTACTGGAACATAATTTTCAGGGGAGAAACCAGAGGTACAGAAATAGTTAGTTGTACCAAAGATAAATAAATTGATTTGTATTTGAAGAAGTGTAAGAAAACAGCCGTAAACCATACCAAACCTTACATAAAAACTTAGATATACCAAATCCATCCCGGACCTATATATAGACTTCCCTTAAAGGAGAATTCAATCTGTTCAGCATGTATAGTTTTACCTTAATAACCAAAAAACCTTTCTACTTATTAAACAGACCACTTATTCCTATTACTGGGGCTAAAAAAACTTTGTTTAACAAACGTGAAAATTATTTTATATTTAAATTGTTATATGTTTTTCTTCATTTTATTTTTTTAGATATCATATTACTGACAAAAAGTTGTAAAATAAGTACCTTTATTAAAATAATATTTAGTAAAATATAAATTTGAAAACGATCTCGCATGGATAAAGGAAGCTAAAACACCCTTCGAGCTAAAACTTTTAATTTAGTTTAACTTAGACGAAGCCCGAATGCTATAATTATTAATAATTTAATTTTATCCTTCAATTTTTTTATTTTTAAGTTCTTCTCTGAGTAAAAATGAGAAAAAAAATTTAAATACAAAATAAATGATTTACATGTGCCTCAAAATTTCTGTTTCTAGGAGTCTATATAGCAAAAAGTTTTTTTAGAATGTGAAGTTAATAATCTATAAATATCTTAAGTTACCTCCCAATTAGAATACAAACCTCAAAATGTCATGTTATCAAATGCTTTTCTGAAGTCAAACTAACACTAATAGAATAACTAATATTATAGCTGAGAGATTTTTGTTTGGGAATATTCTTTCAGTCATTTTGTTATTTTAATTAGCTTACATAATCTTTATATAAAAGTAAAATGATGTCTGGCTGTTTGTCGCTAACCTCTGAACCGATTCTTTTACAGTGTAGCCTCTCATAGATTCTTAAGAGAATCCACCCATAGAAAAAAGACTTTCAAAATTATCTTTTTAAAATTAAAATCAAAAGTGGGATAGGGTCGATGTCGATATAGGGGCGTGGCCGCTAGTATTAAATAATATACAACTGCAGCTAGATGAGAAAATAATCAATACTAAAAGATAACAATTTATTTAATAAATTACAATACAATAACACATTTTTTTTACATTATAAGAAACATTACATTAGTATTAAAAATCTATTTTAACACAGATAAATAAAAAAAAAAAACTCCAATTTTCAACAATAATAACTTTATATGACGTATATTTTAGCATTTAGTATTGCATTAAACTTTTTTATTAATGCATTTTTTTCAAGTCTGCTTATTTTTTCATCTTTTTTTCAATAATTAATTTTTTTGATTGTGTTTAATTTTCAACTTCTAATTCTTCGAGCATTTTCTTTCTAGCGCACTCTGGACAGATAATATTCTCTCCATCCTACATATTATAATAAAATCATGTACTATTATATTATCAGTAGCGACGCTACCCTACAATTAAAATCGCTGTCCGTCTGTACTTAACAGTACTGGGAGAAACGTTAAGATCTAAGCTGCTATTCAAGATCTAACCATCTTTGCAAATTTGGTATGTCCGTGTACGAGATGGGCATCTTTATTTTTTTGTGTATATCAGATTTTAAAGTTTTAGTAGATTTCTGGTATAATTGCGGCTTTGTACAAAAAATTATTAATTTAATGAAAGGGTATATTTGCAATAGATTAATGAAAAAGCGGCAGCTTAGCCAAGCTTAGATTTAAAATGTGCAGAACATATACAAAAATATGTGGACTCAGCCGAAAATTGGACGAACGGAAGTGAGGGTCAGCAAGGCTTCCTTATTAAGTTCGGCTTGTTGTGGCTGCGGATGGCAATCTCTGAAAAGTATTTTATAATATTCACCTGGATAAACCCTTTGCCAACCATGGAGTCCCTGCAGAGATGGCAGAAGAAGCATTCATTGTGCCAGGCCAGGGTCTCGAAGGCCACGAACTTAGTGCTGCCTAGACCACCCTTTCCTAATAGTTAAAGGTTGAACTGATCATATTAAACACTTCACTTTATATTGATAAACAAATTTTTTTTTAAATGCATCCTGTTCATGCTAATGTAATGGCAAAAATGTGAGTAAATAAAGTAATGCACCATATGAACACTTTGAATCATGCATCTAAGCTCATTTTGTATCATTTTTACTTTAATGAGCTACATAAAAGGTAATAATTTAGTAAATGGTTCTTACAACTTTCTATTTGTCTTTATTTCGAGCTTTCAGTAAGAGATAGAGAAGTTCTAAGTTAGAAAAGAGCCTTCATTTTTTAAGTAAAAACATTTGTCTTTTTAAAAACATATCTTTTTTGCAATCAAATCACTTTAAGATGGAAAAAATCCCAAACAATCCCAAAAATCGACCTCGAGTGCTCCTAGGGGCGTAGCCACTAGTTATTTATAAAGAAACAGGCAAACATGCATTTTAAACAAATTATTCTACAATTTACACCTACAATTATTTACTACAAATAAAAAACAAAATAAAAAAAACACGTTTTAAATAAACATAAATTATATTTAATAACAATTAATTATGCATAACAAATCTTAGGTAGAAAATAAATAATATTTAACAATAAGATCTGAAGATTTTAGAATCATTTTATGCTATAGTTGAATAAGTTTAAGCTTTACTAATAGATATAATACTTAAATTGAAATAATTAAATTAAAAATAGTACAGCCTTAAAGCCTTAACTATAAAAAGCAAAAAATTCAAAAATGATATGTAAAAAATAATATACCTTTTAATATGCCTCATAAATTCTTTTCATTATAGAATTTTTTAAATAGGTAAAATTGACCATTCTTTTTTTTACTAAACAACCTTAAATTTCAAATATGATGTTAAATAAATATTCTATTGCTCTATGGAGTCAGCCATGAGCTTCTTTTTAGCGCACTCAGGACAAATAATATCCTCCCCATCTGTTATGAAGCCTTTGCCAACCATTGAACACTGGGTAACATTATCAATCAGTTTTTCATTTCAAGAAATTAATAAATTTTTAACAAATTGGACCTATCCTGTAATTATGAAACATTATTTTAATCATTAATCATGCTAAATAAAAATTTTTTATGAAACTAAAATTCAAATGTGTTAGGTGAAAATAAATGAATAATAAGTAACAGAAATAAATAATAAATGAGAAACATCGGACAAAAGCACATGCATCTGATTTTCAAATTGGGGGGAAGGGGAAGGTAAAGAAAATTAAAACCAGAATACTTTTTTCTTTCTTTTGACTATTTTAAAAATATTTTTAGTAGGAAAAAAACATGGTACACTTTCATGAAAAGTTTCAGTAAGACTCAACCTTATCATTGTTACCTGTAAACTTTTCAAAAAAGAAGTTTTTTTTTAATGGCATTATTTTCGCCATTATAGAAAGTTTCCCTTTGCTCTCTGCGGAAATCTTTTTTTCTTCATTATACATTATACTGTAAAAAAGTACACCAAGATAGAAGACAAATTATCTCTCCTAAATCCCAACTAATCATCTTTAAAGCAGAGATAGATAAATAAATATGTATATAAATACTATTTATTAAATAGAGGCTTAAACTGATTGATTTCCTTGCAAGAAGAGCAGACGAAGCAATCGTTATGCCAGTGTCTACCCTCAAAAGAAATAAATCTTGTTCCACCAATGCCTGAATAATTAATAGGAGCATAAGTTTTAATCAAAAAAAAACTTAACCATGCAGATTAGATTTTTTACATTTATTAAAAGCTATCTTTATCTATAAATGTAAATATAAATTTCAACAAGATAGAGATAGCTTTTTGATACATTTTTTTAACATGCTAATTAAATGATAACTTTTACACAATATAACAGATAAAATACAGCTAATTCATGCCAATGCAATGAGAAATACCCTTTCAGAAAAGGAGTATAAGGAATTACTTTTTGTTCTCTTTAAAATAAAATATTGACCTCTGATAGATAAATGATTTCAGGTTTTAAAATCTATCTGGATTTTAAGCTAAACTTTAATATAAAAAAAATATCTCAGCTTCTTTTGTTTATAGCAATCAATTGTAAGATTCAAATAAGCTAGTTATTTTTTAAATCTCCTCCAAAAGAAATCTCCCTAATTATAAAACAAAACTCCATGTAAAAAAAATTGTCTGACCTGTAATAGGCTTAGTACAGGCAGTACATCTCTTAGAGAAAAGTTCACCAAAGCAATCAGCGCAGTAGGGCTTGTCATCTCTGAAAATTTAGCATTTTGGAACACAGGTTTTCTTTCTTTCTATCTTTCTTTGTTTCTTTTTTTTCTCTGTTCAATTTTATATCGTAATATTCTAAATCTACCTATGTAAATGTCTTTCTATCTATATATCTTTCCTGTCAAATTTTAACTTTTTGCATCTTTGTCTGTCTTTCTTTTGACTGTCTGTCTCTCTATCTTTCTAACTGTCTGTCTAACTAACTACCCAAATCTATGACTTTACCGGCGTTCTATCCATAGACCTTCCTATTTGTCTGTCAATTTATTTACTATTTTGATCTATCTTCCTATCTATCTATCTTCCTTCTGCCATTCTCTCTTCCTATCTATCAATCTTTCCTTCTGTCATTCTCTTCCTATCTATTTATATATATATCTGACTATTTATTTATCTGTCAATTTATCTACCTAGCTTTTGTATTTATGTAACTGTCTCAGTTGCTATCTCATCTATCTTTCTTTGTTCCCTATCTATGTATCTGTACCTGGATATGAATCTCTGTCCCGCCAGAGATTTCTGGCAGTGTGTACAGCTGAAGCACTCTCTGTGCCAGAGATCATTCCTGTAGGTCACACCTCCCTGGGTGATCTATCTATCTATCTAACTATACCTGGATGTAAATCTCTGTCCCGCCAGAGATTTCTGGCAGTGTGTACAGGTGAAGCACTCTCTGTGCCAGGGATCGTTCCTGTAGGTCACACCTCCCTGGGTGATCTATCTATCTATCTAACTATACCTGGATGTAAATCTCTGTCCCGCCAGATATTTCTGGCAGTGTGTACAGGTGAAGCACTCTCTGTGCCAGGGATCATTCCTGTAGGTCACACCTCCCTGGGTGATCTATCTATCTATCTAACTATACCTGGATGTAAATCTCTGTCCCGCCAGAGATTTCTGGCAGTGTGTACAGGTGAAGCACTCTCTGTGCCAGGGATCATTCCTGTAGGTCACACCTCCCTGGGTGATCTATCTATCTATCTATCTAACTATACCTGGATGTAAATCTCTGTCCCGCCAGAGATTTCTGGCAGTGTGTACAGGTGAAGCACTCTCTGTGCCAGGGATCGTTCCTGTAGGTCACACCTCCTTGAGTGATCACCTACAAAAAAAATTTAACGTCATTAGTCAAGATATTTTATGTTTAGTAGTGAAGCTACGATAATATTTGAAATTGTTGGAAACGCTGTGTGGGAAGCGTGAATATCTAAGCTGCTATTCAAGACAGGTGGCTGAAAATGTGATGACGATTCCATGAGTTCCCAGAACTATTAAAAATCTATTGTGCCCAAACTTTTCCCCCAATAATTTTGATCTAGAGAGTGATAATTTTGCTTAGAGGTTTACATCAATTTTTCGTCAATTGTCCTTTCCTTTAAGATGTCGGTTCATGGAAAGAAAACAAAGTCATTCCTAATTAGGACAGAAGTCACTGGAAATTGGTCTAAGGAAGGCTACTTATGTCTTTCATCTAACAAAATCTAACTTAAGGGAGGTGACTTATGTCCTTTGTCTGACAAATTCTTACACTATGAAGGCTGCTTATGTCCTACATGTTGCAAAACTTAGCTTTTCTGTCCTTCACATAGCAAAACCTCACAAAATATATTTTCTATATTTGTCAAAAACCTTTTCTTCAAATTTTTAAACTAAAGTAATTGAAAATGATCACCTTAGTGCACTTGATACACTTGGTGGCGAACTTGTCCTCGTAACACTTTGTGCAGTAGATGTCGTGCTCCTTGGGGATAAAGGACTTCGTGCCTAAACAAGTTTTATAATGCCGTGACAATTTAATGTTTTTATCAAATCTGCTATATTCAGAGAGGTGGAGAGAGGCAATAAACAATAATACAATCACTAAATCTTGAACAGTCTCTCATAAAGGTAAGATTTGACATAAAGGTACACTTGATATAGATTAATTATTCTTACTTTTTACAAAATAGTATTATTATTTAAAATGTATAATTTTGTCAAATGTACCTTTATGTCCAATGGGTTTATGAAAAGTGTAAGTATAATATAAATCTCATCTATTTTCATCTCAGATATTTTTTGTCATAAAAATCTACGAAATTATTTTAAAAATGTACTAACTTACCAATAGGATTCTTGCAAGTGCAGCAGACAAAACACTTCTCATGCCATTGTCTGGTCTTATACTCCATCTTCTTCATACCTAAATATTGATGTATTTATTGATATTTCCACTAACTTTTTAAACAAGGATCCAAAAATCCATAAGTAGTGAAGCACAAAAAATCATGGACGAGAATATGTACAAATATTTGTAACACGACTGCTAAAAATTGATTTATTGTTGTCATATACACAAAAATAAAAAGAGATAGACGACAAATAATTAAGGTATCAGACAGTATCCATGTATTATCAGTTACATGATAAAACAGACAAAAGATATTCAAAGAGACTCTTCCCGATATATATTCAGACTTAAAGATAGATATTCAAAGGGTCATAAATTCAAGAATATATGATTAACTAAAATGACAGACAGAGTTAGGGAAGTACAGTTATAACTATTGAACTATACTGGCGGCTGAACCCCTAGAATATATGGGATTTATAATCAAAGGGATAAAGGTGGCAGAAAAAATCATCTCATGGCTTAAGTCTAAATATAAAATGGCCTAAAACCAACCCAGGACGACCAATGTGAAGTTTCTCTAAAAAAGAAGAACTCAATAAGACAAAAAAGACCTTAAAACTTTATATAAAAGGATTGTAAATTGTAAAAGGACAATTTTGTCTATGAGCAGCACATTAATAACAATTACTGAAAAAAAAAAGTTATTTCTCGCATCGTATTATAAACAGCTCTCCGCGGATATAAAATGTACAATTATAAGATTAAAACTATTTTTTTAGCCCCAAGATGCAGAAGACACTGGTTTTAATCTTATGATTGTACATTTTTTCAGTGTGGCTGAGAACCGGTTCTAATCCACCGGATATCAATCGGTTTAGGGGGAATATATATTACCAGCTCTGAAAACATCGCCACAGCCATCACATCTTGTGGCAAACTGTGCATCATAGCAGGGTCCACAGTAAATTCTAAAAAACAATTATTTAATGGCAGGGTAGTTGTGTTTAGTGCCCTAGGGAAAAGGGGATAAATTTCACAGCTTTTGGCCTACATATTCTATCATAGTAGAGGGAAAGACAAAGGGAAGTGAAAAGAAATTCCTTATAAAAGAGATGGGGTATTTCCTGACATCAATAGAAAAGGTAGGCCAAAAGCAGTGACATCTATCCCCATTTTGCTAGGGCACTAGAGACAGCTACAATAGCAGGTTTTACTAATGAATATAGAATTCATGAATATTGTGATAGGGGGATTTTTTCGTCAATTTAGGTTGCTTATATAGTCCTCAGATATTGGTCAATACGTTCCTCCATGGTGAAGGGAGGAGTTAGGGTAAAGTCATAGGAGGGGGTTGGAGGGTATCGTTATATTATTAGCCAACTAGGAGAAACATAATGTTAGAGTATGCAAGCATCTTTCACAATATCCATGTGTTACATATCCATTTTTATACTGTACTTTTTCATTTAAAGTTTGAAAGAAGTATACCTAAGAATAAAACATGTTTAAGTTCTTAATTCAAAAAATGTAAATTATTTTGTTTGAATTTGGGCAGTCATAAAATATTAGTTGTTTATCATTTGATGATTTCATTCAAATTTTACAGATTTACAACAGTTTAAAGGTTATAAACGAGATTATGTAATACTCATAATAAAAATAATCAACCCGTGAAACATTTTTCAAATACATATATAAAAAACAAATGTTAGGCTTTGAAATCCTTTAGGATTTTGTTTATATTCAATGTTTTCAAACAATATTATTTATTTTTGCAATGATACACCTAATAATATAAATATTAAGAAAAATATGTATTAAATGAGTTATTTAATCTATCGCTCGATCATTTATTACCTTGGGATTTAAATATTCATTCCATTGCAAAAAACGCGATATTCAGTTTGTTTAAATATTCAATTAATTAGGTTTTTTCAAGAATGTCAAGCGTGGGAAAATTTTTAGAATGTGGGAACCATTTAATTTTCATTTAAATGGTACATATGTTTTTCATTTAATTTCATTTTTAGGACCCGTGAGAAAATTTTTTTAACGTGAGAACCATTTAATTTTCATTGAATTTCATTTTTTGGAAGTGTGGGAAAAACGTGAGAAAAAATATGTTTTAGTATAAAGAAATGTTCTATCAGTTTCAAACCTTTTTCATTCGATAGATCATACTGACTTTGGAAAAACTGTCAGACCGATTTTTGAAATTCAATCTGTGAAAAAAGATATTCAAGTTTTAATTTTTTGTTTTGAAAATATTATTTTCATGTATTGACGCCATCTTGGATTATGATAATTTTTTTTTGTTAGAAAATTTTTTTTCTAAAATGTTTTTAAAAAATTAACTTTTTACAATAAAAAAATCTTTGAACTTAAATTGGCCAATAATTCAAAGATTTTTTCTCTTTGATTTGGAAGATTTTTTATGATTTTTATTTTTAATGTCAAATAAAAACACAACAGTGAAAAAAATGAAAATTAAATGAAAAAACGTTTTATGATTTTATTCAAAAAATTATTTGCTAACATCACCTTTTTGTTGCAATAGAATGTTATTTAAGCAAACAAAATTTAGCATAAATGGATATTTAAATCCCTCGGTATTAAATGATGAGCTAACGCTCGATCATTTAATACTCGATCATTTAATACTCATTTATGCTATATTTTGTTTTATTAAATAACATTATATTGCAACAAAAAGGTGATGTTAGCAAATAATTTGTTTGATAAAATACTGAAACGTTTTTTCATTTAATTTCAGTTATTTTATTGTTGTGTTTTTGTTTAACTTAAATATTAAAAAAAAAAAAAAATCTTCCAATTACAATAAAAAAAAAATATTTAAGTTATTGGTCAATTTAAGATTAAAGATTTTTTTTCCTTGTAAAGATTAAATTTTTAAAAAAAATTTAGAAAAAAATCTTCTAACAACAAAAAATTGTCATAATCCAAGATGGCGTCAATACATGTAAAATAATATTTTTAAAGATTGAATATCTTTTTTCACAGATTGAATTTCAAAAATTGGTCTGACAGTTTTTCCAAAGTCGGTAAGATCTATCGGATGGAAAAGGTTTGAAAACGATAGAACATTTCTTTATACAGAAACATATTTTTTCTCCTGTTTTTTCCCACGGTTTCAAAAAATGAAATTCAATGAAAATTAAATGGTTCTCATGGTCTAAAAATTTTCCCACGGGTCAAAAAATTTAAAATTAAATGAAAATTATATGTGCCATTTAATTCAAAAAATTGGTTCTCACGTTCAAAAATTTTTCCCACGTTATCATTTAAATCAAAATTCTTGAAAAAAGCTAAATAAATTGATATTTACTTAAACCAAATTTCGCGTTTTTTGCAATTTTTCAACCAAGGATATTTATTCAACCTTAAAATTGTTAAATATTGTGTAACTGTACAGGTTTGCTAGGCTGCTAAACTACATATACTGCATTTGTTACATACATATACACATATTGTGTACCTGTCTGCCTTGCTGCCAAACTGTTTATCTACCAGAGAACATCTACATTTGTTACAGAGGAAACAGGACTCATGCCAATGCTTCTCTTTGTAGGACAGATCCTTAAAAGTGGAAATTAACAATAAATTAATTTCTATAATAAATCCAAATTCCATTAAAGTTCAGGTATACTCTTAATTTTATTATAGAAGCTTTTGAGGAAAAGCCAGAAATATTTAATTCTAGATTTAAAATGAAATATAAAAAGATTAATATAACAATTATCATAAAAATATTCTTAACAGAAGCATAGATAATGAAATTATAGCTTTAAAATAAAATAAAAATTAATTATAACTTACCTTTGAGTCAATACCAATGATTTTACCACATTCGTCGCAGTTGTTAGCGAAAACATTCTCGTAGCACTTGATACAATATGGATGGTCCTCTCTTAGGACGTACCTAAATATATACAATTGTTACTAAACATATTTTAGTATTGTTTGATATAATATGGATGGTCCTTTCTTAGGACATCATAGACGTCCAAGTTTTTTTTTGGGGGGGGGGGTAAAAGGGTTGGCGAAGCGCGTCGAAATTTTTTTTTACCCCCCCCAAAATTTTTACCCCAGGGGTAAAATTTGCTTGGGGGGGGGGGTATTTTACCCCCCTGAAATCTGATGGCAGGGGTATATTTAGTTTACCCCCCCTGAAATCTGATGGCAGGGGTATATTTAGTTTACCCCCCCCAAAATTTACCCCCGGGGTAAAATTTTTTGGGGGGGTAATTTAAATTTTATGAATTATTTAGTATTAAAAAGGCGCGCGAAGCTTGCAAAAATTTTTTTTATCCAAGATTTTTTATTTTGGTGGGGGTATTTACCCCCCCAAAATTGTTACGGGGGGTAAATACCCCCTCCTAAATTATTGGAGGTGCCCACGGCACCCCCAGGGTAGGGGTAAATTTTAATTTGGGGGGGGGGGGGGGGTAAAACGAAAAAATGTTTTGGGGAGGGTAATCGCCCCATTACCCCCCGTCCCCTTGGACGTCTATGTAGGACATACCATGTATACAGTTGTTACTAAACATATTCTAGTAATATTTTATATAATATGGATGGTCCTCTCTTAGGACATAGTAAGTAAATAAATGCAAACAATAGTTTTTTGGGGATAAATTTGAGATTTTACGCCAAGCTATAAGAACCATTGTGAAAGAACCAAAGTAGGGGATCATTGTTCATTATTTGGTAGGTCTACAGTTCTTTAACTATTCTCCCCTTTATTCTTTAACTTTATTGTCAAATTAATTATAAAACAACATAAACTTTTCCTCCTATCATTGAACTCGATTCTTTGTCGAGGCGTCACATAATTAAGGCTTGACCCAGATTAAGCAAGAAAAAATGAGCACATGCATTTTTGAAAGTGTTTTTTTCTCTGTTTTTGTCTAGATTATGTATTCTTAGAATCAGGAACGAAAGGTTTGACAAAGAATTTTAATTTTATATTGTGTTATTAGACGGGGCCATAACTGACATTTGTTGATATTTATCATAATTTGCATGTTATTTAGTTTGACATAAAGCTGTACCATAATGTAACTTAATTTGAAGAAAGATATACCAACATTCTAATAATATAATTATTACTATGTTCTATACCTTTTCTTACCATTACCACATAATAAAAACGAAATTGAAAATTCACCAATCCAATCCCTTTATCCCTGCTTTTGCCAGACACATGAAAATAGAACATTTACTTTGCAACTCACAATGGTACGTCATTGGTCAAAACAGCTTTTAATTTTTCATATTTTTTTTTTCTTAATTGTGGAATGTTAATTTTATCTAGCGGCATTTATTTCTCTTGGAAGGGTTGGACGGGCATATCAAATTCACTTAAACCCGCCTCTTATATGAAGATTTTCTAAAAAGAAAAGCTCTTAAATCTAATTCTAACCTTTAAAAAAAGGATGGCTACACCAAACCTTAAGCATAACATAGTATAGTGATTAATAAAATGCTTCCAAAAGAAGTCGAAATAGAAAATGATTTTTTTTGGAAAAAGCATAAGGTTGTGTTGTCATACCTCCATCTTTTTAAACTGTAAAAGCTACAGGAGGAGTTATAAGCCTTAAAAGATTTATATTTGTTTGTTTTTCAAAATAACATTTTCCATTCATAATGTTTTCTTTCCATGCAGTGTGAATAACAGAGAGTTAACTGTTTGGAAAAGGTAATATTTCAAAGTTTAAATATACTGAGAAGATAAAACATGTACTAGCCGAAAAAAAATCTTGTTCAAACGTTTATATATTAGAATTAAATTAGCCCATAGACGAGCACAAAGGGGGAGGATGGAATCCTTCCTCTTATATGATAAGGGGGGTTGGTTGATAAATATTCCCCATGCTTACGGGGCTCCTATAACCTTTACTGAACCTAACCAAACAGTAATCATCAAAGATCCTTTTTTTGAATTAGTCTAAACTCCAAATTCTATTTAATTAAGAGTAACCATTAAAAAGCAGGAAGGAAAGGGACAATGATCTGTTTGATAAACTAGTCCCCAATGTTTTTCAATAACATATTCTTGATACTTGGCTTAACAACTTTGGGGACTTTAAATGAATTTCTATTTTTTGATTTATTAAGTTGAGTGTCCAAACGTTTCAACCAATAATTGTAATCTACAAAAGAGGGAATTTTGTGTATAAATTTATCGGCTATTGTCTTATCCTTTTAGATCCCTTGCTAAAATGTATATAAAATATAACTAAATTTCACACTTTAAATCTGATTACATTACTTTCAAAAAAAGATTTTACTGGACATCACATACACACTTCCATCAGCATTAATTAGATTTATAGACAATACCTGTGTCCGGCCAAGCTATCATCACAATGGTGGCAGAACATTGTTTCTATCTCAAAATCTTTCTTCACAGGTGTCTCAGGAAGGGAGGTAAAGGATGTCCTAAAAAATTACATAACTTAATTTCAAATAAAAAACCCATAGTTGCGGATTTATTTCGATTCAGGCGTTATTTTGTTCTATCTGCCTATGAAAAAGTAAACAAACAAGTTATGCTTTTGGTTATTTTGGCAAGATTTTTAAAAAGTGAGTGTTCAAAAATTGATTTATAGCATGATTAGCTAGCTTTGCATTTTATCTATTTGATCATTAAATACAAAGAATTACAATGGACAATTAAATATTGTTTTTAAAAATTAATATCTTTAAAATAATTGGCATTATTTGTAACTTTTGAAACTCTTTCCAATAATTTTTTTTATAATTGTAAATTTTGTTAGTTTGACATTAGCAAAGCATTCGATGAATTTTCCGTTTTTTTAACAATTTTTTTAAACTTAAATTTTTTTTTGTCTAAAGTTAAGGAATATACATATTTAGTGAATATTATCGTTCTACTACTGTTCTTAAGCCTTAAAACTCACACCTCTATGGAATTTACCCGCAACCTACTAGTTTCTTTATTTATATTTATTGAACATTATTTGTTTCTAGAATTGTAATAAAGTTAATTATTAATATTTATGTGAATTTTCTTGTTTTACTCAGAAAATTAATATATGATATGTTTTAATTGTCAACCTTCTTCCATTAGAAATTTCTCCCTCAGAGGAAATAACAGTAGAAGTAGTTTCCATAGTAGTTGTTATCTCAGCTCCTCCATCCTTCTTCACACTCTTGGTAACCTTCTTTACTTTCTTAGTAGTAGCTGCTGCCGATGACATTATGTAATTTGTTGTAGTGTAGGATTAATTAAAACTGACAGGCTCAAATTCAATTGATGCCTTTGAAGTTACTGTAATGAATGCTGTTAGTCCACAAGAGCAGGTGATACTGCTGGAAAGGTGCCTGAATGGCTGGAAGGATGAAAATGGGGGAGAATAACTTAATCCTGTCCTCAGGAAATGGCCTAACCGCAGGTAACCTCTCAATATTTAGTCACAGCCATCATCCTGACTTTCCACAAAAATATCAATTTCAGAGTCCCTATACATATATAGTAGGTAGAATGACCCTTTCCTTAGCCTAATTCTCTTTCCTCCCCCCCTCCCCCAACCTCCAGCCTCTGCCTATATATGAAAATGTCGAAGTATCAGAGTGTGTCCTGTTTAGGGAGTCCCTAAGGCTGTATCCCCTAACCCAAATCCCTTGTATATGTTGCCTTTCCACATATATACAAATTGTTTACACTACATACATATGTGTTCATGCGCTAATGCATTTTGCCAATGTTAAAACTCCTGGTGAGTTTACATTTAAAATTAAATTATTTTTAAAAATTTGGATTTGATTTATTTTCTTAGAAGTTAATTGCATTTGATTTTATTAGTTTTGTGCTGCTAAATTTTTTAAAGAAAAAATGTGTGAAGTTTTATTAAAATTGCAAGGAATTTGCGAAACATCTTTAAAGAAAACTTGCAGAATTGAAAAGGTCAGGATTTGCACACGGTACTCCTATTATGTGATTATTTGCATCATCATAGTGCATACCTGTTAATGTTAATCATCAAGGGCCGTGATTCAGAAATTAAATTAAACTTAAAATTGCCGCATATTTTGATATGGTTTTGGAATGCAATCAAAAGGAAGTCGGTATTACAGGGAAAAAATCCATCACATGGAATTGTTTACCAGAATCATCTTGATAAATGTATATATCAAACAGCCAATCCATTTTTAGATCCCATTTCAAACTTTTAAAATAACTCTAGAAATGAAGAAAAATAACCTATTTCAATGATTGCATAAAAACAATAATAAAATCTACACTTTTTTTGTGCAACTTAGTTGTTCTGCAATAAATTTTGCTTTTGTTGTAATTTTTTTTGTCACAACATCATTTAATCAATTAAAAAGTGAAAAATCTAAGTCAAAATATGTGAAAATCAATTTGCACACGACACATGAATTATCTAACACCCGCCAAGAGTTGACGTCAACCTTCACAAAACTTTGCACACGGAGCCCTTTAGAAAAAGAAAACAGAGAAAAGAGACGGAGGATTTTAATGGAGGACAAGATTATGAGGTCTTTACCAAAAACTCAGAAAATAATAGGTTTGCTATCAATACCTGCCAAATTTTAAAGTAATGGTGTAAGGATACATTTTAATGTAGCTTTAAAAATAAATATTTTCAGGGTTTGGCAGCCGCTAAAGCAAACGCAACTTCATTCAGTTTTTACTTTTAGATATCTGAGCCAGCTACGTTTTCATACTAAAGCTTTTTATGGTGCCTATAAAAGTGACATATAAAATGGTGTCATACTGTCCTACTATTGGTCAATTAAAATGTATACCGACCTGCCATTGGTACTTTTGTCTGTGTATTAGCCTATCATTAGTCATTTGTATTTAATGACGCCACTTTTTTTATGGGCACTATAAATAGCTTCTTTTACAATGATTAAAGTTCCGAGGACAAACGCAGTCCCAAACGTCGGAGTGGACAAACGCAGGAGTGGAAACTTAACCTAACCTATTTTAAACCATTTTCTAGGTTTTTAAATTCCTAACCCCTGCGGGGGGCTTATTTGTATATTCATATCTTAACCTAACCTAACGTGTATAGAAAGACGTGATTAAATTAATATTTTAGCACTCCTGCGTTTGTCCACTCCGACGTTTGGGACTCCTGCGTTTGTCGTGGAACCTGATTAGACACGAAATATTTACAAGAAGCAGCCAGGCTATCATTTTTATTTTGGCGCCGCCAGGAAGCAATTTCTTTAAAGTTGCCAGCTGCTTTAAAAATAAGCAGCTTCTAAGGTATTTTTAGTAAATAATTTACAGCCTTTTTAAAGATAATCCTTGAAAAGGATAGAATAAGAAGATCATAATAAAGATTTAATAACTTTTTTTACATTTTTGTAAGGTCTTTTTTTTTACAAATTTTGTCCTAATAAAATAATATTTTTCCTTTTTGTTGTTCTTAATTTTTTATGACTATTAGTCTAGAAGTTTTTATTTTATGTCGTCATTGTTTGTTATTTTTATTCATTAGAGCATTTAAAAGCAAATTGTCTGATTTACGTAGAATTGAAAAATAAACAAAAGTTAATGTGAATTCAAAAAAAAGGAATTTCCAAGAAAATTGACCATTTAAAGCTTAAATCTCATGGATCTTAAGGGATAAAATTATTGGCTGAAAAGTTTTGAACACTACTTGTTTGGAACTAACAAATAACCTTTTAATAAAAGTACCAAAAGAATTTGATCCATCGAGTAATAGAAGGTAGTTATTATCAAACTTTGTGCACCTGTGTAATTTTTTCCTCCTTGTGAAATACTATACATATATTATGTAAAATTTTATTCCAGCATGGATTTAAAATCGATTGAAATCCACTGTAGAAGAACTGGTTCTAAGCCATACCAAAAAATCATGTATCGTATGATATAATAGACAATTTATTGTAAATAATAGAAAAATAATGATAACATTAATCCCAGTTTTATTAGCCCGAGCCTTCGGCCATTCAGGTCAGCTTATGGAAATTTAAGCCCTTGTATTAAAAACAGAAAAATGTAATTAAACAAAAAACTTTGTAAGGTGCCATGGTCAATCTCTATTTAATGTATCCGGCATGCTAATTGTTGTTTAAGTTTTTATAGTAAAAAGTATTTACATGTTTATATGCATCTAGGAAAAATATAAAACTTTTCCTCCCAAGAATTCAGGAATAAAGGAAAGGTTAATTTTGTGCAACTGAAAATTCATAATAATACAAATTGAGTGATGTATGTGTGTCAAAAAAAAGATACACAGAATAGAGAACACTTCACCAACCATTTGGGCAAAGTTCTCCGAGATAAAATATTGGGAAAACTCTTTTAGAAGGCGATAAAACTAGAAAAATAAAGTGTTAAGAGTTTTTGGTTGAAGCATAAGATCTCTAAAAATAGAGGAACCAATTATATTGTTCTTTTCAGTGTATCTTATATACGATTTGGATTGGTTTTTGAAACATATCGCAACAAATCTACTATAAATTCTGTAGGTTGGTACTTTATTTGGTAAAACAAAACTTCTATACCATGCTATTAATGATTGTAATGTAAAAAATTTTACTTTTTTTTTTGCAAAGCTTTGTTCCATGAAAGCAAAGATATTTCGGGTAGCTTTTCTCCTACTTCTAGCTCCTGGGGGGGGGGGGGGCTCCAACTTAAGGGCCAATTGCCTAACCCTGCGGGGTATTCACCTAACCCAATATAACCTAAAATAACCTATCAAAAGCCATTTTAAAAATACGACGAATCGCCCCTGAAGATTCGTTGCCACGAAAGGGACTATACCCGATATTTCTTCTCAATATGCATATTCCACATCCATGTATTCCTGTAAAGAATTGCACTACCTTGACCTTGGGATTAGATAAACCAGAAACTTTTTTATACAAATAAAAACAAATCTTATTTTATTTATTTATAAAGTTTGGGGAAACTCTATGACATAATCTCAGTAAAAAAGAAATTTATTTACTTTTGTATAGAAGTTGAGTATTTTATATTTAAGGTATACTGTCTAATTGGAATAAAAATTTATACATAGATGAAAGATATAGTACTCTATATACAATTACACAACACCTATTCTACAAAGTCATTCTCAATATATTTAAACTGTAAGGCAATGTAAAAGAAAATTTCTTAATAAAATTATTTTTTTCATAAAACTGGCTTCGCCCTACTAACGAAAGCTTTTCTATAATTAGTGTCTATCCAACATACCAACTGTCGTTAGTCTACGCTTTGTCCTATCGATTTCAAACGTAGTAGGTAAGTTAGGTATAATTAATAAATCGTAGTTATAACTATTGACTGAAAGTCCGTAGGTCAATTTTAATTTATTAATTTTTAAATTCTTTAACAATAATTTATATATAACATAATAGTGTTATCCTTATACATTTAAACGAAGTTTTTGTTTAGACTTAGATATTGTATAAAATCGAATGCATTGTTATTTTATATATGCAACCTTGTTTATCTGGAATTTTATGGATGGCATTATCCTTGTTTTTTTAAAATCTTGCCTAAATACCTTATCTATTAAAACATTAAAAAAGTAAGTTTTCATCCTTTTTAGACGCCCTAGGCAAATGAAACTAAAAGTAAAAATTGTTTTGGAAATTTTGACAGCTTTTATCTATTTCTCGAGTTTAAATAGGTCAATGTCATATAAATAGAAAATAGTTTTGCCAGAAGGGAATGGAATGAATAAGTTTAATAAGTTAACAACTTTTATAGTATGGATTCAAAACCGGTTAGGATCTGCTGGATTAAAACCAGTTCTCAGCCATATTTTTAAATCATTTATAGTATCATATTACAGACAGCTTTCCGCTGATATTGAAAAATTATGAAAATTAATACCAGTTTTGTTAGACCCGAGATGCCGAAGGCTAAAAAACTGGTTTTAGTCAAAAAAAAATTTTGTATGCGAAAAGCGTTCTATAATACGATGCGATAAAAAACTATTCTATTCCACCAAAGCGTACCAGCTGCCACTGGCATAATTTGATACTCTTTATATACCGCCCATTGTCCTATCAATTAATTCCTGAGTTCTAACACATTTTCATTGATAAATCCTTTAGGTAAATAGTAAACAATTTCACTTCTAGGTTAAACTTATTTTGATCAATACTCTTAGAAGATGCTAAGCATCTTAAATATTTTTAATGTTTGTCTGTCTCTCAGCGGGTTAGGTTTAGACGTTGTAATGAGATTTATTCGGCTGCTTTTTGAGAAATTAGTTAAATTTTTCAGTGAATATTTCCCTAACAAATGAGCATCTACCACAAATTTTAATTTGTCCGTATGTCAATTTATTACAGAGAGAGTGCAATGAAAATAAGATTTACTCTTTTGGTATTAACTCTTTATAAACAAAGATTGTTATGTATTATGTATGCCTAATAAATAGCTAAATTTTAAGTTATCTTAGAATAAGCAAAAGTTATTAAAAGTTAAGACAAGCACAACACCTTGTTCATCTCTTATTTAGACATAATTTATCTGATTGTTATGAATATCAATATATACGCATATTGCATAGATAGCAGCTAGGTTAATATACATGATCAGACTTCTAGAAGTGTGTAGTACGGACACAGTTTAGGTTGATGGTAGCTGCGCTACTAAAAGGGCCCTGTGCTTATATTACTATGACGTAACTTAAATATTGATAAGCTAAATAAGTTAAAAAGAAAAACAGGTGGATCCTATCACAAATGTTTAAGCGGTCAAAACATGAATACATCGATAAGCCCTTAGCACTTAGACATTAGAAATGATACATATGTAGTTTCAACGATTCATTTCCTTATATTGTTTCAATAATTTTATATTTATGATTTAAAAAGATATTTATTATAACTTACCTTAAACTTAATGAAAATTAGTGCAGAATTTTGTAAAAAAAGAATAAGCAAATCATAAATTACATCCTATCAAAAAAAACAACGATAAAAAATTACAAAATAAGATGTTTTTGAATATAATAATTCTACCTGTGATATTGGGTATAATCACTGCTTCTAGAATGACCGCAATCTAACTATAGCTGACTAAAAACACACACTCACATACATACATGGATAGATTCTGAATATTTCAAATGAAAGGGAGGAAGGGGGGGGGGAGACAGGTGGGCTTACAAGATAAGGAGGTTTGCTAAAGTTAGGGGATAATTTTAGGAGGATTTTTGAGTATGTTCAGATGCTATATGTCTTTTCTAAATTGAATACACACATACACACACTCACACACACACACACACACACACACATACACAAAATTTATTTTGAATTAAAGAATTTTTTCAACCCTTGCATGATATTTTTTCCACCCTCCCTTAGATTAGAATTACTTAGATTCTAATTCAAATTACGATTTAAGATAGGCTATAGATATTTCAATATATACTCTAAAAAAGATCTATTAATTTTAAAAATCTGTACACTTATGTTAAAGAAAATAGAATATGTTATTCTAACATTGAAAATGTGTTAAAACAATTTATTTTCTATTCTGCTTCTTATTTAAATATAAATTTACAAAATTAAAAAGAATGATCACTAAAACCAAAAAAAAATTGTCGTATTTTTAATAAAAATTAAATGTAATAGACAATTGACATATGCATTAATTTCTTTAATCTCTAAAACTGTAGATATTTATTATTAAACAATGAATTTAAATAAAACAAGGATGACAACAACCATAAAAGCGAAGCTCTGAAATGTAAGGACAAACGGACATTAAGACTTGTATAATGTCAGAACTGAATAATCAGAATGCGAATGTATAAGAGTCAAAGCAAAATTGTAAGTAAATTTGTTGAAAAACTGCTTGATACAGGATAATGATTATGGACATACTTACATTTTTAGGACTTGATTATAGAGTTGCTTCGCTTTTAATATTGTACTTTGTTGTCCTAGGAATCAGTATACCAAAAATCAGACCAATCGTATAATTAGGTCACATACAAATTTGTTGTTAAAAATGTAAAAAAATCAACATGTTTAAAATGGACGTACGGACATTCTGGTAATGATTATAGAGTTGCTACGCTTTCTAACTCGTACCTAACTATTACAGGAATCACCATGCAAAATTTGAAATCGATAGGACAATTATAACATGCCTAAATTAACGAAAAAAGCTATTTAAAAAAGTAAAAAAATCAGCATGTTTAAAATGGACGTACGGACATTTTGGTAATGATTAAAGAGTTGCTACGCTTTCTAAATCGTACCTAACTATTACAGGAATCACCATGCAAAATTTGAAATCGATAGGACAATTATAACATGCCTAAATTAACGAAAAAAGCTATTTAATAAAGTAAAAAAATCAACATATTCAAAATGGACGTACGGACATTTTGGTAATGATTATAGAGTTGCTACGCTTTCTAAATCGTACCCAACTACTAAAGGAATCACCATGCAAAATTTGAAATCGATAGGACAATTCTAACATGTATAAATTAACGAAAAAAGCTATCCGTTACGGACGGACGGACGGACCGACCCTAATTATAGAAAAGCTTCGCTTTTAAAAATCTGTTGTCATAGCTTAATCAAATACTTTGTTACCTATTTAAATGATTATGGATAATAAAGTTAAACAAGGACAATAATTTTTATGAATGGTAATTCGATTTAGAAACACTTGCTGATGCCCTTATATTCTATAATGATAATGGAGGTAAGGGATTGAATCCCATATCCTACAGAAAATAAAACACATAAAGGGGAGTTATTTTTATGAGTTATTAGACCAATCTAAAGATTCCCTGAGAGATAAACCTAATCGGTCTATTTGTTATTTAGATCTTGTGGTATTAATGAACAGATTTTCTTAACTTTTTTTTACATATGAAGGCCAGTCTTAAATAGTTTATATAATTGATTTAGAGAGGTCTTGAATTTGAAGAGTAGCTGCACTCCGATAAAGTAGCAGACAGAGAAACAGCTCCGAGAGAGAGAAAGAGAGAGGGAGAGAAAGAGAGAAAGGAGGGTGAGGGTGAGAGAGAAAAAGAGGAAAGAAAGGGAGAGAGAGAGAGGGAAAAATCACTTTCGTTTTGCACACGGCACTAAGTTGTGTATGTGTAAGAAGGACATATGAAATACATCGTGTGCAGAGTCCAATATAATATATACTATGTACCCCATATATACATTGGAGTAAAGCTATTCTATCATTCACTGTTCAAATAGCTTTGTATTTTTTCAACCCTTTTTTTATCATGACTTTGAGTGCAACAAGTCTTTATTTTTTTCTGCCTTTAGTTGTAATCTAGGTAATCTTTTTTTATTGTTCTAAAGCATTAGATTTCAATAACTACAGAAATAAGGAAGCTTTTTAAACAATAGTTTAAGGCTACTTTATTTTTGATTTAAGCCTATGGATACTTCAGTCCCTAAATACTAGAGGCATATCCGCTAGTATACAATGAAATTCTGCATAAAACAGAAACTAATATATACATAATTATCATTTGGATAACAGCTACTACATAACTAACTATGTCTCGGCTCTTTAATTTTCTCTTATTATTTTGTTATTGCTCTCTATTAGTTCTCTAAAAAGTGATTAAATTAAATCTAATTATATTTACTTTCTCAATTCTGTTTAGTTCATGGATATTACCTTACTTGTTTTTACAGCTTCTAAACTCATTTTTAACATATTTTCATTATCATTGTGTATAGGGGCAGTCCAAACAAAATAACAAATAAACAAACAAACAAAAACTAACACTTGCAGTTTAGAAAAAACCCTTTTACTGAAAGATAAGTCAATAAAAATAATCAATTTCTTTTGAGATAACAAATGTTATTTTTGTCTAAGACATTTGTACATTGCTAGAAGCGAAGCTTCTCTATATAACTCCCTTTTTCTGTCTGTACGTTCTAAGGAGGAACTGTAATTATTTCGGCTACTATTAGACTGCTGATTTTTTAAAGAACTTTTTGCATTGAGCATCTACTCTGTAACACACTTGGTCTGTCTGTTTTGTGTATTCATCAAGTTACTATAATAGAGTCATTGCTGAATGTTAACCAGAAAATTCCTTTCAGACATGCTGATTTTATGCTTTTTTGGCAACAAATTTTTGTATAATATTCATCTGATTTTTTTTGAATAATGGTTCCTATTACCACAAGGTACAACGTCTCTATAATCAAGTCCTAAAAATGTAAGGATGTCCTTAAACAGTATCCTGTATTTAGAAGTTTTTCAACACATTACTTACAAATTTGTTTAGACTTAATTTAATATTCTGCTTATTAAGTTCTGACACTCTACAAGAGTTAATGTTCGTTTGTCCTACCGTTTTAGGAGTTCGCTTTAATGGATGTTGTCATCCATGTTTAATTTTATTTATGAGCCTCATCAATTATAAAAAAAAGGAACGGTTTGTTATCATCGAAAAGTGAACACTTGTATAGTAGTTTCACTGCTATATACTTATTTTGATAAAAAAATCACATAGATATCTTTAAGTAGTATATTTGAAGTTTAATTAATTAATATAGATATAAATTTAACAATGATTAGCTTTTTAAAATGGCATTTAGATTATTGCAAATAGTTTCTTTGGATCATGTAAAAAAGTCACAGTATCCCATAAAAATACCCACATAAAAAGATTTTGAAAGCGTCCTATACGACCAAACGACTGGCAGCTTGATTATGGGAACTAGCTCATAAAGGCATATTAGAAACTGAATAAGAAAAAAATTAATTTATGTACAATTACCGCGCGGCTAGAGTAAATCCCCATTATATGTATAAATGTACATTTCTCCCAGAATTCTTAAGCATTGTTAAGCCGGTTTCAATGAAGCTGTACGGCCGGTCGTTTGTTTGTGTGCCACTGTAATTTATGATAAATTCTGCAATTTTTTTTACATGATCCAATTCTGTTATAAATGACAACAATTGTACACGACAAATTATACAGAATAGAATTTACTTTTTATTAATAATATAACAAGGACACTATCTTCACATGTAGCGTAGCAAAAACAAAACACTTACAAAATATTGAAAGTATTAAGGGAAAAAAACAAGAAAGATAATAGAAGGTTGGTCAGACATATCCTAGAAAAAGAGTAGCTGTGCTATTTAGAATATACTTTTTTTTAACAATGCTATTTAAAATCAAAGAAATTAAACACATTATGAAATTTTTAATTAAAACTTTACATTTTATAAATTAGCTTTAAGAATACTATTTTTAGCTTTAAAAGCTTCAAAAACCATACTCTTTAGTATAATTATGAAAATACAAAAAAAAACATATTTCAAAACAAGAAAAAATGAATTTTTATGTATTACAAGTCATATTTTGGATTTTAAATCCTCAATGTTTAACTAATAAGGGAAAAAGAATTTTAATAAGTAAAACAAGATTTTCTCAGCTTTATTGAAAAATAGTGTGTGAATGTTTTCTCTTGTTATGTGCTATTTTTACCCTTGTTTAAACCATTATTTTCTTTTCAATTTCAACGATGATTCACTGAGTATTCATATTTCACATGATTGTTTAGAAATTTTTTATATAGTTTTTTTTTCATTCTTAAGTATTTCCATTGAAACCGCTATGGATTGAATTCATCTCAACTGTACTTGCACCTGTATTGTCCCCCTGAAAAATAATAGTTATTTCTCGCATCGTATTATAAACGGCTTTCCGCGGATATAGAATGTACAATTAAAAGATTAAAAGCCGGTGCCTTCGGAACCTCGGAGCTAAAAAAATGGTTTTAATCTTTTGATTGTATATTTTTATTTTCGTAGAAAGCTGGATATAATACGATGCTAGACATAGTTTTTTCGTATGGATTGGAACCGGTTCCTATCCACCGGATTCGAATGAATTCGAGAGAAAAAAATTAAAATATACATTCTATCAAAAACGGTTGACATTTTTTTCGATTTATAATATCAAAGAGTTATTTACAGCTTTTTATAAAAGTGGTTTTGGCTGACATGATATCCACAATCACATGCTAGTTTTAGGATAAACATTTCACTCTACATTGTTTTGACATAAAAATAACACTTTTTGACATGGTTCTCAATATTAGTGAAGCCTTTTAATAGCTCCCAGGACAGTGTTGGCTATTTAACTTTAAGATTTAGTCTTAGAATAATTTTGGGATATTTTACACTCTCTTCCACCTAGAGCCTCTTGATGATAGGGGAGCAGTTGCTTGCTTTTCAAAAAGAATGTTTTTTTTTTATATATCTCATCTCATATTTGATGCGGACGGACAACTTTTATTTATAGTTATTTGTAAATTTCAATGGAGAATTTAAAAATATAATTACCTTATATCCTGAGTTGTTAAACATATATTCATTACTTGACTCATTCCCCCCGCCACCTGTTGTACCATTCTTGTTTTTCGTCTCTTTTGGGGGTTTATTCATCGTCACTGTATATGTAATATTCTGATGCATATAAAAATACAACAAAATAAGGAATGCCACAATGGCAAATGTAAAAACAACTGCTAGGGCCACCATGACCCTGTAGTAATAGCTGCTGTCCTCCTCCTCCATGGTCTTGCCCTCCTCTGCTGTGCTCGGTTGAGCGGTTAACTCGCTCAGGTCATTAGTATCGGTCAGGTAGAGGTGGGGAGTTCTAAACTCGGCCACGTTGGACTTCAGCTTCTTTCCGTTCCTGAGGTAGGCTTCTATCCACAACTAAAATGATTAATTAAATTAATAAACGCACAACAACTCATATTTGGTTAGATCTCTCATTTAATTATAAGATGGTTAATTTGTCATCAAATAATTAAAATCGGTCAATTACCTAAGAAACTATAGTTTTTATGTGATTAGACAAACTCGGTTTGGTTATAGAGAAGTGTAACAAAATATTGGCATACTCTGCTTTACCTGACAACATATTGGTATGAAATGCTTTACTTGACGAAATTTTTGCATGCTCTTCTTTACGTGTACCATAGCATGTACTGCTTAACGTGATCCCTTATTTTTGTTACCTTATATGTAGTATTAGGATTAAGTGAGGTGATATTGATCTGGGGAGAAGAGAATGAATCTGATATTTTAAACAGAGAGATTTCATCTTGGATTGAGTTGGGTATCTCAGCGTAGTATATTATTCTAAAATAAAAAAGGTAAGTTTTTTTCCAACTCTTTATTGGATATGAACCTAATAAATAGCATTAAACTAGGCAAGGACTAATATTTATCTAAAATTTTAAACTTCTATAATGGCCTTTTCGAGATCATATTGCAAATAAACACATGGCCAAATATTGAACATGGCGGTATTGAAGTTTAATTTTTTACAGCTCAACCAGAATCGTGCTAAATAAAGGTGTTTCATCCCGTTAAAATTTCCCCCATTGAAAAACCATGTTCAAGCCACTGATCTTAATACTTTTTCTATGATTTATTAAATTCGGAATGGGTGAACTAATAAATACTTGGCGGGGACCTATGTTAAGATTACCATAAAAAAAACATTTAGGGAGAAAATTTATATTTCAAATAATTTCATAACAAGAATTTCACTTCCTTTAAAATTTACCTGAAAATGCTGACATATTTCTGTTCCGGGGCTGGTGGCCCCACCCATCTGATAACAGCACTATAATCATCAACTCCTACCAATTCAACCTAAAACAATTTAAAATGTGTATACAGGGACATCCAAGCTTTTTATTTTGACGGGGGTAAAATGATGGGTTTTAACGGATTAAGGCATTTTTTAAAAATCTGAGGGAGGTTAAATGAAGGGTTTCAAAGTTTACCCCCACCCTTTGACGTCTATGGTGTATATAACAATGAGCCTAATTCTATAAAATTTTCAAGGCTAGCATAGGAGTTAAGGTATAGTTAGCCATAAATATTAAAAAAATATGCAAAACTCCTAGGCAAACTTGAAAAATTCAAAGGATCTTGCCTAATATGAGTAAAGTGATTATTTCAATAAAAGTAAATTAAATTTTTGTGAAAAAAATCTATAAATATTATAGGGATATAAAATAAAATATAATAAGGAGCATCTATTGTCAAAGAATCCCATTTTCACATTTCTCCTCCAATGTAGGGCAAAAATCTAAAATATTTCAAGCAAATTATGTAAATCTTTACCTTTAGATCAAATTCAAATTCATCAACATAAGGTTGTGTTCTGAACATAAGTTTTCTATCAGAATACATCTCCCTTACAGCTCCTTGTACCTACATAAATACATACAACGTTACTGTAGAGAAGTTTTGAAGTGGGATGTTTGATTTGCAATATCTGATTGAAACCCTATAGATTATACTGTATTAAACTTTAAAATTGAACCTCCATTTTTCAATTATTTGTTTTTTAAAGTAACGATTCCTTGGACAATTATGAACGATTGTATGAGATAACATATATTTATTACACCTCTTAAAGATGATTTAATAATATCAAAATATACAATAATACATACACTACAGAGTACTTCAATAGAATAATAATTATATACCTATTTGAAAACTATTTTATAGTTTGAATATATCGAGGCTTCTATATACTTGTTAATACCTGTACAACATCTAAATTGACTTCATACTGAGTGTCTGGCTTCAGATTATTAAGTTGGTGGTAGGTGGTGTCACGGTGCAAGATTGGGGAGGTCTGGGGAACCTAAACAAATAAAATCATCATCAAACGCTTTTCTTATATCTAAGGAACATAAATAATTTAATAGTTGCATGTGTTCATTGACTAAACTCTTTGAGAAAATTATATCCATTAGTCCAAACACATCATTATTAAACACTTGTCCCATGTCTAAAGTACATAAATTAATTACTTGTTGATTGTAAAAATAATCCGACTCATAATATCTTCAATAGTTAGCTTCACCATCAAACACTTTTCTTATGTCAAAATAACATTAATTGGTTTTAATATTGATTTTATCCTTAATTGATAGATAGATATGTATTTCAACATAAGCATCATTACTAATCTGGTTCTTAGTGTCCTATCCCTGCAGGGCCTTCCTGCTCCTTGTTTAACCTAACCAAACCTAATATACCTGTGAAACAAGATTGCCATTTCTGAGAACCCAATATTGGAGCTGTACTCCATCCACAAATACTTTTTCTTCTACAGCAAAGTGTCTCCATTCAATCATGGCAGCTGAATGGGTAACCTAGAAATTAAATAGATATAAAGAAAGTCCCTTAATCGTACCAAAATTGCAGAAAAAATCCACATTATTGGTTATAAATTGTACAAATATTGATATTTCATTTCATACATATAAAGTGAAGTTTCTCAGGATAAAGCCCATTAAAAGCAAAGCATTTGGAAGTTAATGATAGCGTAGATAAATAGCTTTAAACTGTTAAAAAAGATTAGTG
The DNA here is from genome assembly GCF_053477335.1 of Acartia tonsa. Taxonomy (NCBI): domain Eukaryota; kingdom Metazoa; phylum Arthropoda; class Copepoda; order Calanoida; family Acartiidae; genus Acartia; species Acartia tonsa. The sequence goes on from NC_137266.1 coordinate 20,206,399, forward strand.
AAATGAATATAAATAACATAAATAATGGATTTAGAATATACGTGGATATCAGGGAGTAGGGGAGGGGACAATGGGCAATTAATTCAATTTAAGAGCGTTCGCTGAAAAGCAATGAAAACCAGATTTATCAAGAAAATATTACCAAAATTGTAAAGGAATCATGGTAACCTAATTTAGAACAAAATTAGTTCTAAGAAAAAAATCATTTACTTGAAAATTAAATTATCAATACATCACAATGTAGTAAACATTCTGTAATTAATCACTAGAAAAATCTTGTTTAGAACTACTTCAACCATTCTCATATATTTTTAACTGACACATAAATTCAAGCGGTTCTTAGAAAGTTTAATACAAAAATATCACAGTAGAGTTTCCATACATGAAATAACATTTTCTTGGGAAAAAATATTTGTTAAAACATTAATAACAAATTTTTCTGTCTGCATATTCAAAACTAGCTCAGCTAGTTAGCAGGGCATTGATGCGCAAGTACCCAAAGTCAGTCAAAATCTGCTGTATTCGTGCACATTCCCTTTAAGCCAGTACCCAAAGTCTGAAACTCCTAAAAATTGAATATTCGATCCATTGTCCCCTCCCTTACTCCCTGCGTGGATATTATGACAGGGAATATTTGTCAATTTAGGTTGTTAACATTGATATCCTTTATTTGTCAGTTTGTTTATCCAGTAGCTAGCAGAAGAGGGGATGGGATAAAGGTGGTGGTTGGGGGGGGGGGGGGGAGTAACTGTTAATCAAGCCAGCTACGATTTTCACTTTATTAGAATACATGCTAATCTGGTGTAATATGAAAGTTATAATAAATCCATTCATAAATCACACGACCCTGATGATAAAAATATTGAAATAAAACGCATGTTATCCCAGGTCTTGTGCACATCTAGTACCTGGCTAATCTTAGCTATCTAGCTATCTAGTATTACCTGGCTGGCATTAAGCTCCATGTTCAGATAGACAGTCTCTATCTCAGGTTCAATAACCTCTGCGGGTGTTCTCACAGGCTTTATATCATCAAGAATTAGCCTGAAGAATAAAAAAAATTATTTTTAAAAAGAATTATAGAAAATTTAAGATTAAAGAAAACATTATATTATGCAAAGAAAACGTATTATGAAGTAAATTTTGTTTTGTTTTTGAGCCAAGATATAGCTAAACACTGAACCGATAAAGTTCTTCATTTAAAGGAAGCTTAACATTGGTCTTGGGATGGTTTTAGGCTATTATCATTATTTCATTTAGGGTGGTTTTAGTCTAATTTCTGTCCCATCAATTCACCAAAAAATGCCAAGCTCCTAAATGTTTTGGGAGCATATACTAGTGCAATAAAAGCACAGATTTAGTCGAGAAACACCAAATAATTGTAAAATCAATTTTAAATTGAACCATTTTCAATAATATTTAACCTGACTTGAAAACACAAAATAAATGAGATTTAAATCCCTACCTGTCCTCACACTCCTGTACAAAAGCCGCAGGTCTGATGAAGTACTGTGTATCTGCTGGTACAGGTCCAAATACTTTGTCCACAGGACCGGCTACAAACTTGCCACCGGACACGTCAAACTTGAATCTGGGCCAAGCCGAATGATCCTGAAAATAGACAATTGCAAGTTTTATTTTGAAGTAATGACAATTGGCAATGGCTGATAAATGTATGTACATCCTCTTCTGAAGATACAATTAGTGTTATAACGTTTGGACACTTATCTTAATGAAACAACAAATCAATATTCAATAAAAGTCCCCAAAGTTGTTAAGCCAGCGAGCAAGAAAACGTGTTATATAACTTTGGAGACTAGTGTAATAAACAGCCTAATATTCCATCCCCTCCCTGCCCGTTTGAGACATTTCATAGACTATAGAAAGGGTTAAATAACTGTATGTTTCCATCCCAAAGACCTTTAACCGACTCTCGATTGGGTCTTTGAAAATCAACCAATAGTGTCGGAAAAATTAACAGGGGGCAGGTAGTTATCTGTATATACATCTATACTATGATGTATAGACTAACAGGTTTTAAAAAGGAATACGTTAAAGAAATTGATAAAAAAAAACTTACTGGGAATTTATGGGGAAATCCAGTAAGAAAAAAAAGAGTACCAAAAATGTCATGAATTTACAAGGCATACTAACAACCATTTGTTAAATCTCTATGTATAAAAATACCTGGCTCCCAGAAAATCCTGCACTGTATTGAATTTGCAGATATCCTGCATAACCTTCCATCTCTGGTGGTAAGTGAAACCTGAAGTATCAAAGCATTATATTTTAAGAATCTTTGGACAAAATAATATTTAATTTTGGGGGGAAAAAATTCTATTTACCTATCCCTTCTTATTTTCAATCACGGCATTAGCGTTATTGGAGACGTGTCTTAGAAGTTAGAGTCTAATTTTTAAGACTATTATTATTGGTTTCTAGGCTTGATTTTTCCCTGCATATTTAATCAATATGATTGGGAAATTCAAAAATATTTATTATGTATGTCTGTCCACCTGTCAAGTTAATTAACAAAGCTATGAACATTTTATGAAATAATAAACAAAAAGAAAATTTTTCCGTGTTTTAAAAATTATATCTTATTTTAGTTGTAATTATATATACCCAAATACTTTTTAAAACCTTTAAAAAATACCTAAAATAGTTTTTTACCGACTTTTAAAATAAAATTAATAAAATCATCTAAAGCTACAGTAATTTTAGCGGAAAAATTTATAACTAATATCACATGGTTAAATTTAACCCTTTAAGGAAGGTTTAAATACTCATGTTAAATATAAGCAGTGTCAATAGCGTCATGGTAACTTGTCAGATTTTTGTCGGTTCCTTTTATGGATCAAACCACGTCATAGGTTAAAATTTTACTTTGCTGCTATGCCAGGTGCGTAACATTTATATTATTAACTAGAAAGGGGTACCAAAAATTGAACTCATTTTGCATGCAAGTTTTCCACCCTCTCCCTTAAGTCTATATATTCTCCCTACCTGTTGAAATTTTGGACTAAGACCAAATTGTATCAAAAATGATCCATGTTACGTCATAAAACAGAGGGAGATGAGAGGAAAAGTGGGAAAGAAAACCAATAAAAAAGATATGGATATGGATATCCATCCCTCATTTTTATGACGTCACATGGATCATTTTTGACACAATTTGGTCTTCGTCAAAATTTTGTAACCCCCCCCCCCCGAAAAATTTTTTTGGACGTCATTGGAGGGAATTCCTTGACCTGAAATTAAAATAAAATGGTTTTCTTATTTACCTGATAGATATATGGGTGGCATTGACAGGATTGAGGATGGAGGGTTCCAATTTTTGTGGTAAAATTGTACAGTCCATGGAATCTCTGCAGTCCCACATCTCACAACATGGCCTCTCCTTCTCTGGCACCTGACAATTACAAATTATTTATCTATTTTACTTAGTGGCGTGCACAGGATTTTGTTTGGCGTTGAATAAAGGCAGTAAGAGGGGTGTCAGTTTAATGCATGGGGGCTGGATACTGATACGCTCCTCTAAGAACCAATTGTTATACATAATCAACATACTCAAAAGTCAAAAAGGCATACTTTGATGCAAAAACACGCAACTTTTTTTCCACATCACCTAAATTAAAGGCGAGTATGTTTTTTTTTTAATCTGACATTCTCTTAGCTGTAACATGGGGGGTGGAGACCATAAGGTAAAATTACCTCCACACTATAATTCATTTCCCCCTAATCTGCGAAAAAATACAAAATCTCACTTTTCAGTCTAAGGCAACTGATAATTTGTAATCCTAATTGAAAAGTAACTTTCATAATTTACAGAGGCGTGCAGAGGGGAGGTGTGTCTACCACCCTGTCCATCCAACCCCACTCCTTTACACCTTTCTGATACACCCCCTTATACAGTCTGATTCTTATTAGCCCTAGCTGCGGCCAAATCCCTATGAAATTGATAATGTTACCTTGATTGCTCTTGAGGCCTCGCACGGAAGCCATTTTGGTGGTGTAGACGATAATGGGTTACAAGCATCCTAAATATAAATTATAGCCTTATAATCATCATAATTTTGTAAACCAATTTGGTTCTTCTTAAAAGTTAAGCATATTACAGATCCAGGAAAGGTTTGGGGGATTGTACATTCACCCTCCCAAGAAAAGTCCCCCCAAAAGATTTTTTTCTTCGACTTTTTCTTTTTGAAATTAAAACTGTAAGAAGGTCGACTTCCAACCGCTCAGTGACCCTAGAGGCCTCTAATGTCAAAGTTGCTAGTAATAAATAATCTATAATTTAAAATTCTATGCTAATTAACAAGTATACTGAAAAGAAAGTGTAGGAGGGTCGTAATACCCTAATTTAAAATGATAAATATATCCCTGAAAATGGTGTTATAAGGGACAACAAAAGCATTTTCTACCAAATTTATCGGAAGATAAGGACATATAATTGAAAAACTGACATGAATATCACTTTATATAAGTTGCAAGATATTAATAATGAAGGATATAAAGGGATGGGTCAATTGACGATTAATTGATCTACCTTCAATTATAAAGTTAAAATTCTTGATGGAAAAGTTTGGACATCCATATTTAAGATTCAATGTAGAATTCCAAAGTTTTTTTTTAACTAGCGAATAAAAGAAGGATTATATAATCTTTGGGGGTTCTCAGTATAATTTTATTCCTTTGTCCCATCCAACCCTGGCATGAAATGCACTTACTGTTATGGAGGGAGAGGACATTGGATTTTAAATTACACTGGTACCCAACGTTTTATAACTACGTTTCTTGATAGTTGACTCAATAACTTATGGTCTTTGAATGAATTTTGATGGATTGTTTTCAAATTAGTTCCTTCTAAACTTATTAACTAATAATTTTAATCTATAAAAGAGGTAATTTTGTCTGTTGTAATTGAGGGTGCACATACATTTTTCTTCCAATGTCTTATCCCTTAAGATCCCTGCTTGCTATGGACATAAAAAATGACCAGATTATAATTTATTGAGTAAAAGAACCAATTTACTGCACAAATGATGCATAAAAAACAGCTTTTTAACCAGGCACATTCACAGGTTTTTTAGGGGAGTAAATTATGAATGTTTTGGGGGTAAAGGAGGAGGGTTTTGTGGGGTGGGGTTAGAAATATTTAGCTCTTTGAGATATGTTCCAAAAATATGTGGTCCTTATAAAAATAATACAACTTTTTTCATTATACTTAGAAAATGATAAAAATATTTTATTGTTTTTACCACAAATATATTTTTATAGTTATGCTTGAGCGATCATAAAAAGTAAAATTTATTTTTAATGTGCATATACATTTATTTATACATAGTACGAGAGAAATATAATAATTAGTTATGTTGAGGGATGGATATTACAATGGCTTAAAAATGATCTACATCAATGTCTTTCCCTTAAAATCTGCTTAAAATTAACCTTCGAATAATTCGATAAATTTTAAACAAGAAAATGATAGGATGATTACTTTCATTACTATATCCCTGTATCAATGGTAAAATTATACCATGATTTTGTACAGTATTATTTCAAAATTATTATTATGACCCTCATACTGTACACAATAAATCTCATACGTCTGACCCCCTTCATTGCATACCATTTGTTTATAGGTCCTTAATTCATAATTGGAAAAGATGTTTATTCTACTCTTATGTAAAACTAAGCAATTAGAACATAATTTTAAGACACACAGAAAACTGTCCCGAATTTGTATTAATTTTGAGGAACAAGACTCCAGTGACGTCATATTTTTCTTTCCCGAAAAAGGGAAGGGGGGAAGAAAATCTCTTCAAAAGAGATGGGGAAAACCCCCTTTTCTTCCATCTCTTTTTCTCCCCCCCTTCCCTTTTTTTCTTTCCCCCTTCCCTTTTTCGTGAAAGAAAAATATGACGTAACTGGAGTCTTGTTCCTCAAAATTAATGCAAATTCGGGACAGTTTTCTGTGTGTCTAATTTTAAAGTCTCCGTTATCATGAGGGGGAAGGAATATTGGAATGAAACTTGCACTGGAATTAAAATCTTATATTTTAACTTAAAAGCTTTGGGTACTTTTATTAAATTTAAATGTAGAAGTGTGCAAACTTTTCAACCAATAATATCAATAGTTACCTGGCACTGAACAGTTGAGTCTTCACAGTAGCATCTCTGTTCACAGCCGGTCAAACTCATCGGGATGTTCTCAAAGTTAGGGAAGCTCTCATTCTGTCCAAGCAATCACAGTTTAATCATTTTGCAGATTTATTTAATTTTCTTCGAATATTTTTCAATGATATTATTTTATTGATCAAAAATTCACTTTTAAATCAATAGTTTTCTACAATTACCAATTGCGAATATTTCTCTATTTTGGGTCGGTCTTTTCTGTTCGTCCATAACGGATAGCACTTATCGTTAATGCTTGTTTGTCTGACCACAAAATTCGAATTTTATCATCCTTGTTTTCTTTAAAAACTTGGCTTAAAAAGGAACTTGAGTAACTATTATCAATTTTGGCATATGAAAAATTTCTATTCGCGGTTTTTTATCGTCATTAAATTGAATTACAAAATTTGCAACGCTGGCATTGTGTTGTTTATTCAATGCAACTATTTAGAAAAGCATTGAAAGGCGAAGTAACAAGCAATCACAATTGACATTATATTATTTAAAAATTCGGTAATTTACAGAATATTATTATTATTTTTGCTTATGTATTTGAAGGCGATTCCTATTGAGAATGTGGTTTTACCTCCCCCATAATAGTTATAAACCACCACTGTAAAGGAGTAAAAATCTCTTGATACAGTCAGACAAATATACAGACACACATACACATATCCTGTTACTTATATAAAGATAAAATAAACTATATATTTATTTCACTTCTTAGAAGAATATATTTCCTAATTTTTGTTTGTTTTTTAGGCAATCTTGTTTGAACACCAAAGCGTTTGGACATTAAATACTAGAAGGTATGGCTATTAGGATAACAGCCAAAGCTAACACCAATGTTTTTCTTTCAAAACGGATAACTTAATAGTACAGAAAAGGAGCTAGTTTAAAAAAAAAAGCTTTAAGAAAATTTGTAAAATTAAGATTTCAAAAAGTTCATTCAAGGCCTATTTTAAAGAACTGTAACGAATCAAATTGATGAAAAATATTTATAGGCTATTAAGTGTCTATTTTTAGGTAACTTTGAATGAACACTAGAACTTAGGCTAACATCTTAGCCTTCACGTTGCATTAGCAGAAATAGGAAAAATCCTTTAAATATATAAAAAAAAGAGTTATAATATCCTTAAGAAAGTTACCAATGATTTTTTTTTCATTTTATAAGTGACATAAATAATTTTTTTCGATGGCTATACCACTAGGTTAAAGAGCTTTTTTCCTTTTCCTTCAATTGTGGCCTAAATGACAATGCCGTTTTCAGGATATAGATGGTCAAACAAACAAAAATATATATAAATTTGAGGCTACTTTAGTACCCTGGAAAAAGCAAAAAAGACAAAAATTTACACCATCATTTGCTTAATAATTTTCCTGTTAAAAAATATAAGGGAAAAACAAGCTATAATGGTGGGTAATAGGATTGCTTGGGTTTGCATGTAAATTGAAAAGAAGGTGTCCTAATCTAACCTGTCCTAAAGTAATAAATAAACGAACCCCCCCCCCCCCCCCCTATTTATTTTTTAAAGGTTTGAAGGAGGGGTTTGCTGCACTCGACTTAAAGGAAACCACCAAAATTCAAGTAAGTTGGTAACAATATCCATAATAATCCAAAAAAAAAAGTACGCCAAAAGATTTTTATAAAAAGAACTTAAAGATAAATGTTGCTCTAATTATTGTGCAATAATAATTATAACTTAGTAACACCTAGCATAATTTTAGTCAAGAAAAAAGGTAATTTATTAAAAATAAAGCTTCTCTAAAAGCCAACCCAAATTAGTATACTTGAAAATCATATTTAAGATTTTTTTTGTAGCCCTCGAATTTTGTTAACCATCAATTGGAAAACTATAAGGAAGATTTTAAAATCTAATGGGGGAAATATAAATCACTTAAAACATCCGTCTTTCCAGAAGAATATTTAATTTCTAAAAATTTTTAGGGGCTGCTAAATAAATTAAAATTTTGAAATTTGATATTCTCAGTCCCTTTGTACGTCCATGTGTTTTCAAGATTTTTGTTTTTATGTGTTTTCATCCTTGTTAATATTCTTTTTGTGATAAAAGAAAAATTGAGTATCTATTATTATGTAATAGTTTCAAACCTAATACAGGCATTCTACCGTCTTTTTTAAAAGAAGGTGTCTTAACTTTTATTTTAATAGCTAGCCGGTGCTTTTAGTAAGTAGTAGATGTAAAATTTTCCAGAGAATTCAGATATGCAATTGGTTTTTTTTGTAGACCTCTTATTTTTAAAGTAATTTAAGTTTTAAAAAAAAATAATTAAGTCGGTTTTAAGGTACTAAAACGCAACAAAATAAAAGAAAAAAAATACCAGCATGAACAAAAGTAGTAAGATCTTTAATTTGACACCTTACTTTTTAAATTCTGTTGAGTAATTTTTTTAAAAATCGATTTTTTAAATCTCGGTTTAATCAAAACTTTAAACATAAATATATTCTACCACAGGCATAAAAATATGGGTTCATATATACTTTTAGAATCAGAAAAATATTACAAATCGATTCTAAGCAAAATTGAAATAAAAAGTTTACAAAATAGTAAATAAACTACAATAAAAGAAATTATATGAAACTATAATATTATATTATACAGGCAACCATCTTAAACCTTGTTTTGGGGGTAAAAATGGGAAGGGGGTAAAGAGCGGGTAAAAATAGTGTTGCCTTTACAAAATAATATGCTAGGCCATTTTTATTTTTAATTTTTTTTACTTTTTTTCAATTTTGCTTACAATGGATTTGTAATATTTTTCTGATTCTAAAAGTATACACGAACCCATATTTTTTATGCCTGTGGTAGAGTATATTTTTGTTTAAAGTTTTGATTAAACCAAGATTTAAAAAATCTATTTTTTTCAATAATTTCTCAACAGAATTTAAAAAGTAAGGTGTCAAATTAAAGATCTTACTATTTTTGTTTGTACTGGCATTTTTATTTTTATTTTGGTGCTTTTTAGTACCTTAAAAACGACTTAATTTTGTTTTTAAAAAAAACTTAAATTACTTAAAAAATAAGAGGTCTACAAAAAAAACGATTGCATATCTGAATTCTATGGAAATTTTTACATCTACTACTTACTAAAAGCACCGGCTAGCTATAAAAATAAAAGTTAATACACCTTCTTTTCAAATTTTTTACCATAAATTTATATTCTTTACCCTTAGTTATTACCTATTATTTTCAATTACTTAATTACTGCGCTACTTATAAACATAATATTGTTTGTTTAACTATTAATAAATCAAGCAAACGTAATATAGTATGTAATTTTTAAATGGTTAATCGTGCTTTGAACAATATCCTGTGCAAACAACAGGAACCAAAGAGATATTGTATCTAAAGAATATTTTGATTATTATATTATTTCACTAGCGGCTACGCCCCTAGAGGCCTTTAGGGGCACTTGAGGAGGGGAGAGTCGAATTTGATAACCCAATTTATTATTTAGATTTTAAAAATTTTAAATTTTTAAAATTTTTTTTTGGGGGGGGGGGTTTCTCTTGGGAGGGTGGTGGTACCCTCCCCCAAAATAGTTATAAACCTTCCCGGGACCTATGAGAAGGTACCCTGTTAAGGAGAACCCGATTGGTCCAGCGGTTAGCGAAAACATACAGATAAACAGACAAACATCCTGTTACTTTATTATAAGGATTAATGAAATAATTATCATTTCGTCTATTAGAAATTGGTGGAAAAATAAAGTTTATTTTCGATTCCTAATCCTTGTTATCACTCAAATCATTTCAATGTAGAAGTACGAAATTGATAAATAAGACTAGATAACTATCTACCATTTGGTTTAGAATGGATCTATAATTTTTAAATTGTTTTTTACATTTCCAAACTGTAATTGAGGTTTTAGATTTTTATATGATTTAAAAGTAAATCTATACTATCTTTGATCATGTATATTTTTAAAGCAATCTATGTATATTTTAAGTAAAAAATGATGCAATAAACATTAAAGATTTTCCCATTTAACTAAATGTAAAGTTAATATATGAAAGATCTTTAACCTAACCTATAGAGTAGCTACGCAATATTAAATCTTAATTTTTAAATCAGGACATATTTGGTTAGGCTGTCATTTGTACTCTATCTTAATTATCAATTAGATTTAATATGAATGGTTTAATCATATTTACTTAAATAGACGCAACTTCCGCTATGCCATATGATTATGCATTCTTTCATTGTAATCAAAATACTTTTGAAAACCAACAAATTAATTAAAGTACGAAAAATAGACCCTTCAGGCTTTGTTTCTTTCAATTTAGATTCTTTTTTTTTATCATGAAGCTTTAACCTTAGCCTCTAGGGTATTCGCGGTAAGAAGAATTGTGTTTTATGAGCTTTCATGAATAAAAAAGAAATTTTTTTGTGGATTAAGTAATGTTCTCTTGAGACCTATCACTTAAACCTAGGAGAGAGGATACATTGGACTTTAAATTACATCGGTACCCAAAGTTTATATTAACGGTTGGCTTAAATACGTTAGAAGCTTTATTAAATCTTAATTGGTTGGTTTAAATCAACATTGTCTAAACCCTGGTAATTTTTCTCCACAGAAAGACTTGCTTTGTTTATGATATTGTGGATTTCCTAATTTCCTTTAAGATCTCTGAGATTGACCTAATCCTTATCAAATAGCCAATTATAATAACCCAAGGAAAAATATAGTTTAAAAAAAGAGTCTTAGCTATTTTTTGGACAGTTAGTCACTAACACATAAAACTGCAAAATATTTTTTTTTAACGAACACATTAAAATTAAAATGAAATAGAATAATTGCCTCTTCTTCGAAACTTGCTTAAAAGCAGATGTGCATTTAGTTCCGCAAAACGGACCACATGCAAAAATATTTAGTTTTTGTTAAACAAAATAGCAAATAAGACTAATAAATTTAAAGTTGAAAGTAAAGCAAATGAAAAATGCAAGTTTAATATGATGTATTGATTAGCAGTTATACTGATTTAATGTGATATATTCTGCGGAAATGATAACACATTTTAAATGCAATTTCTTATCCATTTTATATCAAGTAATCATTATCAAATTTAATTGACATTTAATTACTGCATTCACCTATGTAAAGAATCATTTTTATCGCGGCTCCTCTAAAACTAGGATAACAAACAACACCCTGTCAACCAATTTGGTTGTAATGTCAACATAAGTAAGCAGTAGTTGAAATGTCACAAGAATGACTATGTATCTTTATCAACCCCCCCTCCCCTTGTCTTATTTGACAAAAGTTATTTAAAGTTATTTTTCCAGAGCCCTAAAATCAGTTAAAATGACTTCAAGCTACTTCAAAAATTAACTTCACATTTGAATAATTCAATATTAAAATTCAGTTTGAAGAGCTGTAATATTCATGAGGTTTTATTTGTTTAAGAAGAGGGACAGGTTTTCAGCTATTTTATTGGGCTGTATGATTTCATTTTCTTAGTTAAACCATATTTCTTTTATTACTCCTCTTCATACCCAATGCCTCATATTTTTTATGCAATTTCCCTAAAAGTTGCATGTCAAGCTTTGGAATCCCGACTCTTATTTTTAACTAAATTAAGATAAGGAAAGGGGGTGCAAGGTAGAATTTCGTTTGTTTGTTAATTGCTTAATGATAGGTTAGGTTGGGTTATTTGGGGTCCTTGGTAGATTCACAGAGGCTAGACGTAGACATAGGGGAAAAAATACCACACTACATTCCTCTTATTTTCAATTTATCTAAAAAAAATGAGTGAGGGGTTGAGTGCTCTTTGGGCCCTTTGAGGGAGATCACCATATCTTATCAAATATAATTGCTGATCCCTTTTCCCTGATATTTGTTATGACCAATCCTATGATTTGATTTAATATACATAGATGCAAATGCCAAAAACTGCTCATTTACTTTCTATTTAATTTTTCAATAACTAACAAGGATGACAAAATTCATTTGCAGTAGAACAAAAAAAAATTACAATTTTATTGTCTATTAGTGTGTGTCAAATACGAAAGATCTTGCTAATCTTGCTAGACCGATTTAGTTCTCCTTTTATTGTTACAGAAATGATTTTATCTCTTTCATGGGAGTTCTATCCCTCTCACTAGAAATATGACTCCTTATAGTATTTTTTTTACCTTTCCTCTTAATATAGAGATCTTCAGTATTGTATTGCTGCTAACACAACTAAAAAAAATAAATCCAAAAATGTTTAAACTATATGATTTCCTTGTATTCACATTGTCCTCTACTGATACAGGTAGGAACAGGAGGACAACATGTTGGAGGACTGGCAACAAAGTTCTCATGCTTATCCCACTCAATACAGTCAGGCACAAGCACGTCCAGGCCAAACTCAGAGGGACAGTCGATCTCGAAACAGGCCAGGCTTGAATCAGCCTAAAATACATGACATTGGTTAATGGCTTATAAATTTTTCTTCCCCTATTTAGAAAATAATATGTTTTAGCTATTCTTTATCTAGAGCAGATTTTTAGGAAGATTTACATAGATTCCAGGATGGTTTTAAGCCATCATATTTTAAGCTTTTTTCTGACCCCTTTCTCCCTTTGAATACATAGTATAGCTCCAAAAATAAATTAAATAAAATATGTTTAATATACATTTATGAGACTAATACAGACTACTTAGTAGCTTTACTAACAAGAATAAACAGAAGCATATGAACCTGACAAATGCAATATTCTTTGCATCCATTAAAGAATTCATCCCCAGCCTCATATTCTAGTCCATTCAGTTTACATCCTCCGAAACCTAAAAAAAACATTTCACTAGCTGGATGTAATAAAAAACCCGTAATCGGCTAAAGTGAAAGATGCTTGTCATTATCCATTATTGATTTATGATATTTTGAAGAAGGTAAACCATACAAGCAAAAATTACTTTTAAAAAAGAACTAACCCCCTAGTTCAGAAAAAAAATAGTGTTTTACCTAAACTCAATTCTAAACCCCCCCCTTTTTTTATGTTTTTTATTATGCAAAAATACCTGGATCACTATCTTCCTGTCCTTCAAAGCCTCCAGTAGAATCATCCTGGAAGCCCGGACTAGAACCTGTCTCTTGGAAGCCGGGACTGGAACCTGTCTCCTCCACCTCCTGGCTCGAGTCGGGGAAGATTACACTTTCATCATCCTCATAAAAATCAGTTGTTCGAAATAGGCTTTCTGTATTTTCTTGCTCTGTGCTTAATTCTTTTTCAGGAACCTGAAATAAATAAGAATAAAAATCATTACTTTCGGAGTACTCAGATTTCTTCTTTATGGATAGCCACTATTCCTAGGACATATACTAAGGTGCTCTAAGCCTGTGAGGCTAACCTGTACCCAACCTAGCCTACAGTGACAATTAATATCAGAAAAAAATGTACCCACCCCGCACACACCTAAATATTTTCAGAATAGGGGTGGGGGGATTCTGTGCTCCACTAGGAACTTTAAAGGAAACCACCAACCTATGTTTGTCCATTGAATCTTTATGTATAATTGCAGACAACCAAGCAAATATTCTAAACTCTTGTGAATGTGATAAGTCATTTGCACCTGTTTAAGAGCCAGTGCATTTTACATCTTATAATTGTTTATTGCAGGTTTGGACTGATACTCGAACCCTTTCCCCGAAAAATTGCGGATTTAAAATATGACAAAAAATTAAAAATTCTTTTATATATCTTTTTACTTAATTATTTAATTGTTTAGGGTTAAAAACAATTATAACAGCAGAACTAATTTGTAATGCACTTTAAGGAAGATACTTAAAGCATAACAAAAAAGTTTAGAATAAACCATGCATTTAAAAAATAATGTCTCTGTTGTTAAAAAATTGCACTTTAAATTTTTAGAAAACAGAGCTTCAAAGAAAATGCGGCAACCCTGTAAGTAGCGTAGCTAATTCAAAACTAGAGCAGCTCGCCTTAGTTACAAATAATGACTTATATCCTTAACAAGGTACTTTTTAAAATATAAAATTTAAAAAAAGAATGTTTTTTTTCTGGTATTTATTGCATATGTATTTCACTAGAAGTGTAAACAGGATTTTACCCCTTTAACATAGTTTGAAATACTCTAATTATATTTATCTATTGTGTTACCAACACATTCATTAACTCTCAATTGTTTTGAACTAAGCTACTCTTTAATTTAAAAGGTCAAATTAATATCTTTGAATACGTTTTGAAATTTGGACATGACCATGTATTAAAACCCAATAACCTTTGATCTAAATGAAATACGGTTAAGATATTTTTATAAATATTTGCTAGTTAAGATCTTTGGCATAGTATATTGTCTTTACTCTTTAGATAAATTTTGTAGCAGTAAATGAAAAAGAATATCGGTTTCTTAGGGGTGTGCTTAATCTATACAAATGGTTTTAAAACTTCTGTTTATATTCTTTTAAGATCACCCAAATAAAAAATCCTTCACAATCATTGTTTTGTTTCTAAGGAATGTTGTCATACTTGTTTGCTAATTATAATTATTTCTGAACTTTAATTTTTAATAGTTTAATTATAATTATTTAAACTTCTAAATGGAACAGAAAATTGAAGTGGTTGCAAGTGTTGGCAGATTACACAGACATTGTTGCTTTTTTTTAAAGTAGCGCAGCTACTCTATAATTAGGATATGTCCATACGTCCATTTTAATGACATATTTGAAAAAAAAACATTAATAGTATGAAATTAAAACATGCATTGTCTGATCTAAAATCATTGCTGGTGATTTATTGACAATTTTTTAGTTACTAAATAATACTTTAAAAGTCGTTTATATCAAAACTGTTGGTCAGATTGTTGTTGCTCCGCTACTTAGGAAATTTAGTCCTTGTTTCACCAATATTTTATTTGCGAAGTTATCAAGGTTTCTTTTTCTTATTGTTTACGATAATGTTCACTTTTGAAAGGGACATTCCTTACTGTAATCTTTAGAAATCCTTAGTACCTAAGGAAGGTATGGAGGAGAATTGTAAGACTCTAATCTATGCTGGTACCCAAAAGCGTTCCTTATTCGTTGGCTACAAGCTTTGGATACTTTTATAAAGTCTTGATTGGTTATTTTACTGTTCATTGTCTTATCCCTTAGGATCCCTGTAAATTGTTGAGCGGGACAAAAACCTTTCAAAGGATTCCAAAACTATCAGGTAAAATCTTGAGAGTGTATTATCCTCTATATATGTAATAAAGTCATAAATATCTTGTATTATGAGTATTTTAAAGAAAGATGCACATCGAACTTTTGTACAGACTTGTAATTGATAATTCTGCTGTATGTTTATTAATTTTCGTTTGACATATTTGTAGCTTTTATTTTCCATATAGTGATCATAGGCCCAAATCCTATAACATTTCCTGTGTAACTCTAACTCCTAGTAGGTATAGAATTTAAGTTGAAATGTAATTTCAGTATAAAAAACTGCATGAGTGTCCTTTGTGAAGAAATATAATAATACTAATGCGTCTCAAGGATAAGTTTGTGCACAATAGTATAATAAAAACTGCATTTATCTCACCAACCTAGCCAATGAGATTTCTTTTTCTTAAAATTTGCCAAAAATTAAAATACTATTAAATTTAAATTGATATTTAATTTATATCGTGCAGGTTCAGTATCCTATATAGGGGATAGGATGCCTGTAAGTGTATGTGTCTGTCTTTCAACAACAAAAGATCGGGTTAATCGGCGAATCGAATCGGTTCTATTTTGTAAAGTAAGCAAGAGATAGATAGATGGATTAGGAGAAAGAATGAGAGAGAAAGAAAGTAATGGAGGAGAAAAAAGAAAGGAAGGAAAAAAAAGAGAAAGAAAGAAAGAGAAATAAATAAGAAAGAGAAGGACTTGGAAAGAGAAAGGAAGAGAAAAAAAGAGAAAGAAAGAAAGAGAAATAAATAAAGAGAAGGCAAAGGAAAGAAAGAGAAAAAAGAAAAGAACTTGGAAAAAGAGAGGACAAAACTACAGATAGACATGAATGGTCTTATAGTCTATTCATAAAATATGCCTTTACCTGTGTCGTACTAATTGATGTTGCATTATTTGCTAAACAATCTGGATCCTCGCTGGAGGAACAGTCCTGCCCATAACAGGATGAGGTCAATACCAGCAGGACAAGGCCGGTAGCAGCCAGTTTTATCACAGTTTTAGCACACCGCATTTTGCTATGTATATATATATGTTTAGGTTTATGATAATTTTTCACAATATTTTAATTTTAAACTTATGGGCATAGCTTGTTGATTCCATATTGGTTTGCTAGATTTTTTTTCTCTTTTTCTATTTTTGGTAGATTTACATTTTTCACATTTTTCTTTATATGGTTCTTGCAGCTCGGTATTTGTTTGTTTATATTTTTACAGCATTGTTTTACATCTGAAATATAAGATTTGAATATATTTTTTTGCTTGTTAATTTAATTAGAAGACATAATCTAACCAACAATAATCAAGGCTCGGCAGCCGCATAATTTGAAGGATTTATTTTAAAAAGTGGCTCGGGTGTGGCGTGTTCTGGCTATAGAGCTAAAATTCGACAATTTTTTTGTCTGTTTGTTTAAAAAATTGCATATTGGCTGCGACTAAAGCTTTTACTGCAAATTTTATATAAGGTTGAATCTTTCAACTTGAATATAAACATAAAACTGAATGTTACTACGGCTGTCGAGCCCTGATAAAAAGTTTTTTTTGCTTGGTATGAAATTATAATAATAAAGGGATGAACTTTAAATTTAAATTGAGTATAATTTATTATTCTCTGTCACGAGTTACAACTTAAATATAAATTTTATAATTTAAAACATTGCAAATAATCTTTATTGTACGAGGCAAAGCTATTCCAAGCATACTTAATTTTTTGTTTAGGACCAAGAAAAATATCTACCCATAAAAATCTCACAAACTGCTGGACATATATTCCTTTCAAATGCTAGCTTTTACTTGGATCTGAAGCAAAACAGTAGTAAGAATATTTTATGTTATCTTTGTTCATACATAACTTTTTTCCTTAAATTTATCCAAATGAATTTGGCCTGAACAAATACGTATAATTCTAATTTCAGGCATGATATTTTAGGAAGCATTTTGGGCGTAGCCGTTTTATATTATTTTAATTTACTATTTTTACCAAAAAAACTATTTATTTAGTTTTTATTGTTTTCAAACAACCCAGACCAATGAAAAAGTATCAAATAAATAAAATTTAAATAGATAAAATTAAATTATCCAATATTTTAAAGGGGATTGTTGGTAATAAAATTGTAATATGCAAAGAATTATATATTAAAGGTTTTTTTTTATCATAGTAGCGACTACGCCCCTAGAGGCCTTTAGTGGCACATTAATTTTTTTACAAGTCTCTACGATACCTCTTCATGTTGCGTTCAAGTCTCAAAAATATCTAAATTTTTTTCATTTTTTTTCCCCTTGGGAGGGTGGTAGTACCTTCCCCCAAAATAGATATAAACCTTCCCAAGACCTATGAGAAGCTACCCTGTTAAGGAGAACCCGTTCGGTTTAGCGGTTAGAGAGATCCTTTGGTACAGACAAATAGACACACAGACAGACAGAGAGACATACTGTTACTTTATTATAAGCACTAGCGGCTTCGCCCCTAGCCTCTAGGGGCTTTGCCCCAAGAGGTGATAAAAAAAAATTAAGGTGAAATTCGTAAAAGGACCAAGGAAATCTCCTGCAAAAAAAAAAAAATAAATAAAACCAAGGAAATCTTCTGCAATAAAATAAAAAAAAAAAATTGGGGGGGGGGAATTTTTTGTTTTTTTGGGGGTTGGGGGTGTCCCCCCCCCCCAAGAAAATATCTTAAAACCACCACAGAGTAGAGCCCATTCGGTTCAGCGGTTACCGAGATCTTAAGCTTCAGACGGACAGACAGACGGACAGACATCGTTCTACATTGTATTATAGATAGAAATTTTAGAGTATAATTGTACATATTTTCAAAATATCTTTCTTTAAAATATTGTTGTCTTTTTCAAATAAATAAAATGGTCTTGATGGATTAAGCCTAGCCTACTCTCAAGCACTTAACCTTATTTTCTAAACTTTAACCTAAAATGTACCTCCTTAAAAGGGGTAAGTATCCGCTTTCTTTTTATAATTTTTTGCAGTGATAAAGGAAAGAGCTTTTATATAATAATTTACTAAAACAGAAATTTTTTTTTATAAAGAGTACAATAAGTCTAAATAATGAATATATTTATTACTAAGCTAAGAATAGACTAAAAAGTTTTTTTTTCAAATAAAAAAAACAAGTATCGAAGCAGTTAAAAAATATTTTATTGCAGAAGCTTAAAAGTTTGGGAGCCTATTAAATATAAAAGTCGTATAAATGATAAATTTAAATATGAACATTTAAAAAAGTCACCTAACTACCTTATCTGGCAGCCAAGAAAATATCTTTCTCCCCTCAAAGTAGCTTCGCTACTAGAGTGTCAAAATTTTTACAACTTATTTGTTTATTAAATTATTCATGTTTCATATAACTACAAACACTAAAAGAGTTTAACCCTGAGAAAACGCGCACAAACTCTTAAAACACGCACACACACAAACAAAAACGCACATAAAATACAGATAATACAACCAAAAAATGTGCTTTGTTCGATGAGCGTTGTATTTGTTTTGAAACCATCAAGATCATGCAAAAATAAATCTGCAAACTAAACAAAAATCCGTTAAAAATATTATAAAAAATTATCAATTAAGGAATCTTATTTATGTAATCTTCTAGTAGTTATGGTCATATTTAATTTACATAATAAAATCGTTATTATTAAGATCAATCAATTCTTTTATATGAAACATTATTTCATAAAACAAATGTTATTTTTCAAATTATCTTTTACATCCTTTCAAGAAAGCTTCATTTCTTGGAATGAATTTAGGTTGTATTTCTTTTCAAGCCCTCCCATTCGAATACAAAGCTCTCTAGATGCTAAGGACACATTCGCTAGTTTTAGATTATTTGTTAATTCTAAGCATATTAACCTATTTATTTATCCATGAGCAAGGGTACTGCAACAAGATCATAAACAAGGACGTGTGTGTGTGTTACAGTAAATTGTGGCAGCGCGGTTTCTCAGTTGCGGTTCAGGATTGCATTAACCTTTATTGCCCACTAAAACAATATTAAAGTTCAGAATTTCTTTAGGAAACAAATCAAATTTGTGTAGTATTATATTCTTTGAATATCTTTAGCTACAATATAAACCCCGAACAAACATATTATGCAAATCTGAATTTTCAAAATAGCAGCTTTATTATTCATTTAGGATGATTTTGCAATAAATATGAAATGTAGATGCCTCTTTTGGTTACAATATTCCACTGTTATTTTTTAATTAATCAGTACCAATAAAGCACAAGATCTCAAAAACAGCATTTGGGGGAAATACTGGTGAACAAACATATTATGCAAATCCAAAACAAAGCAACAAAAAAAAGGTTTTTTGGTACTTTTCTCCTCTTTTAAAGATTGATTATGATAAAATAATATTTTTTAAAGGGATTTATGCATTAATTATTATGAAATATAGTATAAGGTAGAAATTAATGATTTTTCTAAATAAGAAATGTTTGAAAAAAATAAATTCGATCCCTATCACTTTAGAGGACAGCTGCTGACCCCCAGTCTTATGGATGAACCTAAATACATGTTAAAGATAAAAATTACGCTGAAAATTATACAAAAATGTTTTTTGGTGTGTTGAAAAAATCTATTTTAAAATCTTGATTTTGAGAATGATGACCTTTAAGATGCCCCTATTGGTGGTGATGGTGAGCCAAATGTTATCAAAGTGCATGTCCATGATGACAACTTATATATTAAACTATGATCCAATTTTTGTAGTTATAGCATCCATCAGCCCAGCATTATTAAAAAAGAAAAGAGATGCAATTTTATTTACTTCAATTCATAAGGCGAATACTGTAGTTTTTAGAAGATAGTTATATTTCTTGTTGGAAGGCTCCATTGGAGGCTGCTATGACTACAAAAAATGGTACATAGGTTAATAGACAAGTTGTTGTAATGGGCATGTACTTAGATAACATTTGGCTCACCATCACCACCAACAGGAGCATCTGAAAGGTCATCATCCTCAAAATCAAGATTTTAAAATGAATTTTTTTAACACATAAAAAAACATTTTTGTATAATTTACAGCGTAATTTTTATCTTTAACATGTATTTAGGTTCATCCATAAGACTGGGGGTCAGCAGCTGTCCTCTAAAGTGATAGGGATCGAATTTATTTTTTTCAAACATTTCTTATTTAGAAAAATCATTAATTTCTACCTTATACAATATTTCATAATAATAAATGCTTAAATCCCTTAAAAAATTATTATTTTATCATAATCAATCTTTAAAAGAGGAGAAAAGTGCCAAAAAACCTTTATTTTTTTGCTTTGTTTTGGATTTGCATAATATGTTTGTTCACCAGTATTTCCCCCAAATGCTGTTTTTGAGATCTTGTGCTTTATTGGTGCTGATTAATTAAAAAATAACTGTGGAATTTTGTAACCAAAAGAGGCATCTACATTTCATATTTATTGTAAAATCATCCTAAATGAATAATAAAGCTGCTATTTTGAAAATTCAGATTTGCATAATATGTTTGTTCAGGGTTTACTATAAATCATCATTCTACATATAAACAAAATAGATTATTAGAATAGCTTTAATTGATAACATCTATAGAGAACAGAAGTAATGTAAAGCAAATACTGTTTTGATGATCAAATATTTATTAAACAGTAAGAATTGGGGACCATTTCAGGTGATTTACATTTGAAGTAGGAGTTAGTTCGCAGTAAATAGGCTAAAACCACTCTTGGACAACAGCATTACTGTATCCTCGTTTATCTTAAAAAAATTGTTAAAGACATTACTATATAAGCCTAACTAGCGGCTACGCTCCTAGAAGCCTCTAGGGGCACTTAAGGTAGGAGGGGGAAAAGTCGACATCATCCCATTTTATATTTGAGTTACAAAAGAGTAAAAAAAAATTGTGGGGGGAGGGGGGTGAAGACACCCTCCCAAAAATAGTTTTAAACCTTTCCAGGACCTATAAGAAGCTTCACTGTAAAGGAGAACAATATCGGTTCAGCGGTTAGCGAGATCCTTCGGGACAGACAAAAAACGCTTACTACTTTATATAATAGGATAGCGGCTGTGCGCCTAGTTTCTAAGGACTTGGTTGAAAGGGGTAGATAGGGGTATAAAATTAGCCTAAAACATTCCCCAAGACTTATATCTAAAAGTAAATTGCTTAAAACTATAAGGAATAAGATATGTGACAAGACGTACAGACAAGTCCCAAAATGTAAAAGGCTGCGCTACTAAAAAAAGACAATAGCCTGCACTGTTCGCTTACCAACAAAAAAAACTTATATTTTGCATGCAGGCACAGAGCTGCAAAAATCTTAAGGATAATCCACGAGTAAAAGGTATCCTAGTTTATAAAGTAGTAAGGTTTTTTTGGTCTAAAGCTTAAGATTTTGATACCTAAAGAACTAATTTAGTTTTCCCTGTTAGGTAGGCTTTATATAGGTTCCAAGATAGTTTTAACATTTTTACTGCTATTACTAGTCTTAGATTCTAGGGGCGCAGCCGCTAGTAGTACGTATAGTACAGTATAGCATTACCCATATTGGTCCTGAGGCTAAAACTGAGGCTAGCGAGATCATACGCTACAAGTATATACACACACAGACAGACAAACATTCTGTTATTTTTAATAACCACTTCAATACGAAGCACTAGAGATTATTAGCATTATTGGATGCTTTAAAATTTAAAATATTTTTGAGTTAAAAAACATTAAAACAACATGGAAAAACAATAATAAATTCAAAGATTTTTCCTTTTTTCTGACATTGAAACATTAAAATCTCAAAGCTTAAGCTTTATTGTGTTTACCTATATCCCTGATCGAAACCAAAAGATAAAAATAAGTTTTTATTTTATTATCCGTGAATAAAAAAAATTATGCACACGTAATCTCATACTTGATCTCTCAACAATATTTAAACAAGGATCACAACATCTATAACAGCGAAGCTTAACATTTAAGACAACATAAAAAACGAACATAAAATAGTAATAATGCCTATGTAATATATCTTATTTAGAAGTTTATAATAGCTATATCGCATCGTGTTAAAGACAGCCTTCCGCAGAATTTAAATGAAAAATTATTAGATTAAAACCAGTTGTGTTAGCCTCAAGGGGCCGAAGGCCCAGTCTAACAAAACTGGTATTAATTTCATGATTTTTATTTTAATATTCGTGGAACATTGTAATGCGATGCTAAACATGATTTTTCAGCACAGCTGAGTACCGGTTCTAATCCAGCGGATATTAATCTGGTTTCAAATCCATACTGTCATAGTTATGAGAGATATTGTAAACTTCACTAGTAACAAAACTTTCTTATGGCCCCAAAACTAATGAATATGGTTCCTAAACTAGAAGTGTCCAAAACTTTTCAACCAATAATTTTTATCTAAAAACGAGTTGATTTTTAAACATCATTGGGGATGTATATCAATTGGTAGTCTATTTGATAATGATAATATTAGTATCTACTTATTTCTTTTTAGTAGCGAAGCTACTCTATAATTCACTTTGTCCGTCCGTCCGTCAGTCCGTCAGTCCGTCCGTCCGTCAGTCCGTAACGCTATGGGGGAAATGGGATTTACTCAGCTCCTATAAAAGATAGAAAGCTGGAATTTTTTGACAACATTCCCATCATTAAGGAGCACAATTAACTATAAAACATCAATGGCGGTCGGACGGCTTTTTAGCAGGTTTTAGGCTATTTTTTATTTTCCACATTTTTCCTCATATCTTTGGTGTTTATGGTCCGATTTTCAAAATTTTTTCAGTTAGATATATCAAAATTAAATTTTCCGTCGTTTGAAGAAAACAACAATGACGGTCAAACTGCCTTTTTGCAGGTTTTTGGCTATTTTTATATTTTTTACATTTTCCCCCATATCTTTGGTGTTTATGGTCCGATTTTCAAACTTTTTTCAGTTAAAGATATCAAAATTAAATTTCCCTTCGTTTGAAGAAAACAACAATGACGGTCAGACTGTCTTTTTGCAGGTTTTTGGCTATTTTTATATTTTTTACATTTTCCCCCATATCTTTGGTGTTTATTAATCGATTTTCAAAATTTTTTCAGTTAAAGATATCAAAATTAAATTTCCCGTCGTTTTTAGAAAACAACAATGACCGTCAGTCCCATCCACGAAATTTTGTGCTTCGCTACTTATGGATGTTGTCATCCTTGTTGATTTCTTATTCATTTATTCCACCCATTGCTATTTAAGTACAATTTTCAATACCATAGCTTCTATATAACTATGGTCTATTCCGAAATTTAAAATCACACTATTATGTCTGTTTTTTTTTATAATAAAATAATAAGACATTATATTTTAGTTGTTGTCAGCTTGTTATTGCTGCGCTACTGATGTTCATGTCCTTGTAAAATCTTTCAACATGAAACATGAAAAATTACCAAATATAGCTAAAACATGGGCGTGGCTCAAATTTATTAGCCTATGCATTTTTTTAGCAGTGCAACTTCTCTGTTTAGAGTATATCTACTTTCATTCATAACAGCTATTTATTAATCACAAACAAGATAGCTGAGCTGGATCTTTAAATCATTTTAGTGGTGAGCCAGATCGAGGTGAGCCGAATTTCAGCCAATCACAGCGCGGCATTTCATAAAATGCTGTGCTCTCATTGGTGGAAAGTTGGCTCATCCCGATCTAGCTAACCACTAAAATGATTTAAAGATCCAGCTCTGTTTAATAATTACTACTTTAACGCATTCCCTCTAAATCCTAGTTGAAGACAGACACCCCCTCCCTTCCATCCTCAAATTAAGGAAGGAAGTGTTCTTTTTTTACTTAATGTTTTTTTTTCTTCTCAATGTTGGGTTATATTAGGTACAGAGTTGCCCCGCAGGGGTATTTCTTTTATTTGCTCATAAAAATAAGTATAACTGCTACCGTAATTTTTTACACAGTTGTCCTTGTTTTAGATTTATTTTCAGTACACAAGTTGAAAAACAAAAGAGATGTTTTACTTGATATCACTAACACAATAATTTTGGTAACAATAATAATATTTAGGCCAGTGCAATTTTATTTTTAAATATGATTGATGTTTTTTTTTGATATTGCTTGAGTGTAATTAAAATTTGAAATAAATCATAAAATAGCCATTAAAGTATCCGAAAAGTTGTATAACGCTATTAGAATGTATTTAGAGCCTAATCTAGAGTCTTATACGTCTAATTTACCCGTAGCACTACTGATTGACAAACCAAGATTTAATAAAATCAATCAGTCGAGTCGTTTATCTTTAATAACAGAAAGTCCAGAATCATTTAAACAATTCTGAAGTAAGATATTTAGATTAAAAGAATAGGTTTGCTATCAAATAATAAACCTACATATAAAAAAGATTATGTTTATGTTTGTAATTTCTTTAGCTCACAATAGATTAAATTCAAAAGTTATTATTTTGACGTGTCCTTCATAACAACAACTATAAAGGAACCCCGCTAAGACTAGGTGCCCAACAGAGAGGCAGAGAAAGACAAAATATTGGATTATTAGCGGGATAATTCCTACTACCACAAAATAATAAAGGTATACTTGATGCTTTAAATTGATTTAAGATAAAACCAGGATGACAACGGTAGAAAAAGCGAAAATTAACACTTCTAAGCAGAATAAGCAGAATATAGTGTTTAAGGACATATTTACATTTTTAGGACTTACAAAGATATTCGTTATAACATTGTTCTTTGTTTTTCTATGGATCAGTATTTAAAAAATTAGATGAATAGATGAGTGTATCACATAAAAAAGGTAAAGTCGACATGTTTTATATTTAAGCTTAACATACAAAGATATAAGATAAAGACTGTACCTTTAATTATAAATGATCAAAACCAAAGTTAGTTAAATTGCGTAATTTTTCAAGTGTGGTTTTACAATTCTTAATTTTGTCTTCTTAACATTTCCCACAAAGTTTATAGCATCAATAATAATATTCTTAAATGACGTTTGGACATTTTGTTATTCAAAACAAGAAAGAAAAGGTTTAGGAACAGCGAAAGATATAAATTGTAAGGGAAAGTTGAACTAAGTTAAATGCTATATACCAAAGAAGTAGTATGTTTGTCTAGGGGCAAGGGGCGCAGCCTCTAGTTATAATAAATAATATGCAGTCTTTGACAGTGCCCAAAACTGACTTTAGTGTTATTAAACACGAATAAAACAACTTAAATTAAAGTAGCGTAGCTAGTTTATAATTAGGTCGAGAGTCACTTTTTTGATCTAATATAGTCGCTTAAATTAGTTAAATTGGTGATATGATTGTCCCTTACTATTATACTTAAGATTGTCTTTATAATTGATTAATATTATACCTTCAGATTAAGATTAAAGTATTCAAAAAATGATTTATCTTATCAAAAAAGTATTAATCTTAATTCGAAATCAATTAAAAGAAAATTGTTTATTGTTTTCTTCAAGAATTAAAAATCTGTCAAAAATTTATGGTTTAAAATCAGATTAATTTCAGGAAATCATTTATAATGTAAATCAAGCAACTGTTCTATATAATGCTCAAAAAAAGAAGACTATAAAAAAGTAAATGTAGTTTTACTAATTTCATTTCTTCGGATGGATGGACAGAAAGACAAACGGTTATGCCATTTAGCATCATCTTACCTATAGTATCTAAGCAAGCATAGTGCATCAACCTTTCCAAACGGACAGCAATACAGACAGTTGGACAAAGTTAATTAAAGATAAGTTTAGCCAATAAAAATGATAAAGAAATAAAATGTTCAATGAATTAAATACCTAGATTTGTCCTTGATATATGATGTCTTTAAGGTAATAAATTCTTTTAGGACGTAATAAAACTAGTAAATATTTTTATAAAACAAGGTCAATTATGTCCACTAAAGGCGCAGCAGACAACATTTTAGTTAAAGGTAAGCTTAAAAATTATCATTTTATAGTAGGAGTAAAATTTTGGTTTTATTTGTTTAGATAAATGGATAATTGTAGAGACTGAATTTTTTATTTTAAAATTTTTTGAAGATAAATCACAAATTCGGCATATTCTATTTATTACTTTAATGCATATTCAATAGATTTTGTCAAAAATTTAGAATTCATCAATATCAAGAAAATTGTATTACTTACTCGGACAAAAGGACGTTGTGACTCGAGGACATACGATTAAAAAAGCTTCAAACTTCCAAACTTTTTTTTTAGACGTATAAACGATTTATACATTGAAAACTTTAATTTGAAGCTTTTTTAGCTAGTAGTAAATATTGAGATAGAATGAGGAAACACCGCGGAAACTGCGTACACATTTGGAAATAAAAATTCAGCACATCCAAACATGTTTTGTTGGTAATTATAAAAATGTAGGTGCGCCTGTTTGGCGATATAAAATCCAACAAATAAATTTAAATCATATACAGACAAAATTACTCCAGTAAATAGCTTTTTGAACCACCTCGCCTCTAAGAGCTTCACTCAAAAATTATTATCTTTTTGGAAAATAGTTTTTTTTTTGGAGGAATATTTTTTTCGGGTACTATTTTTATTGGTTGGATTAACATAACCCTTAAAATATAGTCAGCTTAAACCTTTGCTGAATCTATATAATTCTTCACTGAAAATTGTAAACCAACCGTCCAACTTTTTATGATTTCTAACACTAAAGTAGAAATTATAAATGTCAGAATTTTTTTTAAAAATATTAACCTGTACCATTTATTTTGAAAATAAACTTTTGATACATGAGATGAGCAATTAAGTAAAGCCTAAGTGTTTCCATCGCACCCTCCTCCCCCCTATTCTCTCGCATAAAACGTTGTTAAAATTCTGAATTCCCAGACAATTTTACAGGAATGTCCTTCCTTTGCATAACAATATTAATTTTGCATTAATTTAGGTTCTTTAATGTACTATCATTATTAAATGCAATAAATATATATTTTCATATTCAAAAGCTTTTCAAAATTAGATATAATTATAGAAATTCATTTATGAAAAATGTACTTGGACCAAAAAACATTTCATTAACGAATAAAATGTGGCTAATCAGTGCTAGGAGGGTTTTCGTTGAACAACCCAACCTAAGAAACCTATTACAATAATATTTATTGAAGTTTTTTACTGAAAGTTCTCGCTTTTGGACTGATTTTTACCCTTTTAAGGGAAGCTTGATATAGGCCATAATTTTATCTAGTTTGGGGGAGGGTATGTATGAGGTAAACGAACCTAAACCTTTTTTTTCTATTATTCATTTTATAAAAAGCACATTCCCCTCACCCCTCATTTAAAATCAACTTTATGTTCTTTCATTTTATAACCTAAATGGAAGCCCTATGCTATGGGCGAAGCCTCCAGTAAATACTAAAATAATTAGAAAATGTTAACATGTCAATAATATATATTTTCATTTCCTTATTCTAAAGTTCAATGTCAATATCAATGATTCAATAATTGTTAGGATATAATTATTGATATAAAACTCTCACAGTACTATTTAACTACTATATATAATGGTTGATTTGTGTGTTAATCTAACACAATGGCCATAGTCATTATCATAAGGCGAATTAATTAAATACATAAGAAATACTGAAATACATTCATCATTTAAAAAAAATGTTTTATGCATTAAAAAATCTCAGCAATCAAATATATTTTATAATCTTCTTATTTTATAACAGATATAGCATGTTATTCCCCTTCTACATAGATTAAATTTATGGGTTGAAAAGTTTGAACACAAATAGCCTGGACATTACCATTCAAAATTTAATTAAAGTAACCAAAGTTTTTGAGCCAATATATATGATAATGTGGTTATAAGACTTTGGGTACCAGTGTAATTTACAGTCCCTTCCTAGAAACTTACATAGAAAATCATGGTTTTTAAAATAGCTACACAGCCCATTATTCTTATATTGGCTTAACTGCGGTTGCATATGACACGCGGCTATATTGCAGCTTGATTGATAAAGGCTGGTTCAAGAAGACTATGTATGCTAAATTACAGTATGATCCGCAATAAGGATAATTTGTCCATCCTGTACAAAATTTCATATCTATTAATTTTTAAACTTTGATTGAACTAAATAATATATCTATTTAAAGTAAAATAAATAAAAATGTTGAGAAAATCACAACTTGAACACAAATGAAAACCTGACAAAATTTGAGATTCACAAGAAGCAAATGTCAGATTTGTAAAAAAAACCTTCAATTGATAGTCTGTTACTAAATATCCTTAATATTAAACCACTAGAAGTTTAATTATTGGTCAGTCATTATAGTACGATTAATTTTCCATACAATAATAATAAAATAATTCAGGCCCTTAGATGCATAAGTAGCGCAGCTCTGTTTTATTTTTAAAAGCACGGTAAAGTAATGTTAATTATAGAGGAATTATTTTTTTGCAGGCCTCATAAAAAAATAACTAAATATGCCAATTAATCGTTAAGATTTTTAAGCAAGCTATTCATTCAAAATCTTAATATTTCGTCGTCAAAAACGGAAAATATCTTCCAATTTCTCAAATTAGGGAAACACTGAAAACCAGGTCTAAAATTATAAAGTATCCACTACAAATACACCTATATATACTCCTACTGTAAGTGTTGCATAGTATATAAAAATCAAGGATAAATCACATACAACATTTTTACTTGTTCATTCTGGTTTAATTCACTTTTTGTTAACAATAACAACTTTTATAACATTTTCACTGTATTATATATTACTTTACTTTTTATTATTAACTAATTTCACTATAATAATCACGATTTTATATATTAAAATCTATATAAATCCTTGTATATAATGTACAGCATTTGTAGCTCTATTAATAGTTGAATGGTACGCAAGCGCATACATTTGAAGGAGAAATGGTTGAACTTGGAATTTTCAGCTGGTTGCTCTGTGCGTGCGTGTGTGTGTGTGTGTTTCTGTGCGCGAGTGACGTCAAAATATGCGCGTCGTAGACAAATAATTGTAAGCTTGCAAATTCTTCGTTCTAGTTTTTAAATTACTTAATTCTTCTTATGTAGCGAAGCTCCTATATAACCGAGGTATATCTGTATATTCATACGTCTGCATGACCTTAAACCAGATAATATATTATGTGATGACAGGGTCTAGTCTTAGCATTTGCCTTTTCTAAAATCTACATGATAACTGTATCACAATTTACTGTTCTTAGAAAGCGTAAATCATTATTTGCTTTTTCTGCTGCCTTAATAATGGACAAAATTATGATTTAATATTTAAAAATCTATGTTTATAAATTTCAAAGTTATGAATATACCTTCCCTTTTCCCTACGTCCAACGCAAGACAACCATCCCTTCCCCCCACTTGTTTACGAATTCCTCCTTTAATTAGATGGGTATGACCCCTTCTCCCGCCTTTTTGCCCCTGCAGCCCTCCCCCTTTATACCATAACATCACTTGTTACCTTTGCTACATATATTTGCTGGACGCGGTTTCTAAAAACAGATAATTACAGCTAAGTTACAGTATAGAATAGCATTATAAAGTGCTGTGAAGGAAGAAAATTATCCACCATAGAATTTATTACGAGAGGTGATGTACTGAAAATAATTAGCAGGTTATTCAGGACATTTATATCAGAAGAACAAATATGATATTTAGAAAGGAAAATAAAAGTAACTTTTGAATGAGTTAAAACTAAAACTGAACCTAATGATATTTCTTTTTAATTCTTGAGCCACATTATAAAAATCCACAGAATTAAATGATATTTTTCGGTGTAAATAATACATAATCACGGAATTAATCGGTCTGATTTGAATGGTCTTTTCAGGGAAGCCACTATAAGACAATTGATAAAATTAGGAAGATATCCAATGACTTCGGTGCTCCAATCCTGCGGGGCATTCTAGTTCCCAATATAACCTAACCTAACCTGAACTAATAAAGAAACAAACAAAAACCACCCTGTTCCCCCTATTTTCAAATTTTAAAATTATAAGGGGGAGGGTTTCTGCTCGACTTGAGACTTTAAGGTAAACCGACAAATAGATATTTTCTTTTTTTCTTTTCTAAGATTGTCCTAAATTATCATTTTTTATATTCTTCTCAAACCCTTTACCCCTTTTCTATTTGATTATACCCATATTACACCCCTCTCCTCCGATCCCCCCCCACCTCATTGTTGTAATACATCTATTAAAGGATAAAGGTACAGATAAAGAACAAGAACACGAATGAATTTATTATTACTTAGATCTTACACAAGATCAGTGGCGTGCGAACCGAAGGGGGCATTTGGGGCAATCGCCCCCCCCTAGCGACCAAAACGCCCCCCCCCTGCCCCCCCCTAGCAACCGCCCCCCCTGCCCCCCCTAAATGTTAAAAAATGCCCCATTTTGCCCCCCCCTGGTCAACAAAAATGCCCCTTTTTGCCCCCTACCCTACAAAAAGCAAAACTATCCCAGTTTCCAAAAAAAAAGATCAAGAAATACTCCAAAAAAAAATTTTGGCGCTTCGCGCCAACCAGAGAGTTACTATTCATTTAACCTTACCAAATTTTTTAATTAGTGTAGAAATTAGGTTATAATCTTTTTTCACTGAACATAACAAACCAGGTTATAGGAAGTATTTTATTTTGTATAATATAAACTTTTTACCAAAGAAATTTTGTACATCCCCAATGATGATACACAAAATTACCTTATATAGATTACAATTAGTGGATGAAATGTATGGAAACTCGACTTAATTAACCAACCAATCAAAATTCCATTAAAGTCCCCAAAGTTGTTGAGCCAATGAAATATTGGGGACTAGTGTAATAAATAGCCCAAAAACCCCTCCCTCCTTGCATATTTGAAGAAAAAAATTTGCGCTTTGCTCCCTTCCAAATGGTTTCTGCTATGAAATATTGGGGACTAGTGTAATAAATAGCCCAAAAACCCCTCCCTCCCTGCATATTTGAAGAAAAAAATTTGCGCTTCACGCCCTTCCAAATGGTTTCTGCTTTGAAATATTGGGGACTAGTGTAATAAATAGCCCAAAAACCCATCCCCCCCTGCATATTTGAAGAAAAAAATTTGCGCTTCGCGCCCTTCCAAATGGTTTCTGCTATGAAATATTGGGGACTAGTGTAATAAATAGCCCAAAAACCCCTCCCTCCCTGCATATTTGAAGAAAAAAATTTTTGCTTCGCGCCCTTCCAAATGGTTTCTGCTATGAAATATTGGAGACTAGTGTAATAAATAGCCCAAAAACCCCTCCCTCCCTGCATATTTGAAGAAAAAAATTTGCTCTTCACGCCCTTCCAAATGGTTTCTGCTATGAAATATTGGGGACTAGTGTAATAAATAGCCCAAAAACCCCTCCCTCCCTGCATAGATAAAGAAAAAAATTTGTGCTTTGCGCCCTTCCAAATGGTTTCTGCTATGAAATATTGGGGACTAGTGTAATAAATAACCCAAAAACCCCTCCCTCCCTCCCTGCATATTTGAAGAAAAAAATTTGCGCTTCGCGCCCTTCCAAATAGTTTCTGCTTTTTATCACAATGAAAGGACAAGTAATTTTTTTCTTTTTTTTACACAGTTCATTATATCTTTGGTTTTTATGGTACAATAGATTTTTTTGTGGATTTTAATATTAAAAAAATAAAATTTCTCGCTGATTCGAGCATCCAGTATGTAATTTACTATCACTGTCATCACACAACATACAGGAAAAAGGATTTGTGACTTTTTCTACCTAAAATATATATTTATTTCAACAGATGCTTTTTAAATCTACTTGTCTGTATTCTTTGCTACTTAAAAATGTTGTCATTCTTGTTGTCAAACAATAAAGAAATATTTAATATCATTTTCTCATATTAGGTTAATTTTTGGTAAATTATTTCCAAAATAAGTGTTTTTATCTCCCCCCCCCCCAATTTTTTTTAATGGGGTTATTCATCCTTCCTGCTGAGATTTTATAACATCCCCTTCCACCCTTTAAAAGTGTTTTGTGGTGGAGGGGGGGGGGGGGGAAAGGTTAATTTATCTTCTGTACTATTTTTTCGAAGATGCTTTCTAGCTCCCTTCCCTTCGGTCATTGCAGGGTGGGGAGAAGGGATGGGGGAGAAGAGATGGGGGGAGAGATGGGGGGGGGGAGAGATGGGGGATATAAATGGGAAATAGGGATGGGGGAAGGGATGGGGAAGAAGGGATAAGGACTAGGAGGCCCATAATCAAATAATCCCACCCCTTAAAACGCCCTTACTTAAAATTAGTAAATATAATCAAAATGCCCCCCCCTAAAGCAAAGTGCCCCCCCGGGGCACTTTGATTTAGGGGGGGGCAAAATTTTACAAAATCTTCAAAATGCCCCCCCCTAGACAAACTGCTTTGCACGCCACTGCACAAGATTGTAATGTTTTCTAATTAAGTAAATCTTGTAGGTTAATATAATAACCATACCCCCAATCCACGCTCTTTCAACCATCTCCCCTACTTCTACTAGATAAACAAAATGACTAATAATGATGCCGATGTTAGCATGCTAAATTGACGACTATCTTTTCCCTGCCAAGAGTTATAAAAAATCTCTTTATTTATCTAGTCCGGAGACGGAGCCGTTTTTTAACGAAAATTACGGCTCCGCAACACTGGTATTAATGATAAGTCTTAAACACACCATAATTAATAATAAAAATTATTCCTATTGCTTTTAAGTAAGGTGCGTGACAATATAAAGATTATATGAAAATGGGTTGTACCTTCACCAATAAACCACGAGATGATTTGCTATTAATGCAAAAGAATAGAGGGGGCAGGGGTTAAATAACTGTAACTGGAACCAGGTAGTTGTCTGGGTTATACATCTAAACTTAGACATCTATTAGTATGCTATTGGATTAGGGTAAAACATTAGAGGGGGAAGGGGTTAAATAACAGTATGTCTACATTCTAAGGACCTTGTGCCGACTCTCAATTGGGTCTTTGAAAATTAACCAATTTTGTGGGGAATATTAATACAACCAAGTAGCAGAAAACAATTTGCTAGCAGACGAAAAAGGTCTATACTATAGATCTATGGTGTCAATTTAAAGATTATCCAATTCCCTTTCCCCCTGAGGTGGTACACCCACTTGTTATGATCTTAAATTATTTTGCTCTTGTGCTCAATTCAATAATTTAAATCAATCTTACTAAGCATTGGTTTTTATTGATAATCAATCAAATCAAAAAATCTTCCGATTCATTAGTTTAAACAAGAATAAAAAGTGCTAAAAGACAAAGTAACTTACTTAATTTAGATGCTCTAATGGATCAAAAAATCTTCTCAAAAATCGTCATTCTTCTATCTGTGGCAGCAGCCGCTAAAATTGCAAATTCTTGTGGTTGTACTGAGATAATAATGAACAATTAAAATGAGCAATAGACATGGATGTAAAGGAATAAAACAATAGACGATAAATCGATTAACATCCCCATTAAGGATAAACAAAATTACCACTTCTCTAGATCTTAAATTATTGGTTGAAAAGTTAAAATATTGATAGATTGAACCAACCATCCAGGTTTTAAAAAAAGTACCCAACGTTTTCAAGACAACAGAAACCTTGGGGACTAGTATAAAGATCAGTCCAATGTCCCCTCCCTTTTTGATTATAGAGTAGTTTCGCTACCAAGAATAAATAT
Organism: Acartia tonsa; assembly: GCF_053477335.1. NCBI lineage: Eukaryota > Metazoa > Arthropoda > Copepoda > Calanoida > Acartiidae > Acartia > Acartia tonsa. The sequence continues at coordinate 20,240,392 of NC_137266.1, forward strand.
CAAAGGTATACATCAAATATAATTTTAACATTTTTTTTATATATTTGAATAGAAGATCTGCATTTAAAGGGGTTCTTTTCTGCAATGTATTCGTAAACTATCATGGTTTATTTATTACTTATTCAATGTTTTGAAGCAAAATAGTTTCTTTTTTTATTAAAAGAAGTAATAAAATTTTATTCTTTGATTTCTAGACATGAATTAGAAAGGGTTTTGCAAAGAAACTTTAACAAAGGCAAATTTCAAAGTGATAAAAGATTTTTAATACATTTATTTGACCCCAATAATTATACCACTCCTGTCATGTATCTATTTATAATGAACTTTTAGTAGCGAAGCTACTCTATTATTTGAAATGTTCGTCAGTAAGACGTCCAGAAATATTCAAGATATGACAATAATTTTTTGGTGAAGAGTCCTTAAATAATGACCATCAAATTTATAATTTACTTGTTGCGTTAGTCTGTTGGTCATACAACATAGTAACATAGTTTATTTTGTTCTAAGAAATGTTTTACAATTTTTTATTTAAAGTGGGGTTAATTTAGGACCATTTTAAATTGTCCCATAATATGTTTAAAACAAGGTGTTGGCGCTCTGTTGTATGCATTTTCTATATGAGTCATGAAAGCATATAAAACCCATTTTGAATTGCAAAGCTTTTCATAACTCTCTATGTCTGCCCGCCCATACATCCGTTATAATTGGTATTTCTATAGGGGTAGGTCATTTGAGTATAAAATTAAATGGTACCCAAAGTTAAACTCACAATTTATATCTTTCTTTTGGGATCTACTGCAGTTCATGGTAAAATATTGCTGGTAACGAATATTGCCAAAAATATTAAAGGCTGCTAGCTGCCAAACGGCTGAACGTACAGATCATGACCGCACACTGTTTTAAGCGGTATAAGAAGGCCTACAAATTATCTGGAATAGCCATAAATCACTAATGCATAATTTTCTCGCAGTGCAGAGAAATGAGCGAAAAAGGCCTATTTTACGCGTTTTTTCTTCAGTGAATCTTTCCCTGTGCATTATTGCATCTTGGCTATTCCAGATTATTTGTAGGCCTTCTTATACCGCTTAAAATGGTGTGCGGGTATAATCTGTACGTTCAGCCGTTTTGCAGCTAGCAGCCTTTAAAATTCATAGATTTTTGGCAATATGCGTTACCAGCAATATTACCGTGAACTGCAGTAGATCCTTCTTTTGCTTAAAACTGTTAAGCCAATAACTTTGATAATAGTGGGGCACTATCGTTCATTGTCTTTTCCCCTAAGATCCGTGTGTATGTCCGTCATTTCAAAACACCCGGTGGATATGAGAAATATGGTTTTACTGTGCTGCCAAACTATAGATGTGCTGACGATTTTTGGCCTTAAAGAATTCTTCAAATTATGCAAATCTATATACTCTAAAATTAACTTAGTCTATGCTTTGAATGATAAATCCCTATTTTAGATTTGTGTTTATTTCAGTGCTTTGGTGCTATGGATATTGTTATCCTTAGCAAGATTTAAACAGAACAGGATTAGGACTTTTAGAACAGTTCTTTCTCGGAAAGTTTACAGTTATAATTAGTCAACATTTTTACTCATTCTATCAAGATGTCAGTTTTAGAAGAAAACAGGACAATTTTGTTCGTCTGTATATAAAGTAACAGGATGGTTGTCTGCAGATAAAGATCCCACTTACAGCTTGTCAAATTATGATTCTCCTTTACAGAGAAGCTTCTTATAGGTCCAGGGAAGGTTTAAAACTTTTTTGAAAGAGGATACCGCCACCTTCCCAATAAAGATCATCAATTAAAAAAAATTCACAACCCCTCATTTTTCATTAACTGAAAAATACATATTTATATAACTTATTGATTATCAAGATATTATGTTTTTAAATAATTAAAATCCTACAATGAACAAGGACGATGAAAAGTTGAAGAGAAGCTGCACAACCAATTTAAAACCAGTGGCTTAAAGGAATGTTTCATGTGAAGAGAATCAAATAGGACCATGCAAAAATATAAATTTTATTTAACATTGAATATTCAAATATTAGAATTACATCTAATATTTGATAGCGCAGCTACTCTAATTTATGGTACGTCAGTCCGTTAACGAAAATTAACATCAAAGAAAAAATACTTCATATAGTTTTAGCGGCTACGCCCCCCAAAATAGAAATAAACCTTCCCAGGAATAATGCGAAGCTACAGTGTAAAGGAGAACCATATTGGTAGAGCGGTTAGCGAGATCCTTTTATACAGACAGACGTTTCTGTTATGCTGAAAATTAAAATATTTGAAAATGCACAATGACCAAACTTAGATTCAATGTCTATTTTATAATCGGTCGGATTAAACGGCTGCATTTAAGATTGCACGAAATCTATGCAAAGCAAGGATGCCATCGTCCATTATCAAGCTTTGGCACAAGGCTAAAAAAACTGTTAAAAATACAAGTATGCCTGTTTGTCTGTTTGTACCCTGTCTGTATGTACCCTGTCTTTGTGTACCCTGTCTTTGTGTACCCTGTCTTTGTGTACCCTGTCTGTGTGTACCCTGTCTGTATGTACCCTGTCTTTGTGTACCCTGTCTTTGAATACCCTGTCTGTGTGTACCCTGTCTGTATGTACCCTGTCTGTATGTACCCTGTCTGTATGTACCCTGTCTGTGAGTACCCTGTCTGTATGTACCCTGTCTGTGTGTACCCTGTCTGTATGTACCCTGTCTGTATGTACCCTGTCTGTATGTACCCTGTCTGTGTGTACCCTGTATGTATGTACCCTGTCTGTATGTACCCTGTCTTTGTGTACCTTGTCTTTGTGTACCCTGTCTGTGTGTACCCTGTCTGTATGTACCCTGTCTTTGTGTACCCTGTCTTTGTGTACCCTGTCTTTGTGTACACTGTCTTTGTGTACCCTGTCTTTGTGTACCCTGTCTGTATGTACCCTGTCTGTATGTACCCTGTCTTTGTGTACCCCTGTCTGTGTGTACCCTGTTTCGCTAACTAATGGACTAATATGGTTCTCCTTTGCAGTGTGCATTCTTAAAGGTCCATTAAAAGTTTATAACTCCCAAGAGAAATGTGCCCTGAAAAAAGGAGAATTTACATAACCACCCCCCTTCATTCAGATGCCCCAAGAGCCTTTCAGACGTAGCTGATGGCATTCTCTAAACACAAATAATTAAGATAGGCGTATTGACCTTTTGTTGTTATATAGAGTAGTCAATTGTAGCAAATAACTTTTTTATATAAATCATAATAGAGAAAAAAAAAACACCATAATTAAAGAAAAGCAATGATTTCAAAACAACACACACACACAAACCAGGGGATGAAGGGACATTGGACTATAAATTCTACTGGTACCCAAAGTCTTGTAACCACGTTGCTTTTTTAGTTGGTTAAAAAACTATGGGTACCTTTAATGAATTTTTATTGCTTGATCTTCAACTAATGATTTTAATCTACAGAAGGGGCATCTTTGTTTCTTATAATTGGATATGTACATAAATTATATTCATTGTCTTATCCCTTAAGATCCCTGCACACAAACACAACAAATACAACAGCAACAACATTTTGGTTGAATTAGCACATTTACGCAACAACAAGCACCACTATACAACCTACACATGCAAAACATACAATTGAGAAGAAAGGGTTGTGGAGCCGGAATAATATTAACAATGCCTAAATGGAGTTATTGATACAAATATAAATTGATATATATTTATAAGAAATTATAGATAAATTATAGATAGATGGATAGATAGAAAATTGATGGAACGGATAGATAGATAAATATATAGTTTGATAGACAGACAGGTGGATAAACAGACATATGGATAGATAGATAATTGAATAGTTGTGTAGACAGATAGATTGATTGAGAGATGGATAGATGAATATGAAAAGGATAGATAGAATGATAAAAAGATAAATGAATGATTAGATTTATAAATAGATGATTGGGTATCTGGTGAAATAGTTGAATGGATTATGGATGAGGAGTAGATAATTATATAGATGTCTAGACAGGTGGATAGATAAATTGATTTATTGAAATTGTAAGAATGGATAGATAGATATAGAGATAAGTAAATAGTTAGATAAATCGATAGATTGAAAAATATGCATTTTGGGATCAATAGACAACTACATCAATAAATATATGAGTAGATAAATGAGAATTAATCTTTCAGTTAATTGTAAGACAATGGAAAAATTTTAAGGATGGGAGAAAGAGTTGTAGATCCACTTAGCTGTATGAAGGGCCTGGCTATTTGGTCTACCAAATGAATGGTTGCAAAATTAGAGCTAGTGTTATAGACAAAACTTTAAGAAAATAAAATGAATCTGGCGAAATCCAAATAAATTTTGACTTTTTGCTTGACAATCCATGTTTGCTGTATTAGGGGAGTGTAGAACTCTATCAAGGGTGATATTAGGGGGGCATATCCAACCCTATAATTATGAGGTTGTATACACCTCCCTTCTGCACGCCTTTGAGTTGATGTTAAAACAACTCTACAATCACTCTATTAAGCAACAAGTGGACACTGAATAAATGTTTTTTTTTATGTTTTTTTTTATTTAAACCACTCTACAATCACTCTATCAAGCAAGAAGTGGATATGTGAACCACTCTACAATAACTCTATTAAGCAAACAGTGGATATTTTAATCACTCTACAATAACTCTATTAAGCAAGAAGTGGATATTTAAACTACTCTCAATAACTGAAGTTGAATTCAAACAACTAAATAATCAATCTATTAAGCAGGAATTGGATATTTAAACCGCTCTACAATAACTCTATTAAGCAAACAGTGGATATTTAAGGAGGAACAGAGTTTTTGCAAATAATCTCGCACTAGTTTTTTCGCTCAGTCATTGCACGGTCAAATTTTGACAAAATGCTACCTTAAATGAAGTGTACTTAAAGGTTTGTTCAATCTTTATGTTAGAATTGCGGAGTTTAGTATTACAAATAAATACTAAAATTAGCAACATAAGTAATATTATTATCCATAAAAAGAGCAATAACTTAAAGCATTCAGAAAATAACAATATGATCAATATCAGATTTTTTTTAGTGTACTTGTAACTAATAAGAATACTCAAAGCAATATAATTTAGTTGAATGTTAAAGGGGTTATAAGCAATTTTATACAACCTAATTTGACATTATAACAGATTGCAAAAGAAACTGACTTACAGACATTCTTTGATTAAAGAGTAACTATGATTATAACCTGCAACTTTAGCGTAATAGATAGCCATCCTCTAATTTCTAAGAAATAATAGGTTAGAACCTTGATTCAAACCTCATCATAACTAAAGAGGTTTTAAAAGTACCTTCTTATGCTATGCGCGACATTAAAAGAGAAAGGGAGAGAAAATAGAATGCCTTGTCCAAAAAAGGACTAACAAAGGTTTTGTAGGATTGTTGCCAAAAGAAAAACAGATTTATAGAAAAGGTAGAAAAGGAATGGATCATTTATAACAAAAGGTATTAATGTGATACAGTTTAAAATCCCCAAAACGAATTTTTGATATCAAAATAAAAATTAATCATCAACACATGCCTCTGATTTTTAGAAGCAAAGCTACACTATAATTCACTTGTGTTGCTGTCCGTACCGGTATGTGGGAAAAGAGATTTTCAGCTGCTATTTAAGATTTTTTTAGGTGAAGACACACTTTTCCTTACTTTCTTGACGTCGGTCTGTCGGTCACGCTATGCAAGACATATCTATTGATTATAAAGGTTTTGTGAATTTTTAATATTTCTCTTATCACTCTGAACATTTGCTCTAGAAGACCACTTTCCCTCCATATTTTTCCATCTTCACTACTTATGGATGTTGACATCCCCTTGTTATGTTCAAATTTAATTTTTAAAATCCATTTTTTTGTTGCGTAGAATACCTAGGTTATGATTCTATTTTGAATCAATCTAATAGTTTCGTGATTTTTGGAGAAGAATAGTTATTTATCGCATCTATTATAGACAGCTTTACGCGGGCGGATTGTAACATTGACAAATTATAAGATAAATGATTTTATTATTTGGGGATAATTTTCTGTAATAAAATACAACACATGATTTTTCAGTATGACTCAGAACTACATAGTTCCAATCCTGCTTATACAAATCGGTTTCTAAAAGCTAAAAGCTAAAAGAATTACGGTTCCCAATTTTTTTACACATTCGTTTCGATAAGAAGCTAAATATTAGTTCCTTTTGATCAAAAACAGACATAATTAGTTGTAGTATAGCTTAAAATAAAAATATAAACCCGCGACCGTGGCTTAACACTTAGCGCATGCGCTAGTCGTCGGGAAGGTGATAGGTTCCAATCTCGGTCCGACACTGCGTCATAAAAATGGTTCCCACTGCTACTATGTCAGATGGGCGACGTAAATAGTTAGAGTGGGTGGGAACGCCTTGGCCCAAAACAGGCAAAACTCGTTACCATGCACAGTTAGGACTTCTCAGACAAAGGTCGTGCATCACAGAGAGTTAGTTGTCTGATGGATGTTGCTTCACCTAATATCCTTGAGTGTTATGAAATAGAAGGGTGCGTATTAGTCTTCCTGGATTGCTGGACCAGGACCTGAACAGTACATCAAGTCGAAAAAGACCTGGTAATCCGAGGTAAAACAAAAATATACAGGTTAGACTTAATTAAACATTTAATGATTGCTTAGATAATATATTTTAAAGTTAGTATGTTTTTCAATAATATAAAAAGAAAAAAAAGTATTCTAAATTTTGAAAATGATATGAAATAAATTTCTGAAATAAAAAGCTAAAGGGAATACTAGAAAGAATTAATAATAAAAGTCTGAGGGTATATTAGGATTTTGCAGCTTTATTCCGAATCAGAAATATAAATATACTAAACTTTTTTGTCATATATTTAGAATTGATTTAGAAAAATACATGCACAAGTTAGATAAGATTTCTAAAACAAATTGATAGGTAGTAAAATAGAAAATTTTATTGCGCTGCAATAGACATAAATAATTAAGTAATTACATATTAATCCTTAAACTTTTTTTTTTACATTTTTAAAGATCTACAGTTTATTTATTATTTGTTTTGTTGATAAATAATAAAGGAAAGTTAACAATATTTCATATGTTAGTATTTCAGTGCAGCTTATATTAAGAATGAAATTAATTCGGAAAAAATCACAAAACCTATACGCCTTTTTCAGGAACACAGTAATAGTGTCTGACTGATTATGACGTAACAAAAAAAAATTAGCCAATGAGAGGCCGTTATTGACCAATGGTAAAATTTATAGTGGCCTCTCATTGGCTAATTTTTTTTTGTTACGTCATAATCAGTCAGACACTATTACTGTGTTCCATTTTCAGCTTTCGCTGGGGGGCAACACATCGTAAAATTGACGACCTCTCCATTTGCCCCCCAAATATTATTTTAGATTAATTTCGCTTGTTGGTTATACCTCTTACCTGATTTTAGTGTAAATTTATTAAATACATATAAGCAGCTTAGAGTGCCAAATAAAAAATGACGTCATACAATACAAATGACTAATGAAAGGCCAGTATACGTTGTAATTGACCAATGTAAAATGTATACTGGCCTATCAATGGTCAATTGTATATTGTATGACGTCTTTTTTTATTAGGCACTATAAGCTGCTTTTAGTAAATCATAAGAAATAGTTTATGGTAAAAAGACATTATATCAAGCGTGGTTCGTCCTTTTCCCCTAAACCGATTCTATGAATAACTTGTAGAGTAGCTTTACTGGGGAAAAACCCAACCCATACCTTAAATTATGTATTTATTCTAATGCAAATAAAAGACTATAAAAATATTATCAAAATTAGACAAATTTAAAACAATTTAATATAACTTTTAAGTAAAAAAGCATGTATAAAGACCTATTTATTAAAATGGGGAAATAAGATCTATAAAACGAAGACCCTAAAAGGTAAAGTGAGAGACAATAACCCTTTTTAATAGAATGGTCATAGTACAGCTAAAAAATTATTAGCAAATATTGTCAGTATAAATTAACATTAGTAAAACAACACAAGAATCATAAAATTAGAGGTTTCGTGATAAACAAACTAAATTAAAAGAATGAAAATTTGTAAAATTAAAGATGACATTAAAAAAAAAACATCATTAGAAAAACTAATTTGAAACCAATAGTTTAATGTATTCTTGATGTAAAATAAAATAAAATGTGATCTTACTAATTTATGAAATGATTATTGTAATTTAGTTGAGATATGCACACACTTTTAAATGCAAAATCTTAATAATCAGGTCGCCAATTTCTATAAAACATAAAAATCAACACAAAAATAAAAGTCATCCTTTTTGTCTCTCTTTTTCCTAAGGCTTTCGGGCCTATAAAAGTAAACCTGGAAAAGAGAAACAGTCAGTCGTTTTACGGAATTTATATATATCACACAAACTCTTTTTGAAATTTCTGAAATTTAAGGGAAGACTCCCTTCTCTTTCTTTGGAATTTTCTTGAGAGTCTTGGCGGCTCAAACTTAGGATTTTACATTTGGAACACACCTAAAAAATAAAAAGTTTTGTTAGATAAGTTCATAATACTTTGTTAAATAAATTATAGAATATCATTTTAATGTTGGTCAATTGAGATAAATTTAAGAATAGGGCCTTCTTAGGGCCTAAAGGCTTAGGCATCCGGACGGATAGTTATCTCCAAATTTTCTTCTGAAGAGAACTCCTATAGCGCGGTACTAGGTACCAGCAAGTCGCAAGTCACTACGGGGCTAAATAGGAATAACACAGGGAAGGTACGGTGGTGGCTCGGCTACCAACGGTTGATGATAGCACGCTATCTGACGGCCGATACTAACAACTGTATCCTCCCCCAGCTTCTGAAGTATAGGAAAGTTGGAGATCGTTATCTATTCGGACAATTTAACATTTTCGGATTAGAACTCTGAATAAGTTCACGTCTTAAAGGTAGTTTTGCTTTGTTAATACTCTGGAAGATCGGTTCGGAGCTAGACCTAGTGACTTTCTTACCTGACAAAGGTACCTAACAAAGAATCTCACGCCTCACGGGGTTGTAGGCAGCAGAACGGAATGTTGTAGTCATGTTCGCATGGCTCTAGTAATCACAACAGATCCTTCCAGTCCAAAAGTGTTGGCAGAGTTAGCTACCTAGGAATAAAAGGATTCTTAGAATAAAATAACAGCATAAAGTTATCGATAATATTTTAATACCATTTTCGGAATAGGGCTTATAGGAAAAAGATTATCCCTTAAATGTATTTGGGTTTAGGATCGGTGTAAAATAATATCACCATTCTAAGGTTAAATATATTTGTCAAAACAGGGATTAATGCGTCGCTGATCTGGAAAGGTGACATTGGTGAGAGATTGTGGTTCTGTGATAAAGGATTACATTTGTCCCTGGAACCCGGAGGCGACCCATAAAATTGGTTCCGTTACCGGATAAACCCAGGTAAGATTTAACTTTTTCTTTTTAGGAGGGAGAGGGCAAGGCCACTAAATAAGTCTTACCAGTAAAGCATCCATAAAAGCACAGCTCTTCATTGACAAACAATCATTCCATGTGTAGTGCAGCAGAGCATAGGCCACGCACAATGGTGCTCCATTTACCTTTGATTTAGGCCTCATTCCATGTGTAGTACAGCAATGCATAGGCCGCGCACAATGGTGCTCCATTTATCTTTGATTTAGGCCTCATTCCATGTGTAGTACAGCAATAACCTAAAATGGATGATATTATTATTGATCAATTAGAAGATGAAATATTAAATCCTTCACCTTATAATCCAGAATATGAACCTGGATTAAATAATGCAGTAAATCATTATCTAAGACTGGAGGAAATACCTAGTGTTCATGTTAGGCCTGAGATTCACTCAGCAACAGCAATGCTTGTCTTAGGCAATAGGCGACAAAATCGCATATTACATAGGCCTCAAATACATGTACAAGACATTCCTACCATACATGAAAATGAGCCAAATATTCAAGTAATAAAACAAGAAAATAATGGAAATAAACCCCAAAATAAAAAAGTAGTTAAACCAACTTCAGATTTTTCGGGTTATGATTCAGAATCTAGCTATTATAGTGAGGATTTTGACAGACAAAAAAGTAAAAAACATTCTAAAAAAAGGCCTGACAGAATGTATGATCCACTTAACCCACATGGCAATGAGGACCAAAGACGCCATGAACAACATCATGATAGACATGAAAATCGTTATAAACACGATAAAGACAAAACTAAGTCAAGTAAAGAAAGACAAAATAAAAGAGACAATAGTGACAAAGAAGACAGGCATAAAGACAGACAGAATTTCTCTATGCCAAGGAGAATGAATAGACGTAGTAACAGTAGTGGTCCTAGCTCTAGTTCTAGCTCTTCAGATACAGAGTTAGATAGAAGGACTCCATCTACCAATAGAGATAATAGACATAGAGAGACATCTCAAGACAATAACTTACTTGGAAATATGTTCTCCCTATCACAAATACACGTCCTCCAGAAGCTGTTACAGGCAAACACATCTACCACTGATCTAAATACAGCAAAAATAATTAATCTCATACCAAATAATTTAGTGTGGGGCAGTTGTCAACACGAACGTATTCACAGACAAGTCAAAATATTGGGTAAAATCCCACCCCAATATGGAGAAAAAACTAACAATTACACTTTTTTTAGCACTTTTAAATATTTGGAGGAATATGAGATCCCCTTTACTCATAGTTCCTACAACAATATTCTCATTCACTATTTTAATGAAGAATCAAGAAAAAAATTAGATATTTTAGAAATAGACCCAAATACCCTCAGTGCACAGGATTTTGTAAAATCGATCCTAACTGCCATAGGTGCAGAATTACTCCACCCGTCAGACTATGAAAAACAATTCTACACTTACAGATTCACTTTAGAAGACCAAGACAAACCAAATAGAATAATAATATATTTGGCAGCCATGTTGCAAAAAACAGGCAATAGTCATGAAAATCAAATGGCTAAACTTAGGGAGAAAATATGTACCTATTTGGTACCACCATTATTGCAATCTGCATTTTTGACATCCACCAATGTTCCTTACATTACTAAAGAGACAATCTTAAGCTGGTTTAGCAATAACAGAAGCTTTTATAACTCAGCCATTGAGAGAAAAAGAAAATTAGACAGACAAAAAAATGCAAATGTAAACCAAGTAGAAAAGGAAAAAACTTGTGAGCATTGCCAAAAGCCTCACTATTCTAGATACTGTTTAAAACATCCAGATGAAACAGTTAAGAAAGCAAATATGGAATGGTGGTATAAAAAGAATAAAGAAAAAGCTAACAGTATAGTTTGTTTATTGTGTAATTCTGACACCCATGGTAGTGGGGAGTGTTTCACTTTCCCTAATGTCAATCCCTCCAAAGACCAATGCCCACGCTGCTTAAATTATGGTGTATCAAGATTATACCATCCATTGTCGGCGTGCAAATTCCCGCCAACAATGGAAAAAAACTAGTAGGGCAGCCGAGTATTTCTCAAGAAAGCAAAAACATACAATTACAGATAAAAATACCACAAGTTACGGATTCTTGGGACATACCCGGCACCCCTATTCTAGGGAAAAAATCACCTCAGAATCAATCTGGTCCCAAAATCAACATTTCTTTGTCCATTCAGATAAACCTGAAAAATTCGGATATTGATTATCAAAATGAAAATATAAAAATTAAGAATGTTGAAGTACTAGAATGTTCGACTACCCAAAATAGTGTCAATAATAATACCCAAAATAGTGAAAATAGTAATAATACTAATAAGCTAATAGAAAATATATTAATGGAAAGTCAAACATCTAATACTTCAACATTAAACTGTTCGTCTATAGACAATGATTTAAAAATAATAGAAAACTCTGTTGTTAATAATCCAATAGATAAAATTAATCCGCCAATAATTACCAATATAAAAGAAAATGTGTCTAACACAAAATTGGATAAATCCCCTAATTACGCGACGGATCAAAAAATAAGTCAAAAAATTGAAAAATTATCTAGCAATAAAATTTCTGTTAATTTGTCTCAACAATTGCTATGCCCAGAGGTACAAATAGACAAAGTCGATTTAGAAAATAGTTTGGGGCAAAAAGAGGAAATAGACGAACAGATAAACATCAGTAAAATAAAAAGCAAAGAAAATTACCCTGAGGATTTAGATGAGCAGAAAATTGACTACTGCAAAACAGTACAGTCTTCTTACAACACTGACATATCTGAAAACAATAGAATTAAAGAAAAATCAGATTTTAAAAGTGCATTGTGCATGAAAAATGGGGCCAGAAACACAAAGGCTTTATCATGGCTCCAATATCTTGAAGACTTTCCTTCTCAAAATAAATTCATGACAATCATGTTAGTTCTACTAACAAGTATGGTGATTGGTAGTACTCTTGCTTCATTTGGCTTATTATTTTTTATCATTGCATACATTAGTATGTCAAATGAGAGATTATTACTCATTGCCATGACTGAACGCGGAACCAACAGGATTGATATGAATAAGCATGAAACAAAGCCGGAGTCTAAGCCAATTAAATCGAGCAACCGTTTAATTAAAACCCTAAATAAAATAATTAATGTTTTAAATTATATTAGGGTTTATCTAGCTAAAAAGATAAGGTATAAAATAGCCATTATCCAAACGTTTTAAGAATCTCCAGATCCCATTCTTAGAACTATACAATGAGACACAGAGTTTCATTAGTAAATTTATAGTATAAATGTATAAAGAGCATATTATTTGATTTCCAAATGCATAGACCTAGAGCGTTGCAGACGAAAAATAATTTCATTAAATTTTGCTTTCTAAGTTTAGCTGTTTAATGCTTTTTACTGCTTTTAGAAAAAGAAAGGGACAATTTTAGTGAAAAATTGTCATTTCTATCTAAACTTATGTGAAGTATCTAAAACTGCCATTATACTCATAATCATCTTTTCTGATTTACAATACTGCATTTTTAAACCTAGTTATTTGTGATAAGACATTTTTCCAAATGATATGAATACTTTGTGGAAAATCAAAATTATCAAGTTTTTAGTGACATCTAGCGACAAATGTAGAACTAATATATTGCAGATGTTCCCAAATTTAATTTTTGCCTGTATTTACGTTGTTTTCGATTATTTTTCCATAAATGGTTGAGATCTTTCTTGTGGGGGTGGCAAATTAACTATGTCCTTATTTCAAGTATTGGGTTATTTTCAGTTTCAAGAGATCAATAGATAATTTTCAAAATAATTTTTAACAAATGAACAGTATTTAAACTATGCAAAAACGAAATTAACTAGGCAAAATGCAGAAATCATTATAGCTGAAACATAGATGTCCAAGTAAAGGGGTAATGGTGTATTTGTCCCTTACACCCCTCAAGTTTTTTTAAAATACCTTACATTACTCCCCTTGAACATATAGAAATCCTCATTTTACCCCCATGCTAAGTAAAAAGCTTGGGCGTCCTTGAGTTAACATTAGTTTGCAATTTGCTCTTGGTTCTTTTGCCAGCACCCGGCTGTATTTACATTTTTGAATGATTCAGCTTATTTCAAAGACCCAAACAAAAGTCGTGTAAAAGGTCTTTGAGAAGGGGTGGTTGTTACATATACTATTTATTGCTCTATATACATTACTTTAATGCTTTATTTATAAAAGGCAAGAAAAAATAATAAAAAGTTTGAACAAGAATAGACATCATTATAACTATAAAGTAGGGCAATTATGTGTGCTTAATAAAATGAACAAATTCAGCAGAAAATTAAAAAATAATTACAGACGACAATTCTAGTTTTAGAGCAGATATGCTCTCTAGTATCTATCAAGTACAGACATATCTAGTTATGTAGCAAGCTGCAACATACAATCAAAATCATAAAATAACTCCCCACAAAACTGCAGAAAACATATAACCTAGAGATAAATTTTTCTTGCTTAAAAAACAATAAATTCCTACCTGCCTATACCTCCATTAGTAACCACAAGCCCTTCACACTTCTGCAGACAAATCCGGTACATCTGCATATTACAGGAGGCCCCAATGGAGAGTAAAACTGGTAGGAACTTCGCAATTTTCTCAGCTGTCACCAATGCCATCTTCTTTTCAGTTCACAGTTTCAGTTTCCTCAGAAAATTTCGAATCTCCAAAATACAATTACAAACACTATACCTAAAAGTAAATACAAGAATTAATAACAACTAAATAGATAAAGCTATTAAGATTTTTTTTTGCAGTAATAAGAAAACACCACACAATAATAAATTAATAGTTGACAAAATTATGAACAGAAATGTGTCATCCAAAATTACAAGACCTTATTAAATAAGCATGAACTTAATCCCAAAAGAAATAAAAATTTCCATAAGAAAAGTCTAACTAAATCCAATTTCCATAAATTATGTGTTTATGTAGCAAAATAGTCCAACAAATTTATCATCTATTGTCTTATCCCTTTAGATCCTTGTATAATTAAATCCAATTTTCATTAATTATGATTTAATGTGTCTTAAATTTCCAACAAAATATCGTCCATTGTCTTATCCCTTAAGATCCCTGAAAATAAGCCTAATTTTAGCTAATAATTTTTATGAAAATGAATTTATAAATTCTGAGGTTTATGACCTAGTTCTGAACACATGTGTTGATTTTTAGACATGTGTGTTAAAAATCGCTCCAAAACATACATTTAATTCAACTTTTTACAAACTTTTAAATACATAAATTGATTATCTTGAATTTTCAACTGCAAATTATACAACATTATAAGACTGAGCTGATTAGGCTCTCTATCTGGTATAAGTTTGATTTAAGTTTCACTTTAGACTTAAAGATTTTATCTTTTTTTTTTAGGCTTTACAATTTTTAAGGTAAACCACAGTTTTTCCATTACAAAATAATTTTAATAAGTCATACATGATAAATTACCACCTGATACCTCTAAAACCAATGCTTATTTCTCCATTTTTAACTAAACTTTTAAACAATTTTGATACATCCCAATCACTAATTAATAATTTTCCTATTCTTAATCAAAAAAGGCTAAATTAATCCGGGATAAAGGAATAAACAGAATCTTTAATGATTTTTAAATATTTTTAGAATAAACAATCAGAGTGTGCATTTCCTAAAGACGAGAAGTTATTAGCCGCGGCTGTAAAGTCCCGCAAATACAGCGTCACCGCTCAGGGTGGTTCTACCACCTGTATTTGTCAGGGCATTCCCGCCTATCCCAGCCACGCTCAGGTGGACAATTGAGAGGATTGACAATGGCTGATAATTTTTCAGGAAGGACAGCTCCAATTGAAGGGGAAAATAATTATATTGGGCAATATGAAACCTATCCCGAGGGACAATACCAATCTGTCCTAACCGAAGCCTTAAGGAAGCTGATGTTATCAGCTGAACACATAGATTTCCCATCCAGAGAACTAATGCAATTGGTTGAGAGGAATTTGACCGTTTATACCCCAAAATACAGACGTCCAATTACCCCATCTGAAATGATAACTTTGTGTCCTAATCAATGTAGTCGATGTTAAGAGATAGCATTGTGGCAAGCTAAAATGATTAACTATTAACAACCTTTCGTTCTTCTATAAGCTAATTAAAATATTGTTCATACTTTTTACAGCACTAAGCATCTATGGCATTGTAAAAGGTTTTAAGAACCTAAATATGAGTTTAAGCTTTTCCCTAAGAATACTCTTATAGGGGCGCAGCCAATAGTTGTATCATTGTGTAAAGAATAGGGCCTTTATGCTTTGAAACATGTATTTCTTAGGATGTGTAGATAAAATGGCGAGTTTTTTTGTATATTTTTGGCCTAAACAAAGAATATTTCTAAATGCAGTTTAATTTTTGAAATTAGTTGTTTATGGAAAGTAAATTGAATTTTTATAGTAAAATTTGAAAAACCTTATATGATAAAAACTTTTCTGAGGGTTCTAATATTATTAAACTGATAGATAGTAAATTAAGGAAATGCTTTGCTCCGAAATAATATAATTAAAATTTTTGTGTAAATGCATAAATATAGTGTTGAAAAAAGTTGACACATGTCAAGATAGAAAACAGACCTCATCAAAATTATTTTAGTTTTTTTAAATAATGCATATTTTGAAAGTACAACTTGCAATATTTAAACACACACACGCAAGCCTAAGATAAATTAATAACAATTTCTAAGTTTTAGGACAACTTAATCTTAAATTACTTTCTAACATTTCTTGAAAGCAGTTTTTAAATCGATTTGCCTTAAAAATAAATTTTTTTCTTATTCTCTTTAAAATAGGAAGATAAAAACGCCGAATAATTTTTCTGTCAATTTTTGGCAAAATAATAGACAATTATTGGAAAAATTTGTTTTCGTGCGCATAAAAACAATCAAAATTTTTGCGTAATAGAATAGGTTTTAAGCTATTTTTGTAATTTTTTTATTTCTTTACATATCCTCAGTGTTTATGGTACGATTTCCAGATTTTTTTTTTAGCTGCAAAATAAAATTTCCTGTTGTTTAAAGAAAACAGACAAGACGATCAGACTTCCTTTTTGCAGGTTTTTGGCTATTTCTATATTTTTTACATTTTCCCCCATATTTTTGGTATTTTTGGACCAGTCTTAAAACTCTTTAAGATATCATGATCAAAATAATTCTTCCCATAGTTATGAGCATCCTTTAAGTAAGTTACTTTGACCGACAACATTATATAAATAAAAACAAGTTTTAGTGTTTATTTTACCCAATAAATCAATTAATAAAAACACTACAAATCTACTTGTAAATATTACCATCAATGACCTTTTTGTGTTTCGCTATTTATAGATGTTGTCATCCTTGTTTTGCTACATTTAAAATATTTACTTCACTTACAAATCTTCTTTCTTGTACATAAAAAGTTACAATTGCTAAGCCATAAAATTTTAAACTTTTAAAATGAACAAAAAATATAAGGTCATTTAAAAACAAATGGAAAACTACACATATATGTTTTAAAGCAGCAATTTTACACACCACAACTCAGCTGTTTCCCAAGCCACTTAGGCGGAACACACACGCAGGCTATATAGCTCTAAAATACATTATTCAACATCTAACAATAGACACATGCACATTTCACACAACATAAAAATAAAATCAACATAAATAAACTAAAACTTTACTTATCAATATTTTTTTTACACACACCTTGATTTTTCACCTTACACGACACTCCTTAATAAAAACAAAACACCAAAGCTATCAGTATAAAACAAAAAAGCGATATTAATTATTTCTCTCTTTCTGTCGACCCTTCTCTTTATCACTTTCTTTCACTCTTGTCTTAAATCTATAAGTCAAAAGGCCAATGTCTCTTATGTCAATTACTCTATAGAAAGACAGAAAATAATGCCTTATATGTTTTATACAGAATGATATTAACAAAATAAATTTAAGTTTTTAAAATATAAACCACCCTCCCAACTCCCAACAAAATGAACTGAAAAATAAAGCAGCCAATAAAAATCACTCTCAAATTTATCTCTAACTTATTTTAAAACCCCTCCAATTGAGCGAAATTTTTTTTTGCAAAGGGGGAGAAGTTATTTTGCTAAGCAAATAACTATCTAATTATAAATATATCAGTCACATATTCTGTTTACATTAATCAAAACCTAATCTTTTTGCTTCACCTAAAATAAGAATAAGCATGCATGTATCTTATCCCCCAAAAAATAATTAAGGGGTCTTTTTTTAGCTTCACAATCCTATAAAAAGGGATGGGAGCACCATAGGCCCTAAAGGACCAAAATAAAAGCAAAAGGAACACTCACCTAGAAAATCAGTGTACAGGCTACTCCGTCTGCAATCAAATATAGGGCGGACATTCACCAGTTACTTGATCAGCAATGAAATGTTGGAACCACAGTTGTTGTATTAAAACTGGGAGCCGAGTAGATATGACTGAAAAAACAGAAAAAATAAATATTAAATCAAGCTAAAAAATATTCTACAAAATATAAGCTGTAAATAAGATTATTTAAAAAAGAAAAGCACACAGAAAATAAGCCAAAAGACATTCACACTTAAAAAATTA
Organism: Acartia tonsa; assembly: GCF_053477335.1. Taxonomy (NCBI): domain Eukaryota; kingdom Metazoa; phylum Arthropoda; class Copepoda; order Calanoida; family Acartiidae; genus Acartia; species Acartia tonsa. Next base: position 20,258,551 of record NC_137266.1, read on the forward strand.
CATCTAAAAACATTAGGATTTAATTATCTGCACTACACTCTTGTTCTACTCTTGTTCAGAATACTTTTTTCTCATCATAAAATCCATTATAAATATAAACCAATTTTTTTATCATTCTATGAAAACTTATACAGCTCATAAATTACGAACAAATAAAATATTTTAAATTAATACCCATCTAAATTGAGTCTAAATGATAATATCATTACCTCATAACTGCTATCTTAAGTAAATTTTGTACACCAACAACAAAGCCCAATAAGTGAAAAAACGGCAGAACAAATAGCTAAACAGCTACATGATAATCTAAAACAAAGAAAAAATAATTGTAAAATGAGACAATAATGAATAAGACAATAGTAAAAAACCAAAAAACTTTGTAATTAAAACACCATTATTTTAAAATTAACAACAAGATAAAATTATTAGTTGTTTTGAAGAAACACAGTCTCTTATCCAATATTAAATATGAGTTCGATACTTAAAAATTCATCAAAGAATTATAACTTACCAAATAAAATAACAAAACCAAATTAGAAAGGATCTCCTACATCGTCATCCCACAAATAGCGGCAAACACCACGCTTCTTGGAACCTTGTTCCAGGACAGGAACATTCTGCTCCATGTAGGTTGTCTTGGCGGATAAATAGCGGCCCAAACAAATCCCAAAAAATCTCATCTTCTTTCTCAAAACAACTGAAAAATAAGAACAATTAAAAAATATTAAAATAGCTATACAATTTTAGAAAAATCAATCTTTTAAGTATCGGTCTAATACTCCATATATCTATTGTATCATTAAAAAAGCTATAATTTAAAAGTGAAAGAGGATGTTGCTCTTATGATGTAAAAAAACTTGGCAAGGTGTCTAATCACGTTGTCGTTGGTGTGCAGTGCATAAATCTAAAAAAGTTAAAAACGTTTTATTCTTTGCTCAATAATCTTTTATTGGAAGAAAAAACAGCTTTTTGGACTACAACACTACCACACCACCTCCTAAATTAAATCAAGATATCCATGTTTTTAAAAAATGTAAAGCTAAGATAGATACACACTCTACTACTTTAATTGGAACAATAATAATATTTAATAATTTTATTCCAGGTTTCTAACTCTTTTATTATAGGATAACACCAGAAAAAACAGCTAGTAATCATCAATTTCCTAGGATCCGAAAATGGAGAACCATATCAGTCTCATACTTGAGACAAAAAACCAACGAATGACTGTTTAAGACTAAACTACTAAAGACTTCAAATATTTTGAAATGGTCCATTTTTATCTCTTCCTAACAAAAATACTCAAAAAAGAAGACGGCAATTAAAAGTTTCGATATCTTCAATCAACCTTTTTCTCCCCTGTAAAGAATATTAAAAAACTTTCCTTTTTTCAACTATCAGAGAAATAGGGATAGGAAACTCAACAGAGAGCTGAAAAATTTAGGTGAAAAACACTCAAATAATATATATTTCCCATTCATAATTTACCCATTACATGCAATGATATACTTACTTTGTATGTGTACCACAACCCACTAGTTGGAGATGTAGCAGTGCGGCAGGTGTCCCAGAATAAACAGCTGACAGTGGAACAGTCAGGGAAGCTTTTCATACTCGTTTATTCAGGTGGAATACAGCGGTTCTAAACAACCTAAAATAAAATAACAAAATTAGGTTGTTATAAATGAACTACAAATAAAACAATAAAGTATAATACATAAATAAAATACTAAAGTTTGCATTGCTTTGTTAATTTCTTTTTAAAGTCTTTTTTCGATTTAGGGCTTTTCAGAATAGTACATTTCATTAAAACAATCCAATGGTTCATTAGTCAAAGAATGAAAAACTTACTTACATAATTAGGTGATATTTGGATAGGCCGCAATCTACACTATAACTTTGATTCCAAATTTCATTAGGTAGCTAACCAATCAACAACATTTTACCTATGGTTCTTCGTGCTCAGACTTTCCTTCTGATCCATCACGAGGGGCACCAACAAAGTTCTCCACTAGAGATGGGGAGGTCAGATCCACTCTTCTTAGGTTCAGCTAATTCCAGGCCTTGATAATATCAAATTAAGCCCAAACTTTTAATGGACTACAATGCTTTTAAAGTTAACTTGGAGGCTGTTACGGTACCCATTTATTGGTTCTTTACAATTAAATAGGAACAGTGAATTCAATGGAATCATATCTTCAATTTTGGTTTAAATGAAATCTTTACATGTACGGCTTCGCTGGGTAAATGAACTGACTATTTTAATATTTGTTTTACCTTGTATCTCCGCAGAAACAGTTTAATATTACATTTTGAAAACTTTTTCACGATAGTTAATTTAACCAATCTTTTCTTAAAAGAAACAAAATAAGTTGTTGAAAACTACTAAAATTGGAAATAAAAAAGTTCAAATTGTTTTTATAAATGCTTTGAATTGATTTAAATGCATATTCTGTACTAAAAAATAACAATTTTCTTTAAGTTTTTATGTAGACTGTTTTCCCTTGCTCTTAGTAAGATGGCCGACGGGCGACGTTAGACTGATACAACGAATATAGAGATTTGAACCTTTTGTGCGTCATAGGTTAATCACATATATAGATTGGATAATATTTTTCCCATTTCTACTTTCTACAAAATTAAATATTCTTTACTAAAAATGAATTTGAAAATAAAAATGGCTTTTGCATTAAACACTTACATTTTAGTATAAATTTAAGTTTTGTAAGTAATTAACATTATTTCCGACACTTAATTTTTGCTCTGTGGTGAAGAAATAGGTTGCGTGACTTTACCTTGACATATTTTAAATTATTAAACTTTAGTTTTGTTAGGGAAGCCTTCTCTCAGTCTTCGTGGGGTGATTTGACTGGATTCCTCCTAAATATATACAGTATGGCTACCAGGGAAACTTATACTTGTACTAATAATAAAAGAATTAAGACTCTATGACAATCTCTCAATATTTAATGCCTATTTTGGGAACTTTCTGATGACTCATGACAGCGAGAGATTGAAACTAATAAGTGAGAACAAAACTGGGAATATGATATTGCTTGAAATTTATGCAATAGCAACTAACTTTAGGGTCTTTTTGACTGTATAGTCGGGTTTTTAGCTATTTTTTTTTATAAAAGGACTTTTTAAGAGTTTATTATTTATATCTGAAAGGATCTAAGTAATTTTTACAAAATTAGAACCGACTATGAGATAAATGTAAAATACTTCATATACCTACTAGCGGTTACGCCCTTAGAAGCCTCTAGGGGCAATTAATGTGTGAGGTCTTTTCACCCATAATAGTTTACAACCTTCCATAGACATATAAGAAGCTTCATTGTAAAGGTGAACCATATCGGTTCAGCGGTTGGCGAGATCTTTCGCTACAGACAAAAAAGGCTTACTACTTTATAAAATAGGATAAAATCAATAAAATATGTAGCTTTTGCTAACGCGTAAAAAGAACTATAACAGTTTAAATAAAACTACTCTATAACTAGCTAGATATGGAAATAAAATAAAATAACAAAAGTAATTGTTGGAAAAATATTTGGCCCATAACAAATAAACTGAGACAACCCAGCTGCTCTTTAAAACAATTTCCCAAGAATTTGATGTGGACCTTATATTTTTTTTTTCAACACACATAATGTTATATAATGTACAACTAGTAGAAAGGAGATGAATATGACGAGGCTATCATATTTGTCCACTTGACATTAGTTCAATATAGTAAAACTAGTGTTTTAAAGGTCAAAAATAAAAAAGTTACAAATTTGATACTTACCAAAAATTGAGAGCCCAAACTACGACTACAATCAAGAACAAAAAACAGCCAAACTACTGCAAAAGGGCCTGAAAAAATAAGAAATTCAATTTTTAGATCTAATCAAAAAAGAATAAATCCAATTTTTAAAACACATAAAATTCAATCATTGATAAATAATTATGTTCAGGTCATAATGCAGGAATATGATTGCAATTTTATGGAAAACAACATTTTAAAAATATTGTTTCTTTAAAAAATACATATAAAATTTAGTCTAAAAAACATCTGTTTAGTGAGAGATAAAGGAAGGACTAAATATTATATAATAAAAACGTAGCATAAGATTAATGACCTTAAAAAACGAACTTTCGAATAAAATAGTAATAAAATGACCAAATTTGTATAAAAGATAATTAATTAATGGAATGTCTTTCTATTTTTTAACTCTTCCCAATAGAAATGGATTAATAAATAAGTGATAAAAAATATAAAGACAAATTATGTAATAATAGTTTAAATTGCTAAATAGTCAACACATAAAGAAATTAAATTTTAGCCTTAAGAAACAAAACAAAAATTAGTTTACCAGTAATGGTGTACTTATTTCTTCATTAATCAACGCCTTTTTGTTTCAACATTTTTACCAACCAAAGCCGAGTACACCCAATTTTATCAGCTTGGTTCAACATGATACTCTAAACAATATGTTACAATTGATTTTTAACTTATATAATGCATATTATAACATGTACATATATAAATTTAATCACGAAGGCTTTTATAAAACTTTTTACCGAGATTTTAAGGGAAAACTAATATTTATCACCAAAAAGAAATTAGCCGTTTAGAAAATTATATATTTTTATCATATTTTTCACTGAATAGAGCCTAAAAAGGCATTTTTTAGCTTAATTCTTCCCTTTTTAAAATGAAAAATTTCCAGCGTCTAGCTACCATAACAAAATTAGACGCCATTTAATGCGTCATATAAATAGAGTGTTCAAAACTTAACGCGGCATTCATTACATCCGTGCGCTTACCAATGTAGGTAAGACGACCTTAATGTTTTGGTATAAGTTTTAAAGGGCCTTCTACTTTTTAACATAGTATATAAAAGAATTATTTGAAACATAACTTAAAATCATGTTTTAAAAACCTAATATTATATTAAAAGTACGTCCGTGTAAAAAAAAAAAAAAAAACAACAAAAAAATCATTAAAATAATAAACGAAAGATATCCTATGATTTAAAACACCTCAAAAAACAAGGCTGTATGAAACACGGGTCATTTTTAGCCTCCTGAAACGTGTTATAATCGAGCTTTTCTTTTTGAGGGGGGTACATGGTTCGTCCTTTTCCCCTAAACCGATTCTATGAATAACTTGTAGAGTAGCTTTACTGGGGAAAAACCCAACCCATACCTTAAATTATGTATTTATTCTAATGCAAATAAAAGACTATAAAAATATTATCAAAATTAGACAAATTTAAAACAATTTAATATAACTTTTAAGTAAAAAAGCATGTATAAAGACCTATTTATTAAAATGGGGAAATAAGATCTATAAAACGAAGACCCTAAAAGGTAAAGTGAGAGACAATAACCCTTTTTAATAGAATGGTCATAGTACAGCTAAAAAATTATTAGCAAATATTGTCAGTATAAATTAACATTAGTAAAACAACACAAGAATCATAAAATTAGAGGTTTCGTGATAAACAAACTAAATTAAAAGAATGAAAATTTGTAAAATTAAAGATGACATTAAAAAAAAAACATCATTAGAAAAACTAATTTGAAACCAATAGTTTAATGTATTCTTGATGTAAAATAAAATAAAATGTGATCTTACTAATTTATGAAATGATTATTGTAATTTAGTTGAGATATGCACACACTTTTAAATGCAAAATCTTAATAATCAGGTCGCCAATTTCTATAAAACATAAAAATCAACACAAAAATAAAAGTCATCCTTTTTGTCTCTCTTTTTCCTAAGGCTTTCGGGCCTATAAAAGTAAACCTGGAAAAGAGAAACAGTCAGTCGTTTTACGGAATTTATATATATCACACAAACTCTTTTTGAAATTTCTGAAATTTAAGGGAAGACTCCCTTCTCTTTCTTTGGAATTTTCTTGAGAGTCTTGGCGGCTCAAACTTAGGATTTTACATTTGGAACACACCTAAAAAATAAAAAGTTTTGTTAGATAAGTTCATAATACTTTGTTAAATAAATTATAGAATATCATTTTAATGTTGGTCAATTGAGATAAATTTAAGAATAGGGCCTTCTTAGGGCCTAAAGGCTTAGGCATCCGGACGGATAGTTATCTCCAAATTTTCTTCTGAAGAGAACTCCTATAGCGCGGTACTAGGTACCAGCAAGTCGCAAGTCACTACGGGGCTAAATAGGAATAACACAGGGAAGGTACGGTGGTGGCTCGGCTACCAACGGTTGATGATAGCACGCTATCTGACGGCCGATACTAACAACTGTATCCTCCCCCAGCTTCTGAAGTATAGGAAAGTTGGAGATCGTTATCTATTCGGACAATTTAACATTTTCGGATTAGAACTCTGAATAAGTTCACGTCTTAAAGGTAGTTTTGCTTTGTTAATACTCTGGAAGATCGGTTCGGAGCTAGACCTAGTGACTTTCTTACCTGACAAAGGTACCTAACAAAGAATCTCACGCCTCACGGGGTTGTAGGCAGCAGAACGGAATGTTGTAGTCATGTTCGCATGGCTCTAGTAATCACAACAGATCCTTCCAGTCCAAAAGTGTTGGCAGAGTTAGCTACCTAGGAATAAAAGGATTCTTAGAATAAAATAACAGCATAAAGTTATCGATAATATTTTAATACCATTTTCGGAATAGGGCTTATAGGAAAAAGATTATCCCTTAAATGTATTTGGGTTTAGGATCGGTGTAAAATAATATCACCATTCTAAGGTTAAATATATTTGTCAAAACAGGGATTAATGCGTCGCTGATCTGGAAAGGTGACATTGGTGAGAGATTGTGGTTCTGTGATAAAGGATTACATTTGTCCCTGGAACCCGGAGGCGACCCAAGCGTTTAAAACATATAATAGCGCCACCCTTACTTACAGAAGTGTTTCAGTTTGTGGCAGTAGCTGCGACACTAAAGGCAAAAGATGAAAAATTGTATTGAATATTTTAAAAATCCGAATAACCTCGCAGCCCCGAAAACAAGGGTTGATAACATAAAATGATATTGTTGTAGAATTATTATTCTAAGCAGACACCATGTATAAACTTGATGCTTATACAAGCTATAGGGAATAACAAATCCGAAAACAAAATTTTCTCTAGAGTTTAAACAATCACTGTAAAAAACACAATATAAAGTAGTAAGGTTTGTTTGTCAGAAGCTAAAGATCTCTTAAACTGCTGGTCTAAATAAATTGCACTTTTAAGGGAAGGTATATAAATGTCTTTAAGTGGTTTTAGGCTATTTTCCTGACCTCCTTCGCCCTCTTCTAGAGGCTAGAGGCGAAGAAACTAGAATAATATAAAATGTTTGCCCGTCTGAAGCTTTAGGTTTTGAAAACCGCTGTAAGATTAGGTTACTTCCTCGAGTTCTATCTTTGTTAATTTAAAAAAAATCTACAGAATATTTATGGTGAAGCTTTTTAAATTTTTAATCAAAGTAACATGATGTGTGTGTGTGTCTCGTGTTAGTTTGATGTGGTTCTCCTTCATAGTGAAGCTATTGGTAAATGGAAGCATAAGAGGTTACCTTAAAGAGAAATTGCCCCTTAAAAAAAGTTTTCTCCCTCAAAGTTTTTTACTTTTTCTTTTTAAAAACTAATTATGAAAATTAAGGGTCCCCTAGAGGTCTCTAGTGGCGAGTCTAATTGATATAAAAAACATTTAGAAAAAAATAGTATTATTGTATGAACACTTAATTTGGATGTTAGAAGAATATTCGTGTTTTGTTTGCTGATTCTATTAACTCTTGGAAAATTTAGAAAAACATAGAAAGAAAATTTCCCTGTCACATAGAAGTTTCTTTTTCTTTTCAAAATTCTGATTGGTTTGATATTTAGTTTTTTGAAAACAAAGCCTAACCATAAAGTGAGTGTGTCTGTTTGTCGGAAAGGATTGCATTGGATCCATTTGTAGATCTAAATCCTATTATATAAAGTAGTAAGCGTTTTTTGTCTGTCCCGAAGGATCTCGCTAACTGCTAAACCGATATTGTTCTCCTTTACAGTTAGGCTTCTCATAGGTCCTGGGAAGGTTTTAAACTATTTTTGGGGAGGGTGTCTTTTCATACTTCCCCCCAAAAAATATTTTTTTACTCTTGAAACTCAAATTTAAAATGGGATCAGTTCAACTTTTCCCTCTCTTACCTTAAGTGCCCCTAGAGGCTACTAGGGGCGTATCCGCTAGTTATAAAATAAACTGTTTAAGATTTAAACTATTTAAAGATTTTCCATCGAACGAATGAAAAAACTTGTTTATGAAACTATGGGTACCAGTATAATTTACAGTCCATACTAACCTCCTTCCCTGCAAGGGACCAAAGACTTTTGGTATATGTACCTTACCCTCCTTCATTAATATAGATTTCAAAATTGATTTCTATTTTCCTGGGCACGTTACTTTTGTTGGTATTAATAACTGACCCCCTTATTTTACTTCCTAAAGAAAATTGTAATCGATGAGTGTTCGTTTACATTGAGGGAGGGGACAATTGAAAATAAATCAAACTGGTACCCAACGTTTTACAACTGCGTTTTCTTATTCGTTTGCTCTAAATCCGTGAGTGCTTTTAAAGGTTCCTTCCTAACGATGCTGTACGTATTGGTGCAAAAAATGGGGACAAATTTCAAATTGTTTTGGCGTGTGACGTCATACCCCCATCTCTTTTCTAGAGGGTTTCTTTCCTCCTTCCCTTTTCTTTCCCCTCACTTGTGACGTAAATAAACAGCCCCGTTAAATCAATTTAAAAAGATTCCACGACAAACGTAGGAGTCCCAAACGTAGGAGTGGAAAAACATCGGAGTGGACAAACGCAGGAGTCCCAAACGTCGGAGTGGGACAAACGTCGGAGTGGACTAACGCAGGATTTTTGGGACAAACGTCGGAGTGGACAAACGCAGGAGTCCCAAAATATTTTTTTCAATTTTGAATTTTTCTTTTATTTTTGATTTTTTTTTCAATTTTAAATTTTTTTATCCAACATCTCCCCCCCCCCCCCTTTATTCGGTCCCCTTATTTTTCTTAGTTAGGTTAGGTTAGGTTATAGGCCAGGGGGCCGAGCGCTGCGGCTAGGCAGGCTAGGGGGCCGAGCGCTGCGGCCAAAACCATTATTTTGTAGACAGGGGTATAAACAAATTTAAAAATTGTCATATTATTAAAATAGCGGACACTCCTGCGTTTTACTTAAGCAATGTCCACTCCGACGTTTGTCCACTCCGACGTTTTTCCCACTCCTATGTTTGTCCACTCCGACGTTTGGGACTCCTGCGTTTGGGACTCTTGCGTTTGTCCACTCCGACGTTTGGGACTCCTACGTTTGGTAGGACCTTTAAAAATTGTCCCCATTTTTTGCACCAATACGTACAGCATCCTTCCTAACTTTTAGTTTCCAAACACTTCAACCTATAAATTTAATCTGCAGAAAGAGTAATTTTGTTATCATCGCTAGGGATGAACATCAATTTATCATCCATTTACTTTACACTTTCAAATCCCTGGTTTGTTTAGTAGCTAATTAAAACAAGTGAATAATAGTTATTTCTCGCATCGTATTATAAACAGCTTTCCGCGGATATAGAATGTACAATTATAAGATTAAAACCAGTTTTTTAGCCCCGTGGTGCCGAAGGCACGGGCTAAAAAAATGATTTTAATCTTATGATTGTACATTTTTATATTCGTAGAAAGCTGGATGTAATACGATGCTAGACATAGTTTTTTCGTATGGATGAGAACCGGTTCCTATCCCCGGATTCGAATGAATACGAGAAAAACTTTTTTAATTAAAAAGATTGACATAGTTGTAAATAAATTAAGAGATACATGATTAGTATGATTAAGTGTTCTTTCTCACATAACAATAAAATAGCAGTGTTATAAAATAAAAAAATAATCTTTCTCCCTGTTTTTTACTTTTTAAATTTACAGCTAGAGGGTCCACTCCCTCCCCCCCGGCCCCCCCCCCCCACACTCCATGAGCCCTTTAGTATGGGCTTGGCGATGTGATTACTCATTTACACTATGTATCACCCCTGTTAACGATTAAAGCATCAAATTAAAGGTTTAATTGTAAAATGTCGATGCATGACCAAGCAGAAAATCGTCAGGGAATAAGGGATTATCGATTTTTTTCATTATTAAATAACATTACCATGACAAAGCCTCCCAAAATGCAAAGCATGTCATTATTTCAATGTTAGTTTGTCCATTATAAAATAATGATTTTGAAATTCTTTGCATTAAAGAATAATCCAGTACACTTGTTAATGTTTAGATTATTGCCTTATACAATTTGTCATATTTTGTTCACCTACTAGAGGCTGGGGCTCAATCTAGTGGCTTTGTATCTGAAGCGGGAGGGAGGTTGCAGAGCATAGTCTAAAACATTTCCTAGAACTAAATATCGGTTCTTTGCATGTGGTTACCGAGATATTAAGGGACAAAAAAAACAAAAAATAACTAAAATTTTTTACATATGTATAATATCCAATTCCTTTATTCTATTTTTTTTTCCTGATAAAAAGTAACAGAACGTGCTGAAATCAAATGCACTTATATGTATAATTATCAACCTTCAAAAATTTTAGATTATTTATGTATACTTACATAATCTTAAAAACAAATACAATCCCCAAAAAAAACATTTTATTTTTTATCCTTCCTTTAAGGTTAAGTTAATTGATGATTAGAGCTCCCCACAAGGCAAGTAACACGTCTTTTTCTATCTTTTTTTTTAAAATGCCCCCCTTTAGTATAGCTTTTCATTTTAGAAATAAATAAATACGCAATAAATAATTATTGCTGCGCTTCTAAAAATTGAAACATGCATATATTATAATTGGCTACCAATACATAAAATGTGTGGATACTACTGATGCATAATCATATGGTTTCTCATGTATGTGGGTAGATACATGTAGGGACAGAGACCAGGGATCTAAAGGAACAGACAATGACCGATACATTTGTTGTACATTCCAAATGACGATACAAAAAATTACCCCTTCTGTAGATCGATGAAAGTTCCTAACATTGTCAAACCAACGAATAAGAAAGGGTTATTATAAAACTTTTTTTTGACTAGTGTTATAATCAGTCCTTTGTCAGAGACAATTAACTCTTTTATTGTGAGACGCGTTCACAGGATTTTTCTTTTGAAGTTGATATTTTGTCACAGAGGTAGCTAGAGATTGTAAGAGTAAGTCTAGTGTGGAGTTTTTGTAGTTCAAATACTGTTAGAAGCTTAGCTACTCTATAATTCTCTTCCTTGCATTGTAATGTTGTAATATAAATATTTTTGAGTGATTTAAAAAAAATTCCATCTCTAACTACTAATAATGTTTCTCTTATTAATTCGAATCCGGTGGATAGGAACCGGTTCTCATCCATACGAAAAAACTATGTCTAGCATCGTATTATATCCAGCTTTCTACGAATATAATACGATGCGAGAAATAACTATTCTTTCAATAATATTTTAGTTGTTTAGTAACTATGTATACCTATTTTAACATAGATATATCAATCTTGGAAACAGTAATACCCAGGGAGGGAGGAGGCATTAAACTTTTAGATATACTGGTACCCAAAGGTTTATGATCACGGTCGCCCAGAATAAAAACTTTTGGTACTTTTATCAAATCTTTATTGATTTAGCAGTGTCAAAACTTTTCAACCAAAAATTTTAATCTACAGACGAAGTTTCATCTTTGAGGATGGTCATTATTTTATCATCCTTTGTCTTCTCCACAAAGATTCTTGTTCAAATAAATATTGCTGCGCTTCTCTGGAAGTGAATATGTTTGTTTCTGTTGAATAATTGATGGATGATAATGCAATATTTGACGTTTGGTCAAAATAAAAATATAAGATGTCATGAATAAGGAAAATGTAAATAGATAATAAAAAATATTTCTAGTATGGCTTCCAAACAGGTTAATATCTGCTGGTTTAGAACTGGTTCTCGGCCATACTAAATACTTTAGTCCCTCCGGGCTAACAAAACTGGTTTTAATCTTGTAATTTATCATATTAATATCCGCGGAAAGCTGTATATTATACGATACGATAGATAACTGTTCATGTATAATCAATTTGAAGCAAATTAAAAAAATCTGAGGAAAAAATACATTAGAAAATCTAAATGTTAAACTCTTCTAAAACACACCTTGAATATAAAAACTCCAACGTCTTAAAAAAGTTCTCAAGATTGATAATTTTTCCCTTATCCTTGTACAGATGCACTAAAATAAGTGAATATGTATGTTTGTTTGTGTAAAATCTGCAAAGTAACTCTAAAACTGACTTTGTCCGTACTAAAATATAGGGAAAGCAGAAAATTGCCCTCTTTATATGCGGACGGCTCTGTAATTTCAATTAATATTTAGTTTAAAAAAGAAAAACAATACAACGAACGTCAAATGCCTGCTTTAAATCTAAATTATTAACATTTAGTCTAAGTTAAAAAAACCTTTCTAGACTCTAAAAATAGCTAATAAAGACTAGGGACACGTGAACTATTATTCACATTACAAAGATATGAACTGTTCATAATTTTGTTAAAGATTATGAATTTATATGTATTACAATTACCAATTTATGTAAATGTATTTTATTTTCAAAATTTAAGGGTTACCACAAAGAGAAAAGTATTGAGACAGTCAGGGGGTGGATAGTTCATTCCAAGAAAAATACTTTAACATTTAGCAAATTAAATTATGGTTTACACTCAATATATGCTGTTCTTGATAAAATTTTTAAAAATAAACGATATATCAAAGTGGGGGCAGAGATTCAATATAAAAGAAATTCTTATCATTTAGAAAATTGGATAGAGAACATTTTTTGTTTTAGATAAACTATGTCTACCTGATAGACAATACAGAAGTAGAAATGTTTATGGCAATATTGGCACATAGAACAATGTTATATAGAAAGTTTTTCTTTTAGACAAAGTCAAGCTCTTTTGATACATATTGTAATAATCTTTACATAATGTCTTGAAATCAAAATGCACTTATAAATAAAGTTGTATTATTTATTGAAAATAAGCTTTTATAAATAGTCTGATTATTTAACAGAAGAAATACATTCCTTCTATAAATTTTTTGTAGTTCTGTGTATTGAAATAGCTTCTGGGAAAGAGAGATGTTTCAAAAACATTGAAAAGAAGCATAGAATTAAAAACGCATTTTGCTAAATTATAAAAAAGTGGGAGTATGGTATGATCATTATAGAAAAGGTGTGCGGACATAGAAAATTGATGCTAAGTGTTCAGAGAAATATTCCAAATTAGCCATCTGTCTTTGGCAACAGGCTAGAAACTCCATTTTTTGGGAGAAGAAGGGGATTTTGGACTGTAAACTAAACCAATAATTTTAATCTACTGAAGAGATAATTTGTTTATCATCATTGTGGATATGTATAGTTTTAGCATCCATTGTCTCATCCCTTAAATTCCTGCTGTTTCCTCAAATGGTGTCAAGGTGTATCCACCCCCTAAGACTAAAATAACACTTTATTAAAGGAGGGTGTCAAAAAATTTGGGTGCGTTTTTGCAACTCCAGGCAAAACCCTGGCACGCCACTGACTTTAATGCTATACATAGAAGAGGAAGGCAAATAAACATAAACTTTTCAGTTTTACGACTTGATCAAGCAAAACTTTAGTAAGTAGAATATTAGTCTCTGTGAATGATGGTGGATACTAGGTATATCAGTCTCTGTGAATGATGGTGGATACTAGGTATATTAGTCTAAGTGAATGATGGTGGATACTAGGTATATTAGTCTATGTGAATGATGGTGGATACTAGGTATATCAGTCTCTGTGAATGATGGTGGATACTAGGTATATTAGTCTATGTGAATGATGGTGGATACTAGGTATATTAGTCTCTGTGAATGATGGTGGATACTAGGTATATTAGTATATGTGAATGATGGTGGATACTAGGTATATTAGTCTCTGTTAATGATGGTGGATACTAGGTATATCTGAATTTAAAATTGTAAATCCCTTCTTCTGTATATTTACCATTGACTGAACACAGACAATTCACTAGGAATACCAAAAAAACTCTCCATATTACATAATAGGTGTGCAATCAATTACGCAAATTGGCATTTCCGCAAAAGGAAAGGAAAGGATAAAAGTGTCTCAACCATGACACTTTGGTTGAGTGTGACTTCCGAATTAGCGGGAAGTTCTCGAGATCTGTTGGCGAACATACAAACCCCCAATACCAGGAACCATCAAGTTTCAACAGCAGGTTTGATTATAGATTTATTGATGAAATTATTTCAAAGTCCTGAAATTATAAAATCAATTAATACAAAATTCAAGTTTTTATAACCACGTAATCTTAATTGTTTTTTTAAAATCATTTTTCTCTACGGTTAAGAATCTTTGGAAACTTTGGCTTTAAAGGAAAATTATTTGGTTTAATAAATCATTGTTAAATGCAAAAATAAAAGCACATAAAAAATTACTAAAACATAATATTAATCATAATTAAGTTTCATGCTTAGCTGGCTAAAGCCTTTTTAAAACTACATATAATCGTCCTATACACCATTCCTCTTAATAAAATTAACAAATTCTACCTGAAGTTCTTATGGTTTCAAATCCCTGGTATACTAGGGTTGTTCACGCACTATGAGACCAATGATAGGCCAATTTTTTGTTCTCCGAAATCTTCACACACTCATATCTCATTCAAAAGTAACGAACGTGGCGCATCAAAATATAAACAATCCATACCGCGTCACTTTATGAAAGGAAAGTCAAAAAAGACGACATTTGCGCTTAATTTGGGATAATGATAAGGAATTAATTTCGATCTTGATAAACACAAAGCTTCCTCGAAAAGAGGTTAAGACACACCCCCCGTTTGAAAGTCAAATTAACTTCCTTAACGAGATTCAAGGTTTTTTGCGCTGAGCACTAGCAACATTTCTCACTAAACTCAACTCACCATAATCACATGAGAATGGCCACATCCCGAAAAACATGACAATTTTTGCTCCTAACTAAATGAAACCCCGTGAAATGCATACACAATATTATACTCCTCACTAGGACTCATAATACCTCACATTTTAGGATAGAAGGATGGGGATTGGATTGTACCATACAATATTCCAGGCACATGACACTCACAAGATCACATACACAAATCCTAAAATGGATAATCCTATTAATCATGATGTTGTAAATATAACAACTTATACTAAATAATAATCATTTCATAATCAATAGGTAATAAATCATTATTAATAAATCAATAAGTACCTACGAAATCAGGTTGAAATGTAAACAATAATGGTAAAATAAAATGAAATAAATCTTAGACAAGAAAATTAAGATTTATAGGTACTTAAAACTAAATTTGTTAAGCATCAAAAAGAGTAGTAAGAAAAAATATTTCAAAATCCTTGGGCAGAAAGTTTTTCAAACTTAATGAATAAGAACTGTACTATCTTAATCAACAATAAAACTTTTCAATACTTAAATAATAGCAAAATAATAATAATATCTTCGTTAGAATTTTCATCGAAATTATGAAAAAAAATACCAATTTTTCTTTGTAAAAATATGAGACTTTAAATATGAATTTTCAATCATTCCTTGATCTGAATAAAAATGTTTTACTTGATTGAAATTCATATATAATTTAAAAAAATCTGCTAAAAAAATACTTGATTTTTTTTCTTAGAATAAATATCGAATCACGCAACCTCGACACATTTATTCCTTTTTGGTAAACTTTTCAGGTAAGTTTTATAATGAATTGTACTTTTGAAAAGAAGTTAAACTCAATAAAATTAAATTTGAGCATATGAAATAGAATAAAATTTAATCGCATTTCACTTGATTCTTATTTTAGGCATAAAAATAGGCATATGAAAAATGTGGCTTTTTTTACTAAAAAAATCTCAATTTCCATAAAATAAGAATCAATTATTAATCATAATTTTTAATAACTGCCTGACTGATACAGCATGTTCTTCCAGGGGAGATTTATCTGTCAGCCTGAACAAGACTCTTGCAGTCTTTCTCCCATCCTCAATCCTCGTCACTCGGCCCATCCGCAAACATCTCATCAGCGGATTGGTACTCGTAACCAGAACTATATCTCCGTCGGCTAGCGGCTCCGCCATCTCATCTTTCCACTTGGACATCCGTAATACCTTCGGTAGAATCTCCTGGCGGTAGGCAGTCCAAAACTGGGCAGACAAATCTTCTAACAACTTCAACCTGGAGGAAATTTGGTCCTCCGGTTTCATCGCCACATTGCACAACGGCTGGCGGTCAACATTTCCCAGCAGCTGGCCAGGGGTAATCAGCCACCAATTCTCCACGTCGTTCGCAGCTTCTATCGTCAACGGTCTGCTATTCATTAACTTGCTAACCTCTGCCAACAGCACCAGGAGCTCATTAAAATTAACAGAACTATTCACCAACTTCTTGGACAGCAATCTCTTGGTTAATCCTACCATTTTCTCAGCTTGCCCAATAAAATGGTGGGCTCGGGCCGGGATCTGTGACCAAGAAAACTCTACCTGGCTGCCCAACTTCTGCTCTAAAACCTTGCGAGCAGCGGATAATTGTGTGCCCATGTCGCTTACTATAACCTTCGGCAGACAATGAACAGCCTCCAACTTGCGCAGGGACAACAGGATACTGCTGGTATCATACTTCTCCAAGGCATCTAACCATAGCGCCCCTGAGAACCTGCAGACTACCACGAACACCCACACCTTCTTCGTTGCTGTCTGACTCCTCGTTTTGGCGGCAGCTCTCCTCGTAACCAGCGGACCCATCAGGTCAACTTGCACAGCTTCAAATGGCCTGCTCGGGACCAACTTGTCAGGTAACACATCCTTCATGGTAGTACGACATTCCTTGGCCCTCTCAACACTGCAGGGCCAACACTTCTTCACCTCCATGATGGACAACCTCCTTGCCTTCACAATCCAGCACCAACGGCGGCTCTCAGCTAAGGTTCCACGGACACCAGAATGAAGCTCAACATGCGCTTCTCTCATAATGATAGAAGCTAACCAATTACCAGGCTCCAAAATTACTAAACCTGGCATGTCTTCAAATAGCATTTTACGGCCACCAGTAATGGCGTCAATGACGGGCTCGCCACGACCAACCATTTTAAGAATTTTCATCTCCCTGGTCACATATTTACCTCCGGGACCCACGACAGGCCAGGTCAATGATACTTCATGCACTAATGGATTCAATGACGAATAATTGCCTTTAGCGTCATTTATCCACTCATCCTGTTGGCTCCATGACACAATGAAAAGTTCCGCCGCCGCCATAAAATTGTACAAAGACGGCTTGTACACAGAATCCGCGGCTGCTACATGACTACCAGCGGCTGTAGTCTTGCCTTCTTGTCTGCTCTTTAGCTTCTTCAACCAGGTGTTCGATACTTGCAGGACAGCTGCCATAATACGTTTGGCCTGTCCAAATGATCTCCTGTGCTTAAACCTAAAGACATCTTCAGCGGCTTCTCCGGTAACTTTCATTGAACATAACTTAACCATTTTGGTATTCAACTCCTCCGGTGGTAAATCCTGCTTGACTTGTTCGGCAGTTTTCACCGGCCACGCACTTTCATCCTGGTGCAACCATTCTGGGCCCAATCTGTACCTGGAACCTGGACCTAAATCTGATACCTTGCAGGTGCTTCTGGTGCCCAAATCTGCAACATTGTGTGTCCCTGGGACCCACCTCCAGTCATCCTTGTTGGTTGCAGATTGAATTTCTCCAATGCGATGAGAATTAAATGTGTTCAACATAGCACTGTTGGAAACTATTTTTGATAAAACACACGATGAATCAGTAAAGTACATCACTCTGATAACATCAAAGGGCAGGGCATCTCTGATGGACTTTGCCAACCTTGTGGACATCTGGCAACCCATCAATTCAAGGCGTGGAATTGATTCAGTCTTGACCGGCGCAACTCTTGACTTGGTGGCTAGCAGGAACGTTTCAAACCCTTGCCTAGTTGGCCACCTCAAATATGCCATACATGCATAGGCCTCTGATGACCCATCCGAAAACATCATCAAGGATGGAAGGCCAGTTGGTTCCTCCGGGACCACACAACGGTCAAACTCCAATTTAGCGACCTCAGCTCTGTCCTCCAGCGACTTAACAAGTTCATCCCGTAGACTTTTTGGAATGAAATCTTGCCAGCCCAAATTCAGCAAACATGTTTTCCGCAGGACAAGTTTAATTCTCAACAGAATAGGGCTGCAAAGCCCGATCGGGTCGAAGGTCTGGGCGGCGAACCTGTGGACCATCTTCTTTGTCAGATTCTCGTCCAAGGCGTCCTGGAGGTTGTACAAATCAGCATCCTCTTTCACCTTCTTTCCCTTGACTTTACCATCTTGGTTGACTCTCGTGGCGATGGATAACACATCAGTGGCTGGCTTCCATATCAGCCCAAGAACCTTGGTTGGCGGGCAATCATCACCTGAATAAATGACTTGTTTGAAGGAAAAACTACCTTTGCTGATAATTCTATCGGCTTCTTTCATCATCTCCTTGGCTTCTGGCACAGATCCTGCTCCCGAAATAACATCATCTATGAAGCTGTGCTTCTCAAGCTTGACTGCAACTGGAATCTGAGGTAACTTGAAATCTTCCTCGGGGTAGGTAGGTATTTGTGGCTCCTTCCATAATTCAGGTTTGGCAACAATTTCACTACCATTAATGTTACCCTCTCCATACATCTCCTTGACCTCTGCTTCACTCTTTCCGCCGAACAGGCGGGACGTCAACTTCAGGGCTGTAACCGCCAAATTTCCCGCAGCCAACTCGCCAAAATTCACAACTTTGGTCAGGTAAATTTCAAGTGGACCGTCTGGCGTCGGGGAAAATAAAACTCTCTTCATCTGGCTGTCGAACTCTGTGGCCAGGATGGAGTTATAAAACTTGGAAATATCCGCGGTTAAACCAACCTTGTAACCGCGGAAAAGCAACAAATGATAAAAAATCTTCTGCATTGGCGGCGGACCTCCCAGCATTATGTTATTAAAACTGGTGCCCTTGAACGTCAGGGAACTATTTGCACACAATCTCATGGGTGTGGAACTTGAATCCTCCTTGAAAGCAACCACTATTGATGAACAAGACTTAGGCCCTTCATACTGCAATTCTTCAGGCGTTGCTTTTTGAAACACGCCTCTGGATATGGCGTCCTGGAATACCTGTACATACATATCATAGGTACCTTCCTTGACCATCTTGGCACGATCCTTTTCAGCAATTTTGCGGGCTAAACTCTCATTGTAGGGCAAAGTGTGAGGATCTTCAATGTAAGCATATTGACCTGTCCACTTGTTGGACTGCAAGTCTAGTGTTAAACCTGCCTCAATTATCCTCTGCCTCTCACGCTGGTCCCAGGTAGTGCCGTCGGCCATAGCCTTGCACTCTTGACAGGCAGTACATCCTGGACAAAGTGCCTGCGGCTGTACGCCAAACGATTCAGACGTCAGAAAGTCTGGCAAGGTGCCTCCACTGACACTGACAGCCTTATATGCCGACTTTTGATCTCCAGCTCCACCGTCAGCACTTGTACAGATAAAACCACTACCAAAAATGGTTCGCCACAACATAGACTGGCCCACTTTCTGGTAGGTTGATGGAAACACGTCAGGATGTGTATTTCCAATGATGATATCTAAGCCTCCACTAATATATGTAAATCTTTCTGGCGGCATTTTAAATATTTCGGCGGCGGTTTCTGGGTGGACCGAGCGCATCTCGTTGGCCCCGCCGAGGGTAGGCATGACAGCTGCCTCAAACTCCCTCAAATTACCGTCCCTATCCTTCAGATAAAACACAACATTGCGGCAGGAAGACTCACTGCCGTTAGCTACAGAAATAGTTGTATATCTGCTGGTAGATTTCAGCTTCAACTTGTTGGATAACTTCTCAGACACAAGTGGCAAATTTGCACCAGAGTCAAACATGACAGTGGCGTGGCAGGTGCCGCCGCCAGGTGCTACAACAGGAACTAACTGAAGTAGGAAGGTACAGGGGCTGGGTGCAGAACTTGACTTGTAGACTGTATTCACACCAGCACTAGCCTCATGGAGCAACCTACTATGATATCTGTCGCAATTATTGGTGCCACAAACACCAAGCTTATCCGATTTATTACACTTGTCAGCAGCGTGGCCGTCACACAGGCAGAGTTCACACAACTTTTTCTGCTGGACAACTTTCTTTCGGTCAACCACATCCATCTTCTTAAACGTGAGGCAACGGAAAATCGGGTGTTTCTCCTTGCAGCTTTCCACAGGACATGTACTGTTCCACTTGGAAGCCTTGTCCTTTCCAGCCTTTCCATTCTTATTGTCGCTGCGGCCAGATACTTGCGCGGCGGCAGCTCTGTCACGATTTCTCTTGCCGGCGCTAGTGTCATAGGACATATCACCAGCCAACATTGCTCCCCTGGTCCTCTCCAGCAGTTCTACAATCTTCTGGATGTTTGGTTGGTTCATGCTACCTAGCTCCATCATAATTTTCTCTCTCAGGCTATCGGGGCACTTGTCTTTGAAAATATGAATAAGAGTTAGGTGGTGGTAATCCTTAGCTGCAGAACCAACGATGGCTTCTACTTCCTGCATCGTGCTCTTGAAGGTAGCAATTGCACTAACCACGTCCACAGGTTTATCTACAGGTTTCATCTTGTTCAGCTTAGTTAAAATCTTCATGAACCGGCGGGTGTTTGATAAAAACATCTGATCGAGAAACAACCATTGTTCATTATGATCTCTAATCGCTGACACTTGCTTGCGTAGCTCCGGGTTGGTTATCACCTTCTCCATACACAACATCAGACTTAACCTCTGGTCAGAAAATCCGTAACCAGCGCATAGATCCTTAAAGACCTGTTTAAAGTTGGAGTAATCTGTATCTGTACCGTCGAAGGACGGCAGCAAACTGTTGTCCCAGCGCCCATACTGCGGGTTGGAACTCCGAATATCCACGGCAGACATACTTCTGGAGAGTATGGCAGGTGTCCCACTCTCATCCAAGTTAGATGAACGACGTTCCATCTCTCTAAGCCTTCGGTACATATCACGTACTTCTTGGCGCAACTCCATGGAAATTTTAAGCACTCCCATGTCCATCTTCACCTTCTCAATGACGTCGAGGTTCCTGGCGACAGTGCTTGACCTCGCGTCGTCTGAATCATTGTCAAGCCAGTACAGAATTTTTGTACACTGCTCCAACGACGCATAAACTTTATCTGCAACAGTTTTCTGTTCACTAGCTTCATCCAAATCACGCTTGAACTCGCGCAGCTCACTAGTCTCCACGGCAGGTTTTAGACTTTTTATTAGGTCAGATTGGTCCTTGACCTCACTAAAAATGTCACGAATTGATTTTAAATTCACATTTTCACATGAACTAAAACTTTGGCAGGCTTTTAGATTGTCATAAAACACTTTTAACTGTTCGTCAAACACCTCTAGCCTTTCACTGCCAATAGCGATAGCTCGCTCAATTTTCTGCTTTTTGGTTAGTGGCATATTGATTCACTAGGTACTTATTTCACAGAAAAAATTGTCACAGTTTATTGCATCAATAATCACTGGATGCTATTGATCACTTGAAGAATGCTAACGCCTATTCTTCAGATCCTTTGAAATTGTCTCAACCATGACACTTTGGTTGAGTGTGACTTCCGAATTAGCGGGAAGTTCTCGAGATCTGTTGGCGAACATACAAACCCCCAATACCAGGAACCATCAAGTTTCAACAGCAGGTTTGATTATAGATTTATTGATGAAATTATTTCAAAGTCCTGAAATTATAAAATCAATTAATACAAAATTCCAGTTTTTATAACCACGTAATCTTAATTGTTTTTTTAAAATCATTTTTCTCTACGGTTAAGAATCTTTGGAAACTTTGGCTTTAAAGGAAAATTATTTGGTTTAATAAATCATTGTTAAATGCAAAAATAAAAGCACATAAAAAATTACTAAAACATAATATTAATCATAATTAAGTTTCATGCTTAGCTGGCTAAAGCCTTTTTAAAACTACATATAATCGTCCTATACACCATTCCTCTTAATAAAATTGACAAATTCTACCTGAAGTTCTTATGGTTTCAAATCCCTGGTATACTAGGGTTGTTCACGCACTATGAGACCAATGATAGGCCAATTTTTTGTTCTCCGAAATCTTCACACACTCATATCTCATTCAAAAGTAACGAACGTGGCGCATCAAAATATAAACAATCCATACCGCGTCACTTTATGAAAGGAAAGTCAAAAAAGACGACATTTGCGCTTAATTTGGGATAATGATAAGGAATTAATTTCGATCTTGATAAACACAAAGCTTCCTCGAAAAGAGGTTAAGACAAAAAGCAAGTTTAATAAATGAACATTAAGAAACAAAGATTGGCAATGCTTTTAACATTATGAATTAAGAATAGAGATATTCTGCTTATGCCTTTGTACATAATCGTACTTGAAATAATATTTAAAAGTTGCAGAAGAGATGGCACACCACATAATAAAGATCCCCAAAATCTTTTCAGGGGATTATTTAAAAAAAAGTTTATACTACAATTCTTTTAAGGGAGGAACTTTTGCCTTTAATTTACAAAGCAATAATATATATTTAATAAAGTCTAAGATTGGTTTTAGACAAGTAAAAAAAAAGTCTTAAAAAGTTTGCCTTTTTGAAATATCATAGTTAGATGGTTAATAGTTTAAAGAAAGACTAAATTTCAATATTTTATTCCGTTAATAAGATTAATCTTAAATACATGAAATATATTCAGCCCTGACTAGCGGCTTCGCCCCTAGCCTCTAGGGGCTTTGCCCCAAGAGATGACAACAACAAAAAATTCAAAAAAAAATAAGAAGAATTAAAGAAATCTTCTACAAAAGAAATTTTCTACAAAAGAAATCTTCTACAAAAGAATTCTTCTACAAAAGAATATTTCTACAAAAGAATTCTTCCACAAAAAAAAAAAAAAAAAAAAAAAAAAAAAATGGGGGGAATTTTTTTTGTTTTTGGGGGGGTTGGGGGTGTCCCACCCCCCAAGAAAATAGCTTAAACCACCACAGGACCAATAGGTATATACCCTGAAGAGTAGAATCCAATCGGTTCAGCGGTTACCGAGATCTTAAGGGACAGACAGACGGACAGACGGACAGACGGACAGACATCAAGCTACTTTGTATTATAGATAATTACCGAAGGGAATCAAACCCACCTTTCTTTTTATATGCTATCAAAGTGTTTGATAAACTCAGCCAGATGAATTTTAAACACAGTAGCCGAAAAAATCACATTTCCCCCATAGCGTTACGGACTGACTGACTGATTAACGGACAAATAATGTAAATTATAGAGTAGATTCGCATTAAATATTAACTTTAAAATTTTCAAATAGTATTTTTTTATCTTGATCATTTTGGTTGATTTTAAAACCATCTTCAAATTTATACCCAATTCAAACAAGAATTTTTATATAAATTGAGGTTGTGTGATTTTCTAGTTAATCAATTTATTAAAAACAGAAAATACTTTTGGGTTTTAATTAACAGTTTACCTAACAATTTTTGAAATATTTGGCTCAGGTTGATTTTTCTGAGGCTTACAGGCGGCTGCTGAGACCTATTATGAATAAAACTAAAATAAGTCACAAAAATGTCTTTGTAAAAAATAAACAAAATGTATTAAAATCTTTCCCACAGGTATTTTCATGATTTTTTACCCTTTTCTAAGTAAAAATGTTTAAAAATAAATGTTTCAGACACTTTCCCTATTTCACAATTTAATATTTTTTTCTCAGAAGACAGCAAGCAAATATTTTATCCATCCTGGATTCTTGGAGGGGGAATGTTTTTCTAAAATAAAAAAAATTACCAGAGGTATAAGACATTTGACGATAATTCGACTCAACCAAGCTCATAATGATCGCCCGTTCTGTAGGTGATGAGGAGAGGAGGAGTGGGAAAGAAAACCCCTAAAAAAGAGATGGAAAATCCCTTATTTTTATGACGTAACATGCTGATTTTTTGAAAGACTTTCTTCGTCTTCATCCAAAATATATCTCTATTCTAATAATTGGCGTAAATTTATAAATAATTATACTTCTTTAATATTATCTAGAGTAGAAAGGCTTTTTTTCTGTTTAATTTACTACTGAATCGATTACAGTTTCACACAGGTCCATGGATAATTTCAAGATATCTATTATTTAGATTTATGTACTTTTGGGATAGTTTTAGGCTATTTGTTTTGCTTTCCCTACCCTTCTTAAGCAGAGCTAGGGGTGCAGTCGCTATATAGTATGTTGATATATTAACAACAAAAAGGTTGACAAAATTACTTTGTTCTTTTAAATTTTATCTGACTCATGTCCCAAAGGTTTTAGTTGACATCAACCGAGCACTAGATTTGGGAATAGTCCCTTTCGTGGCAACGCCCCTTAAGGGGCAATTCGTTGTATTTTTAAAATGGCTTTTGATAAGTTTTTAATAATATAACCCCATATCGTATCTTTATAATTAACTATTAACTAACTCTTTATTGCACAACCTTTGTCTATGGCTAGAAGACCTAACTATGCGAGCATATATTTAACGCCTCTATATATGACAAAGTCTCAGCCAATGTTTAAGAAATCATCACTATTCTCTTTCCCCGCAAATTTTAGGTCTATACACAGTTTTGTTTTTGTTGCAAAATAAAAATGAAATATTTGCGAATTATTGATTGAAAGTCAATACATTTTGATTGAATAGGAATAGTTTTAAAACTTTATAGCGACTCTATAACTAATAAAAAGTCAGATATCTTAACCCTTTACAGTCGGGCCCCTTGCCGCACCTTAATAAGTTCCTATTAGAGCTAGAGGGCTAAAAATTTTTGTGCAAGTCCCCTGTTTGATAATAAATTTCCGACCTTAAGTGAGTCAAAGTCAATTTTCGCTTCCTTCACCCTTTTATTTAACAACCTTTGTTTTTAGGTTCTTTTTTTATTGAAAAATTTCAAACGGCTGTAATTTTCTTATTTTTGAAGCTAGAAAAACAATGTTTTTACATTTTATGTAAATTTTATATTAGAAATATCAAAACATAAATTTCAGCGGCCGCAGCTGTACTTGGCAGCTGCCAGCCGCCGCAGTCGGCGGTCGGCGGGAAAACGGCAGCGGATCTTTATGAAATTTTAATACATTATGTAGACATGTAAGGAAAGCCTAAGTTTAAAATTTGAAGTCTCTAAGTCAAAAATTGCGGTCACAGGAACCTTTTAAAGATTTCTGGAGACCTGGAGGATCAGGACCTGCAGGATCATACCTGGTGTAGCAGATCGGACGTAATAGATAGCTTTTTAAAAACTATTAAAGCCCGCCTCGAGCGGTGTGGCGGCACTTCACGTTGGAATGGTAACGTTGTGGCTGAAGCGATCCAAGAGCGAAGCAACTCGTTCCCTTCGTTTGTACGTCTCCGCTAAGTTAAATAACGAATACTACACGCAAGTACCCACAGGGGATTTTATATGTTTCTGGATAATTAATTGCAGCTATGATTAGCTGCCCACAAATTGGAGTTGATACTCTACTAACAACTGTTTGTGCGGAACTGATGTATTTTCAATAGACAAGTATAGTTTACACAAAATTAATGAATACATATTATATCAATATACATATAGGAAAATTACAGAGAGTATTGAAGTATTGAGGGGGCGTTTCTGATCATTCAGGGATGGCAAGGGATACACGTAGGTCTGCGTAGGATATATCAGCAGGCCGGAGTGTATGTTGAGTTTCCCGTTTAGTCACGTTCAGTTGTGCATGGAAAATCTCCGTGATGCATTGAGGATGCCAAATCCCTGGATAACTGGAGCTCTCTTCTATAAAAGTACATAAGTTAAATATCGCCTAAAACCTACACGCGTAGATGATAGAAAGGTCAAATATACATATAAATGCGGAGCATTATATGTATATCGATTTCTTGGAAAAATATGGCCTCATATGAGATATCACAAGATTATCAAGATTTTAACAGAATATAATAAGTACAAATGTTTCATAATTAAAACTCGAGATCCGTCATTTGTGGGCTTAAAAATTCAAATAAAAGAAAAATCAATAGAGAAAAATTAATGCTTTAAAATGGTACTAATTTCATAAAAATCTGTCCACTCGTTTAGGATCACGAAAATGCCATTCTGCGTATTTTACAAGTATCTCAAGTAAGACCCACTACATTTTCTCCCCTTTTTATCTGGCGAACAGACGTGCCAGATAACATAACGCTCAAATTGGCAAAGACAATAGACTGGTCGGCCAATATTACCTATTGCGATGTCATGGTATTAAGGTTGATAGCCTAGATGTTTTAGTCGCAGTGTTGTATGATGGCAAGGATGCAGGATCTAACATGATGGGCTGTATCTCTGTCATCTGGATCTTCGGGGTTGATGTCGTTGGTAATAGCGACGTTGTCTCTGCTGTTGTCGTAGGTTCTCGCCTCTCAGGTCTGGTGTCGGCCTTCTTCTTCCTCATAAGCTTCTGGTAGGAATGCTTGTTATAAAGATAAAGGTGAGCAATTAAGGCGATGGCGGCTCCAGGTCCTACACGTAGAAATGTGAGGATAATGCATATCAGATCAGTAATAAATTTTAGCCCTAGGATGACCAGGCATGCGAATGCCATTAGGTCGCCATATTCATGGAGCCAGCTCTTGACGCTGCTCCACAAATCAAGTTTGCGTTCCATGTCCGGCACTAGGTTTTCAAGGGTATACAGGGGTAGGTTGTTGGTAGAAAGCTGGTTACAATTTCCATCTCCGATGCAGAGTCCGTAGGTGATCTCCTTCAGGCTTGCTTCGGTGTAGGAAGGGAAGGTGAGGGTATGTAACCATTCAGCTCTCTCTCTTTCCGTGTAGATTCCTCCATGGCTGAAATCCGTCCAATTAACTAGAGGGGTGTCGATGGTCATTTCCATGGGGGCCTGAGTCTTGATGATGGCGGGAGTCAGCTGAATCCAGCCTTCTTTAGACTTGACAGTTAGGGGGAAAGTTGCTGAACACGTTACCCTTGTAGAATGCAACTTATAGTGTTTAGTTGCAGCATCTGCATAACCATCAGGATCCAAAGGTATATCTTGATAGCAATTGATGTCGTCCTTGATCTTCTGAGTCCTCTTGGTGCACTGGAAGGTCATCAACAGGTCTCCCTTCAAGAGTCCGTAAGTCGCCTCGTGTAGCAGCACTGGTTGGTCTGACTTTCCATGGTAATGGGTTTCGCATATGGTCTTCCGTAGTGTTACATCTAACTGGCTGAAGGTCTGACGCATACTGTAGGCTAAATAATTTAAATGTACTGCAGCTTGAAGGTTCACATCTATCTGTCCGGGGTCGATGGTGGCGAGTCTGCTGAGTTCGCTGGTCCTGCCCAGGTAGATGCCGTCGTGGTCCGTGGTGATGACATTAAAGGGGCAATGCATTAATTTCATTGCGCCTGTGGTGTTGAGTAAAACTTGCTGCTGGTGGTCCACTAGGTAGGTGTCCATGGTGGTGAGGGGGTTGATGGTGTTGACCATTTGTAGAGTGCAGGAACTGTCGTTGATATTCCAGACGAATGTCGCGGCGCCAGTGATGCACTCCCCTTTATGATATGGACATGGTAGAGATAGATGATCCGTTTCACTCTCTACCTTGTTGTTGCTAACCAGAAACGTTTCTTCTTTAAGGAGAATCTGGTACTCAGCTAACTTCAGGGTGTTGTAGTGGATGGTGTCGCCCATGCGGATGGTCTGCCCAATGCAGGTGATCTTGTCGTCTTCCATCTTCAGGGATCCGGCCAGGGTTGCCGAAACGTAGGTTGGGCGGTTAAGTTTCACTTTGATAGGGTCACCGTAGCCAGAAATTTGGTATTCCTGCAACAGTGACATGCGGCGGCAATTTTCTGCAGTAATTTCTTCGTGCCTCATAGTTTGGGGTACCTGTTGTAACTTGAGGTGGCCCCAAACTCCGCACTTGAAATGGTACAAGGATACCCTCACTTCGCAGGAGTATCCGTGTACCTTTGTCAGTGTTGGCCTCTGTAGGATTGTGTAGCGCTCCTTCACTGGAACTTCTTGTGTAGGTTCCTCTGCTCTGCATATTGTTTCCTTGTTGAATTTCTTGATGGTGGAAGGGTTTGTGCAATCTACTATATCTATTGAATATGCCTTACTGGTTGGTGCTACCGAAGCCGTTAGCACCGCGATCAGTGGTAGGAAGATTATCGACATGATAAAATTCCACCTCGCGAGTCTCTAGGATCACCGCTTGACACACTCGTTGATTCTTGTTGAACTCCACTGCTTCGGTACTCAAGTTCCAGAAGACTGCTTGTATCTCGCCGGTGTAGTCGCTGTCCACTAATCCTGCCAGTAAAATTACTCCCTCCCGTTCTATGCTTGAACGGCCAAAGAGTTTCAGAAAATATCCGGGGGGTACACTGGTGTGTAGCTTGAGAGGGACGCAAGTCTGTTGCCCAGGGGGAAGGATTGTGTGGGCGGGGCAGTATATGTCATGGCCCGCACTCTCTTTTGTACCCTTGTACGGCAGCTTTGCTCCACGTTTGACGGGGATTCTGATTGTCCGCGCAAGTGTAGCCACTGCAGGCGGGTCCATATCCTCGTCCGAGCTGTCTAACACCTCTTTGCTCTCCTCCACTTGCTGTTGCCAAAGTGTCCCACTCCTCTGCTTCTTTCCTCCGGATTTAACCCTCTCCCCTTTTTCGGGTGAGTCCGTGGACGGCTCTTCATTGTCGCTCAGAGCGCGCTTCTCTACCCGGGGTGCGGAAGGGTATGTGTACGTAGCTCGCT
This sequence comes from Acartia tonsa, assembly GCF_053477335.1. Taxonomy (NCBI): domain Eukaryota; kingdom Metazoa; phylum Arthropoda; class Copepoda; order Calanoida; family Acartiidae; genus Acartia; species Acartia tonsa. The sequence goes on from NC_137266.1 coordinate 20,287,454, forward strand.
CGCGCTCTCTATCTCGGCGCGGTGTCTGCGGGGGCGAGCTTCTTCTCGGGCTTCTCTCTCTATCGGGGGTTCGCTTGGCATCTCTCCGTTGAGTGCCCGAACCGGACGGTTCGCAAGATCGATCTCTCTCCCTCCCTCTCTTCTCACTCTGCTCTCTGCGTGGTGTGCGCTGCATCGCTGGTGATCTGGGCGGTGGTGTATCCGGTAGGGGAAGGTTGAGGGGGTCAATGTTGGGCGGTGGTGGTGGTGCTCCTCCCGGTCTATTGGGGGGTCCTCCCTCATCATCGCTGTCATCCCCATTTGAGAAATCAACTCTTGGATTAGGCGGCTTCGCCTGCCTTTCTGGATTCAAGGGAATTTGCTCCCCTGCCTCATCTCCGTCTTCTTCAAATGGTTCTGGGGGAGAAGTTGGGTCTCCATCTGTCATTGCTGGGGGGTAATATGGTTTTAACCGACCAACATGTACAACCAAGTCCTCCTTTTCTCCCGCTGGTATTGTCTGAATCTTGTATAAAACGTCGGCACACTTCTCGGTAATTAAGTATGGTCCACTCCAATGTTTGGTCATCTTCTTCTTTGCTTTACCATGGTTGGGTGCCAAATAGAAAACTTTGTCGCCTACTCGAAATTCGCGACTGCCGTGATACTGCAAAGCATTTCTTCGAATGGTGCTTGCTTGACTCTTCGCCATGGCTTCATACATGGTCGTATATCTATCCAATAAATTTCTCACGGCTGTGGGAATATCCTTGTCATCGTCAGGGTTTGGTAACCGCAAAATCAAATCCGCGGGTAGAGTAGCCTCTCTACCCTGGAAGGCAAGAAAGGGGGTCACGCCGGTGCTGCTGTGGATCCTCGTGTTGTACGCCAGGACAACTCCAGGTAAGTATTCTGGCCATAGAGTTTCCCGTCCTTGAATCACGGTTCTCAGCGTCTCTTCCATGGTCCGGTGCCACCTCTCTATAAGGTTGCTCTGGGGGTTCGCCACGGGGCCTAGCTCGTGCTTAACACCGAGCTTCTGCAAGAGTTTCTTCATGATGGTGTTGCAGAACTCTTTTCCCTGATCACTGTGGAATGCCTGTGGGCATCCAAAGGTACAAATGAACTTGTCCATAATCGTCGTGGCGACCTCGTCGGCGGTCTTCTGTCTCAAGGGGTACGCCTGAACGAAGCGTGACCATCCGTCCTGTAAGGTCAGGATAAAATTGTATCCTTCTGTAGTTGTGTCGAACTTGCCCACCACATCCATATAAACTGTCTGGAGCGGGTACCCGTTTTGGATGGGTACGTGCGCTCCTATCTTGATGTTGGCCTTGATGTTCTTCTGGACGCAGTCATGACAGACGGCGATCCTCAGGCGGATGTCTGCTTGATGTCCCACATAATAAAAATTCCTCAAAAACTTCGATATGGTGGAGTGCATGCCGAAATGCGCTCCGGTGGTAGTTCTGTGGCAGTGAGTGAACACCTCTTCTCTCAGGGACAAAGGGACCATGATTCTGCGTCTCTTCCCGGTGAAGGTGTTGATCTCCTGCTCAATGACTCCATCTTCTGCAATGCGCAGAGTGTCGAAAATCTCAGCCAGCCGGTGCACGTCCCTACTCTCTCCACGCAGGGTTGCCTTGTCTGGTGCACGCCGGTCAACGCCTATCCATCTACGAACCTTTTCCAAAATAGGGTCGTCTAACTGATGCCGGTACACTCTGTCTCTGTATCGTTCTCGGCGGTCAGGAAGCTCGTCAGCAGGATCATCCACAGCTCCGACGTACTCTTCCTGCTCAGCCTCTTCCTCGGCTGTGGGGTCTGGCATGTCAGCATCGGTACGCCGGCTTAACGCGTCGGCGTTGGTATTGAGTCTCCCCGGCCGATGAACCACACGGAATTCGTAACCAGCCAGCTCCTCAGTCCACCTGGCCATCATGCCAGTGTTCTTCTTCAGTGACTTCAACTGCTTGAGGGCGCTGTTATCCGTATTAATTTGGAACGGCTTGAAGCTCAGGATTGTCCGAAACTTTCTGATGCCATAAATAACTGCGGAGGCTTCTCCTTTCCATGAGGGATATCTCTGCTCCGCGCCAGTCGTCTTACGTCCCATGGCGGCGATCAATCTTTCGGCGCCATTCTGTACCTGACTCAGGATTGCACTGATTGCTCTTCCTGAGTAGTCGGTGGTCAGTTGAAATGGGGTATCCGCTTCAAAATCGGGCACAGCGCGGATGGGGGCATTCTGGAATTTGTCCTTCAACTGCTGGAACTGCTCATCCATCCCTGGGGTCCACTCTAGCTTCGTGGCTTTCTTCTGTGCATTCATCTCACACGTCAAGTCGGCGTACTCCGGTATGAAGGTCCGGTAGTACCCGTAAAAACCAAGGACACTATTCAACTCGGCGACAGTTGAGGGCGGCGGCCAGTTCTTGATACGCTCCACATACTCTGGCACCATACCGATACCCTCGTGACTTAACATGTGGCCAAGATACTGGATCTTCTTCTGGAACAGCTTGCTCTTCTTGGCCTTCAGCTTGATTCCAGCCTTGCGGTGGGCCTCAAAAACCTGTCGCATCTGTGGTACATGATCCGCAACTCTCAGGTTGTATGATATTACATCATCGAGGTAGCATTGCGCTACCTCGCTCCCCAGCGGGTTCATTGCGGTGCTGATGAATCTGCTGTATACCGCTGGTGCTGTGCTGATGCCGAAGGGCATGCGGCGGAATTGCCACAAACCCGTTGGCGTGGCAAAAGCCGTCAGCTCCCTGGATGCTGGATCGATGGAGATGTTGAAGTAGGCGGCTGTGGCATCTAACGTTGAATAAACACGATGTCCTCCTGCGCGGTCCAATAGCGTCTGTATCCTCGGCAGCGGGTAACTATCTTGCTCTAAGCAACTGTTTAACCTGCGGAAGTCCACTGCCCATCTGATCTTTCCATCCTTCTTGCGCACGGGAACAAGGGGGCTCGCCCATGGCGATGAACTCGGCTCGATCACTCCTTGGTTGAGCCAGTCGGCCATCTGTGCCTCCAGATCCTTCAACATCTTAGGGTTCAATTCCCTGTATCTCTGCCTGATGGGCTCCGTCCCTGGCTTGAGCTTCAACTTCATTGTTACCAGGTCTGTGTGCCCAGGGGCCTCTCGACTGAATATGTCTCTGTACTCATAAATAAGCTCCTTGACTTGCTTCTTGACGTCGGGGTGCTCGTTCAGTAGCTCGTTGTCCTCCATCTCCAGGTCCTCCCAAACTTCCTTGAATGTGGGGTTCTCCATCTGCTCCTTCGTCATGGGCTTGTTGGCGTCGCTCGTCTTGTTCTCGGACATTGACTGAATAACTTCATGGGGCTCTCTCAACACCAAGCTCTCGGTGTTGATCACCATACTGCTGTCCTCACAAATCTCGGCGGTGAACACACACCCGGCCGATGCAATGCACGGCGCCTCCTGCAAGTTGACGACAGGGATGCGGACTATCCCATTCTGCTGGGCTCTGTATACTCCTTCCAACACACGCACTGGACTATCATCTAAAACGGTCTCTTCTACCATGACAATCGCTTGCGGTCGGAGTTCTCGGCTAGGAAGAAAATTCACGACAGACACTGACTCTGGCGCGAGAATCCTAGTCGCTTGGACGGACAAACGGACAGGACGCGGCCGCTTACCTACTGCGACGGTTTTCAAACGAACGGCCGGTCCTTGGGAATTACGAAGCGGTCCCTTGACATTACGTGTCCAAACGTTTTTGCGCTCAAAATCTGCTTTTGCTTTGTGCTTAAAAGAAAGTTGCGCAACATATGATTCGACGGAATCTGGTTTAAGTGCTAAAAACTCACGTGAATGGTGCACATTACCATTCGCAAAATTATCTTCTGCTTTACATAAATCTTTAAAAGTGGGCGTACAAACATTTACAGCATTACTATAGCTACTTATTTCTGCATTCAGCTCCTCGAAGGCTCGTAATGAAACACTTATCTGAGGGTTGGGGGGCGAGTGCTCCCCCGGCGGTTTTCCAGACCGCTCTTCGTCTTCTGAGGTACTTGGAACCTCGTAGTCGATGGACTGCACAAGCGGGACTCTCGTCTGCTTCACGACCAACGCCGCCTGCACCGGTGATGAGTAATCTAGAACTCCACGAATCTCCTCGACCCACTTGCACCCAAGGTTGATGGGGGTGCGAAGCTCAGGTATAACCAAGGCCTCTCGAATGTAGCTAGGACAGTCGTCTCCCAAGATAACGCTGATGTTGTACACACGGCCGATGACGTCCATATCGCCGCCATTCGCCGCTGTTCCCACTGATAACTCGCAAGGAACGATCGGCAACTGTAGTTTCCGGGCTAACTCCTCATTTACGGCGACTCCTTCGTGCAACTTGTTACCGGTATCGATGAGACCATAGGTCCGCACAGTCGGTCCATTTGCACGCAGGCTGATCTTAACCATGGCCCGGGCGCCTCTCCGTCCTTGCATCTGATTGAGGGTGGTAGGGTCTACAGTTGCTGAGGGACTCCGACCTACCGACGGGAGCCCTCTCTCACATTTTTTGAAGTCTTGCTTCTGTGGCCAACTGCTTCCAGACAGTTGACATCTCCGTAGAACTGCGCCTGGTCATCATCTCCTACGCCACTGTCCGCGTCTCCAGGTTCGTTGGTACGCATCTCTCGCACGGCGTGCCGGCCACGATCTTGATATTGTCGGCCGCGTCCGCCGCTGTTGGCGTTCTTCTCCTGGTTCCTCTTGCGCACGTTCGCCAGCTTGTCCTCAGGAATAGTACACGTCTTCTGCCAATGGCCAGGCGTGCCACACCTCCGACAGTTGCCTTTCGGTTTGTCTTTGGTGGCACCGCCCGTACCCTTACTCGCTTGCTGTTTCTTCTTAGGGCAATTACGCGAATAATGGCCTGTCTGGTTACAATTGTAGCACTTGACGCTACTAGTTCCATCTCCGACAGCGTTGACCTCCATATCCTCGGTGCCGTCGTTGCGATAGATGACACGGTTGGACGTGGCGAGGCCATCCATGGAGGTATCCTCAGCATCTCCATGGTGAATAAGTTGGCGCTGTGTGGCAATCTCGTTCATAATAACATTCCGTAGGACACCCATGCTGGTAATACTAGGTAGCTGACAGAAAACTCTTTTCCGTACCTCTCGATGGCGTAAACCAAGGGTTACCTCTTTCCGGAATTGGCCTGGATCACGGTTGTCTGGGGAGTAGGCCTTCAACCACATCTGCTCTTTCTTGGCAAGGTACGTCTGCGGAATCTCGTTCTTGCCCTGCGACAACTGCTTATACGCGTCCTTGTTGATGTCTGAATCTGATGGTGCTAGGAATATGGCGTCCAGCCTATCCATTACCTGCTCAAGGGTGAGCGCATCTTGGTTGTCAGCGACTTCTCGGGCCATCTGGAACGCTTCTCCGTCGAGACTCATGATGTATTGGCCTTTCCTGCCCTCTTGATCCGATGGGTGATGACGGGCAATCCTAAACGCGTTGGCCATCTTGGTCTTGTGGCCATCCCAATCTTCTCCGGCACGGTTGCAAAACCGGGGAAAATTCTGCTTGTTAAGCTTCCGACGCTGGTTCTCCAACCAGGTTTCGCCTAGCGCAATGAGTTGAGCGTTCTCATTCGGCGCTCCTGCTGCCTGTGCCTCTTGAATAGCACGCTGCAAATTCAACTGCTCTAGATCAGCGGCCTGTTGAGCTTGCGCCATCCTCGAAACTCAACGAAATTTCTTCAAAATTTAAGGAAAAATTTACCAAGTTGATGTCCCAGACGTCAGAATGGTCCCACACTGGTCTCCAAACACAGGGGTTTTCGTCCTTTCTGATCTCAGTTCTCATAAAACTCGTCTGGATGTACACGATCGTCCGAAATTACCGTAGTTCCTCTGGGTAATTTCCTCGTAAATCTCCTGTTGAGCACTGCGGTTTATCCAAGCACAGCTGTCACCAGTTTGACTGTAGCAGATCGGACGTAATAGATAGCTTTTTAAAAACTATTAAAGCCCGCCTCGAGCGGTGTGGCGGCACTTCACGTTGGAATGGTAACGTTGTGGCTGAAGCGATCCAAGAGCGAAGCAACTCGTTCCCTTCGTTTGTACGTCTCCGCTAAGTTAAATAACGAATACTACACGCAAGTACCCACAGGGGATTTTATATGTTTCTGGATAATTAATTGCAGCTATGATTAGCTGCCCACAAATTGGAGTTGATACTCTACTAACAACTGTTTGTGCGGAACTGATGTATTTTCAATAGACAAGTATAGTTTACACAAAATTAATGAATACATATTATATCAATATACATATAGGAAAATTACAGAGAGTATTGAAGTATTGAGGGGGCGTTTCTGATCATTCAGGGATGGCAAGGGATACACGTAGGTCTGCGTAGGATATATCAGCAGGCCGGAGTGTATGTTGAGTTTCCCGTTTAGTCACGTTCAGTTGTGCATGGAAAATCTCCGTGATGCATTGAGGATGCCAAATCCCTGGATAACTGGAGCTCTCTTCTATAAAAGTACATAAGTTAAATATCGCCTAAAACCTACACGCGTAGATGATAGAAAGGTCAAATATACATATAAATGCGGAGCATTATATGTATATCGATTTCTTGGAAAAATATGGCCTCATATGAGATATCACAAGATTATCAAGATTTTAACAGAATATAATAAGTACAAATGTTTCATAATTAAAACTCGAGATCCGTCATTTGTGGGCTTAAAAATTCAAATAAAAGAAAAATCAATAGAGAAAAATTAATGCTTTAAAATGGTACTAATTTCATAAAAATCTGTCCACTCGTTTAGGATCACGAAAATGCCATTCTGCGTATTTTACAAGTATCTCAAGTAAGACCCACTACACCTGGAACCTGAAATTGACTTTAACACCTGTATTTCATATGAAAATGTACTACTAGAGGATATTTTAGTATTTTAGTAAGATAAAATGCTTTGTTTAAGTAAAAAAAATATTTTTGCTCTTTACCTGGATCACCCTGCCAGCTTTGCTGGCATCCTGTGCCCGCCAGGATGGATATATTAAAAAAATTCCAACTCTCAGTTATGTGTCATACCCATACTTAAAAAGTCACGCCGATGGGCTCTTTATCTTTCACACACAGAAAATGAGAAAGAAAAAACCGGATGGGGGGGGGGTGGGCGTTCAACGCCCCCCCCCCCGACCGTTAAGGGTTTTAAGGGATAAGACGATGAACGATAGATTTATTTACTTCCCAAGCAAAATTACCTTTCCTGTATAATAAAAATATTGATTGAAAAGTCTAGACTCTAACACTTGGAACCAACCAATCAAATTTAATAAGGTAACCAAAGCCTTTGAGCAAACAAATGAGTGTTTATGTTGATAAAACTTTGGGTACCAGTATAATTTACAATCTAAAGTCCCCCCCCCCCCTCCTGATAAAATGCATATGGCCGTATAAAGACACACTGTTTCAAGTACTACTTTCTGGAATAGCCTAAATTAAAACTTTAAGCAGTTGGTTGACTGACATTTTTGACATTAGTAAAGTATTCATGTCTAACATATCAAACATCAAGCACCTCAGTTATATATCTTTCTTGTAACTTTATTCTAACTACAGTTTAGTTATTATTATGAGCTTACTTGTTATGAATAATTCATTCTTGTTAAATTTATTCCCTGTTTACATTTTTATTGTTTTTGCTCTCCCTTTGAACCATTATCTGTTTTATACAAATTTTATAAAAACAGAGAATTCTTAGGTAATAACACTTGATACTTGGGTTCGTTGGCAATGTATGATAAATTAATGTACACAGGACACCTTAAAAATTACCTCTTCAGCATATAGACATTAATGGCGGAAACGTTTGGACACTGCTAGTTTCTACCAACCAATCACAAAAGTCTCAAATGTTTTTAAGCTAACAAATGAAAAAAAATTAAGAACAGCCGTATGTTTAGAATTTTAGACCAGTGCATTATTTACAGCCTAATGTCCCCTCCCTACCTTAACTTTCTATACGATTAAGCTGTCCGTCTAGTACCGACTCATACACGATAAAAGTTTTAACTTTTAAAAGTTTACGTGTCATTTAACACAACCTTTAAAATTTTCTTGGTAATACTTTGAAAATGAGACATATATTGAATATCCATTTATAGGAAAACTCAAATATAAGCTTAATTCAGTGAGAAAAGGATCAATAATCTTTCCATTACATGCGACAACACTTGTTTCATTGAAGGAGACAAAATAACCATGTTAATTCTATCAAATTGTTCGGAAACTCATTACTTCAAAGGTTGTGTAAAAAAAGAGTTGGTTGTAAGTTAGGTGTTATCTTATAAAATATTCCAGGTGTTGGGATATTCCTCCCATTAGTTTTATGACCTGACGTTAAACTGTCATGAACAGCGGCCTCGCCCCTACAGGTAATATTGTTAATGACTTTATAATTCTTGCCTGGGTCGTATATAAACACTTTATGGTTAGTTCTAAGTTAGTTCGAGATTCAAACTCGATAATATATCTGTCACCTAGCTGAAAACTAAATAAAGCAACCATAATAATTACGCAACAAGTGCAACCACAAATTTACTAATATCCTGTATATCAGCTAGATAAATCTAAAATTGATGTTTCCTCTTCCTTTCTCCTATTTTAAATTTGATGATTCTTCAACTTAGCAAATTATAAAATATTGGAAAACTGGATAAAATTAAATGTATCAGAAAATATTTAATTTCTTCAAGTTTTATTCTATAAAATTTATGGATGGATGTTAGATAAGATAAGATAAGATAAGATTTATTTTCCTCAAAGGTACAACATATTTTATTAGATATATATTATAAATTATGTTACTATGCTTGATTTGTTTGATTCATCTGGTTTGTTGTGTTTGGTGCAGGTTAGATAATAATATACATAATAACAATTATTAAGTACCTAGCATGGAATTGGCCGAACTTCATCTCCACCTAGTTACCAGGCCAGTTTAAATTGAATGGAGACAATATTTTACAATAAAAATTCCATGCAACATTGTACCAGATAGTTGGCATAACCCTTTAAGGGTTGTGGAGCCACTGGTGTACTTTGACGCTTGCCAAGCCGATACAATGTTATATGTGCAAATAAATAATAATCTTAACAATGAAACAATATCTTGCTGTGTATTTCAGACATCCTCCTACTATCAGTTGCAACTTCTCCAAGCGTGAATTCGGAACAATTAAGGAACCAAAACCTCCATAAGGAGTCGCTATTCCCGTTGAGATCCCTTTTCAGCTCCAAATAGACAGTTTCCTTTATATCAAATTATTTTCATTATAGAGTGGAGTTTTGTCCGGGTTTTAAGGACATCTCCACACCAATAATTACAGGATAACGGCAAATTTCGCGATAACACTTGGTCCAATCCAAAAAATCCAAAAAAAAAACCAAAGAAAAGTCCAAAAAAGGACAAGAATACCCTAATAATAATCATATCGTGTACTTAAGTGAACAAGGTGTAATGGTTGGTTTCGATTCCTACGGAATCTGATTTTTATTTTTGAGAATGGATATAAAAAATCCTAAGAATAGGTCATATGCGATTCCTACGGAATCTGATTTTGGTATTTTGATAATGGGAGTGTGTCCCTAAATATGTATGGTTCGATTCCTCCGGAATCTGATTTTTGTGTTTTGAGAACTGGTCACAGCATGGCTGTGAATGGGGCAACAAAATGGGAGAGGAAGAGGGGGGGGGGGAGGGGGTTTTAAGGGAAGGCGAAAACGTATCATTAATCCATTGATTCCACCCCTTTTTGAAGGTAAAAGGGTGAAAGTGGGTCATGTTAAAAAAGACTGTGGCGTGCTATTGCGCGCGTAATTTGGTTATAGCTTTGCTTTAGTGAGGTTTAAATCTTACTATTGTTTAGACACGAAATGTTCGGAGAGGAAGAATACCAACAAATGTGGCAGCCGCTACGCAATAGATTGACAATAACATATGAACGACTTCTCAATATAGTTAATGGTGACAATGTCAGTGACGAAGTACGTCGTGAGGTAGCCCGTCTTCTATACCAACAGGGTTATTTAGAAACCGAGTTGGCCCTCACACTATACAACCCAAACAAGGACATGGAGTTTCATGAAGCTAAATTGGGTGAAATTGCTGAGCGGATAACTGCTCAAGAGGGGGCCTGTCTCCAGCTATAGTTCCAGAAGTTGGCCATTTCCGGTTTGAACCAGTTACGGTCAAGTTCTCTACGACTTTATATACAAGATATCCGCAAAAATATCCGCAAAAACACCCGCGGAAATGTCCACATGATGTTCACAAAAATCAACAAAAATCAACAATGAATCAACAGAAAAAAACTGCAAAAAGTTACTGATATGGCTATTGAAATATAAAATTGTTTTTGAAGAATAATACAGTTTAGTTTTATCCAAAAAAGTAAAAGTATTAAAATATCATAAATTATCATAAATTCATTGATTTGTTTAATAAATCCTAGATATCTTGCTATGAACTTTTATTTTTTATGAAGGATGTATAGAGTAATAGGATGTCTGTTAATATTTCGCTATGGATTAATTTTCATTAGCATAAAAAAAAGTGAAGTGAGAAACTGGTTAAAATAAGGGAGATGGGTCAGGGAATTCAACAGGTTAGGGGGAGGAGGGGGGGAAAAAACTAGAAGGGGAGTGGTGGGTGGTTTGTGCGCGGCCGTGACTTCCAGCTAGACAGACGGAGCGGCGCCTATCGTTTGGTATATACTGGGGGGGAGAAAAATAGGGGGAGGGGGGAAGAGTGGTTTTCCGGTAAAGCACGGCAGAATAAAGCAAAAGAATAAAGCAAAAGAGGGGGCGGGGGGGAGACAATTGGTTGTAAAGCATAGGGGGAATACGCGGGAAATCGGAAGTAGGGAAAGTTATTTATTAATTAATAAGTTAAATTAAGATTGAATAATGTATGGTATTAAGACACAAGGGGGGTATAAATATGGGGGTGGGTAGGGTCAAAGTTCAATTGTCTCAGAAATGTCAGATCAAGAAGAGGAAGTTGGACAAGGCCAAGGTGCTTTACCGGATGGGGCGCCGGAAGTTCCGGAGGAGGCTGGAGGAGAAGAAGATGTTCCCCTCCAAGACCAGGTGCAGGAGCTCATCGCCATGTTGAACTCAAGCGATGAAATCGATGATCCTGCACCCGTGCACGGCGTCCAGCAGCTGCTGAACCTCGCGGCAGTGCCTGATCTACTCCCATTTCCGGGGGTAGACAGGCGCTGTCTTTCTATGTTTAAAAAAATCCAAATAAACTTAGGTTTGAGAAATCTATTTTTTTATAAAGAGTAGTGAGTTGACACTCCTCTATTCTCTATATAATTCAATATTAATTCAAATTAGGTAAAGGTCTTCAATTTAGACAAGACAACATAACAAAGTTTATATAATCATAAATGAAATAAGTTAATGATTTGGTTTCTGGCATCATCATCCAAAATGGGTAATGCCTTGGTATTATATAAACAATAATCCTTTAAACAGTTATTGTTAGGCAACTTGAAAACGATGCTATAAGCGTAACAAATCCAGAAATACATCACAAAAATTTACTTCAGTAGAATCTTATATAGAACAACTTAAGAGTTAAGACTTTAAAAACCCTAATAATGATTAATGTTCGTTTGTCCCTTAGTCTTATTTGTTGTGCATTGTTTTTGTGGAGTTTATTATTTATTTCAAGATATATTTCCAAACTATCTAATCCCAACGCTTTCAATATAGGGATCTAAAGGGATAAGACAATGGCCGATAAATTGATGATGATACACAAAATTAACACTTCTGTAAATTACACCTAGTGGTTGACACGTTTTAACATTCCAATTTATGAACAAACCAATCAAATTCAATAATTCCCCAAAGTTGTTAAGCCAACGAATAAGAAAACGTTATAATAAGACTTTGGGGACTAGTGTCACAAACAGCCCAATGTCCCCTACCTCCCTGATTTGAAACTATCTAAGGCCAACGCTTTCAATATATGTGGGGTGACCAAAACTGACAATTTGTTTGAAACTAATTAAACAAGTTAGATTGATATTCTGATACAACTGTCAAATTATTTTACAGCTTTACACACAAACTTAAACTGTTATTCTATATTAAGATAAACAGAAAGGTTTATTTCAGATAAATTTATCATCTATTTCAATATTACAGTATTAAAGTAAAAGTATAGAGGGGGCAAGAGCTATATGTAACTCTATCCACGGGGTGGGGACCCTGTGCCGTCTTTGAATTGGGTCCTGAAATTTAGTGTAAACTTAATATCTAGCTATCTCTTTCTGAAAATTATAAAGGGGGGGGGGGGCGTAATGACATAAGCTCTTAAACCGTGAGCAAAATGGTCTAAATATTGAGCTAGACCCTTCAAACTTGGTATATAAGCCTAGTCCTATAGGTATTACATCTAAATGGCAAAAAAATCTAAAAAATTTTATTTTTAGGTTAGGTTAGGTAAGAAAAACCCTGCGGAAATGGGGTTTTTAGGCTTTTTTTGGTCTATTTTGATGTGGAAACTTGCCTTAAAATGTTTTTTCTTAGGGTTTTAACTTAAATACACTGTATCTATTCATTATTTAAGATGATTCAGCAAGTCGTGGACCGACCCCAGGGGGCTAGGTGGGTGGCCCGCAGGGGTTAAGTTCATTTTTCCCAATATATTTGTTGTGATACATCAAATTATAGGTTTTTTAGGTCAAGGAACTTAAATTCAGAGCTAAAATAAGCATTAGACTAATCTGAAGCTAGCCCCAGCGGGCTAGGTTGGTGGCCCGCAGGGGTTAAGTGCATTTTTTCTAATATATATCTTGTTATATATCAAACTATAGGTTTTTTAGGTCAAGAAACTCAAATTCTGAGCGAAAATTAGCATTAGACTGACCTGAAGCTAACCCCCCCAGGCTAGGTTGGTTTTCTGCAGGGCTTAAGAGCATTTACCTAACCTTACCTAGAAACTTACTTATATTTTTACAGGTTTTTTTCTTGAATAAACTGTGTCTATTAATGAAGACTTTATTTAAGATGATCCAGCAAGTCGGGGACCGACCCCAGCGGGCTAGGTGGGTGGCCCGCAGGGGTTAAGTGCATTTTACCCAATATATATGATGTGATACATCAAATGATATGTTTTTTAGGTCAAAGAACTCAAATTCAGAGCTAAAATAAGCATTAGAATAATCTGAAGCTAACCCCAGCGGGCTAGCTGGGTTGCCCACAGGGCTTAAGTGCATTTTACCTAAGCTAACCTAGAAACTTACATTTATTATTTTTTTTAGGTTTTTTTTCTAGAATAAACTGTCCATTTATGAAGACCTTATTTCAGATGATTCAGCAAGTCGAAGACCGACCCCAGCGGGCTAGGTGGGTGGCCTGCAGGGGTTAAGTGCATTTTCCCCAGTATATATGTTGTGATAAATCCAATTATATGTTTTTTAGGTCAAAGAACTCAATTTCAGAGCTAAAATAAGCATTAGACTAATCTGAAGCTAACCCCAGCGGGCTAGATAGGTAGCCCACAGGGCTTAAGTGCATTTTACCTAACCTAACCTAGAAACTTTCATTGAATATTTTTTTTTATAGGTTTTTTTTCAAATAAACTATCCATTCATGAGGACCTTATTTCAGATGATCCAGCAAGTCGAAGACCGACCCCAGCGGGCTAGGTGGGTGTCCCTCAGGGGTTAAGTGCATTTTTTTTAAAAGTATGTGTTGTCAATACATCCAACTATAGGTTTTTAAGGTCAAGAAACTCAAATTTACAGCTAATAAAAGCATCAGACTAATCTGAAGCTAGCCCCAGCGGGCTAGGTGGGTTGCCTGCAAGTCTTTAGTGCATTTTACCTAACCTAACCTAGAACCTTACCTGTTTTTTTTCTGGAATAAACTGTGTCTATTTATTAGAACATTATTTAAGATTTAAGACCCCAGCAGGCTAGGTGTGTGGCCTGCAGGGGTTAAGTGCATTTTTAGTTTTCATACATAAAATTATAGGTTTTTTAGGTCCAGAAATTCAAAGGGGTAGTTTTACGAAATGCATTTGAACTTAATTTAGTGAACTGCATATTTTTTCCTGGTTAATTGGTTAAACTACATTTACATGGCATATATTTGAAAGAATTTCAATTTTGATAGTACAATGTTAGCGGTGGAAGAATTTAATATGCTAACAGGATACAATTTTTTAATTTAATGTATACCACATACCACGAAAAAACTAGCATCAGGTTGCTATTGTGTTTTTTTTTAGCTCCAAATTGACTTTAAAAACCTATAGTTTGATGTATAACAACACATAATTTGGAAAATTTACCCCTGCAGGCCACCCACCTAATCCTCGGGGGTTAGCCTTAGGTCAGTCTAATGCTTAAAATAGCTCTGAATTTGAGTTTCTTGACATAAAAAACCTATAATTTGATGTATGACAACACATACTTTAGAAAAAATGCACTACACCCCTGTGGGCCACCCACCTAGCCCGCTGGGGTCGGTCCCCAACTTGCTGGATTATCTAAAATAATGTCCTCATTAATTGACACAGTTTATTCAAGGAAAAACCCAAAAAGAATAAGTAAGTTTCTAGGTTAGGTTAGGTAAAATGCACATAAGCCCTGTGGAAAATCTACCTAGCCCGCAGGGGTTAGCTTCAGGTAAGTCTTATGCCAATTTTAGCTCTGAATTTGAGTTTCTTGACCTTAAAAACCTTTATTTTGATATATAACAAGATCTATATTGGAAATAATGCATTTAACCCCTGCGGGCCACCAACCTAGCCCGCTGGGGCTAGTTTAAGATTAGTCTTATGCTAATTCTAGCTCTGAATTTGAGTTAACTGACCTAAAAAACTTATAATTTGATGTATCGCAACATATATATTGGGAAAAATGCACTTAACCCCTGCGGGCCACCCTACTAGCCCGCTGGGGTCGGTCCCCGACTTGCTGGATCATCTTAAATAAAGTCCTCATTAATAGACACAGTTTATTCAAGAAAAAAACCTGTGAAAATATAAGTAAGTTTCTAGGTTAGGTTAGGTAAATGCTCTTAAGCCCTGCAGAAAACCAACCTAGCCCGGGGGGGTTAGCTTCAGGTCAGTCTAATGCTAATTTTCGCTCAGAATTTGAGTTTCTTGACCTAAAAAACCTATAGTTTGATATATAACAAGATATAAATTAGAAAAAATGCACTTAACCCCTGCGGGCCACCAACCTAGCCCGCTGGGGCTAGCTTCAGATTAGTCTAATGCTTATTTTAGCTCTGAATTTGAGTTCCTTGACCTAAAAAACCTATAATTTGATGTATCACAACAAATATATTGGGAAAAATGAACTTAACCCCTGCGGGCCACCCACCTAGCCCCCTGGGGTCGGTCCCCGACTTGCTGAATCATCTTAAATAATGTCCATATGAATAGATACAGTGTATTTAAGTTAAAACCCTAAGAAAAAACAATTTAAGGCAAGTTTCCACATCAAAATAGACCAAAAAAAGCCTAAAAACCCCATTTCCGCAGGGTTTTTTTTACCTAACCTAACCTAAAAATAAAAATTTTTGGATTTTTTTGCCATTTAGATGTAATACATATAGGACTAAGCTTATATACCAAGTTTGAAGGGTCTAGCTCAATATTTAGACCATTTTGCTCACGGTTTAAGAGCTTATGTCATTACGCCCCCCCCCCCCTTAAAATAAGCTGTTTCTGGGATCTTAATGAACAGCCACACAATTGATGTGATGATTAGATATTAAAGGGAATAAAGATTAAAAAATTATTCCCCTAAGTAAATAAAAAAAGTTGAGTCTAAGATTTTTGAAAGTTAATTTTCTCCTTATTAGCCATGTCATTTACACAATCCTTCTACATTTTTAAAGCGAAGCTTTTCTATAATTAGGGTCGGTCCGTCCGTATGTCGCAGTTAGCTCTTTTCGTTAATTTAAACAGGTTAGAGTTGTCCAATCGATTCTAAACTTTGCATGATGATTCATGTAGTAGTTAGGTACATTTCAGAAAGCGTAGCAACTCCATAATCAATACCAGAATGTCCGTATGTTTATTCTAAACATGTCGATTTTTAACTTTTTAACAACAAATTTTTGTATGTTAAAATTATCCGATACTGATTTTTTGAAACTGATTCCTTTTACAACAAGGTACAATGTCATAAGCGAAGCATCTCTATAAACAAGTCCCAAAAATGTAAGTATGTCCTTAAACAGTATCATCTATTCTTGCAGTTTTGCAACAAATTTACTTACAAATTGTTGGTACTGATGCATTAATATTTTGCTAATTCAGTTCTGACAATCAATAAGTGTTAATGTTCGTTTGTCCTTCCATTTCAGAGATTCGCTTTTATGAATGTTGTCATCCTTGTTAAACAGGTACTCTACAGGTAGGGAGGGGAAATAGGACTTGAAATTACAATGGTACCCAAATGCTTTGATTTAAATCTTATTCCTTAAGTTCCATGGTACTTTATGATTTTTTGATTCTCATAAAAATTAGGTATACTATTACATATCTACTAATAGGGGTTGGATATGGTTTTCAATATTTACAAAAATATGTTTTCTTGATTTTCTTAATAATAATTAAGACAATCACTTACCTACAAACGGATGGACGGACAGACGGATGAACTGCGGTTATCAATTTTTTTTAACAAAAAATAGGAACATGTAGTGTCCCTTAAAATCGAGACATATAGTCTAAATAAATTATAAATATCTCAAAATAGAATAATAGTTATTTCTCGCATCGTATTGTAAACGGCTTTCCGCGGATATAGAATATACAATTATGAGAATAATACCAGCTTTTTTAGCCCCGAGGTGTCGTAGGCACCGGCTAAAAAAACTGGTTTTAATCTTATGATTGTACATTTTTATATTCGTAGAAAGCTGGATATAATTCGATGCTAGACATAGTTTTTTTCGTATGAATGAGAACCGGTTTCTATCCACCGGATTCGAATGAATACGAGAAATCTCTTTAAAAAGCAAAGTTTTCCTTACAAAGATGCAAAAACAAGGATGATAACATTTATTACAGCAAAGCTCTAAAACCAGACAGTAAGACAAACTAATACCAGAATATTAAAGCACAAAATTGTATATAAATTGTACATACAGGATACTCTTTCAGGATAGTAATGGACAACTTGTCAGACTTTATTATGCCTATTTAAGAGATTTAATTTAGAAAAAATAATTATAATCAGAATCTATTGTAATTTGTAAACTGGAAGTGACTCCGTGTTTAACATTAATGTGCCAAACTTTTAGTAAAGTGTCAAAACTTTAACAATTTTTCCTGGACAAGTTAAATTGGACATTGGGTCTAGATAATAGATTTACAAATAGGATATCTTATCCTAATTTAAGATCTAAAAGTCATATTTACCCGAAGTATTAAAGTAAATCATAGTTGATGGTAAAAATAAACAATTCAATTAAAAAATAAGGTTAAAGAATTTTTTTCTTCTTAAAAGATTAAAGTAACACTTTAAGCTGCCCTTTCTATTAAATAAATAAATTTTAATAAATTAATGAATAAATATTCAGTCACAAAACTGTCAACCTACTATCTTTAGGATATATTTTACCTAAATAAAAGGGGGCATTAGAAAAGAATGTATAGCATAAAGATATCTATAATATTTATTATTTTGTAGTTTTACTTAAAAATCATTACATCTATATTTATTATAATATCATTATGTTATTGTCACAATATTAGCAATTTTATTAACTTACTAAAAATATGTAATTTCATGTTGAAAAGAAGGACTTTTGCATCTTTAATCAGTGCAACAATTATAATTACAATTAAATGAAAAGTAATGAACTATGCAGTTGAAATAAAAACAACAAAAAATTCAAATTTCTTTTAAAAGATTTTTACTAGATAGCTAAGTTGATTTTAAGAAATTTATAATCCATCATTTACTTAGGAAGTTTCAGTAATTTTGACTTCAATTCAGGAATAAGGTATAACTAACAAGCGAAGTAAATCTAAAATAATATTTGGGGGGCAAATGGAGAGGTCGTCAAATTTACGATGTGTTGCCACCAACGACAGCTGAAAAACACGAATAGGTTTCGTGATTTATTTCTGAATTAATTTCGTTATTGGTAGAAGCTGACTTCAATTACTCTTAAATTTTGCCGTACATCTTGGTTATAGACATAGCTTTTATCGTATGGATGAGAACTGGTTCCTATCCACCGGATTTGAATAAATACAAGAAAACTACTTACTTAATTTAAAGATATATTTTACAGAATATGAAAGTAAGTAAAGAATATTTGATATTATGTGAAAGGTATTGAACATGTAACATAAGTTTGAAGCATAAATTTTTATGTTTATAGTCACCTAAATCTTTTATAAATCTTGATGATTCAGCCAGATTTTTCTCATATTCATACAGGCTTTTTTTAGCTTAGCTTTTCTTTAACTGAGGTCTTCTGTACGCCTGGAAAAATCAAAATTTGGTTTCTTTACTTTTGTTTATTTAATTATATTTGTTTTTATTTAATTTAATCTCCCTAGAGCACTTCAAAAAACATTTCTTTCTGTACAAATAATCAGACATACAGGCACACATTCCATTACTTTCTTATAAGAATTGTTGGATATTTAGGCACTTAAACTATTAATAGGACTTATTTGGTCTTCATTCATTGATAAATGTTACAAAAAAATAGGGATTAAAATTCATCAACTGCTTTGATAATGTCAAGGTGACTAAAAGTAAAGAATAAGTCGAAAATCTTATCTTAACTAAATCTGATACTTTAGAGAGAGAGAGAAAGAAGGAGGGAAAGAGAAGGGGAGAGGGAAGGAAAAAGAAAGAAAGAGAAAGATAAAAAGGGAACAATTGACTATGATTGAATCTTCCCCTAAACATTTATGGCCATGTTGACCTAATAAACGTTGAAGTATCGTCCATTGTCCTATACCTGTATCCCTTATTATATTTGTACATACAATTTTAATGATATTGCTTTTTCCCTATTTTTTCTTGAACCCTCAAACTTCCAAAGATTTTTGTTCTCTATTTCAATGTGGGGGATGTTAGTTTAATGACAGATTAAAGTGATATGGATTAGAATAGACATTAAAAAATAAAAAAAACGGTTTTGTTTACGTTGAAAATGTATCACTACAAAAAAAAATTCTGGATCAATTTTAAACTTGTAGATGGTTCTATATTGCCTGCGTTAATTGTGGTTTAATTCCATAATACTAGAACTTCATGTTTTAGGTTATAAATTGAAATTTCCTAAATATGAAAGAACAATGTATTTTCCTAATATTAATTTCAAGATGTCCACTCTTTTAAACATTATTTACTCTTTATTTTTGTAAAGACCATTTTCCTAATGAAGTTTCATTTTAAGGAGGGTTGGGAATTGACATTATGTTGTGTAATGACAATGTTTATTAGAGGGTTTCAAATAATTTGGAATGGTGGATTTTCAGTCGGTGAAAATAACATCAAATATGTATACTATTCTTTATAATAGAAGTTGAAAATAATTCAATTTATTCTTATCAATATGAAGTTGGAAATTTGGAACCGGAATCAACTACTTGAAAAGTAGTAAAGTTTTTCTTAAACTATTCTTTTAGAACTAACTGGTCTTTTCTGGTTGCAAGCTTTTTTTATGATTTAAACAATAATGGGGCAAATTTGTATTACTATCCCCTCAAAAAACTCCTACTGAACATCTTTGTCTAGTTGTGTTTTTTTGGGTAACTCCTTATGTTTTTGGATTGTTTTGAGATTTTTCCAAACCTAGCATAAAGTCTAGGTGCGAAGCATCTGTTATCTAATAAACCATAATATTTTATTTCGACGCCTATGAATTAAATATATTAAAATTGATACAATTTTGGAGATAACACATTGACACTTTCTACGAATTTAGCAACCCTCTAAAGTTCATTCTGTCTTTAATAAGTGTAAAAGCATTTTATGAACATCTCTTGTAAAACTAAAAGATTTTTATAGCCGACGCTTCTCTACAGGTCTTATTAGTCAGATCTATATATCTGTCTGCAACGCACTTTAAGCAAATACGTACATTGTATTAAATTTTATTTGATGTTTCGAAGAATTATTTTAAATTTAGCTTGATGGGGTTACAACAACGACCAAGCTAATATTGATTGATTCACTTCTCCAAGAGATGCGATTGATATTGAAGATTTTTTTCTTTGAAATATATTTCGTTATGTAGCAGCAGTAGTTACTAATTTTAAATGTTATGGTTGAGATATAGTTATAACTGTTCAAAGTGGTTATCTATTAGCCTCGTCTAAATTGGAATATACTTGAAGTTATATAAATGCACTAAGAACAGACAAACAAGTCCGATTTGTAGATCAGATTTTCTGTTACAAATATATTGTAAACACAATAGAAAAAAAATAAAAACATCGCACACACACACACATACACATATGAGTAAGTCTTGGATATATGTTATTGTAATACTTTGTTGAAAAGAATTTATGAATTTTAGATAAAGCAGAAGTTTCAATTTTACAGGTGAATGGTATCTGATGGAATAGATCAACTCCCTCTCTTTACATTTTCTTCTTAAAATAATTCTAAATAACTTGCAGCTTCCTGAGTTAAGGAGGGGTAACACATATTAAGTTTTGCAAATTATTATTAAAAATATGTTTTCTTTTTTTCCTTGAAAAATAAATTCAAACAGATACAACACTGAAATGAGTAACCCAACTGATGCAAATCTTAACATTTTCACACCCATGTTGATTTTAAGTATTTTATGATGTATATGTGATATTGCTAAAAAAAACGAAAATAGTAATGTTATTTTTTAGTTAAAGAGATGGGAAATGAATACCATTAGAACTATTTTACACTACTATGATATTAAAATCTGTTGTGTGGTAGAATTTAAAGGGGAAATCTTTCAACTTTTTTAATATTTTGATTTTTAATAATTTTAAAAACTTATAAACAACGCATCTACTCTAAAAGTAGGAATAATTACCAGTTTAAAAAGACGTTTATTAACGTGAATTTGACCACTTTAAATACGTGTTTATTTGGTATTTTACAAATACAATTATTTACGATAGTTAATTTTTTAATATAAGGACTTATTATTGAATCATAGGGTAATTCCTATCAGAACCAACACTACACTTCCCTGAAAATTAGACTCTGATCTTTCCAATTCTATATAAATATTATATTATATTGGTTGCAGAAAATTCTATATTTATTGAATTTAAAAATCACGCAACCTTGCACTTCAAAAACTTATATGATCAAATTATAAGGTATGCTAAAGGTAATTTTTAGGGAGGTTTAAACTTGCAGGGGGGGGGGGGGGGGGTAAAAAGGAAGGCAGTTATAAACAATTTGTAAATTAGGAGGTTATCTAATACCCCCACAGACCCCTTCCTGCACGCCCCTTTGTAAATATTTTCATTTAATCAATTATTCATTAATAACACAATTCATTGTGGTTTGATAATTTAACTAATTCAATGAAAAATACATAAATATTGAATATATTGGTATTTTTTATATATGAAAAATTATAGTCAGTAGTGGTTTAAATGGAACAAATTTCATATTTGTACACCAAAAGGATAGAAGCGAGATGGTCATAAGTTTATGCATTTGATTTTTTAAAAATAAAGTAAACTGACACTGAAATTCCTTACAGTTTTTTCGTTTTAGGGTCCACAATCAAGAAGTTTTCTTTAGAACAATATATCCCAAAGCGTGTTCTGTGAACTTATGAAGCTTATTCTCACTTATTATTCAGTGACTATGTAATGTTTTTTTTTTGTTTTGTTTTGATGTTGAAATTTGATTTTACATTAATTCATAGCATCAATTTGAATTATTGACTTTATTACAGTGGCATATATATGAAACATATTTACTATAAGAGTGCGATAAAAAGGGCCCTTCCAAATTTCAATTTTAAGGAAGGGATTGAAACGCTTATTCTCTACTAGAATGAAAATTGTGAAAATGGTGAAGTATTTAAATTTTAATAAATGTGTATTACACCGTTCTATCCGACACAAAATACATATATTGTAGAATGTTGTTTGTGACGTGTCCTATAAATTATACTTTCCTACATTAAATTGTGTACCAGTATTAGAGTATTTATAAACTATGAAAATAAGTAGCTTATTTTCAATTAAATGTTTTTGTCCTTTATATGATTAAAGCTGATTTTAAAGTATGTTCTATTTAACAAATAAATAAAATTATGTATATTTTAGATTAGAATAGGCATTGATTCGAACGCATAGCAAAACAGCCAACAAGAAAACAGGAAATAAAATTTCAATCCTTTTTTACAGTTAAAGATATTTTCTATCAAAACATCTAATGATCAATACCGATTGCCAGACTGATAAACTGACCGTTCAATAGCACAACTTATAACAAAAAAGCATGTTTTTGTTAACATTTGCAGTTTAGAAATTTTATTTTAAATTCAGGGGTTGAAGGAAAATTATAAAGACAATAATAAATCCATTGTGTATCATTGCTTGTGAAGCTACATTGCAAGTCATCTCTACAGGTCTACTTGTCCCCAAAGTTTTATTAACACACGTCTAAAAACTTTGGATACTTTTATTAAATCTTGATTTGCGGGTACTGACTATTAGTGTTCAAACACTTACACCAATAAGTTCAATCTACAGAAGGGGTGATATTGTTTGTAATAATTGGGGATGTGTATTAATTTATCGCCCAATGTCTTTTATTCCGAATGTATTTACAAAATATCTAAAACCTTAGTATATTTTTTCTAACAATCTTAACATGGTAGCAATTTTGTTAAGCTTACACTTATATGCTGAAAGCCAAATTCTAATCATTAAAAAAGATTTTAAAATAGCAACCTTTATCTTTATCTCTTTAACTGAAAATTTAACAAAAGGTTGTGTTTTGAATTTCCTGAATTTGGCAGACCAAACTTGACTTTAAACTTTTTACAATTTCAAATTCTAAGATGTTTAAAAATACTTTTTAGAATGATAAGACAATATGAATTGATTTGTTGTACAAAAAATATAATAACTAAATAGATCAAATTACGCTTTTATGGAAGCTTCGTATAGGCCTCGGGGAAATTTTAAACCATCTATGACTGGATTAATGTTATTTTTGAATAAATTTCACCAAAAGTTTGTGGCAAAGAATCAATAGAACCAAATTGAAAACTGTTTAGAACATGTATCAGGTTACAACTTTGGTTAGTCTCAGGGGAACAGGTATAGGCATATAAAGATAAAGATTTTCTCTAGGACTAGAATCAAGCTTTTAAAAATATGGTTTGGAGGAGGGGGAGGGGAATTGTTCTTTGATTCAAGGAATCATGGAATGATATTAATTCTTTTCTTTAGGAGGGGGGGGGGGGCGTCTTTATTTGGCCATCAGCCTAGAAAAAAAGATGCATTACCAAATCTCTGAATAAATACAATTTAAATTTTTTTTTATTCATATGCCTGGATTTTAATTACCAAAATTAGAAATATACTCAAAATTCAAAATGTTATTGTTCATCGACATATAATTTTGGGTCAATTTACTTATCCTTAGATTCCCATTATGTCAGTATGGTTTAGAACGGGCAAGGGGGAATAAGAAATTTTAAAATCACGGGGGAAATTTTCTTTATGCATTTGTTGCTGCCCAAAAAGATTATTCAAAACATTTATTTTTTTTGATATTTTATCTTTGTTGTTGAAAATAATGAAAAAGGTAAAATCTTCTACTCTACGCAAATAATCTAAATATGTTAAGATAAATTGTTATCTTTTATCATTTAGTACATTTTTAGAAAACTGCTCTTTTAAACAAAACAAAAATTATGAATGCCTATTGCCTAAGTGTTACTGTTTGTTTAACCCTTAACGGTCGGGGGGGGGGGGGGGGGCGTTGAACGCCCCCCCATCCGGTTTTTTCTATCTCATTTTCTGTGTGTGAAAGATAAAGAGCCCAAACTGCGTGAATTTTTAAGTTTGGGTATGACACATAACCGAGATTTAGAATTTTTTGAATATCTCCATCCTGGCGGGCACAGCAAACCTGGCAGGGTCATCCAGGTAAAGAGCAAAAATATTTTTTGACTTAAAAAAAGCATTTTATCATAAGGAAAAAGGATAAGAGGATGAATACTCACCCCAATTTCATTGTAAAATATTACTTCCCCCCTAGTAAAATAATTTGTCTGCTATTTATCTAAACCGGCCGCGGCTTTTTGCATCTTAATCATAACCTATTCTATATATGTAAAAAAAATTAAAAAAATTTTATCTTATTAATTATTATTATTTTTCTGTAATTTATTATGTTTTAAAAAAAATTTAAAGAAAATATTTAAAATACAATTTGATTTAGAATCTTAAAAAACAAACAGCCGTGGGCGGTCTTAGTGCAGCAGAAAAGTATGTTTCACCTAGTTTAAAAATAGGAGGGTTCACCTTTTATGATCAAAAATTTATTTTTTTTCAAATTAGCCTAAATGTAATATTTAAATCTAATTAACATAATAAAACTTTAAAATGTTTACTAATAAAAAATTAATAGTTTAGCTCTCAGCCACCAGGTTCGCTAGTTGTCTACTTCAAAGAATACATTAAAACTAAGGCTAAATATTAAATAAAAAATGTCATAACTGAATAATCTAAATAAGTGAATAATCTGTAATGCTATCTATGTTCTTTCTAAGACAATACTCGTTTTTACAATATTTTTAACATTTTCAAGTGATGTTATTTACCCCTCAGGGTTTGGCCCTTTAGTGACAAAAATCCAAAACAAGAAAAATACAGGCAAAATAAAAATTTATAAACGCTTTGATATTCTAGTTCTATATCCAAAGCTAGATGGCACTAAAAAACTGATTATTATAATTTACAATCAAATGTTTGTATTAAATTTGTAAAAACGTTTATTTATTAAGAAATAAAAGTTAGATAGACTGCAATATAAATCTTATAAGCTAATAATGAGTGTTATGATTAAAGTCAGTAGCAAAGTCATGAAAAATTAATAATGATAATTTTATGTTCTTTCATTAGGTTTCATCAGAATGGATGATAATTCAAAATATTTCTATATCATCCTATAAAAATCAGATGTATGCTTCAAACAGCAACTATAATTGTCTTGAAATTACATTTAATTTTAAGATATTCCCATCTTGAAAAGTGGTGGAATAACATTAAAAATTCAGCGCGGCAATTGCTTAATATAGGCCTCTAGGCCCACTGCCTATTTTAGTCCTTCAAATACCTTGATTCCTCTCTTTTATTATTTTCTCTATGCATTTTATCTTACCAAAATACTAAAATATCCTCTAGTAGTACATCCTCATATTAGATACAAGTGTTCAAGTCAATTTCAGGTTCCAGGTATGATCCTGCAGGTCCTGATCCTCCAGGTCTCCAGAAATCTTTAAATGGCTCCTGTGGCCTCAATTTTTGACTTAGAGACTTTAAATTTTAAACTTAAGCTTTTCTTACATGTCTACATAACGTATTAAAATTTCATAAAGATCCGCCGCCGTTTTCCCGCCGACCGCCGACTGCGGCGGCTGGCAGCTGCCAAGTACAGCTGCGGCCGCTGAAATTTATATTTTGATATTTGAAATATAAAATTTACATAAAGATTAACATTTTCTGCAAAAAAAATTTTATTCTAGCTTCAAAAATAAAAAATTACAGCCGTTTGAAATTTTTAAGTAAAAAAGGACCTAAAAACAAAGGTTGTTAAATAAAAGGGTGAAGGAAGCGAAAATTGACCTTGACTTACTTAAGGTCGGAAATTCATCATAACACAGGGGACTTACTCCAAAAATTTTAGCCCTCTAGCTCTAAAAGGAACTGAGATAACATGGGGGGGCGTTGTCGCCCCCCCCCCCCGACTGATTAAGGTGCGGCAAGGGGCCCGACTGTAAGGGGTTAATAAGCGACTGTGCCCCTAGGCACTATATTCGAAGGGATATGGATGGAAAGGCAGAAAATAACATAAAACCATACCCAGACTTATTTATAAAAATAAAATAGCCCGAAACCATTTCAGGGCCATTTCAGTTCAGCGGCTAGCGAGATCCTTCGCTACGGATAAAAAATCTTACTACTTAATATTATAGTATTAATCCAGACAGACAAAGTAAAAACAACAACAGATTCTTTACACAAATATGGGAAACAAAAATAAACTCAATATTATGTTGATATGATATCAATTTTTCAGGGGGTTGAAGAACTAATCTGACAAAATAATAACTAAAACAGGGATGACATCATCCATAGGAAGCGAAGCACAAAATAAATAATTGATGGAACGGACAATGGGAATTACAGAACTTATATTCAGTGGTCATAAATTAAGAATAACCAAGAAAAAATCACGTAACCTATCACATTGGCTTAACTATTAGTATTTTTTAGCATGACTGTCGGACTGACCGTCCAAGCAAATAATATACTAGATACTCATTGGTATTGAAAACCAACCATCAAGTCATTGGAATGACGAATGGGAGGACAGACAGAATGGAATAAAGAGTAGTTTTGGCTAGTAAAAGAAACAGTCAACGATTTTTTATCGGTTTGGTTACAACTTGTTAAGACACACAAAAAAATGCCAACTTTATTGATTTGGCCAGATGTACTGACGTTTCAGCACCCTCTACTTGTAGAAATGCTTTGCTTTTGATAAGGGAAAATACTGGATGTATTATTAAATACAATATAAATAAAATAAAATAAATATTTGGTATAAGATATATTATTTTAAGTAAATGTTTTAAGACTTACTGCTAGTTTTAAAAATTAAAGAAATTGAATAGAAGACATAATTTATTAGAATTATTTTTAGAAGATTTTATAGGCTTTTTTTTATTTTATAAAGGCCATGCAAAAGTAAATTCTTTGAAAGTATTTATATATTATTGTATATAGTTAAGACTTTAATCTGTATTATGTTAAATTAACTTTTTTTTATAAATCTATCAAGGTCTCTTTAGTATTTATCTTTAATTTGTATCAATTTATTTTATTTCTTTATCTTTATTTAAAGATTATATCTGTAATAAAAAGTTTCTTGTGCTGTCAATTATAAGTTATAAGATGTCAATATATCAAATACTTTTTCATCAGAACAGAATAAATAAAAGAATTATCAGTATTACAGCTTTTCTTTTTATATAAGTTTAGCATTAAAAAGCAAGGCTTCTCCTTAATTCTACGGTATGTTTTTAAGTCTGTCCGTTATTCCATAACAATTTTTAAAAGAAAAGTACCGGTAAAAGAAACAGAAGCTCCAAAAAAGATCAAAGATTTATTCAGTAACAAGGATGACAACATCCATAAAAGCGAAGCACTTAAACGGTAGGACAAACGGACATAAACACTTATATAGTGTCAGAACTGAATAATCAGAATATAAATGTATAAGGGTCAATGCAAATTTGTAAGTAAATTTGTAGAAAAACTGCTTTATACAGGATAATGTTTATGGACATACTTACATTTTTAGGACTTGATTATAGAGTTGCTTCGCTTATAACATCATACTTCGTTGTCCTAGGAATTAATATACCAAAAATCAGATCAATCGGATGATTAGATCACATAAAAATTTGTTGTTAAAAAAGTAAAAAAATCAACATGTTTAAAATGGACGTACAGACATTTGGGGGATGATTATAGAGTTGCTACGCTTTCTAAATCGTACCTAACTACTAAAGGAATCACCATGCAAATTTTGAAATCGATAGGACAATTCTAACATGCCTAAATTAACGAAAAAAGCTATCCGTTACGGACGTACGGACGTACGGACGGACGTACGGACGGACCGACCCTAATTATAGAAAAGCTTCGCTTTTAAAAATTACATTTACTGTGTTACATTATTTTCTATATTTTTACCTGTATTACGGTGTACACTTTTAGATTACAGATGATGCATTAGTTATAAAAAATGTTCTTGATTCATTGAAAAATAATAGAGTGAAATTTATTTCGATATTTGTTTCAACGTCTGAGGCAAAAGTTAAATGTGAAAGATAATAAGGAAAAAAATTTAGTTTTTTTTGCTAAAACAAAAGAAAAAAATTAACAAACTAAAACTAGCTACTATATATCTTGTTCATGAAAGTCATATTATCATGGAAAATGTTAATGGACTACCAAGGAAAACTCATAATATCAAAGTAGCTACACTGCTAAAAATAAGAATGCACAATTTTGGCAAATAAAAGACTATGAATAAATAAAACTGGTGTGTCAACACTTCCACAAAAAGAATCAAACAAACAAATCGCAATTTATTCTCATTCTCAAATGTGCTCATTTTCAAGTGAAAGCTTTCGCCGTATTGGTGTCAGACATACCAGCAGTAGACACAGAATTGAGAATTCTCGAAACTGTTACCACACTGACAGTAAGATTGCATGTTTCTTTCATTTAATTGCTCTTTTTATTGCAAAAATGAATCCCTTTGCAAATATCGGATATGGAGAAGTAAGGACACACTACAAAATCAACCAAAATCTGAAATGTAAGGGAAATAAACAAAGGGAAGGGCGGCTGCTTTATAGCTTTTTCCTGTAAAATTGGTGATTTATGTTGAAACAGTACTCATGTGTAGCTTGACTAAAGGATCCAATCAGATGAGTAGTTATTGTGATAGAAAGACTTAAACGACACCACAATACTTTATCAAATAGGATAAACATACCTTTCAGCAATGGTTCGAACCGGTTGCAATACCGCGAATTTTATTTTTCTCTTTGCTGAATCCCCAAATCTCCGCCCGTCAAACACATAAAGATTAAAATGAAACGTTGCCAAAATGTTCTTTAGTCTAGTTTTAGTATCAAAAACAAAGCTTTTCTACAACAAAATATATTCTTTTAACGATTTCAGACAATGAACTTTAACAAGAACAATTATGTTTATAAAGCGCAGCAATAACTGGATTTTTAAAATAAAATAATAGTTTTTTAGCAGAGTAAAGAGAAACTGTTTAGGGTTAAATGTGAAAACATTTGGGGCTGTTAAAGTCAATAAATCACCCATTATTACGGGCTGACGTACTTATTTTCTTATTTTAGAAATGCAACGCCACCGAATTATCTTGCAAAGCATCTTCCTTGTTTTATACAAGTTTTATAGTAATGAGATTACACATTTAGAGAAGTTTGACTTCATACATTTTGGAATTATAAATTATGTAGCAAAGCTACTTTATAAATACTTAAATACTAGGGTTTGTAGGTCTTATTCTACTATTATCTCAATATTTTAACAACACAATTTTTTATTTTTCGAGGAGGGGGGGCAATAATAAGTCGATTTTTTATTTTAGTTTATAAAGAAAAATGTAAATAATTTTGGGGGACGCGTTTTTCTTATGATTTCTCTTGGGAGGGTGGTGAACCCTTCCCCAAAATAGTTATTAACCTTCTCAGAACCTATGAGAAGCTATCTTGTAAAGCGGTTCAGTGGTTAGCGAGCTCCTTCGGTACAGACAGAAAGAGAGATCCTGTAACTTTTATGAAAGGATATTAGTGAATTTAAAAAATATACTCTTCAAAATGAATTGTGATTGTATGTAAGTAACATTTATAAAGTTTTACTGATTTCATTAAGTGCAGGAAAATCAATTAAGAATCGTTGTAAATATCCCTCTACTTTACTAATGGACCATGTATCCCCCACCCCTCTACATTTTTTGCTTTTTAATTGTAAACATTTTCTTCTGATGCTGTCAAACACAAAGAAACTTTGGACAAACTGGTTCCCAAAGTTTTATAAAAAGAATCCTCATTTAATTGCTTAAAAAAAACGTTGGCTACTTGTAATAAATCAAATCTAAATAGTTATTAACTTATTCTGGACCTAGGAAAAGTTTCATTGTAAAGAAGAACCATAGCGGTCTAGCAAATAGCGAGATCCTTCGTAAACACAGACAGAGAGACTTACATCTTGTTAATTTTGAATAGGGATAAGCTATTTTGAGGACAACAATAATGGGGAATGGTCCCTTTCGTGGCAACGCCCCTTAAGGGGCGATTCGTCGTATTTTTAAAATGGCTTTTTATAGGTTATATTGGGTTAGGTGATTGCCCCACAGGGTTAGAGCCCCCCGCAGGGGATAGAAATAGGAGAAAAGATACTGTGAAAAATACGAAGAATCGCCCCTTAAGGTGAATTGCCACGAAAGGGACTATACCCCAATAATGCAGTCTTAAGTTGATACATAAAAATAATATCTACCATAGATGTAAAGTAAGGGGTTAATTGGTGTTATTTTTGTGGTTAATGGGATACTGCCATTAATACTTGTTGTATACATAGAATACTAATTACAAAATTATAAACTCATATCAAAATAGTAATTTAGGACTCAACAAGGACAATTATGCACAACAATACAGCATAGTACATCTTTTTTATGTAATTTTTTTTAGTTTATAAAAATAGATTTTCAAGGAGTTGTCATAGAAATCACCTTTGTAGTGTCAAACGGACGAAGGGATAGATTTTTGCTTAATTTAAGCGTCTGTGAGCTCTATAATAGGAAAGAAAATTGCCGTAAACCACCTAAGGATATGAATAAGGCTAAACTGAAAAGCATATCGAATCTGCCATTTTTGAGATCCTATTCTTCAAAGAAAAATGCCTAACTACTTTATGATATACTAGCGGTTATCCCCCTAGAGGCTTCTAAAGGGAACTTGAGGGGGGGGGAAGCCGACCCTTCCACTTTCAACTTTAGATTTAAAAAAGCAATCTCAGGAACATATAAGTTCAGCGGTTAGCAAAATCCTTCAGTAAAGACTAACAGATAAAAATCTTATTACTTTTAAGCTTTGCACATTAAGTCCATTTGACAAAAGTTCTAATAATTATATTATCCGAAATGGGCCATATTGCCCAAAATTATTTCAAATACCGCTCCAGACAAAGAGCGTTCCAAGGAAAGGGAATTTTAAGTCTAGAATCTTAAATCTCTTTCTTTGTATAAGGGGAGGGGGGCGGGGATTTTTAAAACGGGGTTCCTAAAGCCTTAATTCACATTTGCATGACATCACAATAGAATGGTAACTAATGCTTGAACTGAGCTGTGATTATATGCTTTTAGAATCCACTGCTAAGTCATTAGCATCTCAACTTTCCTAATTGCAATTATAAATATTAACATTTAACCCAAACTTTCAGGCAGGAAGAGGACAATTGAGTTTATATTAATCTACAGCCTTTTCTTCCCTTTATAAATGAAAGCTGATTTTATTTACATAGATGTTGGAGGAAAGATTAATTTGTCCTCCATTGTCCCTTCCCTGTAAACTATTTTTAGACTTTTCTTTGTTAAGCTGTGACATACATTTAAATTCATCAGACTTGTAGTAGCAAAGCTATTCTGTAAATTATGTTTTACCTGATACTGCTTTCCATTTAGGGTAGAATATCTGAAAAAAATAGTTACAGGGAGGAAAGGGACATTATTATTACACTAGTCCCCAAAGCTTTATGATACATTTTCTTATTCGTTAGCTTTAAAACTTTGGGGACTTTGGAATTGAATTTTGATTGATTGTTTCATTAAGTTGAGGGTCCAAACGTTTCAACGACTAATTGTAATCTACAGAAGGGGTAATTTTGTGTATCATCATTGGAGTTGTTCTTCAATTTATAGGCCATTGTCTTAGCCCTTTAGAATCCTGATTGACTTACCCTTTATATGCTACTTATTACAAAATATCTCCTTACTATATTCTAATTAATATAACATAATATCAAATTACTAAAATTACAAATTTACCCTAATCAGATACATTTATATCTTTTTAATTAAAGAGACGTTATTAGTATCATTTCCAGGACTAAGAAATTAATTATAAAATATTAGGAAGAATCCAACCTTATCCATATGAAATGGAATTGCTATATATCGAAATATGATGATTTCAAATAGAAGTCCAAAATTTAAAATTGCTAGCTTGTTTGTTGTTTTAAGACGTTTTGACACACAATCATTTAAAGATGTAAAACATATATTTCTTAAAATTTTTAGTATATTAACCCTTAACGGTCGGGGGGGGGGGGGGGCGTTGAACGCCCCCCCATCCGGTTTTTTCTATCTCATTTTCTGTGTGTGAAAGATAAAGAGCCCAAACTGCTTGACTTTTTAAGTATGGGTATGACACATAACTGAGAGTTGGAATTTTTCGAATATCTCCATCCTGGCGGGCACAGGATGCCAGCAAACCTGGCAGGGTCATCCAGGTAAAGAGCAAAAATATTTTTTTTGACTAAAACAAAGCATTTTATCATATCAAAATACTAAAAAATCCTCTAGTAGTACATCCTTATATAAAATACAGGTGTTCAAGTCACTTTCAGGTTCCAGGTATGATCCTGCAGGTCCTGATCCTCCAGGTCTCCAGAAATCTTTAAAAGGCTCCTGTGGCCGCAATTTTTGACTTAGAGACTTCAAATTTAAAACGTAAGCTTTTTATACATGTCTACATAACGTATTAAAATTTCATGAAGATCCGCAGCCGTTTTCCCGCCGACCGCCGACTGCGGCGGCTGGCAGCTGCCAAGTACAGCTGCGGCCGCTGAAATTTATATTTTGATATTTCTAATGTAAAATTTACATAAAAATAAACATTTTCTGGGAAAAAAATTTTCTTCTAGCTTCAAAAATAAGAAAATTACAGCCTTTTGAAATTTTTAAATAAAAAAAGACCTAAAAACAAAGGTTGTTAAATAAAAGGGTGAAGGAAGCGAAAATTGACTTAGACTTATAAAAGGTCGGAAATTCATTATCAAACAGGGGACTTGCACAAAAAAATTTAGCCCTCTAGCTCTAATAGGAACTGAGATAATTAGGGGGGGCGTTGAACGCCCCCCCCCCCGACCGATTAAGGTGCGGCAAGGGGCCCGACTGTAAAGGGTTAAACCTGGTAAAAAGTGATGAATACATGAATGAGGGGTAAATAAGCCCGGAAATTACGTGTCCCGACATGTACTTGTGTAGTGGTGTAATCAAAACAAAATTTACCATATTTACCAATTAAATTATCTTAGTTAACTCTGAGGGTCAAAACCTAATTTTATCCCGTAATTTGGTCAAAAACCTATTAAAATGCACATAAAACCAACGCTTTCATTTCATAACCTTTGTCTTGAGTTCCATTTTAAACTTTTTTGGTAATTATATTGTTATAATATTTTAGTCAAAACTTCACATTATATTTTAATATGTCATATGATATACTAAAAAACTAAATTTTATATTATATATAACACAATATTTTATCCTGGTATAAAAAGTATTAAATACTTTGTTTCTAATATATATATATATTGAGACAAATAAATCCTGTAAGAAATACCTCAATTTTACACTTGACCATTTTTAAGACAGCTTATTACAATTTTCTTTTTTTAAAACAAGGACAGTTCTTTCCAAGGGTTAAACCTTGCTAGGATTAGGATAAAGCTTTATTGCAGGCCATTTAGGAGGTCAAAAATAATAATTATATTTAGAGAAATCAAACTGATAACCCCTTTTAATCTTTAAACAAGGATGACAACATCCATAAGTAGCGAAGCTAAAAATTCATGGATGGAAATACGGTTGTTTTCTTAAAACGACAGGAAATTTAATTTTTATCTCCTTAACTTACCAAATTTGGAAAATCGGACATGTACATAAGAGAAATGGAAAAATAAGGAAAAAATTAAAAATAGCCAAAAACCTGCATAAAGACCGTCTGACTGTCATGGTTGTTTTCTTTAAACGACAGGAAATTTAATTTTGATATCTGTAACTGAAATTTTTTTGGAAATCGGACCATAAACACCAAACATAGGCGTCCAAGGGGGGGGGGGGGTAATGGGCCATTTGGCACCCCCAAAATTTTTTGAACAATACCCCCCCCAAAAAAAAAATTACCCCTACCTTGGGGGTACCGTAGGCACCCCCAACGATTTTGGGGGGGGTATTTACCCCCCCCAAACCATTTTTTTTGGGGGGGGGTAATTACCCCCCCCAAAATAAATGTTCTTTAAAAATTTTTTTTTTGGGGGGGGTATTTACCCCCCCCCCCAAATTGAATGTTCTTAAAAAAAAAATTTTACTGATAATTTTTTTGGGGGGGGGGGGATCTATGATGTAATTGTAAAGCACTGAAGATTCCATAAAATAGATACCTAACTAAATTAAATATTTCATTAAATAATGAAAAAGAATTTCTATAGGCGATGTCAGGGTGTCTCATAACTAGTTATAAAACTTACTAGGACCTATAAGACGCTTCACTTTAAAGTATAATCATATTGGTTCATTGGTTAATGAGTTAATTATTGTATTTTTATGTTCTAAAGAATGAGATACTACTATATATTTGAATAGTAGTGGCGCCCTTAGCATCTAAGAACTCGTGTTTTCTAAAGGGTAAAAAGGGAGGAGAAAAATAGCCTAAAACCACTAAAAGGATTGACCTATAATAGTGTGGAACCATCATGAGATCTATGTGAAGCTTTCCTAAAAAGGAGAACTCAGTATTAAAAGTAATGAAATCTGAAGCTACAGTCAAATAAACCTTACTTACTACTTTATGTTATAGGATAGTACTTATTAACTTAATAGATTAGGTAGGTGCTTTTTTTACATAATTAAATTACCCCCCCCAAAAATTTTACCCCCGGGGTAAATTAGTTTGGGGGGGTAATTTCCCCCCCCCCCAACAGATTTGGGGGGAGTATTTACCCCCCCCCAACAGACTTGAGGGGGGGGAATTACCCCCCCCAATCAAATTTTACCCCCTGGGTAAAAATTTTGGTGGGGGTAAAAAAAAATTTCGGCGCGCTTCGCGCGCCATTTTACCCCCCCCAAACACGAATTACCCCCCCCCCCAAAAAAAAGCTTGGACGCCCCTGACACCAAAGATATGGAAAAAAATGTGAAAAATACAAAAATAGCCTAAAACCTGCTAAAAAGCGGTCCGACCGCCATTGATGTTTTATAGTTAATTGTGCTCCTTATTAATAGGAATGTTGTCAAAAAATTTCAGCATTCTATCTTTTATAGGAGCTGAGTAAATCCCATTTCCCCCATAGCGTTACGGACTGACTGACGGACTGACTGACGGACAAAGTGAATTATAGAGTAGCTTCGCTACTAAAAATTTCTGTAAAATTAACGTAGTTTAGATTTAAGAAAAGCGTTTAATCGTGAATATGTCATGAAAGGTTTCGTGATTTCTTTAATCTTACCTATATAAAATTAGAATAGAATAGAATTTATTAACTAATGCAATACATTCAATTATTAGATATACATAATCATATTAAAAATTGCAGAGCAAGGAGTAATTAAGCCTTGGGGCCGTAAATTTACCCCTTTCATTGATTTTATCTTTCATTTTATTTATAGTTAGAATTGCACAAATTATGCATCATATAAAGATATTTAGTTTTACACAAAAATAAAAAAAAAGATTGATAATTAGGTGGGTTGACTAAATAAGTATGTACAGTTACAGAAATTGGTACAATTTTTTTTTTTTTACAGGAAAAGCATTTTCTTTTGTTGCAATGAAATGATTTATATATTGAAAAATATTCTTTTTAAAGATGTAAAATGAGTTTCTAAAACCAATGATACAAAATATTTAGTTCTTAATGCTATACTAATATTCGAAATATCTTTAGACTTACGGACATGCTATAGTTATAGAGTAGCTGCACCACTACAAACCATCAGAAAATATAGAAAGAATTATATCGGATATTTTATTGTGTCATATTCCCCCTATAATATACTATGTATATAATTCTTTTTAAAAAAAGCTTTTGTATAATTTGGGTCAATACGTTTGCTTTAGTAAGCAGGTAGGTAGGGAAAATTGGAAGTTGAATTATGCTGGTTCCCAAAGTTTAATATTCACGTTCAGAAATTTATTGACTTTTATTATTTTTTTTTACTTTTAAATTTGGCACGTTAGAAGGTGTTATCTAGTAGGTGTAATATTTAGGTTTTCAACCTAGTGTATACTTAATGCGTTGGATAACCCCTTTACACCCCCCAGACATTGTTATTACGGCTAACATTGGTAGATTAATTTGTAATCTTTACTTTTTTGGATGTTGCCTTTCTTGTTTGAAAATCAGAATTTGGAGTAACGACTCTACTTATTTATTTATGAAAAAAACATTGTTTTCCTTTTTACTGCTGAAATGTTATTTATACTTTACTTTCTCTAAATCATAAATTGCTATATAAAATACAATATATAACTTAAGTACATATGTACTATAGGTAAAGATATTAAATTTTTTTGTATCACTTCATCGAGAAAGATTTAATAGCTGTGCTTTTCAGAGAAACTTTAGAGTAGTTTTTTTTATCAAGAACTTTTAATTTTAGCACAATCCATTTAGCCAACCACCCAGTAAATGCTTAATAAAACGACAAAAGAACATATGTAAAACAGCTTCTTGATGCCTTCTATCTCTAAAACTACTGCGTTATTTATGTTCTAGTGACTACTCCCCTTGAGGGGAGGGGGGAGTGGAAGTTGGTAATCCATCTTTCTTTTATCTTAGAAGGGGGGCAGTACCCTTCTCTAAAGTTAAAATTTTTTTTTGGACCTATTAGAAGCTGCACTGTAAAGGAGAACTATATCAGTTCATTAGTTATCAAGGATGAAGTAAACCATTAAAGGGTAGTGGCAGGGTTCAGCAGCCGTGCCTTTAAGCCTAAGGGAAAACATCCTTTTAATATTTTTAAACCACCTGGAGGTCTAAACCTGACCCAAATATAGCAATCCCTCTTTTCAATAAACTTTCAAAACATATAAACGGATTTAAATTTAAGTCTTAGTCGCGGCTGGCACGCGGCTGATGAGCCCTGGATAGAGGCGTGACCATATCAATGTTACTAAACCACAATTAACGTTAAAAAAGCTTTAAATCAAGCAATCTGTGCAACATTATCGATCTCTAGTAACAGGGATATAGGGAATAATTATTTGAAAAAAATATTTCTTTTTCAATTGAAAAACATGTTAACTAATGTTGCTTATTATATTTATTGAATCGGGTTATGTTATATTTTGTACAGGTTAGCCCTTCAGGGTTAGGACAACGTTGGTAAATGCACCGCCGGGTTAGACTACCCCATTCCCCACCCAAGGGTTAAACATAAAAAACTACCCCCTCCTTTGTTTTCAATTTATTTAAAAAATAAGAAGGAGGGGGGGGGGGTCTGTGTACCCAAGGCACTTTGAGGGAAAGCACATATATTTTTATGTATACAATTTTTATTATCCAATTTTATAACCTATCCCTGTGGATATAAAATAAAATTAACGAGTATTTGACATGAGGAGGATTATAATTAAAGCGTAAATTTGTAGAGTATCAACTCAATACAAAGTTAAATTATATTTGGCTACGCAATAAATCAAACTCTTGTGTTTTGTCAGGATTTTCCCCACGTGTAACACCACCCTGCTCTATTGTCCCTTTGCTTTAGTTCAAAGGACACTTTTAATTCTATAATAATTTTAACATTTTCTAATTGTTGTTAAATTGGTTAAATACATTCTTCTGTTTAATACATACTTACTTTTTTAGGACTTGATTATAGAGATGTTTTGCTTATAATATTGTACTGGGAATCATTATTCTAATGATCAGATGGATAGGATAATTACAAAAATGAGCATGTTTTAAACAAAGAAGATAAAGTATAGAATAGAATCCAGGTAGAAGATTCTGCCTGGCTAGCCTGAAGTAAAATTGGAACTTTTGAAAGACCAAAACGGGTATAAGGTTGTTAGTAAATAACGTGATTTCAGTAATTATTCAGAAAAAATATTCAAAATAAATTCCTTTCGCAATAGTTTACTAAAAGCAATGTACCCAAGAATCCAGCTTCCTCTTCCCTGTTCACAATGGATTAAAAATGAATTTAATGTGCATATTAAGCCTTAAAAAAATTTAATTATGTAAACTTTACAAAAACAAGGATGACAACATCCATAAAAGCGAAGCACTGAAACGGTAGGACAAACGGACATTAACACTTGTATAGTATCTGAACTGAATAATCAGAATTTAAAAGTATAAGAGCCAAAGCAAAATTGTAAGTAAATTTGTTGAAAAACTGCTTGAAGCAGGATAATGTTTATGGACATACTTACATTTTTGGACTTGATTATAGAGTTGCTTCGCTTATAATATTGTTCTTTGTTGTCCCAGGAATCAATATACCAAAAATCAGATCAAACGGATAATTAGAACACTTGAAAATTTGTTATTAAAAAAGTAGAAAAATCAACATATTTAAAATGGACGTACGGACATTCTGGTAATGATTATAGAGTTGCTGCGCTATCTAAATCGTACCCAACTACTACAGGAATCATCATGCAAAGTTTGAAATCGATAGGACAATTCTAACATGCCTAAATCAACGAATAAAAGCTATCTATCTCGGACGGACGGACGGACGGACGTACGGACGGACGTACGGACGGACCGACCCTAATTATAGAAAAGCTTCGCTTTTAAAAATATTGGTTCAGTATTTATATTATAAAACTAGGTTGCGCTCTTACAGTTAGGGAGTTGAATCCATTTTTATAGAAGCAGAAATATAATCTATGATTATGGTTTCGACCCTCTAAAACTGTAATCTACCCTTCCACTTTCCCCTCTCTTGGTGAAGATATCTTTAACGCCGATACGATTTTTGAAATATAAGATTCCACTTTTGTCTCTCTTGTTGAAGATATCTTCACCAAGAGAGGCAAAAGTGGAATCTTAAATTTCAAAAATCGTATAGGCGTTGAAGATATCTTCACCAAGAGAGGGGAAAGTGGAATCTTACATTTCAAAAATCGTATCGGTGTTGAAGATATCTTCACCAAGAGAAGGGAAAGTAGAATCTTACATTTCAAAAAACGTATCGGCGTTGATGATATCTTCACCAAGAGAGGGGAAAGTGGAAAGGTAGATTACAGTTTTAGAGGGTCCAAACCATAATCATAGATTATATTTCTGCTTCTATAAAAATGGATTCAACTCCCTAACTGTCTTATGTTTGTTTTTAAACAGCTGATTTATACATGATAGCAACTACTACATCCATACATTAACTTGTGGAAGGGGGGGATGGGGGAGGAAGGGGCTGTACCCATTTAGCTGACCCTTTAAAATTACAAATGTGGTCAATTGTACTTACCAAAATTAAAACAAGAGTATGTACTAGTGACAACTAGTCATTGTGATTTGTACTTTAGCATTATTGTCTTTACTGCGCAAGTCAAAGATTCCTTCAAATTTCCCAGAAATATTTAGGGTTTTCATTTCTATTCCTCCTTATTCTATGGTTTTAAATAGACGTACTCTTAGAGTTGCTAAGATTTCTATATATTCTTTTTTAAAAATAACAAAGAGAGTTTCCTTTCTAAGCTGTTTCTCCAAAGTT
Organism: Acartia tonsa; assembly: GCF_053477335.1. Classification (NCBI taxonomy): domain Eukaryota; kingdom Metazoa; phylum Arthropoda; class Copepoda; order Calanoida; family Acartiidae; genus Acartia; species Acartia tonsa. The sequence goes on from NC_137266.1 coordinate 20,327,066, forward strand.
ATTTAATTTGTTTACATTATTATATATTCATTTATTTGACCCGGCTCCCCGATTAACCTAACCTAACCCTCTTTAATTACATCCCCCCCGCACTCACTATTATATAATTTCCTTTTGTATTGTATGTAGGAATATTATGTTACCCTTATTCCCTCTCTTTATTTAGACTTACTTTTTTAGTTTTAAAAGCAAAGCTTTTCTATAGTTAGGGTCGGTTAAAAGCGAAGCTTTTTTTATAATTAGGGTCGGTCAGTCCGTCCGTCCGTCAGTCCTTTAGTCCTTCAGTCCGTCCATAACGAATAGCTAGGCATGTTTGATTTGTCTTATCGATTTCAAACTTTGCATGATGGTTCCTGTAGTAGTTAGGTACGATTTAGAAAGCGTAGCAACTCTATAATCGTTACAAAAATGCCCTTACGTCCATTTTAAATATGTTGATATTTACTTTTATAATAACAATTTTTTTGTGATTAAAAAATGTGATAAAATCATCCGATTGGTCTGATTTTTGGACTACTGATTCCTATTACAATAAGGTACAATATTATGAGCGGAGCATCTCTATAATCAAGTATTAAAAATGTCAGTATGTCCTTAAACAGGATTCTGTATTTAAGAAGTTTTGCAACAAATTTAGTATAATTTTGTCAAACCTTATATTTTCATATTTTGTAGATTTTGTTCTGACACTCAACAAATGTTAATGTTCGTCTGTCATATCGTTTCAGAGCTTTGCTTTTATGGATGATGTCATCCTTGTTTTTAAAGTCCCATTGTAATTTTTAAACCTTTTTTTTCCTTTTTAAAAATGAAGCTTTTCTATAACTAGAGTAGGTCCATCCGTCTGTTCTTACGGATAGCTCTTATCGCTAATTTTGGCTTTATAAAATTGTACTATCGATTTCAAACTAGGGATAATTATTTGTGTAACAATAAGGTACGATTTTGAAAGCGTATCAACTCTATAATTGTTACTAAAAAGTCTGTACGTCCTTTTTATAAACAAATATTTCATATGATAAAATCAACTTGAAAATCTCAAGGACAATTAGGCATAATATTATAAAGAGATTTGTACTAGACAATCTTTTATCCTCTTTTTTTTACTTGCATATTTCTCTACAAGATTGTTTTTCCGGAATAAAAGAAAAAAAATATTGTTAATGTTTACTTGTACGTGAATAATGTAATATCCATCCATTGTACACAGATCCAGGGATACAGGTATAGGACAATGGGTAGTTATTTTAAATTTTGGTGTTCTAGCTGGTTAGGGGGATTAAAGATTCGAGAAAATATAAAAATTCGGATAATGGAAAGAAAACGAAGTGACGGGTTTTGTCGTATTTTCACAGTAGATTTTTATTTTGGTTATTTAAGGTTAGGTTAGGTAAATGTTAATGATTGCATCACAGGGTAAGGAAATTCACCTCACAGGGTTAGAGCCCCCTGCAGGGGCTATAAATGTAAGAAAAGCTACTGTGAATAAAAAACGACGAAACCCGCTACTTTGTTTCTTTTCATGATTCCAAAATTCAAACAAATTGTTAAGGACAGATTTTATCAAATCTAGAATCATATATATACCGAGCCAATAACCCTGCAGGGGGCTAACATATTGTGAAACCTGAATGGGGATATACTAGACCTAACATTATTTTGAATAAATTTTCTTATTCCTATTTTCTGACAGATACTACAATGTTTATCCATTATTCACAAATTATTGATAGCAAATAAATAGATAATCTATGTTAAGAGAGTTTGGGAGGAGAAGGGGGGGGGGGGGTAATTTTGTCTTATTTATTTTAGTATTTATTCTTAGCACATTCAGGCTTATTATTTATTAATTTACTTTTTAGTAATAAATATATACTTTATAATTAACTTTGTCTGTCCGTCCGTAAAGCTAAGAAATGTGGGGTATAGTCCCTTTCGTAACATCGCACCTTATGGGGCGATTCTTCGTATTTTTCACAGTATCTTTTCTCCTTTTTCTAGCCCCTGCGGAGGGCTCTAACCTTTTGGGGCCAATTACCTAACCCTCTGGGGCAATCACTTAACCCAATATAACCTAACCTAACCTAAAATAACCTATAAAAAGCCATTTTAAAAATACGACAAATCGCCCCTTATGGGGCGATATTACGAACGGGACTATTCCCGAAATGCGATTTGCTCGGCTGCTATTTAAGATATGATATTTTTTGGGTGACTATACCACTTACTAAAGAGCATCAAGTATTTAACTTACTTTATCGTTAATTAAGTCTATCGGTCCTGATAATCATACTTTTTACAGGCAGAAATTGATTTAAACCACCTATGTAACATAAAAGACTAATATGAAGCGCCTCTAAAGAATATACGGGAATAGTCAATTTCGTGGCAACGCCATTTAAGGGGCGATTACTCGTATTTTTAAAATTACTTTTTATAGGTTAGGTTAGGTTATATTGGGTTAAGTGATTGAGTAAGGCAATTGGCCCCGCAGGTTAGAGACCCCCACAGGGGCTAGACATATGAGAAAAGCTACTGTGAAAAATACGAAGAATCGCCCCTAAATAAAGTATAAATCTACCCTAAATGTGGAAAAGCTTCGACACAAAAGACAAACAGTCTGAATGAAATACAGTTTACTTAATAATAGTTATTAGAGCGACCAGATTAAAATCTAAATGACAAACTAGTACGCGATTTTTGTAAAGTCATAGGAAATACTAAAAAACAGGGACAAAATTGACCATAAGTAACAAATGAAGTACAAACTATCAACAAATATATATGACACAAAATAGTAGTATGTCTCTATGCCTGTCTGAATCTTTTCGTCATGGTAACCGCTGAACCGAAGAGGTTGTCCATGTCAGGGAATATGCCAGTTATTCCTGGGGTGGTTTTGTGCTATTTTTAGGTTGAAAAGTTTGTAGTTGGCCACTGCTTGAACTAACCAATTAAAACTTTGAAAAAGTTCCCAAAGTTTTTATTAATCATAAAACTTTGGAGACAAATACGATTTACAGTCCAATGTCCCTTCCCTCCATGTAAATAGCACTTCTTATTTAAAGTTACTTTTAAAATCCGAAAAAATAGTAAGACATACGGCAAAATACTAGTTAAAGATTAGCCTTGCTACTAAAAACTTTAAATACAAAAATGAAATATTTTAAGTAGTAGGATGAGTGTATGTTTATGTTTAAATCGTAGAAAGAAGGCTAAAATGTTTGGTTTGATATTAATCTCTAGTTTTTCATCAAAGTTATAATTTATAGATACTACTTTTTCTGGGGGCGTATTGTAATGGGAGGTGGTGGTACCCTCCGCCAAAATAGTTATAGTCCTGCTTAGGACCTATGAAACTTCACATTAAAGGAAAATGCGGTTCAGCAGTTAGCATGATCCTTCGGTACAAAAAGACAGACATAAATATAGACATCCTATTACTTTTTTATGATAACAATTTATAGTAATTATTATGAATTAAGATTTTATGTCAACTTTGGACACAATTGTCTTTATAAATAATTTCACCCGCTAACCCAGGGAGTAAGGGAGGGGACAATGGGCAATTAATTCAATATAAAAGTTATCAAAGAAAGGGCATGAAATCCAGTTTAATCCAATTAATTTGTAGGGATTGTTAATTGAATAATAGATTTCCATAGCGTCATGTAAAGTGAAATCACAACTTGTTTTTGATGAAATATATTGAGGTTTTTTGGTGTGCTTTTTATATTACAAGATTATCCCTTCTCCCCGTCTGCAATATTCAAAACATACATAACGAGTAACGGCATTTCATGCGCAAGTACCCAAACTCAGTCAGAAACTGCTAAATTCTTGCACATTCCCTTTAAGCCAGTACCCAAAGTCTGAGACTCCTAAAAATTGAATATTCGATCCATTGTCCCCTCCCTTACTCCCTGCGCTAACCCCTTGTCCTAATTTTGTAAAAATATTGCCATGCATAAATATAAGGATGACAAGATCCATCAAAGCGAAGCTCCAACTATGCTTGATTATAGATTGCACCTTGTTGTCAGAGGAATTATTATGCCAAAAATCAGATGAATAGAATAATTTTATCATACAAAAAGTTTTGTCAAAAAAGTTAAAATCAGCATGTTTTAAATTGAAGAACGGTAACGATTATAGAGTTGCTACGCTGCCTAAATTGTACCTTACGGTTATAGGAATCATAATGCAAAGTTGGAAATCGATAGGACAATAGATAAAAGAGAAGAGATAATCGTTACTTATAAACATACGGACGGACCCTAATTATAGAAAAGCTTGGCTTTAAAAAGATTTATTTATAATATATATTATGTTTTCTCGTATTCATTCGAATCCGGTGGATAGGAACCGGTTCTCATCCATACGAAAAAACTATGTCTAGCATCGTATTATATCCAGCTTTCTACGAATATAAAAATGTACAATCATAAGATTAAAACTAGTTTTTTAAGCCGGTGCCTTCGGAAAGCCGTTTATAACACGATGCGAGAAATAACTATTCCCCCAATTTTTATTATGATATTCTGCCTTTGGAAATATTGGGGGGAAAAGGGTGCTGTAGATTAATGCAAATGCATTAGTCCCTTTTCTCCCTAAAAATACCATATATTGTATTTATACATAAGAAAAGAAAACTAAAATATTTTAATAGAATACTGCATAGAGTTACCTAACAACCATACAACATATGTGTTTAATCATCATTAAATCTGTTATTATTCTGCTTTTAAAAAAACCATTCAATCAGGCCGTTTAAGAGAACTTAAGACACAGCTTTTTCAACAAATAATAATCTGAAAATCATAAAATATTTTGTCTAAAACACTTAGTTCTGTAATCTGTAAAGTTATTTTTGAGTTTGTTTGTTTATTGACTGGGAGGTCTGGTAGTTGGCAATGGGCTGTTTATTACACTAGTCCCCAAAGTTTTATAATAACATTTCTTAATTCTTGGCTTAACAATTTGGGAACCTAATTAAATTTTTATTGATTGGTTCATTGGGTAGAGTTTCCAAACATTTCAACCACTAATTGTAATATGCAGAAGGGATAATTTTGTGTATCATCTTAGGGGATGTAAACCAATTTTTCGGCCATTGACTTATCTCTGTAGATCCATGGTTTATTGAACACTCTAAATAAACTCAAAAAAGAATTAGTTTAAAGAGGGTATTGCAAGGAGGGTGTACAATGTTGTCTCAACCATGACACTTTGGTTGAGCTTGACTTCCGAATTAGCGGGAAGTTCACGAGATCAGTTGGCGAACATACAAACCCCCAATACCAGGAACCATCAAGTTTCAACAGCAGGTTTGAATATAGATTTATTGATGAAATTATTTCAAAGACCTGAAATTACAATATCAATTAGTTCATAATTCCAGTTATTTATAACCACGTAATCTTATTTGCTTTTTAAAAATCATTTTTCTCTTCGGTAAAAAATCTTTGGAAACTTTGGCTTTAAAGGAAAATTATTTGGTTTAATAAATCATTGTTAAATGCAACAATAAGGCACATAAAAATTACTAAAACATATATTAATCATAATTAAGTTTCATACTTAGCTGGCTAAAGCCTTTTTAAAACTACATATAATCGTCCTATACACCATACTTCTTAATAAAAATAACAAATTCTACCTGAAGCTCTTATGGTTTCAAATCCCTGATATACTAGGGTCGTTCACACACTATGAGACCAATGATAGGCCCAATTTTGTTCTCCGCAATCTTCACACTCTCATATCTCATTCAAAAGTAAAGAACGTGCGCATCATAATAAACAAAACAATCCATGCCGCGCCACATTATGAAAGGAAAGCCATAAAAAGACGACATTTGCGCTTGGTTTTCAAATAATGATAAGGAATTAATTTCGTACTTGATAAACACAAAGCTTCCTCGAAAAGAGGTTAAGACACACCCCCCGTTTGAAAGTCAAATTAACTTCCTTAACGAGATTCAAGGTTTTTTTCGCGCTGAGCACTAGCAACATTTCTCACTAAACTCAACTCACCATAATCACATGAGAATGGCCACATCCCAAAAACGTGACAATTTTGCTCCTAACTAAATGAAACCCCGTGAAATGCATACACAATATTATACTCCTCACTAGGACTCATAATACCTCACATTTTAGGATAGAAGGATGGGGATTGGTTTGTACCATACAACATTCCATGCACATGACAATCACAAATCACATACACAAATCCTAAAATAGATAATCCTATTAATCATGATGTTGTAAATATAACAACTATACTAATAATAATCATTTCATAATCAATAGGTAATAAATCATTATTAATAAATCAATAAGTACCTACGAAATCAGGTTGAAATGTAAATGTAAACAATAATGGTAAAATAAAACGAAATAAATCTTAGACAAGAAAATTAAGATTTATAGGTACTTAAAACTAAATTTGTTAAGCATCAAAAAGAGTAGTAAGAAAAAATTTTTCAAAATCCTTGGGCAGAAAGTTTTTCAAACCTAATGAATAAGAACTGTAATATCTTAATCAACAATAAAACTTTTTAATACTTAAATAATAGCAAAATAATAATATCTTCGTTAGAATTTTCATTGAAATTATGAAAAAAAATACCAATTTTTCTTTGTAAAAAAAATATGAGACTTTAAATATGAATTTTCAATCATTCCTTGATCTGAATAAAAAATGTTTTACTTGATTGAAATTCATATATAATTTTAAAAAAATCTGCTAAAAAAATACTTGATTTTTTCTTAGAATAAATATCGAATCACGCAACCTCGACACATTTATTCCTTTTTTGTTAAACTTTTCAGGTAAGTTTTAAAATGAATTGTACTTTTGAAAAGAATTAAACTCAATAAAATTAAATTTGAGCATATGAAATAGAAGAATATTTAATCGCATTTCATTTGATTCTTATTTTAGGCATAAAAATAGGCATATGAAAAATGTGGCTTTTTACTAAAAAAAATCTCAATCTCCATAAAATAAGAATCAATTATTAATCATAATTTTTAACAACTGCCTGACTGATACAGCATGTTCTTCTAGGGGAGATTTATCTGTCAGTCTGAACAAGACTCTTGCAGTCTTTCTCCCATCCTCAATTCTCGTCACTCGGCCCATCCTCAAACATCTCATCAGGGGATTGGTACTCGTAACCAGAACTACATCTCCGTCAGCTAGTGGCTCTGCCTTCTCATCCTTCCACTTGGACATCCGTAATATCTTCGGTAGGATCTCCTGGCGGTAGGCAGTCCAAAACTGGGCAGACAAGTCTTCCAACAACTTCAACCTGGAGGAAATTTGGTCCTCCGGTTTCATCGCCACATTGCACAACGGCTGGCGGTCAACATTTCCCAGCAGCTGGCCAGGGGTGATCAGCCGCCAATTCTCCACGTCGTTCGCAGCTTCTATCATCAATGGTCTGCTATTCATCAACTTGCTGACCTCCGCCAACAGCACCAGGAGCTCGTTGAAATTAACAGAACTATTCACCAACTTCTTGGACAGCAATCTCTTGGTTAATCCCACCATTTTCTCAGCCTGCCCAATATAATGGTGGGCTCGGGCCGGGATCTGAGACCAAGAAAACTCTACCTGGCTGCCCAACTTCTGCTCTAAAACTTTGCGAGCACCGGATAATTGTGTGCCCATGTCGCTTACTATGATCTTCGGCAGACAATGAACAGCTTCCAACTTGCGCAGGGACAACAGGATACTGCTGGTATCATACTTTTCCAAGGCATCTAACCATAACGCCCCTGAGAACCTGCAGACCACCACGAACACCCACACCTTCTTCGTTGCTGTCTGACTCCTCGTTTTGGCGGCAGCTCTCCTCGTAACCAGCGGACCCATCAGGTCGACTTGCACAGCTTCAAAAGGCCTGCTCGGGACCAACTTGTCAGGTAACACGTCCTTCATGGTAGCACGACATTCCTTAGCCCTCTCAACACTGCAGGGCCAACATTTCTTCACTTCCATGATGGCCAACCTCCTTGCCTTCACAATCCAGCACCAACGGCGGCTCTCAGCTAAAGTTCCACGGACACCAGAGTGAAGCTCAACATGCGCTTCTCTCATAAAAACAGCAGCTAACCAATTACCAGGCTCCAAAATTATTAAACCTTGCATGTCTTCAAATATCAATTTACGGCCACCAGTAATGGCGTCAATGACTGGCTGTCCACGACCAACCATCTTAAGAATCCTCATCTCCCTGGTCACATACTTTCCACCGGGACCAACGACAGGCCAGGTCAATGATACTTCATGCACTAATGGATTTAATGACGCATAATTGCCTTTAGCGTCATTTATCCACTCATCCTCTTGGCTTCGTGACACAATGAAAAGTTCCGCCGCCGCCATAAAATTGTACAAAGACGGCTTGTACACAGAATCTGCGGCTGCTACATGACTACCAGCGGCTGTAGCCTTACCTTCTTGTCTGCTCTTTAGCTTCTTCAACCAGGTGTTCGCAACTTGCAGGACAGCTGCCATAATACGTTTGGCCTGTCCAAATGATCTCCTGTGCTTGAACCTAAAGACATCTTCAGCGGCTTCTCCGGCAACTTTCATTGAACATAACTTAACCATTTTGGTATTCAACTCCTCTGGGGGTAAAACCTGCTTGACTTCTTCGGCAGTTTTCACCGGCCACGCACTTTCATCCTGGCGCAACCATTCTGGGCCCAATCTGTACCTGGAACCTGGTCCCAAATCTGATACCTTGCAGGTGCTTCTGGTGCCCAAATCTGCAACGTTGTGTGTCCCCGGGACCCACCTCCAGTCATCCTTGTTGGTTGCAGATTGAATTTCTCCAATACGATGAGAATTAAATGTGTTCAACATAGCACTGTTGGAAACTATTTGTGATAAAACACACGATGAATCAGTAAAGTACATCACTCTGATAACATCAAAGGGCAGGGCATCTCTGACGGATTTTGCCAACCTTGTGGACATCTGGCACCCCATCAATTCAAGGCGTGGAATTGATTCACACTTGACCGGCGCAACTCTTGACTTGGTGGCTAGCAGAAACGTTTCAAATCCTTGTCTAGTTGGCCACCTCAAATATGCATTAGATGCATAAGCCTCTGATGACCCATCCGAAAACATCATCAAGGATGGAAGGCCAGTTGGTTCATCCGGGACCACACAACGGTCAAACTCCAATTTAGCGACCTCAGCTCTGTCCTCCAGCGACTGAACAAGTTCATCCCGTAGACTTTTTGGAATGAAATCTTGCCAGCCCAAATTCAGCAAACATGTTTTCCGCAGGACAAGTTTAATTCTCAACAGAATAGGGCTGCAAAGCCCAATCGGGTCGAAGGTTTGGGCGGCGAACCTGTGGACCATCTTCTTTGTCAGATTCTCGTCCAAGGCGTCCTGGAGGTTGTACAAATCAGCATCCTCTTTCACCTTCCTTCCCTTGACCTTACCATCTTGGTTGACTCTTGTGGCGATGGACAACACATCGGTGGCTGGCTTCCATATCAGCCCGAGAACCTTGGTAGGCTGGCAATCATCTCCAGAATAAATGACTTGTTTGAAGGAAAAACTACCTTTGCCGATAATCCTGTCGGCCTCTTTCATCATCTCCTCGGCTTCTGGCTTCGATCCTGCTCCCGAAATAACGTCATCTATGAAGCTGTGCTTCTCGAGCTTGACTGCAACTGGAATCTGAGGTAACTTGAATTCCTCATCAGGGTAGGTAGGTATTTGTGGCTCCTTCCATAATTCAGGTTTAGCAATGATTTCACTACCGTTTATCTGTCCCTCTCCATACATCTCCTTGACCTCTGCTTCACTCTTTCCGCCGAACAGGCGGGACGTCAACTTCAGGGCTGTAACTGCCAAATTTCCCGCAGCTAACTCGCCGAAATTCACAACTTTAGTCAGGTAAATTTCAAGTGGACCATCTGGCGTCGGGGAAAACAAAACTCTCTTCATCTGGCTGTCGAACTCTGTGGCCCGGATGGAGTTATAAAACTTGGAGATATCCGCGGTTATACCAACCTTGTAACCGCGGAAAAGCATCAAATGATAAAAAATCTTCTGCATCGGCGGCGGGCCTCCCAGCATTATGTTATTAAAACTGGTACCCTTGAACGTCAGAGAACTATTTGCACACAATCGCATGGGTGTGGAACTTGAATCCTCCTTGAAAGCAACCACTATTGATGAACAAGACTTAGGTCCTTCATACTGCAATTCTTCAGGCGTGGCTTTTTGAAAAACGCCTCTTCTTATGGCGTCGTTGAATACCTCCACATACATTCCATAGGTACCTTCCTTGACCATCCTGGCACGATCCTTTTCAGCAATTTTGCGGGCTAAACTCTCATTGTAGGGTAAAGTGTGAGGATCTTCAATATAAGCATATTGACCTGTCCACTTGTTGGACTGCAAGTCTAGTGTTAAACCTGCCTCAATTATCCTCTGCCTCTCACGCTGGTCCCAGGTAGTGCCGTCGGCCATAGCCTTGCACTCTTGACAAGCAGTACATCCTGGACAAAGTGCCTGCGGCTGTATGCCAAACGATTCAGACGTCAGAAAGTCTGGCAAAGTGCCTCCACTGACACTGACAGCCTTATAAGCCGACTTTTGATCTCCAGCTCCACCATCAGCACTCGTACAGATAAAACCACTACCAAAAATGGTTCGCCACAACATAGACTGGCCCACTTTCTGGTAGGTTGAAGGAAACACGTCAGGATGTGTATTTCCAATGATGATATCTAAGCCTCCACTAATATATGTAAACCTTTCTGGCGGCATTTTAAATATCTCGGCGGCAGTTTCGGGGTGGACCGAGCGCATCTCGTTGGCCCCGCCGAGGGTAGGCATGACAGCTGCCTCAAACTCCCTCAGATTGCCGTCCCTATCCTTCAGATAAAACACAACATTGCGGCAGGAAGACTCACTGCCATCAGCTACAGAAATAGTTGTATATCTGCCGGTAGATTTCAGCTTCAACTTGTTGGATAACTTCTCAGACACAAGTGGCAAATTTGCCCCGGAGTCAAACATTACCGTGGCGTGGCAGGTGCCGCCGCCAGGTGCTACAACAGGAACTAACTGAAGTAAGAAGGTACAGGGGCTGGGTGCAGAACTTGACTTGTAAACTGTATTCACACCAGCACTAGCCTCATGGAGTAACCTGGAATGGTATCTGTCGCAATTATTGGTACCACAAACACCAAGCTTATCCGATTTATTACACTTGTCAGCAGTATGGCCGTCACATAGGCAAAGTTCACATAATTTCTTCTGCTGGACAACTTTCTTTCGGTCAACCACGTCCATCTTCTTAAACGTGAGGCAACGGAAAATCGGGTGTTTCTCCTTGCAGCTGTCCACAGGACATGCACTGTTCCACTTGGAAGCCTTGTCCTTTCCAGCCTTTCCATTCTTATTGTCGTTGCGGCCAGATACTTGCGCGGCAGCAGCTCTGTCACGATTTCTCTTGCCGGCGCCACTGTCATAGGACATATCACCGGCCAACATGGCACCCCTGGTCCTCTCCAGCAGTTCAACAATCTTCGGGATGTTTGGTTGGTTCATGCTACCTAGCTCCATCATAATTTTGTCTCTCAAATTTTCAGGGCACTTGTCTTTAAAAATATGAATGAGAGTTAGGTGGTTGTAATCCTTAGCTGCAGAACCAACGATGGCTTCTACCTCCTGCATCATGCTCTTGAAGGTAGCAATTGCGCTAACCACGTCCACAGGTTTATCCACAGGTTTCATCTTGTTCAACTTAGTTAAAATCCTCATGAACCGGCGAGTGTTTGATAAAAACATCTGGTCAAGAAACGCCCATTGTTCATTGTGATCTCTAATCGCTGACACTTGCTTGCGTAGTTCCGGGTTGGTTATCACCTTCTCCATACACAACATCAGACTTAACCTCTGGTCAGCAAATCCATAACCAGAGCATAGATCCTTAAAGACCTGTTTAAAGTTTGGGTAATCCGTGTCAGTACCGTCGAACGACGGCAACAAACTGTTGTCCCAGCGCCCATACTGCGGGTTGGAACTCCGAATATCCACGGCAGACATACTTCTGGAGAGCATGGCAGGTGTCCCACTCTCATCCAGGTTAGATGAACGACGTTCCATCTCTCTAAGCCTTCGGTACATATCACGTACTTCTTGGCGCAACTCCACGGAAATTTTAAGCACTCCCATGTCCATCTTCACCTTCTCAATGACGTCGAGGTTCCTGGCGACAGTGCTTGACCTCGCGTCGTCTGAATCATTGTCAAGCCAGTACAGAATTTTTGTACATTGCTCCAACGACGCATAGACTTTATCTGCAACAGTTTTCTGCTCACTAGCCTCATCCAAATCACGCTTGAACTCGCGCAGCTCACTAGACTCCACGGCAGGTTTTAGACTTTTTATTAGGTCAGATTGGTCCTTGACCTCACTAAAAATGTCACGAATTGATTTTACATTCACATTTTCACATGAACTAAAACTTTGGCAGGCTTTTAGATTGTCATAAAACACTTTTAACTGTTCATCAAAAACTTCTAGCCTTTCACTGCCAATAGCGATAGCTCGCTCAATTTTCTGCTTTTTGGTTAGTGGCATATTGATTCACTAAGTACTTATTTCACAGAAAAATTGTCACAGTTTATTGCATCAATAATTCACTGGATGCTATTGATCTCTTGATGAATGCTAACGCCTATTCATCAGATACTTTGAAATTGTCTCAACCATGACACTTTGGTTGAGCTTGACTTCCGAATTAGCGGGAAGTTCACGAGATCAGTTGGCGAACATACAAACCCCCAATACCAGGAACCATCAAGTTTCAACAGCAGGTTTGAATATAGATTTATTGATGAAATTATTTCAAAGACCTGAAATTACAATATCAATTAGTTCATAATTCCAGTTATTTATAACCACGTAATCTTATTTGCTTTTTAAAAATCATTTTTCTCTTCGGTAAAAAATCTTTGGAAACTTTGGCTTTAAAGGAAAATTATTTGGTTTAATAAATCATTGTTAAATGCAACAATAAGGCACATAAAAATTACTAAAACATATATTAATCATAATTAAGTTTCATACTTAGCTGGCTAAAGCCTTTTTAAAACTACATATAATCGTCCTATACACCATACTTCTTAATAAAAATAACAAATTCTACCTGAAGCTCTTATGGTTTCAAATCCCTGATATACTAGGGTCGTTCACACACTATGAGACCAATGATAGGCCCAGTTTTGTTCTCCGCAATCTTCACACTCTCATATCTCATTCAAAAGTAAAGAACGTGCGCATCATAATAAACAAAACAATCCATGCCGCGCCACATTATGAAAGGAAAGCCATAAAAAGACGACATTTGCGCTTGGTTTTCAAATAATGATAAGGAATTAATTTCGTACTTGATAAACACAAAGCTTCCTCGAAAAGAGGTTAAGACAAATGTATAGTCTGCTTCATATAACCACACAAAGACTGCAAAATTTTATGCAATAAGTAATTTTGTTTACAGGGTGTCCAGTAAAATAAAAAAAAGTGTTTTCCCTGTAACAAGAACATTTTCAGCTTATTGCTAAATTTCCATCATTGAAGAAAACAATTTAAAAAAGCTAATTAAAACAAAATGTTTTAGATATCTTTAAAGAGATCCTACAATTTTTCGTTGTTATTGGTTTTTCAAAATATGTTTTTAAACTGTTTTTATAGAAGTTTTCTGTGGACACCCTTTGTGACGGTTATATTAGACTGTGGGCAAGGTATATTAAACAGCTCAGGAATTGAATCAGACTTTGAAAGAAAATCAAGACAGAAATGCCGGTCATTTGCAAATTAAGCTAATTGAAATCATTGATACAAGGAATTCTGTTGAAAATGAAACTCTAATAAAATTGTCCAATAAAAAATGCTATGCTGGTGGGTTTTCTGGAAATAGTGTACGATTATTAGCCGCTGAGATAGAATAGAATACTTCAGGATTAGTCTAAATCAAAGTTCTTATTAGCCAGAGTGTATTTTCAATGCAAGTGGGACGTATGCACCCCTCCCCCCCCCCCCCCTAGACCTGCACACATCTGATTTAGGTATATGATAATAATCTGTCTGCAATAACCAATTTTCTTCAACTTTATGAATGAACTCATGTGAATAATTGTCTAAAATATTTCAGATGATCTCCTATATATAATGCCTTATGGGAATTGACCAGAAAGTAAGGGAGGGGACAATGGGCAATTAATTCAATTTAAGAGTTTTTGCTGAAAAGCAATGAAAACCAGATTTATCCAGAAAATTTGACCAAAATTGTAAAGGGATCATGATAATATAATATAGAACAAAATTAGTTCTAAGAAAAAAATCATTTACTTGAAAATTGACTTACCAATACATCACAATGTAGTAAACATTCTGTAATTAATCAGTAGAAAAATCGTGTTTAGAACTTTGTCAACCCTACTCATATATTTTTAACTGACACCTAAATTCAAGGGGTTCTTAGATTGTTTAATACATAAATATCACAGTAGAGTTTCTATACATGAAATTACATTTTCTTGGGAAAAATATTTGTTAAAACCAGCCATGTAAAACACATTTTTCTGTCTGCTACATTCAAAACTAACTCAGCTAGTTAGCGGGGCATTGATGCGCTAGTACCCAAAGTCAGTCAGAACCTGCTGAATTCTTGCACATTCCCTTTAAGCCAGTACCCAAAGTCTGAGACTCTTAAAAATTTAATATTCGATCCATTGTCCCCTCCCTTACTCCCTGGAATTGACATAGAATATGTGGATATAATTAGAGATTCTCACACACCCTAATAAAATGTTTTCCCAGCTGGCTAATATAACGATACCACCTATCCCACCCCAAAATAACTTTACACCATCCCCTTTCTTGACCATGGAGAAACGCATTGACCAATATCTGAGGACTATATTAGAATCCTAAATCGAAGGCAATATCCACTTTTTTTTTTTTTTTTTTTTTACATATTTTGAAAAGGTGTATTCAAGTACCTAACTGTTCTAGTGTAGTCCTTTGATCTAAATTACTTTGTTTGCATAAATTGTGCGGAATAAACAACCTGCATGCAATATTTAAAAGCGAAGCTTTTCTATAATTATCCATCCGTCCGTTACGGTTAACTTTTTTTAGGCTTGTTAGAATTGTCCTATCAATTTCAAATTTTGTATGATGATTCCTGTAGTAGTTAGGTATAATAACGAAAGCGTAGCAACTCTATAATCGATACCAGAATGTCCGTACGTCCATTTTAAACAAGTTGGTTTTTAACTTGTTTAACAACAAATTTTTTGTATTATTATTAATCGATTGATCTAGGTTTTGAAATACTTATTCCTAGGACAACAATGTAATAAGCAAAGCATCTCTATAATCAAGTCTTAAAAATGTAAATATGTCCTAATCCATTATCCTGTATATAAGTAGTTTTTCAAAAAATTTAATTCCATTTTGTTTCGACTTTTATACATTTATAAAATTATATTCTGATTATTCAGTTATGACACTCTACAAGTGTTAATGTTCGTCTGTCCTACTGGTTTAGAGTTTCGCTTTTATGGATGTTGTCATCCTTGTTTATACAATATTTACACTAGAACTATTTTTATGCAATATTTTTATATAGGGCGGTTCAGTAAAACTCTTTTATACTGTTATAGGACAGCCAAAAAAAGGAATTACAAAAAGCAGATACACAAATAACCACCAATTCTCTTTTGTAAAAAATTTTTGTTTATAATTTTTAAATTTATTTTCTTCAAGTTACTTATAATTGCCTCAAAACCCGGAATCACAGATTTTTATTGAATCACTATGTGTAATATTTACACCTATTTTAATTCAACAATATAAAATACTTACATTTTTCATGCATTCTTTTTTATAAGCAGCAAAGCTATGCTATGATTTAAAATGTACTCCTATCTTTTCATCCGTCTGACAGCTACGTTCGGGGAGAAAAGTGATTTTCTTAGCTGCTTTTCAAGATAGATGGCCGATTTTTTTTTGTAAAGATGCTTTAAACCAATTAGCATCCAATATATACTCTTCTTGGTCAGTCAGTCTGCCATTAATTTATAAATTATGAAAAAGGATACAAGACATAATTCAAGATTAAAAATGCATTTCAAAAAACCTTACCTTGATAAAAATAAGATTTAGAATTTCAAACGTCTGACTGCTCCCTTTGAAGTATTGTAAAGTTTACCCTGGAGTAATTTGATCAGGGACAGGGGATATAACACAGAAAGAAAATAAATATTTTGTGACTTATATTCACTTTTCAAAAACAGTTTTTTTAAGATGAAGGATGCCAGAACAACTGAAATAATAAACATTCTTTGTTTACCATAAAAGTTAACGAAGTACAAAAGGTAGGAATTTATTTAAGGATTAAAGTAAAAGAATAGAGAGGGCATGATCTATATGTAACTCTGTTCACAGGGCGGAGACCCTTTGCTGATTTTGTATTTGGTCTTTGAACTCAGCTCATCGGGTCGGAAATAATTACACAGCCAAGTCCTTACAAAAGAAAAGAAAGCAATTTGATAGCAGACGTAAAGGTTTCCTTAACACCTGGGCAGGTAGGTGTTATTATACATTTATACTTATACATTTATTGTTTAAGTTCTATCTTATATAAAAGCTGCTAAATCTTTTTCTTTATATGCCATAACCCCCTTGTGCCTGTGTAATTTGGTCAAGTGGAAGGGCAAACATCAAACAATGACTTCATAGTTTTAAACACAAGATTACAATGGTTTAGAATGTACAAAACCAGCGGTGTGCACAGATATTTTACAGGGTGGGAATTAAATTGAGAAAAGTATGCCCCTTCTTATTTACGAATCTTATTATCTATTTAAGGTTTATAAAGTAGTAAGGTTTTTTTGTCAATAACTGCTGAACAGATGGAGTTATCATATTTAGTCAAGTTGGTCTCGGGATAGTCTTAGGCTACTCTATTTTTCTAATTTAGGCCTTGAGATTTTTTAGGGTATAATTGAATATAGATGTGCAATATAAAGTAGTAAAGATTTTTACATGAGATTACAAAAACTACTGAAGTAATTAAGATTTCCTTTTTAAGGAAGCTTTTCATAGGTCTTAGGATGGTTTGGCTATTCTTTTTTAGATTAAATCCTTTTGGGCTAGTTTCAAGCAATTATCTGCCCCCTTTTTATTTACTTACCACTTTAAATACAAAGCCCCTAGGTGCTAGGGACGCAGTACATCTTAGTGCATAAATATATCCACACTATATTTTTATTTCAAGCTGATTGTAAATCTACTATTTGTAAAACCTCTATTTACCCAAGCTATTTACTATAATACTAAAGTAGATTTCTAATTTAATACTTCATACACTTCAACATAGGCGTCCAAGGGGGGGGGGGGGTAATGGGGCGATTACCCCCCCCCCCCTAAAAATTTTTTACCCCCCCCCCAAAATAAAAAGCTTGGACGCCCCTGCACTTCAAGTTCTTTTGGATTTAAAAACTGAAAAATATTAGATTGATAACGGAATTGTCATGAGTAGTTTCAATAGGATAATTCTAACATGCCTAAATTAACCATCAGAGCCAACCGTTGTGGACAATCGGGCAGATTAAATGATTGTGTAACGTAAGAGAAAATTAACTTTTCATAAAAGTGTTCATTTGTCCCAACATTTTATTTGAGAGCTTCGCTTTTATGGAAGTTGTCACTCTTGTTTATTTTATGAAATTTGTTTGTGTTTGCATGTGTGTGAAAGGTGAAATAAATTATGACTATTTATTCAAATAATGGTCACACATAAATTTGGGTACTTTCCTTTTAGATTGTGTGGAGTGGAAAATTTACCCGCCCCTTCCGACAATTATAGCTATGTTTTGATTTTTGTAATTTTTTAATGCTCTATTCTGTGGGTAAATAAATATGCCTGACACTGCTTTACAATTTATGGATGGTTAGAGAATCCAAAAAAAGGGCGTTTAGGAGATTGAGTTTAGGGCACGAGTACAACAAATAAAAATATATGAGTCCCCAAGGCCTTATGAAAAAACTCTATGAACGTTCCTAAGAAATAGTTATGATTTTAGTTATGTAATAGAATTAAAGAAATCTACCCAAATTTGCACTCACAATGCATTCGCAAATTATATGTATTCATAATTTTCGCACATAAATTTAGAAAAACATCATCCATTTATTTTTAAAAAGAAACATTTTGTTTAAGGCATAAAATGTTTATGGAAATAACGATAACCATATACATTTTATATAACTTTACCCAATAAGCTACAGCTGCAGCCAGCGTATTTTAATTTAGCCACCTGTCAGCCAGCCCTTCAAAAGCATTATCCGCCAGCTACGTGGCCGCACTTCTCCATGTAGCTTAGGCATAGCCGCATTCGCAGGCGAAATAAACCGCTCGGATTTAAGCTGAACGGCTTCAAGCATGAACCCACTCCAATCCACAGCCATTTTTTGTCAAGTAGTTTTGGCGCTATGGCCGTTTAAAAAAAGTCCGGATTTATGTGGCGCACCCTGTATAAGTATCAGATTCAGCACCTAATTTGAATTCAGACGCAGCCATCCTAAACTACACTAAGCCGCAGAAACAAATTCGGTGTTAAGACCTATTTTCAAAATGGTATTGTCTGAAGCAACTCAACAACAATAGAAAAATTAAAATTATAAACTATTATTTGATTTGATTGAAATAAAATAGCTTCATAATTGTATAATTAAATAAATTCTGACTAATATGATTTGAAAGAAATAGAATCGCAAAATAATTATAATATTAATGCGCAATATAAATATTGCATTTGTTTTCTTAAAATTGTCTCATGTCTAAGCACATTTTATTTAAATAAACAAAAAATTCACAAAAATTATAGGATGAAAGAATATTTAAATTTAATTTTAAATAAATATATAACATCCCACGGTATCCTAAAATGCATTTTTAAAATTTCCTTAATTAAAAGTACCAGGATCTGTGTCTTTGTGTACTGAAGAATCCGACGAACCGCAGAACCTATATGGTTCTCCTTTTCTACAATGTAGGTTCTTATAGTTTCTGGGAATGTTTATGAACTATTTTTTTCAAAAAATATAGAGAGCACCGCAGTATGACTGACTAGGCTTCCCTTTGAACAAATGTGTCGAAACTTTTTCTTTTTAAAACCACAATTGGAATGGGGGTCGAATCCCCCTGCTTAAAGGATTAAAAGAAAAAAATACACAGAGGATGTCCTTATCATTCATCAAAGGGCCATATATCTACAATTGGACCTATAACTTTATTATTCCTGGCAATTTTTAGAAGAGAAAACTTTTGTTTGCACGACCTTTGTATTGAATAAAGTTCTACTTTTATATATGAGTCATTGCTTATAATGTAACTCATTTGACATTGTAGAAGTAGGAACAGTTTTAACATTAAAGTAAAAGAATATAGGGGGCACGAGCTATATATATTCACTTTTAATTGAGTCTATCAGCCAATAGCGTCGGAAATATCAACAAAGCCAAGTCGCTAGAAAAGAGCAAAAAGCAATTGGCTAGCAGGCGAAAAACTTGTCTGGGTTATACATCTATACATATACATTTATTGTTTTAACGTCTTTATTATGGTGCATATATCTATTCAATGATCTCTGTAACACGTTGAAGAAAATACATACATATATATGTGAATATGTCACTGTGTTATGGAAAATGAAAGTGATTATGCATTCAAAATCTTAAACAGAGGGAAATTAAATATGTTGATATTTGAAAAAAAAACATTGTTATTAAATAGGGGCTCCTAGTCTTTCCTATAGGATTTTTAACTTATCCCCGGTATTGTAAGTCTTATGTTTTACCCATGAAAATCAGGGATTTAAAGGGATAAGACAATGGCCGAAAAATTATGTACATCCCTAATGCTGATAAACAAAAATACTCATCCTGTAGATTCTGTGGTTGAAAAGTTTGGACACTCAACTCAATGAACTGGCAAATTTAAAACTCAATACAAGTCTCAAAATTTGTTAAGTTAACGAATTAGAAACTTTTTTTTATAAAACTTTGAAGACTAGTGTAATTAACAGCCCTATATCTCCCCCCTTTTACAGAAAGAAGAAGCATTCCTGAAAATAAATTAATCATACTGAAAATCCAGTTTGAGGTAGCCGAAGCCTCGCGCTTTATTTTATTATCAACTTATTTTGTAAGCAGATGCTTTGAACCGGAATCATCTTTCTACACCGAAGCTTTGAGTATAAAGATGCTGTCAGCCAATCTTTTTTTTACACCGGCGTTTTTGTTTGTACGGAATTTTTTATTTTGGGGGGGTTATTCCCCCCTCCAATTGTTTTGGGGTGGGGTTAAATATACCCCCTCCTTAATGGTTGGGGGTGCCAAGGTAGGGGTAAATTTTAAAGGGGGGGGGGAATCAGCCCTTTACTCCCCCCCCACTCTTGGACGTCCTTGCAGCTGACCTCAGTTTTTACATTACATTTTAGCCGACTCATTTTTAATTCAGTCCCAGCAGCAGACATAGCCGCATGATTTTATTTTCGCAGCAGAAGCCAAAGCCACTTGGTTAAAGAAGGGAGCTGTTGTGGAGCCATGGATTATTTGAAAAATAAATTTTTTAAATTGACTTAAATTATTGGTCAGTTAGTTCATCTAGTGTAGGGGACGGGATGTGATAAAGGGGGTGGATGGGGGGGGGGGAGGATCGTTATTTCAGCCAGCTGAAATTATCATTTATTAGAGTAAATAGAAATCTGGTGCTACATCCAAGTAATTGTATAACAATTATTGTAAAAACTATGAATATTGGAATTAAATGTTATGATGGTATTTTTTGATATTTTGCTTAATTGATTGTATGACTTCTATTTGATATGTGATAAACAATAATTTTATGAAATAACCAAGAGGTGTGCAATTTTTGTTTGATTCTAATAGGTTCTACACTATTTTCCTAAAGGAAAACAATCAGAAAATTAATTAGTAATGAACTCCAAATTAAATTTAATAGTTATCCGGGACTGCGTCGCTGATAGTTAATAATTCCTAGAAGTTACATTTTTGAGAGACCTAGATCATTAGTCAATCATAAGAACATTCATTGCGTTTTACCAAGAAAGATAAAGGAAGGAAACATAAAGGTTCTGTTCAGTATCAATGTTTTTTAAGGTTTTAAGGTCGACCTTATAAAATTGCTTTAATGTAAGATATTTTATGTGCTCAAGTTAAAAAGTTACATCCACCTTCAATTTAAGGTGGTAATAAAAAAAATTATGTTTCAGGGAATGTGTAATTTTTTCGGGTATGACTCTAGCAAAACTCTGCCATGGTATCTTTTTCTCCTTGACCTCACAAATCACCAATTATACATACAGACCATCTCATAATGACTAAAGAGTTGCTACGCATTCCGCACACATGCTATAATTATTTAAAGCTCCACTTTTAAAAATGTACACCTTATTAAAATAATAGTCTAAATATAAAGCAAGTGCATTTATAAAGAATTTTGGACTTGCTTTATATTTAGACTATTATTTTAATAAGGTGTACATTTTTAAAAGTGGAGCTATATTTGCTAAAAATGAAATATTTTTTCAACTATCATTGCTAATTCTAATTGCCAAAGATCGCTCATTAAAAATTAGTAAAGATGAATGTTTATCAAGATGGACCATTCTAAACTGTTTCTCTCAATCATTGTTTGTTGTAAAATCTGCTTTATCAATTTTAAATAATATGGGTCTAAATTCTGATTTTCTTAATGATTTTCTTGAGTTTCTATTAAAACAAAAAAATAATATCTCATACTTCAAATGTACATGATTTATATTCCGTAATTCGTAATTTATCTATTATAAACATTTAAAAATACATAAATTCATAGTTTGTTTCATGTTTAACTCGAAATAAATTATATAAAAACAACAACAAAAATGTACACCTAACATTCATTCATCTACCTCAGTTAGGGAGTTGAATCCATTTTTATAGAAGCAGAAATATAATCTATGATTATGGTTTGGACCATCTAAAACTGTAATCTACCTTTCCACTTTCCCCTCTCTTGGTGAAGATATCTTCAACGCCGATACGATTTTTGAAATATAAGATTCTACTTTCCCTTCTCTTGGTGAAGATATCTTCAACGCCGATACGATTTTTGAAATGTAAGATTCCACTTTCCCCTCTCTTGGTGAAGATATCTTCAACGCCTATACGATTTTTGAAATTTAAGATTCCACTTTTGCCTCTCTTGGTGAAGATATCTTCAACAAGAGAGACAAAAGTAGAATCTTATATTTCAAAAATCGTATCGGCGTTGAAGATATCTTCACCAAGAGAGGGGAAAGTGGAAGGGTAGATTACAGTTTTAGAGGGTCCAAACCATAATCATAGATTATATTTCTGCTTCTATAAAAATGGATTCAACTCCCTAACTGTACCTAAACATAAAAGTAAAAAAAATATTTTGTGTTGTAAACAAACATTCATGACAAATTATAAGGAAATTCATTATATAGTTTCAGTACATACTCAAAGAAGATGAACTGAAAATAGTTGCCGAATGTGTACGCAGTTTCCTGGGTGTTTCCTCATCCTAGCTCAATATTTACTACTAGCTACAAATCTTCAAACTTCCCTTAAAAAAATCTAAATTTTAATGTATAAACGATTTATACATTATACATTATAAATTTGAATTTTTTAAATTTTGATTTTTTTTTTGAAGTTTGAAGCTTTTTTAGCTAGTAGTAAATATTGAGCTAGGATGAGGAAACACTCAGGAAACTGCGTACACATTCGGCAACTATTTTCAGTTCATCTCAAAGAAGGAGATACCAAGTAGACCGAAAATATACGAAAGTTTAAGTATATGGGCAAACAACCACTAAAATACTTCTTTAAAAGTTTGAACTACTATTATTTGGCTTTAATATACTCAATGTTTTTTACATTTTAGAAGAAACCTTTATAAATATTTGTAAAACTCAAGAAATACCCATGTGTACAAAATCGGATACTGAACTGTTCGTATGCCATAAATATAACTTAGAATTCATTGCAGCATAGCTACTTTTCAAATAGACTGTGTATTTATCTCTGTGTATTATTTTAACGTTGCTAAAATAAAATGTTAGATTTATACGCTCTCGAAGCAGATGAATAAAATCAAATCAAAAGGATTGGGAAATACGCATAGACGTCCAAGGGGGGGGGGGATAAAGTGGGGATTACCCCCCCCCTCCCAAACGAACTTGGGGGCCCCAAAATTTTTTCATTTTCCCCCGCCCCCACTATTTAAAATTACCCCTGCCAACAGATTTTTTTTTTTTTGGGGGGGGGGGGGGGGAAATTTGCGGTGAGCATTTTACCCCCCTCCCCCCCCCAAAAAACGAATTAAATTAAATAAATTTTACTCCATCCCAAAAAAAGCTTAGACGCCCCTGGAAATACGCACACGCTCAACAGTAAGAAAACACTAAGATTTATTGACTAAGATTTTAACATTATAATTTCGCCATTGTTTTACTTGGAGTCTTAAATTTTCCATTAATATGAAATGATTGAACCTAAATCAAGTCTATAGCACGATGAAATTAATCAAAATCCTTAATTCATTAGAAAACTCTTTTTGAATTTCCACTGAAGTAATTTTATGTATTTGATTCTAATAATCCTGAATATTTTTAAAAACCAAATCAGCTTACCATCTTGAACGGCAGGCAAGAAAAACACGTTTTCCTCATTCTGTTTCTTGCATAAATGCAGAAGCTTTTATAGTACCTATGAAAAATGACGTCATACTATCCTACCATTGGTCAATTAAAATGTATACTGGACTGTCATTGGTAATTCACTCTGTGTATTGGCCTATCTTTGGTCATTTGTATTGTATTATGTCATTTTTTTTCTCATAAATGTAGGACAGACGGACTTAATACTATTTATAAAATTTCAATTTAATCTTAAAGTTTACTGAAAACTTGAATAATATCACTTCGATATCCTTTTACTTTTACATTTACGTAGATTTCTATGTTACAATTTCAGATACAAAATACCTTTTAAAACACACATGATTACAGATCAGTTACATAATATTTACATTTTTTTTCATAAAGTTTCAGCAATTTTAGAAATTTTCTTGAGTCTGCTGTTGGCTTTTGAGGCTTAGACGTAAAAGACACGAAGGTAAAATAATCTATTTTTTTACCTTAATATTGTATATTTGCAAGGATCTAAAGGGATTGGACAGTGGCCAATAAATTGATGTACATCCAAAATGATAATATACAAAACTTTCTATAGATTGATTAAAATTACTGATTAATGTTTGAAAAGTTTTGACACTCCACTGAATGAAGCACCCAATCAAAATTTAATAAAATTCCCTAAGGTTGTTTAGCCAAAGAATAAGAAAACATTATTTGAAGTCTTTGGCGACTAGCGTAATAAACAGCCCGATGTTCCAGGTAGTAAGGGAGGGGACAATGGATCGAATATTCAATTTTTAAGAGTCTCAGACTTTGGGTACTGGCTTAAAGGGAATGTGCACGAATTCAGCAGGTTCTGACTGACTTTGGGTACTAGCGCATCAATGCCCCGCTAACTAGCTGAGTTAGTTTTGAATATTGCAGACAGAAACTCTACTGTGATATTTATGCATTACACAAACCCCTTGAATTTAGGTTGCAGTTAAAAATATATGAGAAGGGTTGACGAAGTTCTAAACAAGATTTTTCTAGTGATTAATTACAGAATTTCTACTACATTGTGATGTAATGGTAATTTTATTTTCAAGTAAATGTTTTTTTTCTTAGAACTAATTTTGTTCTAAATTATATTACTACTAGCGGCTACGCCACCTAGAAGCCTCTAGGGGCACTGGTAGGAGGGAGAAAAGTCGACCTCATCCCATTTAAATTTGAGTTTCAACAGATTTTTGAAAAAAATTTTGGAAGGAGGGGGGTGTAGACACCCCCTCTAAAAATAGTTTAAAACCTTCCCAGGACCTATAAGAAGCTTCACTGTAAAGAAAAACAATATCGGTTCAGCGGTTAGCGAGATCCTTTGGGACAGACAAAAAACGCTTACTACTTTATATAATAGGATGAACCCTTTCCAATTTTCTTGATAAATCTGGTTTTCATTGCTTTTCAGCGAAAACTCTTAAATTGAATTAATTGCCCATTGTCCCCTCCCTTACTCCCTGTCGATGTTCCCTCCCTCCCTGGTATGTTTGGCCTTTATAAATTGTCTACAAAATGTTAAAATAATCATCTGTTTATTTTTAATTATTTAGTTAAGTTAGGTTAGGTTCAGTTTTGATCGGTAAGCAGTCCCAAGCTGTTTGTATATTTTAAGCAGTTGAACAGCTAAACATTTTCGATTTCTAAAAAATAAGAAAAATTATTAAAAGTTAGGTATTTTCATTTTTTTAAATCAAACTATTAATACCTCATGACAAATAAAACAATATTATTCTATCCTTATAATAGAGTAGCGGGATGTCTGTTTTTCTATTTGTCTGTCTGTTTGTACCGAAGGATCTCGGTAACAACTAAAACGTTATAGTTCTCCTTTTCAAGGTAGTATCTTATAGGTCCTGGGAAGGTGTATAACTATTTTAGGGGAGGGTACCACCACCCTCCCAAGAGAAATCGCCCCTTGAAAAAAATTATCCGCCCCAAAAGATTTTATAATTTTTCTTTTTACATCTTAAATAAAAAAAGCTGGTTATCTAATTCAACTCCCCCTTCTCAAGTGCCCCTAGAGGCCTTTAGGGGGCGTAGCCGCTAGTATTCTTAAAAGAAAAAGTGACAAAGCCTTAAAAACCAATATGCTAATATAACTTTCGGTCTATAGAAAAATAAGTATCTTTTTAATACTTCAAAGGAAAATGTTTGTAGTTAAAATCTAGACTGATGTTATTGCTATTTGAAATGTTTAGAGTATAAAAAATACCAGATTTTTTTGTTATTGTGTATCTTTTCGCCAACGATAGACAATATTGCATAAGTCATAATGTGTAGACAAATGTATTTTCAACAAAAAAATGTTAAATCGCGTGTTTTAAATTGACCTTGGAAAAAAGGATAGGGGATGTTATAAAATTTCGTTGATGTTACGCATTTGTTAACTTCAAAAATATTTAATAATTGCAAAATTGAGATGCAACAATTAAAAAGATAAAATGTTAGCCGTTCGGTTAACAACTATCATGTAAGCTTGGTATTGGTCTGTCGTATCAATTTTAATCTATGGATGATGATTCATGTAACAATTATGTACGTAGCAACTCTATAATTATTACCAGAAAAGTCGTTCGTCCATTTTAAACATGCTGAAACTTAAATTTTTTTTTGTGTGGTATTATTATCCTATTAAAAAGATTATTCAATCAATAATTCCTAGGTAACAAGGTAAGTATTGTGTTGGGTCTGTATGTCAGTCGTTATTGTGGTATTACTTTTATTAAAGTCATAGGATGTATGTCTGTATTTCTTTTAAGGTTTCACCAACCAATTTAGTTTTCCTATAGAGTGAAGCTTCTTATATGTTCAAAATGGATAACAAAAATTGCCCCAGAAAAAAATTCCCATCGAGAAAAACCTTTTTTTACTTAAACAAAAATTGAAAGCGAAGGGTCGACTTAACTTAACCATATCCTCAAGTGCCTATTAAGCCTCTAGTAAGAAAGGAACAGACACAAAGCCATGTTTGACGATTCATCTATCCGTCCGAATGAAACTTTAATTCTCGCCTACAGCTGGGCTTATTAGGCTTTTCAAGGATTATCCGAAATTTTAAGCGGTTTTCCGGGGTGGTTTGACTTATGAATAAGAATGAAAATCATACTGTTGATGAAGTGAGAAAGTTTTGAATAAGCAATTTTTCAAATTAAATTTTGGACGGTTACCCTACGCTTACGGTTACCAGGGAGTAAGGGAGGGGACAATGGGCAATTAATTCAATTTAAGCGTTTTCGCTAAAAGGCAATGAAATCCAGATTTATCCAGGAAATTTGAAGAAAATTGTAAAGGGCATGTTAATCAAACTATAAAATGAGAAAAACAGTTCTAAGAAAAAAAACATCCATTTAAAATAAGATTACCAGAACATAAGACTGACATAACCATTCTGTAATTAATTATTAGAACAATCGTCCCTGGAACGCATTTGCCCCATATTAATAAATTTTAAAATGCCACTATATACAAGAATTAAATTTATGAGTTGTTAGATTGTTTATTACACAAATATCACAATAAAGTTTTTATCAATGAAATTATCAACAAATTTTTCTGTCTGCTAAAGATTAAGTTATTTAAGTTTATTGATATTTGTCTGCTATATTCAAAACTAACTCAGCGATTTAGCAGCAATGATGCGTTAGTACCCAAAGTCAGCTAGAACCTGCTAAATTCTTGCATATTCCCTATAAGCCGGTACCTAAAGTCTGAGACTCCTAAAAATTGAATATTCGATCCATTGTCCCCTCCCTTACTCCCAGTACGGTTACCCTTATTAGTTGAATCCTCTAGAGGTGAGGGGTAAAATAAGGAAATATCAAAATTAAGCATATTAATACCCGATTTTAAGAGACTCTTCAAATTGTGTAACCTCATTATTAAATTTGTCTTTATAAGAATTTTATTATGTCCTAAATAATATTTTTAGATTTTTAAAAAGATAATTTTAAATACCTTTACACCGTCAGGATAAATTTTAGCTAAATTAGAATGGGCAAATTCAAACAATTGTAGCCCATTTTGAAATAAAGCATTGATTTTAAGTTGGATCACTGCTTAGCAGTTTTTGCGGCTCGTCTTCATGGTGTAGCCGTTTTATACTTAAAAGCAGCTACTGAATTTATTAAAACTGCGACTGAAATCAATTCTATATATAAAGGAGTGGCAGAATGTAGTTTACAGTATTAGCCGCATTCATCTGCAAGATTGTCCATGTATAGTTTGGCCAACTTGAAGATTTTATTATATTTTGTAAAGTGGCTGTACAATACCTTTTTTTAACTGCTTGCTTCGCCCCTAGCATCTAGGGGCTTGAAAAATAGCTTAAAACTATCCTAGACCTAAATCTGAAAATAAAATAGCCTTAAACCAATACAGGGCCTATGTGACTAGAATAGAGAACCTAATCGGTTCGGTAGTTAATGAGATCTTAAGCTTAAGCTAGTTTTTTTTGCACATTTATTTTTAGTAAGTTTGTAGACCCGTCTTAGATATTCTCAAATTTGTTTATAAACAAATGCAAAAAATCCTGTTACTAACTTCTTGGAAATCAAGAATTATAAAAAAAATTAGGGCTACTAAGAAAATGCAAACTCATAACATTTTATTAATATTCATGATAATTTTAAATATGTGTAATTGTATTCTTTGTATTCCCCAATAGAATGAAATCATCAGAAAATAAAAATTATGCATCTAGAGAAATTGCAAGAAATATTAAAAAAAAATTTGGAGGTTCAATTTGGAAGTAAAAGGCGTCCAGGCTTTTTATTTAAGGGGAGTAAAATAAGTAAAGTTTGAGGGGTGTAAACACCCATTTCACCCCACCCTTAGAAGTCTTTGGGGTAGTTTACATGCAAAACTGCACAAATTTGAATAAACCATCATAGAGTTGCATTTAAAAGAATCTTGGCGCTATCACATAAACTAGCATTGATCACTTATCAAAATAGGGGGAGGGGAGTGTTTCGTTTGTTTGAATACTCTAGGTCAGATTAGGTTGGGATATATTGGGTACTGGGAGCCTCGCAGGGTTAGGACACCACAGAGATAGGACTCCCGCAAGGGTTAGGCATGGCAAAAATGCCTCTCTATTCCAAAAATGGTCAATCAGAGCTCAACCGGCCACTTTTAAGCTTCTACCGCAACCAGAATTTTTGGTAGAATAATATAAACTTCTTATATTTAAATCCGCGACCGTGGCTCAACACGCAGCGCATCCGCTCATCGTCGGGAAGGTGATAGGTTCGAATCTCGGTCCGACACCGCGTCAAAACTAAAGACGTTAAAAATAATTCCTACTGCTGCTATTTCAGGTGCGCGACATAAATAGTTAGAGTAGGGGGAATGCCTTGGCCCAAAACAGGCGCAACTCACTACCATGCACAGCACAGTTAGGACTTCTCAGACAAAGGTCGTGCAATCAAAGGGTTGGTTGTCTGATGGGCAAATGGACGCTTTACACCGCAATCATAGGGCTTAGGGCTGACAACCCTATCTCATGTCCATAAAAAGCCACATTGTTACAGAAACACTGACAAATTGTTAGCGGCCTATGCTCCCCCTTTGGAGTGAAAAGGGCTTGTTACTGTTTACAGTTATATTTAAATCCACACATCTATCTAAAAGGCTTTAAGGTGTGAAAATTAAGGTAGGAAAAAGAACTTATAAGCTAAATGTTAATAGTACCTATGTACATAAAAATGATATTATGTCAACTATATATGTTGAAGCTGAATGATATGCATAAAGATAATGTATAAATAATTAAGTCACCAGCTAGACACTTGTCTGTGAACATACAATTTTCAAGCAGTTTTTGTTATTTTGCACAATTATGCAAGTTGGTGGTATTACCAGGTGGGACAACAAGGATAGTACAATTTGGATTAGAAAAAATTATTTTTAAATTTGAGTTTCAAACATAGATACAAGATTAAATGATATTCTAATTATTTCATTTCTTAAAATTACTTGTGCCTGG
The DNA here is from genome assembly GCF_053477335.1 of Acartia tonsa. Classification (NCBI taxonomy): domain Eukaryota; kingdom Metazoa; phylum Arthropoda; class Copepoda; order Calanoida; family Acartiidae; genus Acartia; species Acartia tonsa. The sequence continues at coordinate 20,356,883 of NC_137266.1, forward strand.
TTTATTTGGTTCAATATCCCATTTTCAAATAGTGGCGCAATTGCATAATTTAGCATAGATACCCTCACTTCCATACTCCATATTTTGACATAAATTGAAAATAAGGGGAGAGGGAGGGAATAACTTTAATTTGTTTGTTTATTACTTTAGAACAGGTAAGTCATATTGGCTACCTCAGGTATAGGACTAGGAGGCTTATTTTAAAATCTTAAGTTTTTAATTCTGCCAATAACAAAACACAAACATATACAAAATTAACCTTGTCGTTACTTGAAAAAAGATCAATTTTAAATAGTGGCTAAAAGAGCTCAGATTCTTTTTTTCAACATAGGCATATTTTATTAGTCTGTTCGTTTATCTATTAGGATGGGCGAGGAAGTGGTAAATGGGATGGATCGTTATTTTCACCAGCTATAAGTTCCACTTTATTATAGTTCTTGATAATCTAGTAATAGATCCAAGTAATAATACTACGACTGTTCACATTTTATTGTAACTAGAGCAACGACGATGGAAAGGTTCTGAAGTTGTTGAAATAATTTTTATACGTGAAAGGTTTAAAAAACAATAACAAATCTATATCATTTGTTTTTCAACTATAATAGCAGAAGTCTTAAATTGTCACTAAAATCATTGCTAATTTTTATCTAAATAATAATGTTATTACATAAATATATATATTTCCAAGAAAAGAAATATATACGTATCAAATGGTGAATTTTGGACTTTTGATCCAATTTTTTTTGCATTCCTTATAGTAACAACTTTTGTTTCAAAATTTCATGTAGTTAAAGCATGAAAAATTTGAATTTACATTATTCATTTTGATGATCGACCAAGCCTCTAATTCTACAGTTATTTTTTATTATTTAATATTGTTTAAGTTATTTTTTGGTGATAAAAAGTATTTCCCAGAATTTTCGAGTTACCCCTAGAATTACTTTTTATATTTGATAAAAAAATGAGTTACTAACCTAATATTGGCAAATAAAAAAGGGTCATTGATCTTTGATTTTCAATCAAAGGTCGATTTTTGGCAATTAAGAGAAACTAGATTTATTTAAAAATCTACTTAGAGATTCAAAGTTTAATTCTCAGTTAGATAGTTCTTTTTTACTTCAATTACCAAAAATTATTGGCATTAACAGGGTGTCTACTTACATTTCTACAAGGCCATTCACACAAAATATTAAAGTTGCATTGGTTACTTTTAGAACTTTTTAACTTTACAGCCATTGGAAATCAAAATTTAATTTTTCTTTTTAATCTTCAATTATTCATAGTTACATTGCATCTGTAATATAGCTTTCTTAATCTATAGTCATCTGAAACTTTAATCATTCAGCTGTCAAACTTTCAAAAATTCGCAGCTAAATCCACCTTTATAAAAGGTGGATACTGTAATCTTGCAAACAGTATTCTTTATTTAAACTGATGCCAAATTATATGCCAAGCAGCTTGCTTAGATTGCTAAAATAAAATACCATTTTCTCGTATTCATTCGAATCCGGTGGATAGGAACCGGTTCTTATCCATACAAAAAACTATGTCTAGCATCGTATTATATCCATCTTTCTACGAATATAGAAATGTACAATTGTGGTATTCGGCAACCGTGAGCCATGCCTATGGCACCCCTGACCGGGGTTCGGTGGAGGGTCAATGGCCCTCCCCCGAGTCCTGGGGAAGGGGTCTGACGACCCCCTCCCTATGCTTAAAATTAATGATTGAATCTGCCAAGTTTATTATGGTTAACTGTATTGTTAATCCTCCCCCACCCTTTCCAGGGATGGGGGATCATTATTGCCCAAACTGACTATTGTGTATGTATTATAATGCTTTTATGTTATGATTATTTATTCCTATCTGTGTAGTTATTGTTTGTTGTATATAGCTTTAGTACCCTTTAGACCTGCAATAAAGTGACAACTGAAATAGATGTTGATTATTATTTGGTGAATGCTAGAGAAGCGTAGCTTCTCTATAGTAAGGTGTCCACGTCTGTCACACTGCCGTAATCTAATTGAACTCCGGTGTCTGCCATTTATCCTCGGCGGATACCACAACTTTTGGTGACAGCTGTGTGAGATTACGGCGAACCACAAGTGTAGAGCAGACGCGCAGCTGAGGCTAAGGTACTCCCAGCAGTGAAACTGGCAAAACTGACACAAGCAACCTGAATTACCCACCCTGGACAGCAAGGTCTAACTCTGCATCCGGCAGTTGTGGAAGTGACACAGCGAAACTTGACGAAGAACCGCGAGAAGCGCCGACATCTAACGGAGAATTGAGCGCTCAAAAGGCTGAAACAGGCCTGCGGACCGGCTGAAACAAGCCAAATAAGTGTAAACGGCTGAAAATAGGCCAATTTTACTGCAAGAGATAGCAGGGTCCGAACCAGTGGCGCTAGCAGGACGGGACATTCCCTGCCGCCATCAGCCGGTTTTGGATCAGCGGCGCTAGCAGGACGGGACATTCCCTGCCGCCGATAGGCTGAAACACGCCACATAGCTGCGAGCTGCGAGCCAACATACGAGTGTAGTGCACCAAAGCAGAGAAAACTACGTCAACTCCAAGTATCCTGAGAGGCTACAACGCAGCCACCCATCTAGAAAAACAGATATTATATCACATTGCAGGGATTACCACCCTGGTGTGATGGCTAAACAATAGATTTATGAGCAAAGATTGGCAAACAATTTGTTGTGTTGTGATAAAACTAAAAATAGAACAGGCTTGGATTTATTGTGTATTGTGATAACAACTAAAAATAGAACAGGGTTGGTAAACAAATCTGTTATGTAATTGTGATAAGGACAAAAATAGAAGCTAGATGTAATATAACAAGGACCCTGATACACAATCTAATCCCCTCAAGCCTACGGCACAACAACAATACACCCCTTATTCCAGAGGAAAGGGAGGAGCCCACTCTCCACTGAAGGAAATACAATCAAGGTGATATAATAGATAAGCCTAGGGTTAAGGAGAAAAGGCATCATTACCTCACCACACAGTTATCTCAAACCCACAGCACTCCCCCCTTCCTCACAGGGGGAACGGACGGATTTACCCCCGTCCCCTCACGCGCTTCTCCCCTCCTACCCACACCAGACTAAGTCCGTCCGCGGTGTGGAGCTAGTGACCGGGAACACAGAGCGCCATTCACGGATAACGCAACGGAGTGCGGAAATATCATAAAATTCAACGGACAAAGCGGACCAGTGAGAGAGCGAGTTGAGGGATAAGTGCGCGTTTTACCTGTGTGCGCGGATTTGACGGTGCGTAAGCGCGTTGCAAGGGCAGGAGATTTCACGCACACACACACACACCGGAGCGGAGCTACTCAATAGCATCTAGCAGAGGTATTTTTTGAAGATAAGGAATTACAAGCTCCCTCCTCCTATCTATAGTGTGATAAAGGAAAACCAAATCAGTTCCTGACAGCAGTTCAGACCCTCAACATCTATCTACCCCTACCAGCCTACTCTACAACCTCAGAATCCAACTAGTGATAAGCACAGCTAAGTTATATCTTTGTAACTAAACTACCAACCTAGTGATAAAAACAGTGTTGGCTGTTAGGCTAGAAAGCCTCAAGTGACAAACCATTTATTCTATTATTTTATAACTTTGCGTCCCGCCGTTGAACCGTTGACCCGATGGACCAGCCGCAAGCGCCAGGAGGCGACCAAGCCCCAGGATGGCTCCAGGATGACCCTCAGCCGGCTCCAGCCGAGTACCGCAAGCTGATGCTGAGTAACCTGCCGGAGTTTAGAGGACCGCCCAAGCAATCCTGGAGTGCACATATCCGCAGACTCGAGATGTCATGGGCGGCTTACCGCGTGCCACCCCATGACTCCCTCAACCGCCGCAACGCCCTTTTACTGTCACTGGTAGGGCAAGCGGCGGAAATGGCGTCCCATCTGTTTGGCGAGGCAGGCCAAGCCTTGACCTACGAACAGGTCAAGGCCGAGTGTGAAATGCTATTTTGTCCTGCTTTTGAATCCCAAACGCTTAAACAAGCGTTTAGGGATTACAAGCAACACTCGACAGAACCTATACAAGCATACATATCAACTAAGTGTGCCTTGTATAGGGACGCCTACAGCCATGAGGATCTCGAGTTGTTGGTGGACGAATTAAATCGTGGCATTCGTAACGCTAATGTGAAACGCGTCATGATGGGACATGAGATCACGAGTGTACCTGAGTACACTCGTAGAGCCATGTTCACCGTCACCATGATTACCAAGCAGCTGAAGGAGGGTGTGTGCCTAGTGGACTCTACCGACGGGCTGACTGGATCTGCCTGCATCCAGTTGCCCCAATATGATGAGTCGGAGCCTATGGAGATTGGCTCCTTGGCTCCGGGTCTCCACCAGATGGGGAGGGTCGCTCCAGATGACAAGGTTCCAGGTCGCTGCTTCCGCTGCCAGGGGAGAGGCCACCGAGCTCGAGACTGTCCGACGCCTATGGAAGTTAGCCTAGAGGAGAGACGCACCCAGCCACGCCGTGACCGTTCTGCCAAGTGCGAGCGTTGCCACTACGACGGTCACACGGCGGCCGATTGCAGAGCTGACTGGGCCCAGGTAGCCAGCCGCAGGCGCACCGCCGATAAGGGTGCCCCTCCCGGGAAGCCCAGCAGAGTGGCCCACATGGAAGGGAGCGCGCCCCCAGCACCACCGCAGCAAGCAGCCGCCCCCAAAGCCGCGGACCGAGCCGACGGGATGCCGCAGTTTGGGACCGTTCCAGCTAGGATCAACGTACTGGGCGGCGCGGCTGAACCCAACCGGGTTGGCCTGGGCTTCAGTCTCAACCACCTGGGGCCGGAGCTGGTGCAACCCTACAACATTGCCGAGCCAGAAGTCCTGAGGCCCCAGCCTTTTAGCCTCAACATGATGGAGCCTGCTCGGCCGAGCCTACCCAGCAAGAGTGAAGGGGCGCTACCCAGCGTCACTGAGACGATGTACGGGGAGGCCCTGGCGGCCGCTGAACGAGAGAGGCAGGAGGCGCTAGCCAGCGCATCAACATCGATGTATGGGGCGCCACCCGGCGCCGCCACCTGTGATGACTGGGGGGTGCTATCCAGCGCCTCCCACCTGGTGCCTGGGGCGACAACCGTCGCCGCCACCGAGATACCTGGATCCTGGAACGAGCCAGCCTCCAACCTGGTGCCTGGGGCGACAACCGTCGCCGCCACCGAGAGACCTGGACCCTGGAACGAGCCAGCAGTCCCAGAGGAAGGGGTGACACCCGTCACCCCCAGCCAGCCAGCGCCACCAGCCTGCAGGGAGAGCCCAACTACATGCCAGCCAGAGCCCCCTGCCAGCCGAAGGAACCCAGCTGCCCAGCAACCCCAGTCGAGCCAGGATAAGTTAAATTTGATAAATGTGTTGTATCCAAGCCATTGTAAAACCCCAGCCTTGCCTGTGCCCCCTGCACCAGAGGCTGGGGAGATTGAAATTTGGGAAAATAAGGACTTGCCCGTGCCACATGCACCTGAGTTCCTAGGGCAGGGGAGGGACGTGAGTAAGGGCGAGCCTGTGCCACACGCACTTCAGCCCCATGCCACTGGGCATGCCTTGGACAAGGGAAGGGACCACTTGGGGCTAGGGGAGCCGACACCCAGGCAAGTGCCAGTCGCTTGCCAGTCTGTCATTAGGGAGGGTATCGGGGTGCCCCGGCCACACAAAGATAACGCTCAATGGAAACTTGTATCTAGCCAGGAGCAGCCCAGCCGTGTCCAGCCCCAAGAAGCAGCCGTGGTCCGAGCCGAAGATCCCCAGCCGCGTGTGCGAGGTAGATGGCTGCCTGGAAGCTTCTCTCACTGGTGGATGGTCCTGTGGGGCCTCCTGCTGGCAGCCGTGTGGCCTACAACCAGCTACGTCCTGGTGGGATGGGACTGCGCCAACCCCACCCACGTCACAGCCTACAATAAAGAAAAGATGTGCAACACGGAACCCCTACACCAGGAGGTGCCCCTGGGCCATGAAGTACACGTCCTGCAGCAAGTCAAGGTGAGGGAAACAACAGGATACAGTTGCCAGCTCACTGTGTCCCAGTGGACATTCAGGTGTGGGGTATGGGGTCACCTCAAGGTGACCTCGGTCCCCACCCTCATGAGGCCAACCAAGATAGATCCAGAAACGTGCCGAGACCTGGCCAGGAACCGAGTCTACACGCTGCCAGGCAAGACCCAGCCACTGACGTTCCAGTTGAACCATCCCCTGTTCTTCACCCTCGACATGGTGGGCGCCCTCGTCAACAGCCCCGAGGGGGTGGGTTGTGAAGGGGAGGACGTCCACTTCGAGGGCCAGCTGTACCGCAATGAATTAGTGCTCCAGGAGCGACGGCTGCTGGTTAAGGAAGAGACCTACGTAGTAGAGGATGGACGGGTGGAGTCCCAATCTGACCACCTGACCTTGGAGTGTCCCCATTCAGAGCTGTCTTGCATCACTGGGGAAGCCACCTACGTGTGGGATCACCTGGGGAGAGATTGCCCCTTGAGGCTGATCCGCAGCCTCCAGCCCAGCCTAGTGATGGATGCGTTCCTGGTTGACCATCAGGCCCAGTTTTTCATCAACATGACCAACCCCACCTCAATAGTGAACTGCGACTTTGAGGCCCATGCCACCAACCACCCAGCATTGTTCGTGGCAGCTGACCCAGCCGCGGCAGCGCTACCCAGAGTATCGGCCAGGGATGTTGATGTCCCCCTGCAGGCCCAGATACATGCAGGTTATATTGGATTTACTCTGGAGACCCGCATGAAAAGCACAGCAGCAGAAGAAGTAGCGGCCAACTGCTGGAAGCTCCAGCAACTAGACCCGGCCCACCCGGTGCGTGTCCAGGGGAGCATGTTCTCGGTGCTGAGGGGAGATGTCCTGCTCCAGCTTACCTGCCAACGCAACAAATATGTTGTCCGTGAACACAAGGAGTGTTGGGACAAAGTGCCAGTAGAGCCCACAGGGTTTGTAGACGCCGTGACACGAGTGTATAGTGGCCACGCCACCAAGATTCCCTGCTCATCCACATACCCCCTGACTGTGCACGCGGAGGAAGGCTGGATAGAGTTAACCCCCGCTCCTAAGAAGAGGCCACCCCCGCTGGATACGCCTAAGCAGCTGTTGACAGAACCCCTGGATGACTTCAGTTCAGGGGGCTTGTATTCGCAGGCTGAGTTGAATGACTGGCAGCAACTGCTGGCGTTCCCAGCATATAAAAGCGCCATGCTGACCGGCCTGTCCTATGGCTCATGCGTTCAGCAAGGCAGCTGTTCGGCCACAGGGGACCATGGGATAGTGTCCTACAACATCGACCGACTGGCGGAGGAAGGAGAGGCCGCCCTGGATGTCTTGGCTGGGTTCAGACAAGCTATTCATGAGTGGGGAGATGGTGCAGCCATACTGTGTCTGCTGTTGTTAATCCTCAAACTGTTGGGGGATCTGACCATCATTTCTCTGGCAGCAGCACAAGGAGGTGTCCGGGCAGCCCTGAATGCGATGTCACAAGTGTTCCTGTACCATCCAACTTTGTACAGGAAAGCCTTGGCCAGAGCCCGGCTCACCCATGCCAAGTCCCGGGACTTTTCAGTAGACTGGGATGCCATCCCCATCGGCCGGGAAGCAGCCGAGGAAATGGTGTCCATGCAATCAGCCGATAGCAGGCATGACCGCCCAGGCAGGCCAGGACCACCCTCTGGCAGACCCCGCGGCCCCTCGGGTGGTCAGGCTGCCGCCCAGACGGTCAACTTGGCAGCCAGTGCCCCAGCCGTTGCCAACAACAACCAGCATGCCCCACTGCTGACTGTCCCAGCAACAACTGTGCCACCCGCCAACCTGACACCTGCCGGCGCTGAACAACGTGTCCAACCAAAGCCAGCCTCTGCCTTCTATCCCACGTTGGGAGCCCATCAACCCTGAGAAACACTCACCACTAGGATTCCATTGAATCATTATCGTTTGTATATATCTTAGCCCTAAGGAGCGGACCGAAGGCCTCAACCACTGTCGGAAGTCTGGTAGGGAAACCCTCTCCCAGCCTTCCGAGGGGAGAGTTGTGGTATTCGGCAACCGTGAGCCATGCCTATGGCACCCCTGACCGGGGTTCGGTGGAGGGTCAATGGCCCTCCCCCGAGTCCTGGGGAAGGGGTCTGACGACCCCCTCCCTATGCTTAAAATTAATGATTGAATCTGCCAAGTTTATTATGGTTAACTGTATTGTTAATCCTCCCCCACCCTTTCCAGGGATGGGGGATCATTATTGCCCAAACTGACTATTGTGTATGTATTATAATGCTTTTATGTTATGATTATTTATTCCTATCTGTGTAGTTATTGTTTGTTGTATATAGCTTTAGTACCCTTTAGACCTGCAATAAAGTGACAACTGAAATAGATGTTGATTATTATTTGGTGAATGCTAGAGAAGCGTAGCTTCTCTATAGTAAGGTGTCCACGTCTGTCACACTGCCGTAATCTAATTGAACTCCGGTGTCTGCCATTTATCCTCGGCGGATACCACACAATCATAAGAATAAAACTAGTTTTTTTAGCCGGTGACTTCGTCACCTCGGGGCTAAAAAAACTAGTTTTAATCTCATAATTGTACATTCTATATCCGCGGAAAGCCGTTTACAATACGATGCGAGAAATAACTATTAAAAGATTTTATGTGCTAGAGACATTGTTTTGATTACAACTTATAAGATTATTACATAATATTCATTGATAGCCTGGCAACATTTATACATAATATGTATACATACATTTTAAACTTATTGATTTTGGAAGTCTCAAAAAATAATGTTAATTTTGTTTGCTGAATTTTCAATGTAAAAGACAATTTGACTGTTAAAGAAATATTACATCATTTTCTATAATATATATTAGATTTTTTCGATGTTAAGAAAGCTCTTATAGTTTCTAAGATTTAAGGTTTAAGGAATACTACCAATGCAATGCACATATTAGAATGCCTAAGAATCAAATTAGAATTCTATTCAAGAAATTTAAATTATTCTTTATTTTGTATGTTTATTATCTCCATTTACTGATTCTTATATCCCTGATCTAAACAAAGGATGTTCTTGACTATAAAAATCTAGAACATATCAAATTAGATTTCTATTCAAGAAATTTAAATTATTCTTTATTTTGTATGTTTATTATCTCCATTTACTGATTCTTATATCCCTGATCTAAACAAAGGATGTTCTTGACTATAAAAATCTAGAACATATTCTTAAATGATTTCAGTTGATTTTGATCTGCTTGTTAGTTAATCAATATTTTTTATGTGTTTCAATTATTATTTTTTTTAATTAAAGCTGTTAATTTTCAAAAGCTATTTAGATATACAATTTTACAATTAGATTTAAGCTGTGATTTTTTACCTCTGCTAGTTTTAGACTTACTAATGGTGGTGGGGGGGGGGGGGGGTTAATTGACCCACTTTATTTAAAAATTTTAGTTTTAAAATAAAGATAAAATCCCCCCTCAAAATAGTTATTAACATTCCCTTGAATTACATTGTTAAGAATAACCATATCAGTTACCTGGTTAATAAGAATTTTTTATACAGACAGGCAGAGAAGACAGACATCCCTTTACTTTTATAAAAGAATCACATTATTGTTAAATTTAGTTAAGCTTTGCTTTCTGGTTATAAAACTATTTTAGTACAAAAATATATCTTTATTCCAGAATGAATACTGTACCAGCCATTTTGTCATCTTTTGCAATCATCTTCTCTATTTTCATTATCCAGTATCCACAAAATTCAACAGGTAAAAAGTCAAAAATATTCATTATTGCTAGTTGATAAAAGTTGTAAAGTGTTTTTAGCATAATTAACAAAAAAATCAAGTTAATTACACAATTTAGAAAAACTCAGCAAGAAAAACCAAATTGAGATTTTAAATTATACAATACTTTGATACTGAAGAATTTAAACTGAATTACATTCATTTGTATTTCCATGCAGGTTACCCAGCATGTGGGTGTGCTGAAGCCCTACCTAATGAATACAACTGTACCTTTGGACAATACCAGGAATGCCCTTTATTCAAATAAAATTATGTACATTTGAACTTTCTAATACTTAGAGGTGCTTAAATTAATTAAAATTCAAATGAAATTGCTTTGTTCAATGCTAGGAAAAGAAATTTGCAATAGAGGGAATTTAAAAAGGATCATTGTGGTAGAACATTCTGCAGGTTGGCTCCAAGTCAAAGATGCCAAGTCAGGTATGTTAATCAATCTTTATTTGATTTATACACTTGACACACCTAAAGTTTGTTTTGAAAAGTATTCTGTCTTATATCAGGTAGCAAAATTATATTAAAGACAAGTAGATAATTTATAGTTTGTTATGTCAGATCTTTGAATGCTATATTCATATCAACATAGCCAAATATGTTATTTTTACTAATAACTGCCCTTGTAGTTAAAAAAAAGGTTATGTCAATAACTTGTGTTTAAAATTTGCAAACATACAAATATTATAAAATAAAAAAAAAATAGGTTTGTTCAATTCAATTGAAAATTAACATACATTAGAATCATGTAATGAAAGAAGCATTATCTAACTTTTATACACATGTTTCATAACTTTCATAAAAAGGGTTATGTTTATCTATAAACGGCACTTTTTTGTTTCTTTTTTCATAAATAATGACATGATCATGTTTTTAGTGAACAAAATGTTCAAAATTATCTAAATTTTGTTTATTTTCTTCATGAACATAGCAGATCAACAATTTTTTTTCTGTTTTTTATATATTGTGTTAATCAGTCATATAAGAATACCTATAAAAAGAAAGAATTACAAGGTGCATAAAGTCCAAAGTTCAATAAGAATAGTTCAATTATGTGTACAGTCTTACAAAATGCATTTTAAGTAAATAATGACTGGCTTAATTTTACTGTCTAAAATCAATATAGAACTTTTTCTAGTACTAAAAATTTTCACAAGTCAGATTTAAAAAAAGCAAAATTACATTATAAATATTTTAAATGGAAATTTCAAATTTTTTTTCGGAATAACTTAGCTTTGGGTTAAAAATTGTTGGTTAGAAGTATTCTTTAACTCTTGCAGATGCCTGAAATTTATAAGCATCCAGGCTTGAAAATTTCAACTAGCATGGTTTTGTTTATAACTTAATTCGTAGCCACCCTGTAATTTATCAAAATGAAATGTCAAGGTTATTTATTGCAGGTGTGGTGTAGACCCATGCGCTCCTGGCACGTACTGCAACATTGGTGGAGGATATTTCGCAAGTGAAGCACGCTGCTATGGTTGCTTCTATACCTGGTGTTATCAAAACTAAAAAAAATCACGTTGTACCTTTCTATATATATCCTTAAAACAGGAAAACTAGATTTGATAAATTTGTTTATTCGTGTTTCTATAGCGATAAACTAGTCGGATCTACTGAAGTTCACGGTAAAATATTGCTGGTAAGCAATATTTCCAAAAATCTATGAATTTTAAAGGCTTCTAGCTGCCAAACGGCTAAACGTACAGATCATGCCCGCACACTGTTTTAAGCGGCATAAGAAGGCCTACAAATAATCTGGTATAGCCATAAATCAATAATGCATAATTATCTCGCAGTGCAGAGAAATGCGCGAAAAAGACATATTTTACGCGTTTTTTCTTCAGTCAAGCTTTCCCTGTGCATGATTGTGTCTTGGCTATTCCAGATTATTTGTAGGCCTTCTTATGCCACTAAAAATGGTGTGCGAGTATGATCTGTACGTTCAGCTGTTTGGCAGCTAGCAGCCTTTAAAATTCATAGATTTTTGGAAATATTGCTTATCAGCAATATTTTACCGTGAACTGCAGTAGATCCAACTAGTCTTTTTGTAATGACTAATATTCTTCTGCCCAGTTTGCTGTTTTACAAGGTGTATATACCTTCATGATTTTGCAAGGAGGTGGATACAACCCCTTACATTTCCCTTTTGCACGCCTCTTATATTTTTTTTAAATAAAAGAAGTTTAGAGTAGTTGTGCTTCTGAAATTGTATCCTCATTAATTTTCTGCCTTTTCTTGAAAGAAAAAACTTTTCAAATTCTAAATAATTGAATTTTTTACCAAAGTAAACTTTTTTTTTCTCGGGTAAATTTGAGAAAAAAAATTGTACATACCTCATTCAAATAATACAACTACACTTAGAAATTATAAATTACATATAATTACATAAATTAAAATACAAAAAAAAAATATTATTTGCAATTGCCAATGTCTTTCACAAAACCCTATTTTTATAAAAGAAGATTTAATGATTAAATTTTTTAAAGAACATATTTTATCATATTTATTCACTATATTATACCTCATTTATCATTGCTTATAAAATAAATTATATTTAGCATATTAAATGTTATATTTATTATTACTCCTTTCATTTCAACTATTACCGATATCACCTTTGCTAGTAAGGAAGCTACTCTACAACTAACTTTGTATATCCCTCTTATAGTCATCCCGTCTGTGATGCAATGGATGAAATGTATTTTTTCAACTAATATTTGAGATAGATGGCTGATTTTTTTGAAGATGCCGAATGTAAATAAGAAACTAGTAAATGACTTACTTGGCCCATTGGTCTTGCTTTTTGTTTATTATTAACCCGTTGTTCCCCCTTTTTTTATAAAAACTTATAAACATCTGCTCTATAATTGTTTAATCAGATTCATGACTTTTTGTGCTTCTTTACTAATGGATGTTGTCATTATTGTTCTTTTAACATAAATTCTTTTAGTTTCCCTTTTCCCTATAAAGTAAAAGTATAGCTGCCCAGTAAAACTTGTATGCTTTAATCAATATATTATTGTAAGAATAGTGGTAACTGTTCAATTAGGTTTCTTTTATTAAACAGCATTTTGATAAAATGCCAATAAAACTGTTTTACTAAATGACATGAAGTCGACATATACAAGTCGATTAGGTGTCAACACAATGTCTCTATGCCTAATCTAGCTCCAATATTAAATAGATATTCAAATAAATCACCTAGTTCAGCTTCCAAGAAGTGGATGAAAAGTCAATGTTGTAAAATATTGAGATTTGTGTCGATATTATTTGATTCGTGTTATTTTTATAAAAATTTAATGGATATTACTTAAATAAGAACGCAGGATGAAAGGTAAAATTTTATTGGAATTATTTATTAATTAACCATTTTCTTTTCAAAATTAACAAAATGTTACTATAACGTTTAAAGTTTTAGTGCTTTCCCGTCGTGCAACCCCCTCCCTTCTTTTTTTACTAAATTGAAAATAATAGATGTGTAGTTTTTTTTTGCTATGCTTAGTACCTGTGGGGTGCCCTGACCACGCGGGGCTACCAAATATTACCTAACCTGACCTGATCAACAGCAAAAACAAACAAACTTATTTTTTTTTCAAAATAAAGGGGGAAGGTTTTTTTTAATCGACAAGGAACCTTGAGGGAAACCACCGAAGGAATAATAGCAGGATACCGAACAATATACATTTTGTGTAGAGTAGAAACGCTACAAAAAGTACAATCGCTGAAATAAAAATTATCTAATACCCAACAATATATTTCTATATGCCAAAAACAAATTGAAATACGACAAATTTGCTGCAATAGAAAATTTCTGGATAAAATGAATTGTCAAAAGCAAATGGTGCCCTTCGTATGATTTATTTTTTTTACGCGCACTGTGAGTTTTATAGAACATTGATTCCCTCTCTTTTTCTCAAAGAAAGAAACACAGACAAAAAACAAAAAGAAAGATTTATTGTTAACAAAACAAGGACAAACTAAAAAATAGAGATAGAGAGCGAGAGAGAGAGGGAGAGGGAGAGAGAGTATGAGAGAGAGAGAGATAGAGAGAGAGAGAGATAGAGAGAGAGAGAGAGAGAGAGAGAGAGAGAGAGAGAGAGAGAGAGAGAGAGAGAGAGAGAGAGAGAGAGAGAGAGAGAGAGAGAGAGAGAGAGAGAGAGAGAGAGAGAGAGAGAGAGAAAGAGAAAGAGAAAGAGAGAGATTGAGACAAGGTGTGAGAGAACGACAAAGAAAGAAAATGAACGTAGAAACGAATAAAAGAGATAAAAAAGATGTAAATAAGGTATAACAGTTATATTAATACTGAATTTTTATTGATCCTATTGATTTTTACTCCGTTAGTTATGGACGTGTAAAATCTTGTTTTCTAAAATTGAGGGAAATATAAAACGGGTGAATGCCTGTGATATGACTTTTGATATTATATAATATTGATATGGGATTGTAACAGTGATCCGTCGTATTATAGACAGTTTTTCGCAGAAAGAAAAATTGAAAATTATAGCAACAATTTCTGTTTTATTGGACCCAAGGGGCCAAATTTCTGTCCTGATTAAACATAGATTTATTCAATGACTTTCATTTTAATTTTTCGTGGAAAATTATCTATAATACTATGAAATACAAGATTTTTCTGTATAGCTCAAAACCAGTTCAAATCCAGCAGAAATTAATTGAATTTGGAGCCATACTGGAAGAGAAGGAAACCGATTAACATCTGCTGGATTAGAACTATTAAAAAATCATATAATTATTAGTATCCGCAGAAGGCTGTCTATAATACGATGCGATAAATAACTGTTACTGGGGATGCAGCTAAATTTTAAAAAAGTTTTTATTACTATTTTACCTAAGAGTATTGCTTTAGACCAATAAAAAGCTTTCTTGAAAATCAGACCCATTTGTTGGCGTTATCTAAGGGTAGAGCCAATTTTAAGTCGAGCATTTTCTCTTATGTTAGGATCTTAAAATTGAATAGTGGCGCAGCTGTTTTTATTTTAATATTCTAAATAAAAACCAAATCTATTAAAATGCAACCACATATTTAAAAAGTTAGTGTTGACAGTTATTTTCACAACAAGAATACATCACACAAAAAAAAGCAGGGGTGCTTCAAAATTTCAAGAGAAAATCGTCCATAAATAGCCATGGATAAAACAATTACCATAAACAATATCACCCCCTTTCTGTAGATTAAAATTATTAGTGTTAAAGTTTAGACACTGTTCATTTGAACACCCAATGAAGATTGAACAAAAGTATCCATTCGCAAGCAAGAGTATTTGTGAGTGTATGTGTGTGAGTATCTTTGGAATTAGTTACATAATAGAAACTGCACTAAATTCATAGACTGTGTAGAGACTCTGTAGACTGATTGTTGGGTGGATTGCTGTGCTTTTAAACCTTAATGCATTGATTATTTACTAAATTTAGTTTGTTTGAACGATATTTTTTTATATATATTTTGTAGACCGTCTAAGGGATGATAAGAATCACATTTTCTTGTGTCTCCCTCACCCCTTCCATTCCATTACAAAATATATAGAAAGCTGATAATTCTATAGAGAGGTTGAATTGTCTATGTGTTTCGTAATGTGGTTTTCTTTGATTTAGATGACTGCTTTCAGAGATATAGACCCACTACTGCAAGTTAAGGGGCATTACTTACACCAGTACCCAGAGCTTTATAAGATTAAGCACGTTATCTTATTCAATGGCTCAAAAATTTTGGGTCCTTTTATTGAATTTTGAATGGTTGGTTTCAAAGTCATAATATTCAAACATTTCATCTTATTGTTTCAATTAAGTAAGTGTATATTTGATTTATTTTGGTATTGGATATTTTAAAAAGTGGTAGATACACTTTCTAAGCAACTCTACTCTACAAATACACATGAAGCTACTAGTATGCTATCAATGCCACATATTGACAGATCTAAAAATTGTTTTATATTCTTAACAAGAAAAAAAAAACATCCATAAATTCGAAGCTTACTATATTTATAGGTCAGAAAAACGATAAACAATATAGAGTATTAAAATATATTATTTAAAAAAACAAAACAAAAATTTCGTATCAATATATTACAAATACTGGATGCTGAATATGTACTTACTTACCTTTTAAGATTTAATGATTTATATGCTTCACTCACATCATTATGCCCTATTTTCCTAGAAATCCATAACCAAAAATCAAGCGTATTGCTACGCATTCTAAATCGTACCTATCGCTGTATCAGGAAACATATATGTCAAGTTTTAAATTGATGGGGCAATTTTAACATGCCCATGAAAACGATTTAAGCGGAACTGAAGGAACCCCAGAGCAAGCTAGTCTTTAATCCAATTTTTTTCTCGGCTCCAGGGATCAAAATCATGGGATTATCCTTTTATCTTGAATTAGATTGAATACAATATAAACACACACACTGACGCATAGGTATAGGGTTATTATGGGGGGATGGGTTAATGTAAGATTAATTCATCTTCCTATACAAACAAGGATTTGTTGATTGAACATTCTTCCATCCAACATTTCTTTGTTTTTAACTAGTTATCTTATAGGCATTTAGACTTTTTTTTTGGGGGGGGGGGATTGGGGGGAAGATAACAAATCGATGTACATAGTTTCTCATTTGTATATATATTAGATTTTCTTTCTTTGCCCTATTCCTGTTCTCTGTATTCACGTGATTACATTTAAATACTGTTTAAAAAATTTCTAAACAGTTGCTTTACTTCGATGGCTTCAACAGTTTTAAGACTTTTGTTTTAAATCTTGATGCGGTTGTCCACACTTTTCCACCAATAAATTTCATTTATATACATATGTGTTTTATTAATTTATTGTCTATATGATTTTTAGATTCGACTGACAGAGAAATGGTTATATTTCAGGGATAAGATATTCTAAACAGACTTTCCAAATCTTTTTAAATTTATTTTTTTAATATATTAGATAAATTTATAAAATGGTAAAAAGTTTTATTCAAAGTTACTCTAATAACATACATTAGTATGTAGTTAGGGCCTTAGCCTAATCTCAATCGACGCCTAATCTCAATCGACCATAATTTAACCATTTCATACTTTTTACCTAACCCCCCTGTCGTTGGTATATAATCAATAGATTATTGTATTTTATGGTTTTAATACAAATGTATTTACAATGGTTTAATGGTTCATTGTGGAATATTTAGTTTCTTTTTAGTAGCGAAGCAACTCTATCATAATTTGTATGTACGTTTTCAAGGAATAAAAGTTAGTTTACACAGACTTCCGAAAAGTCCTGTTTGAACCTAAAGACATTAATCCAAACAATAAAGAATTTACATTTACTCAATATGTATTACAAAGATTACAAACATATTCATAATTAAATGTATTTATTTTACAAGGGCTCTGGTACACTTTACACTTTATTGCTCTTTCTTTATTATGAAAATATTGCATATTGTTGCCGAGCTATTTAATTTTATAATATGATTGTTCTTGTTATACACTAAAATATTTAACATTTTTCCAGAGCTTAAATACTTTCATTAAAATCACGAAAAGAAAAAATGTATTGAAAAAGAAGTATTTTTTTTATATAATGGGGACATTGTATTTTGGTTTGAAAACACATTCTTTTACACCAAATTCATTCAAAACCATTCTTGTATCATAGTCTTTATGAATTTCATAATAGTTATGTATCACATCGTTTTATAGACAACTTTCTACGGATAGTAAAATAATATCTATGATAATATTTTTTCTTTATTATTATGATTTTTATTTCTTTATCCGTAGAAAATAATTATATTCAATAAAGCTTAGAGAGTAAAACAGTGATTTTCTGAGATATTAAGTCTGACTGACAGCACCCACATGGAGGACTGTAAGAGTAGCTCCGCTACTAAAAAGGCGACGTTTTTAATCCCTATGAAAAGTAAATTGATACAGTTGAAAAGCGGAATGTAAACTAACAAATATTAAATATTTCCCTCTTTATATCATATTGACCCCCCCCCCTCCCAAGACACTTTTATTCATTATTTCCAACTTGTTTTAAACCTTCCGAGAAAAGTTCGGGTATAGTTCCTTTTGTGGCAACACCTCTGAAGGGGCGTTTCATTGTATTTTCACAGTAGCTTTTACCTATTTCTATTTTTTTTTTATTTCTAGCTCCTGCAGGGGTCTTTAACCGTGCGGGTCCAATTGGCTAACCCTGAGGGGCAATCACCTAACTAATCAAAAGCTACTGTGAAAATACGACGAAACGTCCCTTAAGAGTCGTTGTCAGGAAAGGGACTATACCCAAAAGTTCTAATCCTTTAGCATTTTCCGAAACTTAAAAGAAAAGAAAAAGTAAGCTTTGAAAACAAAAGTTAGGAAGTTGAGTGATAGGGATTGGGTTTTCCACATTCAGTTGTATGGATGTTGTCCAAATATCTAATCCGTTTCACTTTACCCATCCTATCTGATTTTAAAAAAAGATTTATTTTAAACAATGAAAGCGAAGCTCAGAATCTTTTAAAAGACAAAGTGATCTAATTTGTCAAATATAAACGTTTTTGACTCAAAACCAATAATAGTAAAGTAAAGTAACTTTTGAAATATAAAAGGTAAATATTTTGTTCCTTAAAATTTTCACATAAAAACAGATTGATTGATAGATCAAGAAATTAAACTTTTAGAGCAGTCTCGCCATTCAAATATGCTATTCTATCGGCTTCACCCCAAGAGGCCTCTAGGGATACTTGAAATGTACCTTATATTGTAACTTGAATTGTGGTTTTATTTTAGTTTTAAAAATAAAAAAAATATCCTCCCACAAAATAGGTATAAACCTTAACAAGACCTATGAAAAGGCACATCATAAATGAGAACCACATCGGTTCATCGGTTAGCGAAATACAAACAGACAGAGATCCTGTTACTTTTATATAAGGTTACACATAAATATGATGTCTTTATACCTTTTCTACATGTGCAACTAAATGTAAAATTATCCTTTTCTATCCTGTCTGGCAATGAGGAACAAAATATATGACATTCAGTTCCTAGATCTATTACCCCCCTTTTTGCGTTAGATTAGAACCTTATACAGTTTAGCCTATGGAACCAATAGTGTTAATGTAGAGAGAAAACGTTTAATGCTATTTTATTTACAAATTAAGGTATTGGGATGGTTTTTATTGCTCCCTCTCTCCAGTCCTAGGGATGAAACCACTAGTTGAAAAAAGTGAAAAAAGAACTTTGTCGTCATTCAGTCAAAAGATTTTTAAAAAAATTTCCATTATATTGTCACCCTAAGATACAAGCACTATCTCAAACATTGGCTTAAACAATCTGGGAATTTTTTATTAAATCATTTACGTTGGTAATAACTAACAGCGTCCTTACTTTTCCCTTGATAATTTTGATCTTAAGAAAGGATAATTTTGTTTATCAAAATTGGGGGTTTCAATTTATAATCCATTGTCTTATCACTGAAGAACCCTGAAAATATTTTCTCTTGGCTTCATTCACTAAACCGCTATAAAACGTATATCAAAGTATTACATATAAATTTTACAACCAAATATAGTTTTAAATATTGTGGAATAAATTTACAATGTAACAATATAACTAAACCCTTTTTAACATGGATTGTCTGTTTCAAGTTGTAAAATATACAAAAAGGTTTAAAAATTAGTTGTATTATTTCATCCTGACTGCATTATAAGGTCCTCTGTCGAACCCTACAGACCTTTTTCGACTTTTTTTTGGTTTTCTCGACGTTTTAGCATCACAATAGACGAACTTTTGTATCAGGACCCCTCTCATTCAAAATCTACCCCAACCATTTAGGAGGGGTATTTGCTTTCCGTAAAATACCCCCCCCCCAAAAAAAAATAAAAAATCCCTAACAAATTTTTTTTTTATTATTAGGTAGGTACCTTATTACATCATTAAATTACCCCCCAAAAAATTTTACCCCGGGGGTAAATTTTTTTTTTTTTTTTGGGGGGGGGGTGGTAAAGAAAAATTTACCCCTGCCAACAGATTTCAGGGGGGGTAATTACCCCCCCCCCCCCCAAGCAAATTTTACCGCCGGGGTAAAAATTTTTGGGGGGATAAAAAAATTTTACCCACCCAAAATAAAAACGCCCCTGTGTCTGTCTTTTGTACCGAAGGATCTCGCTAACCGCTCAACCGACTGAGGTCCAGGGAAGGATAACTATTTCGAAGCCGTTAGTGAGTATTATGGTAATAAATAAAATGATCACGGCAAACATATTATCAATAGAACATTATTTGAATATCGTTTTTTCTAAACGATTAAAATTAATGAACGTATTTTATTTCACAACCTTAAAAAAATAACTATAGCTCTTTATATGAACTAGAAATCAGGATATATTAAAAATCAATAAAAATGCTATTAATATTAAAAATGCTGGTTAAGTTTTTATATCAAAATAAAATATTAGAAAAGTAGAGTTACAATTAAGACAAGGAACCCCCAGAAACAAACTGTCCATAAGCCTTAAAAATAAACGGTCAAACGAATAACCGGCATAAGAACATGCGCAAAAATGTCCTTTGCAGCATATATATATGCACTGCGGATAACTGTACATAAATGGCTATTCCAGATTATTTGAACCTGTAAAAATTAGTGAAATATTTTCACACAAATAGACATTCTGATATCCCTTTATCACCAATCTAAGTAGATTATGGCTCTATTGTAATATTAAAAGTATATACTTTAAATAAATGTAAACCGACATGAAATTTTAAAACTTTCAGAGGCAGATGTTGAACTTTGGTGTGGCAATCAAAAAGTCAATAATTATTTTTTTTGCAGACTTTATTATTTTTTTAAAGCGCACCTTCTCTATAACAAACTAATTATGTGTGTCCATTTGTTTGTATCAAGATTAAGTTGATTTTATTTTCTTAAACTTATTTTCTTATTTAGGCCCAATCCAACTCTTTTTTATAAATATTAAATGATTATTTGCACCGACTTACAAAGAAGTCTATCTATAAAAAGCATTAGTTGAAATAAAAAAGCTTCGTCCCTGGCTTCCAAGCTTTGTAAATACCTATCCTGATATAACCCGTGCTTCTTTATATTATACTAGCGGCTTCATCCTTTATCTAGGAAAGGATGGACCAGTAGGATATCCTATAACCATCCCAA
The DNA here is from genome assembly GCF_053477335.1 of Acartia tonsa. Classification (NCBI taxonomy): domain Eukaryota; kingdom Metazoa; phylum Arthropoda; class Copepoda; order Calanoida; family Acartiidae; genus Acartia; species Acartia tonsa. The sequence continues at coordinate 20,377,888 of NC_137266.1, forward strand.
GAAGCTGCGAAGTTTTCCTAAACTAAAACTAAATTGGTACAGTGATTAGCGAGATCTTAACGGGCCAATTATTCGTTCCACTGTATTTTAGGAGAGATATTTTGGAAATTATAGCTTTAAAGAAAAGACATAAAGAAAAATATATTAAATTCTTAAATGGAGAAAGACACTCAAAAATCAAACACGTGACGTCATAAAAATGAGTGATTTTCCATCTCTTTTTTAAGGGTTTTCTTTCTCACTTCTCCTCTCATCTCCCTCATTTTTATGAAGTCACATAAATTTTTTAGTGACTTTCTCCATGTACATTTAATTCATACAAAATCTTCTTTTTGCCTTTTTTTTAAACGGCCAATTCATGGGGACTCCAAGATGTCAAAAGTTGATGATATTTCCTGTAGTCGCGAGGGACGTAAACCAACAATTCTTTTAAAATAAAAATACAAATTTTAAACTTTTTAATATAAATTTAGCTTACCATTTAAAATCATTTCGAAATTGGAATAACATTATAAAAAAAGAAACATATGATAAGAAATAAAGAAAAACTATGGCATAAGGCTAAGATTTAGTAGTATATCATTATCATTTTGTGGAAAAATAATTTATAAAAATTAAATGTTAAATTATATTATTAAATATTTAATTGTAACTTAATTGTCTAAAATGTAAAATGATACTATAGGCTTCGCCCCTAGTTCGCACCCAAGAAGTACAGACTGGTCGCTGTACTAATCCTAATTAAAAGAGGATCTTAAAATGGATCAATTAAAGCAGTTGGGACTAAATTGCACTGAAAAATCATGAAGATGATTAAAGTCCCTCCACAAATTATGACGTCATACGATAGAATAGCCAATGAGAGGCTAGTACACACTGTAATTGACCAATAATAAAATTTATGCTGGCCTTTCATTGGTTATTCTATCGTATGACGTCTTAATCTATGGAGAGACTTTAATCATCTTCAAAGATCATGCATCGTTTCTTGTGATAGACAGTTTTCTACGAAAATAAAAAATGATGATATTGATAACAATTTTCCTATAATTTTCTATTCTACTATCCGCGGAAAACTGTTTATAATACGACCATATGCGACATTCATAGCACAATTCAAATTGTATCAGTCTATAACACAACTCTATTACTTTCCGGAAATAGAGTTTGTAAGTTGCAACTATAAAAGTGCTTCCGTTTCACAACTTTTAAATATTGGAATTTTTTAGGAAGGCGTGGTTCCGAGTTAGGGTAGTCGTTGAATTTGAGGATTTTTTAAATGCAGGGCTTTTCTAAAAAGTTCTGGCAACCCGACACTATTCTAGATCTTTATTTTATTTTATTTTTTTTTGAAGGGAGGGGGGTGATATTTTTCTATGAGTGATTTCATTTGGGGGCGTTGGTTTTCTACCCTAAATTAGTTATAAACCTTCCCAGAAACTATATTGTAAGGGAGAACCATATCTGTTCAGCGGTTAACATAGTCATTTGGGGATATCAATCATGACATCCTAACCTGACAACAATGCTGTAGAAAATCTTTGCTTTCAAAATATAGTTTATAAGTATTATTCTAAAAGATCTTTTTATTTGCCTCGAATATTATGTTGTTTCATGCTCATGTCTGAATGTAGAGGTTAAAAAGAAAGAGTAAGAGTAGTATAAGGATTCTTTTATAAAAGAAGTATTACATACAAGAACAAAAATATTTATAAGTGATAACATTTTGTTTAACACCCTAAGGATGCATTCATAGAAAGGGGGGATATTGGGCTGTTTATTACACTAGTCCCCAAAGTTTTACCATAACGTTTTCGTTTTTCTTGGATTAACAACTTTGGGGATTTTCATTGAATTTTTGGTTAGTTGGTTCAACAAGTTGTGTATTCAAACATTTCATTCACTAATTGTAATCTTCAGAAGGGTTATTTTTGTGTATCATCATTGCGGATGAACATCAATTTATTGGCCATTGTATTATCTCTAGAAGAATGTCTACTTGGCATAAGATGAGTATATGTCTTAATCTATCATTAGTTAATAAGAAGGGGACATACACAATCCTCTCACAATCAAATTCACAGGAATAAAGGGATCATTTCCTGTAAAAATTTGATGCTGTCATTATATCAACCACCACCAACGCACAATTGGATTTTTATTAAAGTAAAAGAATAGGGGGGTACGAGCTATATGTTTTTGTAACTCCATCCAATTGGTTGGGAACCCTGTGCTGACTTTCAATAGTGTCTAAACAACAGAAAGCAATTTGCTAGCAAAAATCTTATTAACAAAGCCAGCTTTTTCCTCCTACGAAAGAAAGACAGAATTTCTTTATTAGAATAGCTTTACCTCCTGACTTATTGATTAAAATTCCTATCCCTATATTCGTGCAAAAATTTCATAGCTAATGCACCATGACATACACATATAATACATAATAACTATATTCTGGTCAAACATTTATAAAAGGGTTATCTGATATTGCTATGCTATAAGTTTTCCATTATTTGTAACTAAATAGTTGCTTCACAACCCTAGCCTCAAGGAGGGGGGGGGGGTCTAACTTTTATGGTTAAAAAAAATCTTCAACTGTGTATTTTATCTTCTTGCGACCAATGGATGTAGAAAATAAGTGGATATTATGACAGGGAAAAAATTGGCGTTAATATAGCCTGCCAACATGAACATAATCTATTAGTCAGTTCGTTCAACCAGTAAGAGAGGAGGGGATGAGCTAAATGGGTGGATGCGGGTTATCGTCATTTTAGCCCGCTAAAGTTTTACTTTATAAGAGAACATAAAAAATATGGTGTAAGATCCAGGTAAAAATTTATCCATTTTGCGACCATACATATAAAATATCTTCGAGTATTTCGCATTTCAAAGGTTTTAACAGTCCAATAATTGCACATTAATGATCAAGTTAACAAATTAAAAAAAATAATATTATTTTTAATGTTTATCTATAAGATATTATTATTCAGAGTAAAATAGACGTCTTTAAGTTAGCTCCAAGTTTCAGGTTGAGATATCACTTGCACAAAGTGTATCCAATTTTCAAATAGTTAAAACCACTTAATCCTTCAACTCAGGTATCTTAAGTGATATAAACATATACATTGATAGACACCCGCAATCATAAAAAACAAAATTACCCTACTGGCGAAAAAGCTTGGACACTGAAGATTTGTACAACCTAAATATCCCTAACGTTTTAAAAGATATGTGATAAAATATTAATAAAACTCTGGGTATTAGTCCAATGCCCCTCTCATGTCCTGCATGCACAAACTGTACCTTATATTCTATTTTCATTAGGCATTACACCCCCTCTCTAATATCTTTTTTAGTATGTTTTTTTTTGAGAAAATGAAACACGTTGATGGATATGAGAATATGCAGAAGTGATATTACTCCAAGTTTGTGAGTTTATGCATAGATTAAGGGAGAAGGGTGAGAACTTAGTACAAACTTATTTACTTAAGTATATATTGAATATTTACACTGTAAAAAAATATTATTTTTAAAAGCGAAGCTTTTCTATAATTAGGGTCGGTCCGTCCGTACGTCCGTCCGTCCGTCCGTCCGTCCGTCACGGATAGCTTTTTTCGTTAATTTAGACATGTTAGAATTTTCCTATCGATTTCAAATTTTGCATGGTGATTCCTTTAGTAGTTAGGTACGATTTAGAAAACGTAGCAACTCTATAATCATTACCAAAATGTCCGTACGTCCATTTTAAACATGTTGATTTTTTTACTTTTTTAAATAGCTTTTTTCGTTAATTTAGGCATGTTAGAATTGTCCTATCGATTTCAAATTTTGCATGGTGATTCCTGTAATAGTTAGGTACGAGTTAGAAAGCGTAGCAACTCTATAATCATTACCAGAATGTCCGTACGTCCATTTTAAACATGTTGATTTTTTTTACATTTTTAACAACAAATTTGTATGTGAACTAATTATCCGATTGGTCTGATTTTTGGTATACTGATTCCTGGGACAACAAAGTACAATATTATAAGCGAAGCAACTCTATAATTAAGTCCTAAAAATGTAAGTATGTCCATAATCATTACCCTGTATCAAGCAGTTTTTCAACAAATTTACTTACAATTTTGCTTTGACTCTTATACATTCGCATTCTGATTATTCAGTTCTGACATCATACAAGTGTTAATGTCCGTTTGTCATACCGTTTCAGAGCTTCGCTTTTATGAATGTTGTCATCCTTGTTATAACAATAATTTAATGGTTTTTTTCTTAACAAAAGTTTGGGCTTGGGCCTTTACTCTAGACATTATTAAAAATCTGCTTTAAAAAAAGTTTAAGTTTATTCTATTTAATTTATTTACCTTTTCTTTTATAACTTTCTTGATAAAAAAAACATTTAACAGTGTAGAGTAGAAATGCAGACCATTATAAGCAAAGCATTTACTTATAAATTTTAAATCTAGATTATAGACATCAGTTTACATTACACTAAAACTCTTAAGACAAAATTTAAAACATAAACCCAGTGATCGGCAAGTTTAACGATCCCAACTGCAGGGGCTTGAACTAAATATTTGAAAAAGGTAAAAAACCCAATAATATATATCTATTAATTGTGCATGCAGCCAGAACACAGTGTTTTACATAATTACAGAGTTGTTACGCTTGTAATCCTTAGTAAAAATGTGTATATTATTAAATATATTAAATCATAAAAATCTGTGAAAGTTTATAAATTTGTAAGAAGTTAGAACAACACTTGAGTTACTTACATATATGGTCAGTTATTATTTGGGGGGAGGGGACATTGCACTGGAACTTTCTAGAGCAAACAAAGTTTTAAAATGCTAGCCTAATACAATTGGTACTTTTATATATTCTTGATTGATCTGTTTTAACTAGCCCAAGATCTTTAACTGTTTACAGCTAAATGAACTAAATGAAAAATAGTTATTTCCTGATCGTATTATAAACGGCTTTCCGCGGATATAGAATGTACAATAATGAGATTAAAACTAGTTTTTTTAGCCCCGAGGTGCCGAAGGCACCGGCTAAAAAACTGGTTTTAATCTTATGATTGAACATTTTTATATTCGTAGAAAGCTAGATATAATACGATGCTAGACATAGTTTTTTCGTATTAATGAGAACCGGTTCCTATCCACCGGATTCGAATAAATACGAGAAATACCTTCTCTTTTGTACCAATTCTTCTAACTCTGTGTTACTATTGGTCTAATTTCAAAAATTCAATCTAAACTTTCTATAATTAAAAAAAAATATTCTTCACAAGCCATGAGATAAAATATAGAACTTTTTATGCCTACGAAAATAATAATATCAGCTGTATTAAAACCGGTTCTGAGTGATACTGAAAAATCATGGATCGTATTGCAGACAATTTTTAAAAAATAATAGAATACGGGCAATCATGACCGGAATTAAACTTATAATTTTTTCATTTTACTATCCACAGATTAGAAAGCTGTCTATAATATTATGCGATAAATAGCTATTTTCGACTAACATTCCCCTGTTTATGGTTTAATATTAGTGTTGTTTACTTTCAATTTGATTCATAAAGTTAATCTTATCAACTTAACACCCAATGGCTACAAAACAGTATGCCATGCTGTCCAACGAATTGAAAGTTTTAAAATTACTGGGTTGATTTTATCCATAGAAAAACTTTAAGAAAAACAAAACAATTAATTGCAATACAGTAAATATTAAGTCAACTAGCCCCAATCAAAACTAGTATATACACACTTTTAATGTTTTGTGTCAACTATATGGTATTAATGAAAAGTGGTAGTAATTGACATGATATCGAAACGTTTTTTTTCAATAATATCCTTGGCTATTAGAAATATATAACGTGTAGATATTGCATAAATGTCTTTTTTAAGCTTATCATTTGAAAATTATAAGCATTTTTCAAACATAATAAACCTTTTCTTATTGCATAGATAATATTTATTTACTCGTTTCAAAGTAATTTTTGGAACACACTCTCTAAACAGGACAAAGAGATAAATTTGTAATAAAATAAATTATTTAGGAAAACATTTTTTTTCTTTGTTAAGATTTTATCAAAACAAAATGACTGCGTTTAAAACAAACGATGGTTTTAAAAAATATAAATAAATTTCAGGTGCTTATTATTTTTTTTGGCAGCATAAACCTTGCAAACCTTTACCTGCAAGGTCTCTATGTGTATGGCAATAAGTTCAAGGCAGGTTTAAGGTATAACCAACAAGCGAAATAAATATAAAATGATATATGGGGGGCAAATGGCGAGGTCGTCAATTTTACGATGTGTTGCCCCCCATCGACAGCTGAAAAACACATATAGGTATCGTGATTTTTTCCCGAATTAATTTCACTGTTGATATAAGATGAGTTCATGGTACCTTGCAAATTACCTCTAGGTGCGAAGCCAATCTCTATGACACTTTAACCTCAGGTCCAACAACCAATGTTTATATTAAGAGAACAATAGTTTCTTTATTATTCATTCAGGTCAAATGACTCTTAACAGACAACCAACCATTGAAGTTTACGACCTTTGGACTGTAGTAAAGTATACTGGTAACCCAAGTTTTATCAAATGTTTAATTTTCCGTTGGATTTAGCACCTTTGGGTATTTTTATTAAATCTGTTTACAAACTAGCAGTGTTCAAACTTTTCCAACAATAGTTTTAATCTACAGAAAGGTTTAATTTTGTTGTCATAATATGGGCCTTTACATCAATTCATCGTCCACTTTCTTATCCCATTAGGTACCAAGTACATGCAGTATAAGAAAAGAAGATATATTTGCAATAAATTTGTTTTGTAGCTGAAAGTAATCAGGTTAAACCGCTACAGGTGGTGATATATGAGTTTATAACATAGAATAATATTGATAGATTGTACAACATGTGTTATCAGTAGAATGTTGTTCAGTTGTTGATGATATATGAAACTAGAGTTGGCTCGATATAATTATCTCCCCATTGGCTAGTTTTCTATATGCATATCTATTTCTCAATAAATCTATTTTCCTCACCCGGCATTACTATCTAAAAGAAAGTAAATATTTAATAATTTAAATGATTTTTAAAAGATTTTTTTAAAATTATATTTTTTTCTTTACATTCCCATCACCAAAGGGTTAATGATGATGATTACAATTTTAGTTTAATATTTGAACACACAAAATGTCGCCACAATCGAATTCTTTTAAAACATAGTTTTCTTAAATTTATCATATTATAAATTTAAATTTTCTTTTTTATGATTAGAAATTAAATACATCAATATAAGGTAAATAGCAACATGAAATGAAAAAAATGAATTTATTTTTAATAAAGTAAAATAATGGGTCTTATCGTTCTGGGCAATGAGAGTTTATTATGGATTATTGGAGCACTATGAGTTTTAATCATATATTCCTTGGAAAACTTGAGCTCGTTTATAGACATTTATTTCCTATATAGATCTGACATGGATCTTGAAGCAATTAAGCAGGCCGTTTTGTACATGTTAAAAATTGGAAGATTTCATTAAATAAAAGTAATCGCAAATATACTTAGTAAATAATGTTCAATATATGATGGTAAATGAGTCAGTACCATAGAAACATATTTGTAGAATGTACAGAAGATGGTGTTATATTAATTTAAAACATAGAATAATATTAGTAGAATTTACATAGACTATTATAATACAGGAGATATTATGCAAGTTTAGAACATACAATAATATCAAAGATAGAGTTATCTGTGTTTATTGGTAATTCTATTAGCATTGCTATTAAAAATTAATATGTACCTGGATAAAACTCTTTTTTCAATGTTAATAATTTTATAGTACACCATGACATAAATCTATTATAAAATTGTTCTATGTACTTCCGAATCCCGGTGGCTAGAAATGTAATACATTTGGTAAATGGCAAATTGTTAATCCTTGCTTGGTCATTAAGATAATCCCTTGTATACTCACATAATTAGAGGTTGCGTTGTAATTCACTTATTATTTTTTGGAGATTTTTCGAAAAGTCTGCTAATTTTTATAAAAATTCCCATTATAGTCTTATTAAACAAAACTTTTCTGACTAGTGATGGCTTTAGATTAAATTTATAAAACAATTTTACTGTAACTCCGATGTAATTTTGATAAAAAATAATATAAAACCTAAAATTACTATGATAAATAGATATATAATCCAGAAAACCACCTTCCACAGGCTATTAGCTGATTTTAAAGATCCAGCACAAAATCGGGACAGGGTCCATGTCCTGAAGAGGGAGAGTTACAAATATCATGACCCATCTATTCTTTTAGTTTTGTCTCAACCATGACACTTTGGTTGAGCTTGGACTTCCGAATTAGCGGGAAGTTCACGAGATCAGTTGGCGAACATACAAACCCCCAATACCAGGAACCATCAAGTTTCAACAGCAGGTTTGAATATAGATTTATTGATGAAATTGTTTCAAAAGACCTGAAGCTCTTATGGTTTCAAATCCCTGATATACTAGGGTCGTTCGCACACAATGAGACCAATGATAGGCCCAATTTTGTTCTCCGCAATCTTCACACTCTCATATCTCATTCAAAAGTAAGGAACGTGCGCTTCAAAATAAACAAACACTCTATGCCGCGCCACATTATGAAAGGAAAGCCCTAAAAGACGACATTTGCGCTTTGTTTTTGGTTTAATGATAAGGAATTTAATTTCGAACTTGATAAACACAAAGCTTCCTCGAAAAGAGGTTAAGACACACCCCCCGTTTGAAAGTCAAATTAACTTCCTTAACGAGATTCAAGGTTTTTTTCGCGCTGAGCACTAGCAACATTTCTCACTAAACTCAACTTACCATAATCACATGAGAATGGCCACATCCCGAAAACGTGACAATTTTGCTCCTAACTAAATGAAACCCCGTGAAATGCATACACAATATTATACTCCTCACTAGGACTCATAATACCTCACATTTTAGGATGGAAGGATGGGGATTGGTTTGTACCATACAACATTCCATGCACATGACAATCACAAGATCACATACACAATCCTAAAATAGATAATCCTATTAATCATGATGTTGTAAATATAACAACTATACTAAATAATAATCATTTCATAATCAATAGGCAATAAATCATTATTAATAAATCAATAAGTACCTACGAAATCAGGTTGAAATGTAAATGTAAACAATAATGTAAAAATAAAACGAAATAAATCTTAGACAAGAAAATTAAGATTTATAGGTACTTAAAACTAAATTTGTTAAGCATCAAAAAGAGTAGTAAGAAAAAATTTTTCAAAATCCTTGGGCAGAAAGTTTTTCAAACCTAATGAATAAGAACTGTAATATCTTAATCAACAATAAAACTTTTTAATACTTAAAGAATAGCAAAATAATATCTTCGTTAGACTTTTCATTGAAATTATGAAAAATACCAATTTTTCTTTGTAAAAAAAAATATGAGACTTTAAATATGAATTTTCAATCATTCCTTGATCTAAATAAAAATGTTTTACTTGATTGAAATTCATATATATTTTTAAAAAAATCTGCTAAAAAAATACTTGATTTTTTTTCTTAGAATAAATATCGAATCACGCAACCTCGACACATTTATTCCTTTTTGTTAAACTTTTCAGGTAAGTTTTAAAATGAATTGTACTTTTGAAAAGAAATTAAACTCAATAAAATTAAATTTGAGCATATGAAATAGAAGAATATTTAATCGCATTTCATTTGATTCTTATTTTAGGCATAAAAATAGGCATATGAAAAATGTGGCTTTTTACTAAAAAAAATCTCAATTTCCATAAAATAAGAATCAATTATTAATCATAATTTTTAACAACTGCCTGACTGATACAGCATGTTCTTCTAGGGGAGATTTATCTGTCAGTCTGAACAAGACTCTTGCCGTCTTTCTTCCATCCTCAATTCTCGTCACTCGGCCCATCCTCAAACATCTCATCAGCGGATTGGTACTCGTAACCAGAACTATATCTCCATCAGTTAGTGGCTCCGCCATCTCATCCTTCCACTTGGACATCCGTAATATCTTCGGTAGGATCTCCTGGCGGTAGGCAGTCCAAAACTGGGCAGATAAATCTTCCAACAACTTCAACCTGGAGGAAATTTGGTCCTCCGGTTTCATCGCCACATTGCACAACGGCTGGCGGTCAACATTTCCCAGCAGCTGGCCAGGGGTAATCAGCCGCCAATTCTCCACGTCGTTCGCAGCTTCAATCGTCAGTGGTCTGCTATTCATAATTTTGCTGACCTCCGCCAACAGCACCAGGAGCTCGTTGAAATTAACAGAACTATTCACCAACTTCTTGGACAGCAATCTCTTGGTTAATCCCACCATTTTCTCAGCCTGCCCAATATAATGGTGGGCTCGGGCCGGGATCTGAGACCAAGAAAACTCTACCTGGCTGCCCAACTTCTGCTCTAAAACCTTGCGAGCACCGGATAATTGTGTGCCCATGTCGCTTACTATGATCTTCGGCAGACAATGAACAGCTTCCAACTTGCGCAGGGACAACAGGATACTGCTGGTATCATACTTTTCCAAGGCATCTAACCACAACGCCCCCGAGAATCTGCAGACTACCACGAACACCCACACTTTCTTCGTTGCTGTCTGACTCCTCGTTTTGGCGGCAGCTCTCCTCGTAACCAGCGGACCCATCAGGTCGACTTGCACAGCTTCAAAAGGCCTGCTCGGGACCAACTTGTCAGGTAACACCTCCTTCATGGTAGCACGACATTCCTTAGCCCTCTCGACACTGCAGGGCCAACATTTCTTCACTTCCATGATGGCCAACCTCCTTGCCTTCACAATCCAGCACCAACGGCGGCTCTCAGCTAAAGTTCCACGGACACCAGAGTGAAGCTCAACATGCGCTTCTCTCATAAAAACAGCAGCTAACCAATTACCAGGCTCCAAAATTATTAAACCTGGCATGTCTTCAAATATCATTTTACGGCTGCCAGTAATGGCGTCAATGACTGGCTGTCCTCGACCAACCATTTTAAGAATCCTCATCTCCCTGGTCACATAATTTCCACCGGGACCAACGACAGGCCAGGTCAATGATACTTCATGCACTAATGGATTTAATGACGCATAATTGCCTTTAGCATCATTTATCCACTCATCCTCTTGGCTTCGTGACACAATGAAAAGTTCCGCCGCCGCCATAAAATTGTACAAAGACGGCTTGTACACAGAATCTGCGGCTGCTACATGACTACCAGCGGCTGTAGCCTTACCTTCTTGTCTGCTCTTTAGCTTCTTCAACCAGGTGTTCGCAACTTGCAGGACAGCTGCCATAATACGTTTGGCCTGTCCAAATGATCTCCTGTGCTTAAACCTAAAGACATCTTCAGCGGCTTCTCCGGCAACTTTCATTGAACATAACTTAACCATTTTGGTATTCAACTCCTCTGGGGGTAAAACCTGCTTGACTTCTTCGGCAGTTTTCACCGGCCACGCACTTTCATCCTGGCGCAACCATTCTGGGCCCAATCTGTACCTGGAACCTGGTCCCAAATCTGATACTTTGCAGGTGCTTCTGGTGCCCAAATCTGCAACGTTTTGCGTCCCCGGGACCCACCTCCAGTCATCCTTGTTGGTCGCAGATTGAATTTCTCCAATACGATGAGAATTAAATGTGTTCAACATAGCACTGTTGGAAACTATTTGTGATAAAACACACGATGAATCAGTAAAATACATCACTCTGATAATATCAAAGGGCAGGGCATCTCTGACGGACTTTGCCAACCTTGTGGACATCTGGCACCCCATCAACTCAAGGCGTGGAATTGACTCACACTTGACCGGCGCAACTCTTGACTTGGTGGCTAGCAGAAACGTTTCAAAACCTTGTCTAGTTGGCCACCTCAAATATGCATTAGATGCATAAGCCTCTGATGACCCATCCGAAAACATCATCAAGGATGGAAGGCCAGTTGGTTCATCCGGGACCACACAACGGTCAAACTCCAATTTAGCGACCTCAGCTCTGTCCTCCAGCGACTGAACAAGTTCATCCCGTAGACTTTTTGGAATGAAATCTTGCCAGCCCAAATTCAGCAAACAGGTTTTCCGCAGGACAAGTTTAATTCTCAACAGAATAGGGCTGCAAAGCCCGATCGGGTCGAAGGTTTGGGCGGCGAACCTATGGACCATCTTCTTTGTCAGATTCTCGTCCAAGGCGTCCTGGAGGTTGTACAAATCAGCATCCTCTTTCACCTTCCTTCCCTTGACTTTACCATCTTGGTTAACTCTTGTGGCGATGGACAACACATCGGTGGCTGGCTTCCATATCAGCCCGAGAACCTTGGTATGCTGGCAATCATCTCCAGAATAAATGACTTGTTTGAAGGAAAAACTACCTTTACCGATAATCCTGTCGGCCTCTTTCATCATCTCCTTGGCTTCTGGCTTCGATCCTGCTCCCGAAATAACGTCATCTATGAAGCTGTGCTTCTCAAGCTTGACTGCAACTGGAATCTGAGGTAACTTGAATTCCTCATCAGGGTAGGTAGGTATTTGTGGCTCCTTCCATAATTCAGGTTTGGCAACAATTTCACTACCATTTATTTGTCCCTCTCCATACATCTCCTTGACCTCTGCTTCACTCTTTCCGCCGAACAGGCGGGACGTCAACTTCAGGGCTGTAACTGCCAAATTTCCCGCAGCTAACTCGCCGAAATTTACAACTTTGGTCAGGTAAATTTCAAGTGGACCATCTGGCGTCGGGGAAAATAAAACTCTCTTCATCTGGCTGTCGAACTCTGTGGCCAGGATGGAGTTATAAAACTTGGAGATATCCGCGGTTATACCAACCTTGTAACCGCGGAAAAGCATCAAATGATAAAATATCTTCTGCATTGGCGGCGGGCCTCCCAGCATTATGTTATTAAAACTGGTACCCTTGAACGTCAGAGAACTATTTGCACACAATCGCATGGGTGTGGAACTTGAATCCTCCTTGAAAGCAACCACTATTGATGAACAAGACTTAGGTCCTTCATACTGCAACTCTTCAGGCGTGGCTTTTTGGAAAACGCCTCTTCTTATGGCGTCGTTGAATACCTCCACATACATTCCATAGGTACCTTCCTTGACCATCCTGGCACGATCCTTTTCAGCAATTTTGCGGGCTAAACTCTCATTGTAGGGTAAAGTGTGAGGATCTTCAATATAAGCATATTGACCTGTCCACTTGTTGGACTGCAAGTCTAGTGTTAAACCTGCCTCAATTATCCTCTGCCTCTCACGCTGGTCCCAGGTAGTGCCGTCGGCCATAGCCTTGCACTCTTGACAAGCAGTACATCCTGGACAAAGTGCCTGCGGCTGTATGCCAAACGATTCAGACGTCAGAAAGTCTGGCAAAGTGCCTCCACTGACACTGACAGCCTTATAAGCCGACTTTTGATCTCCAGCTCCACCATCAGCACTCGTACAGATAAAACCACTACCAAAAATGGTTCGCCACAACATAGACTGGCCCACTTTCTGGTAGGTTGAAGGAAACACGTCAGGATGTGTATTTCCAATGATGATATCTAAGCCTCCACTAATATATGTAAACCTTTCTGGCGGCATTTTAAATATCTCGGCGGCAGTTTCGGGGTGGACCGAGCGCATCTCGTTGGCCCCGCCGAGGGTAGGCATGACAGCTGCCTCAAACTCCCTCAGATTGCCGTCCCTATCCTTCAAATAAAACACAACATTGCGGCAGGAAGACTCACTGCCATCAGCTACAGAAATCGTTGTATATCTGCCAGTAGATTTCAGCTTCAACTTGTTGGATAACTTCTCAGACACAAGTGGCAAATTTGCCCCGGAGTCAAACATTACCGTGGCGTGGCAGGTGCCGCCGCCAGGTGCTACAACAGGAACTAACTGCAGTAAGAAAGTACAGGGGCTGGGTGCAGAACTTGACTTGTAAACTGTATTCACACCAGCACTAGCCTCATGGAGTAACCTGGAATGGTATCTGTCGCAATTATTAGTACCACAAACACCAAGCTTATCAGACTTATTACACTTGTCAGCAGTATGGCCGTCACATAGGCAAAGTTCACATAATTTCTTCTGCTGGACAACTTTCTTTCGATCAACCACGTCCATCTTCTTAAACGTGAGGCAACGGAAAATCGGGTGTTTCTCCTTGCAGCTCTCCACAGGACATGCACTGTTCCACTTGGAAGTCTTGTCCTTTCCAGCCTTTCCATTCTTATTGTCGTTGCGGCCAGATACTTGCGCGGCGGCAGCTCTGTCACGATTTCTCTTGCCGGCGCCATTGTCATAGGACATATCACCAGCCAACATGGCACCCCTGGTCCTCTCCAGCAGTTCAACAATCTTCGGGATGTTGGGTTGGTTCATGCTACCTAGCTCCATCATAATTTTGTCTCTCAAATTTTCAGGGCACTTGTCTTTAAAAATATGAATGAGAGTTAGGTGGTTGTAATCCTTAGCTGCAGAACCAACGATGGCTTCTACCTCCTGCATCATGCTCTTGAAGGTAGCAATTGCGCTGACCACGTCCACAGGTTTATCCACAGGTTTCATCTTGTTCAACTTAGTTAAAATCCTCATGAACCGGCGAGTGTTTGATAAAAACATCTGGTCAAGAAACGCCCATTGTTCATTGTGATCTCTAATCGCTGACACTTGCTTGCGTAGTTCCGGGTTGGTTATCACCTTCTCCATACACAACATCAGACTTAACCTCTGGTCAGCAAATCCATAACCAGAGCAAAGATCCTTAAAGACCTGTTTAAAGTTTGGGTAATCCGTGTCAGTACCGTCGAACGACGGCAACAAACTGTTGTCCCAGCGCCCATACTGCGGGTTGGAACTCCGAATATCCACAGCAGACATACTTCTGGAGAGCATGGCAGGTGTCCCACTCTCATCCAGATTAGATGAACGACGTTCCATCTCTCTAAGCCTTCGGTACATATCACGTACTTCTTGGCGCAACTCCACGGAAATTTTAAGCACTCCCATGTCCATCTTCACCTTCTCAATGACGTCAAGGTTCCTGGCGACAGTGCTTGACCTCGCGTCATCTGAATCATTGTCAAGCCAGTACAGAATTTTTGTACACTGCTCCAACGACGCATAAACTTTATCTGCAACAGTTTTCTGCTCACTAGCTTCATCCAAATCACGCTTGAACTCGCGCAGCTCACTAGTCTCCACGGCAGGTTTTAGACTTTTTATTAGGTCAGATTGGTCCTTGACCTCACTAAAAATGTCACGAATTGATTTTACATTCACATTTTCACATGAACTAAAACTTTGGCAGGCTTTTAGACTGTCATAAAACAATTTTAACTGTTCATCAAAAACTTCTAGCCTTTCACTGCCAATAGCGATTGCTCGCTCAATTTTCTGCTTTTTGGTTAGTGGCATATTGATTCACTAGGTACTTATTTCACAGAAAAATTGTCACAGTTTATTGCATCAATAATTCACTAGATGCTATTGATCTCTTGATGAATGCTAACGCCTATTCATCAGATATTTTGAAATTGTCTCAACCATGACACTTTGGTTGAGCTTGGACTTCCGAATTAGCGGGAAGTTCACGAGATCAGTTGGCGAACATACAAACCCCCAATACCAGGAACCATCAAGTTTCAACAGCAGGTTTGAATATAGATTTATTGATGAAATTGTTTCAAAAGACCTGAAGCTCTTATGGTTTCAAATCCCTGATATACTAGGGTCGTTCGCACACAATGAGACCAATGATAGGCCCAATTTTGTTCTCCGCAATCTTCACACTCTCATATCTCATTCAAAAGTAAGGAACGTGCGCTTCAAAATAAACAAACACTCTATGCCGCGCCACATTATGAAAGGAAAGCCCTAAAAGACGACATTTGCGCTTTGTTTTTGGTTTAATGATAAGGAATTTAATTTCGAACTTGATAAACACAAAGCTTCCTCGAAAAGAGGTTAAGACAAGTTTAATTTTGATTCTTAAATGTACGATATAAAAGTTAATCGTCACTAAATGCATACATGCATATGTACAACATACAAATAATAGGACACAATAATATCTAACTTTTAAAATTTAACGGCTGCGCCATAAGCATCTAAGGTCATTAGAGGCGGGATGGGGATATATACAATTCGAAAATGTGAGGCTTATCCCCAGTAGGGTTTAACCTCCCCCACCCTTCTGAGAATGCCCGTGACAAGCTTTTTAAAAAAGAATTTAACAGATAAATACACAGGATTGAAACACATAATAATTGTACTAGAATTAATTACCACGCAACCATATATAATTACTTAAAGAAATATGATACCTTTGTGTGTTGTAGTGTTATTCTAAAACTTCAGGGATAGAGACACATTTTCAGCAATTTAATCATTCTGCATTAATGCCAAGTACACGAGATTGCGTTAGATTATCAAAACAGTCTTGATCTACGTTTGCTATATAAAATGAAAGGTTAGGCATCAATAAGACTTATCCCTTGCAAGTGTTAGGGCCTTTTAATTCAGCAGATAGTTATTATGATTTTAATAAACAAACAATTTTTATGTTAATCCTTGTTTTTTTTATATCTTTTTTTCTCTTATTTTTATTAATATTGACACTCAATTGTTTTATTAACTGTAGAAATTAACATTAGAAGAAAAGCGTTGATTTATTAATTTCTCTGGATGTAAAACTAAATGTAGGTTATGTCAACAGTAACAAAAGGATATTGGGTTCTTCTGACAAATGTCAAATATGATCAGTGAATGAAAACAAACAAAATAAAAACTTAAACACTAATATAATAAATCTTTTATTTAAAATTGATTTAAAATCGTGGAATAAAAGTCACTCTCCCTACTAATAATTCTGTCATTAACGTCTGTAAATTATTAATTCTATTTACCGATTGCAAATTATTTAATTAAAGGAGGGTGGATGAAGGGGGGTGGAGAGATAATTTAGGGTCAGTAAGGGAATTAATTAGAATATATTTAGTGAACTTTCTTTTATTAGCCTACTTAAATGTTTATTATAAGTAAATTAACTTATAATTTAATAACAAGGATGGAAACATTCATAAAAGCGAAGCTCAAAAAATAAAAAAAAGTCTGAAAAACGATAGAACGTTAACAATTATAGAGTGATAACGAAAAACAAATGTTATCTAAATGAAATATTGAAAGTAAATTGTTGCAAAATTAGTTTTTTATTGTTATGTACGGTTTTGTTTCGTAGGCATACTATGTACTATAATACATTTATCATCTTTTTAGTTTTTAGGTAATCATCAAGAAAAGCCAGAGCATCATCCGCTTATATTGCATGGAAATGAGTTGTGCCTGTTTATGGATCAAGGTATTCCCCCTACTCTTACTATTGGTGCCACGTGTCAGACATAGCCATAGGTATAATTTTTTACGTCTCTAGTATGACGCAGTGTAAACTAGATTCGAACCCGACACCTCCAGGACAGCCAGCAGGCACGCTTTTATTTACGCTAATGCCTTGGGTAAAACTTAAAATGTATGAATAAAAAAATCATCCATGTATGTGTGTTATGGACGTATGTTACGTTGAATACAACTTTACTCATTTTGTCAACTTGTACTTGGTTTGTTGTAATAACAAGAGGAAAGATATTATTGAGTTTCTAAATAATTCCATTTCCTTTACATATGTAGAAGGGGTGTTTCTATAATAATGTTTATATGCAAACCCATTCTAGTTGACCTATCTTATTCTATGATTGGAATAAAAAATTAACTGACTTTTTTTTGGTAAACAGTATACTACACTTTTATGGCATTACCATAGCGTTTATTAAAGTTAAAATATGTTTAAGAATAGTCTGATCCAAACATAAACCTACAATATAGGCCCTTCAGGTCGCCAGAAATTTAAAAAGAATTTGGTTCTATTTAGATCATAAAAGGGAAGAAATGAAGTGTGGTAGTTTTTAAAACATTTTCATGGGTTACTAATTAAATATTTTTTATTATCTAAAATTATCTTGCACTCTATGTTTGATTTATATCCTTCCTTTAGCAACATATTCTTATGTTAAATATCTAGTATTGATGCTTAAGTTAAACTTTTGCTATGTGATTGTGTAAATATTCAGAATCTGTCATAATCATTGTATTTTTAAATGTTGACTGAAATAAATATTTGATGTTGATATTTAGTAATGAATAGCTTCTAAAACTTTATATTCCACCAACTTTTCTTTATTGTTAGAGGCATTTTGAACTTTGTATTAACTCTATAATAGTCCTTGTCTTGCATTGTCTATAAGTTTGTATAAACGCCAGAAACTCATGATAGAAGAAATAAATACAATGTGATTGATGGTATTACTTTTATGTATAAAGATTCAGAGAATGAGAGATTATTTAAAGAGTTGTATTTCGTAACTGTTTTGCCTCCAACTTTTCTTAGGTGAGGCTTTTCGTTAAATAATTATATAAGTTAGAATTGCCATATCGATTTCAATCTTTGCATGATGATTCCTATAACATGTACAATTTAGGAGGCGTAGCAACTAAATAATACTTACCAGAAAGTCCGTACGTCCATATAAAACATATTGTTTTTTACCTTTTTTTACTATTCGTATGATAAATTATCCTATGAATAGATCTTTTAAAATTATGATTCTTAGGACAACAAAGTACAATATTTTAAATGAGGCATCTTTATGATCAAATTTAAAAAAAATAAAAGTATGTCTTTTTTCTATATCCCAAATGTAAATTTTGTTTATACATACAAATTAATGTTCTGCTAATTATAGTTTTAAAGCCTCAAAATCAAGTTGATTCAAATTTGCATTGAAAAGGAAAAAATATTTGAACTAAGAGTAAGAGTTTACCTAACTGTAACAGGTTTTATCATAAATAGTTAGCAAGTTGATTCTAACATATTAAAAGTCAGAGCTTCTTCTATATTGTAAAATTGGTTTTTCCATAAGTTGAATAAATCATTTTAACAACAACTTACAAAATATAGAATCTTCTCAACCAGGAAATCTAATCTTTATAGAACTAAATCTGTTCGACAAGAAAACTAATATTAAGAATAAGAAAAGGGAAAATTGTATAATATATATTGATAGAAAACGCTGACGCTAATATTTGATTTCTAACTTTTTTTTTTATTTATGTGTGTGTATAAAAAGGTGCGTTTCTACCCAACATTTTTAACTTATACACTTAAGTACATTTTGGTTTACAGGAAGTAGGCTAACAATGTTTAGACTAAAAAATAACAATTAGTAATAATTATGAGTAATATATAAATAATAACTGCTTAGGTACATACCTTTACAATTACTCAAAAATACCTCAAAGATAATACCGAATTTAGCAGTGTGGACCTTGAGCTTGCCCTCGTTAGGGCAGTCATCTTAATTTACCTGAGGTGAATTCTTAAAAAAACTTTTCCCCTACTAAAATCAGTTTGCCTCACTTATATTTTAGTGGGGCAAAATTATCCCCTCTAAATTTTTAGTTTGCCTCACTGATTTTAGTAGGGCAAAAGTTTTTTAAGAATTCACCTCTGTTTTATTCAATTGTTAATATGTTACCCTAGAATTAAAGATAGAAGTACGGACAGACAAATACAAACACTTCAAGAGTAGCTTTGCTACTAAAAATGGGATATCATTGTTGTTTTAAATTTGTCAAACTTATTAAAAAAGTCGGAGCTCATAAAGTGTCAGGTTAAGTGAGACTCTTCCCTTATTGAATTCTATATTTGAATTATACCAACTTTATACATACGTACACACTGCACTGTAAAAATATGTTTATTTATTGAATTCTATATTTGAATTATACCAACTTTATACATACGAATACACTGTAAAAATATGTTTATTTATTGAATTTTTTATTTTAATTATGCCAACTTTATACATACGAATACACTGTAAAAAATATGTTTACTTATTGAATTCTATATTTGAATTATACCAACTTTATACATACGTATACACTGTAAAAATAAGTTTATTTATTGAATTTTATATTTAAAATATATTAATAATAGCTTAAAACCATCACAAGACTTATATCTGATTATTAATTAGTAAGTTTGTTTTGTCTGTAGCTTAAGATATCAATAACTACCAGAACCGATTGACTTTTTCATTTTAGAGAAGCTGTACATAGGTCCTGGTTGGTTTTAGGCCATTTTCTACCAAACCTATACACTTCGAATGATGAGCCACTAGATGCTAGGAGCATCTTCTAGTAGGATATACACTATTGAAATATGTTTCTTTGATGAATTTTGTTCAAATTTTTTTTAGAGTGACAAACATTTTCTATTTCTTTGCTGATATTGCAATCTAATTTCAATAAAGTCTCCCAAACGGAACATGCTGCTCTCATAAATTCATATTTACACCTTCCTTCGTAGTGGGGTTCCCTTACCTTGGGAAATATTACTTTTTGGGATTAATTTTCTATAAAAAGATTATTCTTTTAAAACTAACTATATTCTATGAAAAAAAAACATCTGAATTCCGTTTTTCAAGTAAAATCTTGTTAAAAACGAGATCAATCGTTCTACAATATTAGTAGATGATAATGATGAAATACTTTTCTTTTATATTAATTCTCTTGTATCCAAAAACAGATTAACTGGGGGACCGATTGTGTCATACAGTAAATATTCACTGCAATTGTTTCACAAAATAATCAACCATCTATCTTAAATGTCAGCTGAGAAAATCTATTTAAACTTTGGGAATTTTTGTATAGGTTCAGTTCATTGTTCATAGGAATTTTTAAGAAATTCAGTAAAACGTACAGTCTGGCAGACAAAGCATGTTTAATAACAGCTTCACAACCATAAATGTATGCAATATCATTACTTTAGGATCAAATAGGAACAAAACAAACATTTCACTCAAATTATTTGTTTTACATGTCAACATGAAGTTAGGAATCAGTAGATAGGCTACAAATTTAGTTTAGCTACTCTACAATTATAGTTTACTTTTCCTGGTCTGAAGGACTGATGATCACAATAATTTAAGCGATTTTTAAAGTATTTCAAGGACTCAAGCACTTAAATGATTTCGGTTTATGGGATAAAAAATTGTTAAAACTATAGTATACATAAGTTTTTAGAGTTAAAATAAAATCAATTCTAATGTAGTCATAAAATGGTATTTTTTTTTGTATTTGACATTTAATCAATTTTGTTATGATTTTTTTACCTCTAGCTTTATTTCTGATTTATTTAGTAAGGAAAGGCTATAGGGGAATGGTTTAAAGGGACATTAGGGGGGAATTGGTAAGAATATAAGAATATGTTAATGAAAGACAAATCAATAATATAAGAAATGGACAAACTAAAAAGGATGGTAATCTAAAATTTTTAATATGCCATAACTTTTAAGATAGAAAAAAAGTATTTTACTTTTTTATTTTTCTCTATTTATAACAATAACATCAACATTGAGTAACAAACCGCAGAAAAGCTTATTGTTTATTTGTTAAAATTGAAAAGGTAAAGAACAACATCAATTTACCTTTCCCTATATTTATGGTGAATTTGTAAACGCTTTTAAGTGCTCTTGAAAACACAATATTTTCTACAGCTCATTTGAATATGAAAGAAATTGAGAAAATATCTCCAAGAATTTTTTGGATTGTTGATTTTGGGTAGCATTTCTTAAAACTTTACCTCCCTCAATTCTTTTCTAGTAATTCATGCCCGATATAAAACAGAGAAGAATCAAAAGGAATAAAAGAGAATTTCCATGAGTAATGTTAAGTTGCTAAAATTTTAGGAATTTCAAAATTTCAAACCTAAAAAATGAAGTAATTAGTTTTCAGAGCTTTAGATTTCAAAATTTTAGAATTTAATATTATTTTATCTATTTTAGAAGTATTTTACTTCAAAACTACAATCTAGCATTGGCTAATAACCCACTTCCTATATTGTCCAGAGAGACACAAAAAAAGCTTAAATTGACCCCCTCTACTATTTCTTCAATCTTGAATAATGTTTTCGATCTTTGAAAGAAGCCTAAACTTTACTAGGCTCTTCTAAACCTTATCATAGTTAACCTGAAAGTTATGTTATCCAAAAAAACGTTTTAGTTATTATTTTGAAGGGAGGGTGGGGCATATTAATGGTCCAAAACCGAGTATTGGGATATTGGCAATACTTGATTAGAATGACGAGTAAGAAAAAGTTGTTATGTAAAAGTTTGGTCCTTAGTATTCTTTTCATGTACTACTTGTTCTACTCAAGAATACATGGATATATAAATGGGATTAGAATCGAATAATAGTATAAAAGGCTTTGTCCCTAGTATCTAGGGCCTTTGTATCAAAAAGGATGAGGGCGTAATAGAATATTTGAACCCGCCCCGAAACTTTAAAAGTAAAATAGCTTAAAACCATCCTGGAACCTAAGTAAAGTGTAAGTCTGTTGGCATTTAAGTAAATTATATTGGTAAATAATTTAACCATCGTTAGTTTTTACCGTTAGAATCGGCGATAACTGTAGAAAATCTGAAAAAGTAATATAGGCGCATATTTTATGTGGCTTGTTTGAGTTTTATCAATTGACCAACTTTATAATAGTTATTAATCTATTTTTCAGCTGAGATTTCAAAAACGGCGAAATATTAGCGGTAAAAAAATCACTGTTCTTCAAAATGGACCTAGAGCTAGAGTAACGGGAAAAAATGGTTATAAAAATATACAAAATTAATATTTTCTGAAATTTATAGTCATTCAAAGTAAGCGGGACGCTTCAGGTACCTATATTTTAACGCCCCCCCCCCCTTGTTCTAGGGCTAAATATGTTATTAATGTTCCAAGAGTAAGAGTTTTAAAAATCACACTATAATAATTTATATAAGATATACCTTTTCATCTCTGTGTTACACATATTAACATGGAACAACTTGTATTTTTACTTTAGAAAAGTCAGATATTAAGAAATATTATAAGATGTACTTTTTGGAACAAGACAGACGCGTGACATTTGGTAATATCTTGATCTATACAGTACCGACATTGTAATCTGGTTGATTGTGCAGTAAAAGATCCATTGTTTCCCTTAGACTAACTGGTGCTTTCCCAAAAAGTGCTTGTTGAGCACTGATAACCCATATCCTTATTTTCGAAACATATTTAAAATATGTGGGTGAGGATAGTTTTTTCCCCTTTGCCTCAACCAAGTACTCAATATAACCCACCTATTCTGACCTAAAGGTATAAATTAACAAACGAAAAAATACTTTCCCCTGGGCGCTGACAGTTTAGTTGCCAACAGTCTTATAAATTTGAGGTATATAACAAGGCATATAAAAAACTAAATAAAAACGCTACCTCTAATTCACAGACTGAATTATTCAATAGGCAATTAAAAAAGAATAACAAAAATGTACGTTTTTTTTTCTAATAATAAAAGTTTTACCATTATAGTAATGCAGTGTAATATAATAATGAATTGATTATAATATGTTATTCCCACACACTGACGCGGTTACAAACCTTGGATATTTTACTTAGAAGTTTGTAAATAACCAAGTTTCCCCTAAAGTGACTATCGAACACTTAACCTCCTCCATCATGTTTGAAATAATTTAAAATAATGCGGGGTAGGAGAGGCGAGGTGTAACCCTGCGTGTATCGATATTACCCTAACCCTACTGGTCTACCTAGAATCAAATATAACCTAACCTAAGGTAATAAATAAAAAACTAAAAACTAGCCTATCCACCCTTATATTCAATCAATTAGAAAGTTTTTTTTTTACAATTTTAAAGACTTTATAATATGACTAAGGATAGAAAACGACTTGAAACCTAAACTAGATGCTTAATTTTACATAATAAACAACCAACATTATGTTTGCTAAACTATTAGTATATAAACCTTGTATATATACCTTGTTTTATTGCTTAGCGTGTTTACCCAGTATCTATCATTGATTTTTATATAAAATTAACATTATGGTTAGGAAAGAAGCAAACACAGTTGATTAATTTCGGACAAAAACGCTGGGTTTAATAAAACAAGAAAAAATACTTTTGTAGATTTTATATAAAACAACAGTAAAGTATAATACAGTACAAATTTTATTGTACAATTGTTAAAGTTAATTTATTTAGAAGAAAATAAGCTTTACTTTTTAAATTTTTTACATACAAAATAATATAAACGAAGAGAATGTTTTCTACTTACGAAGAAATGAAAATAGATTGGAAATCAAGAGTCCAAGATTTAAAAAAAAATTTCATTTTGAAGTGAGGTGCGGAGGTGGGTGGGTGGGGTAATAACCCCTTCCACATCCCTAGAATACGTCCTTGCACTAATTTACTAATTAATTAATCAAATGCTTTCTAAAGTCAAACTTATATAAATCAGTTACCTATAATACAAAGTAGCTTGATGTCTGTCTGTCTGTCCCTTAAGATCTCGGTAACCACTGAACCGATTGGATTCTACTCTTCAGGGTATATACCTATTGGTCCTGTGGTGGTTTTAAGCTATTTTCTTGGGGGGTGGGACACCCCCCAACCCCCCCAAAAACAAAAAAATACCCCTTTTTTATAAAGAAATATCCTTGGTCCTTTGTAGATTTCCTTTGTGGAAGATTTCCTTTGTGGAATATTTTTTTTTTACAAATTTCACCTTTTTTTACCATCTCTTGGGGCAAAGCCCCTAGAGGCTAGGGGCGAAGCCGCTAGTATTATAATATAGGTTTATGAAGTCAAATTGTAAAAAATGTCAAGACAACATAAACATAATTTTTGACCATATTTTTACCACCGTGAAAATCCACGTACATAAAGTGTATTTGTACAAATATAATGAATTACCTTAGACTATATAAAATAATACAATTAAAGGATAAGGCATGGAGAAATAAAGAATATTTCTTTGATACCTTTAAGATCCATTCTAACAACGTGTATATTTTTACTTCAAACCTAAACCTGGATGTTTTTTTAGCTAAACTTTTGTATAATATACAATTTATAAGCCTTAAATGTAATTATATTTCAAAATCTTATTTTAAATGCACCCTAGCAAATGAAGAGAGTGAGATGGAGATAGGTACTCAAACTTTTAAATACATATTTTCTAATTTGTGGGATTAACATTTTTTCTACATTAATAAATCTTGATTGGTTGGTTCAAACTTGCACTAGTATCAAAACTTTCAACAAATTTTTGTAATCTACAGGAGGGATGATTTTGTTCATAATCATTGGGTATGAACATCAATTTATCGTCTATAGTCTTATCCCTAGATATTCCTGATTGTATGGAAGCCATGACTCACACCTTGGTAAACAATTATCAAACACATAAATCAATTTACTTTACAGCCTGGCTTTCAAAATCCCCACTTTGTAATTTGAATATCAGTCTTAATGCTTATATTTTTTTAAGCAAAGCTCTTCTTTAATTAGGACAGGTCTTTCCGTCTGTCATAACGATAAAATTGTAAATTTATAGTCTGTTTAAGTTCTAACACTCGACAAGTGTTAATGTTAGTTTGTCCAAAAATTTCAGAGCATCGGTTTTATGTAATCCTTATTTAGGTCATATTTACTGTTCATGTTTTTTTGAAAGATGCTTTTATAACATCTTTATTTAATAAAGGGAATTGGTTAACATTTCAAGTATATATGCTACATACTAGAATAAGCTTAGATTTTGTTAGCTATAACTAAATTAGATATAATATTCGATACCTAAACCGATTGGCTTTTTGCAAAAATACATAATAACGCTGAACAGAAATACGAAGAATGCTTAAATTATTACATGGAAGTAAAGACTCTTTTTAATACTAATTTTAGACGTAGCCCAATATGTACCATTTTTGCGCCACTTTTAATTTCTGTGACGTCATAAAATGAGGGAGATGAGAGGAGAATTGGGAAATAAAACCCCTAAAAAAGACATATGACGTCAAAAGTGGTGCAAAAGTGGTACAGATTGGGCTTTGTCCTAATTTTAGAAGAACTTCTAACACTTTGAAGAGAAACTTATACAAATTCACATTTTTAATTATTATACATATATTCTCTGTTTTAACATAGTATCAAATACCCATTCTCTAACTTATTAGCCAAGGAAAAAGATTTGTATTCAGCAGTTTATTTCAATTATTATATATCATACAAATAACTAACCATTATAAAAAAGTGGTTAGTTTTTTTTGTCTCAAGCTTAAGATTTCGATAAGTGCAGAACCTATGGAATTATCCATTTAAGGAAAGCTTCACATATGTCTTAGGGTTGTTTTAGGCAATTTTCTGATCTTCTCCGAAAAGAGAGCACCTAGATGCTAGGAGCGAAGTCGCTATAATTGTTAAAGCATGTAAACATTACACATCAATGCTTATGATACATTTTTCGATAAAAATGTTATATGATTCAAGTTGTATAAAAGCTTACTATGTCCTCGAAAATAGAATTGTAATTCTAAATATAATTTGATTCTCGTACCCGTGCTTATTCAACCATTTACTAAACCCACTATCATAGTAATATAAAAAAAGCACCTATGGTAAGTTTAATACCATCATGTAACAAATAAATGTATAGGTACAAAGTTTAATCCAGACAACTACCTGGCCTAAGTGATGGAGACTCTTTCGTCCGCTAGCAATTTGCTTTCTGTTCTTTTGTAGGACACGGGTGTTTTTATATTTCCGAAGCTATTAGCTGATTTTAAAGACCAAATATCAGATTAGCATATTGTACCAATTTGTGACATGATTTGGCATTGTAAGTTTTAATCAATCGGATTCGTAAGAATAATTTATTCAAATAATTTTTATAGTACTACGAATAAAATCAAAGCCTAGTTTATTATAGAAAAGCTAAGTTTTAAAATCGCAAAGGATTTCTACCTTATAACTATAGCAAAAGCCAAAATAAAACCAAAGGTTATTTAAATTTATATTGCCTACTAGTATTTATGACTCTGATTTTAGCTAACCCGTTATATTTTCAAAAATGTAGGACAAAGCAATAGGAATGATAAATAATCTGTTCTTAAAAATGTAAAAACAAAGGTTATTACTTTATATATAAAGCCCTTTCCCTTATTTTGAAATGAATTGAAAAAATTGGGGGGTGTTTTGGTTTAGGTCTGGTTAGTTTATAGAGTACAGACCCCGCTGGGTTATCGTACTACCTCCAGAGGTTACGCATAGGAAAAAGCTATCCCAAATTATTAAAAATATAGGGAGGGGGATCTATGTTCTTTAGGCACATTGATGGAAATCACCCTTATCTTTTAAAATGTGTATATACTAGTGTTGCTGCGTTACTTTGGGTAAAATTGTTCTTCCTCCCTTTTTTACAGCCGAAGTCTCTTTACTTTTACATTCACTCATTTTATTTAGTTTTACATCAACATAAAATAACTATTCCTACATTATTAGTAGCAACTTTACTCTATACCAAACCCTTTCTGTATGCCTTTCCGTACACCAAAGTAAATTTGCTAAAAATATTGATAATCATATTAAATTACATTATTACAATAATAAATTTATTTTATTGTTTTCACAATATTTGTAAAATTGTTTTAGCTGCGCTGCTTATGGTCACGATATTGGCCTGGCTGATATATCCCCTTTATTCACTGTTCCAATATCTTCTCCCTCCCCCCCCCCCCCCTAACTGACTTACTCTTCGTCAAATAATAGAATAATCCCTAAATCCCATATATTTTTTTGGGGAAAAGGGGTAAAAGTTATCCCGCACTTTTTTGTCAAAACGGAATATTAATTTTATCCTAGGGAAGGATTAAGAACTGATTTTAAGATGCGTAGCAACTGTATAAAATCTCTGAGTCCCTTTTTTTGTCATGCATTATTTTATGTTCAGCTTAAAAGATTGCGGATTTATCTGATTTTTCTCTCCCTCTCAGGATAAAACAAGGCCCATTTTACCATGGCCAAATAACGTATTCTTAGCGAAATAAGCTTTAGTTATACAAAGTCGAATTGATGTTTATAGTTTATTAGATTGTCCAATTTTGCACAGTATATTTTTTTAAAAAATGGGTCTACCTTAAATTTTACAAATATATTTAAAAAGGTTTAATCATTATAATATACAAAAGTTTTTCAAATAAAAGTTACGTAGTATTTTAATGGTTATTTGCCTCTGTACTTGTACACTAGAGTACACAACACAGTCTTTGTAATCGTATAGAGAATGCGAACTAATCTCATAGATTAATTTCCCAATCCTTTTGTTGTAGCATACAGATTATATACCCTGATATGAAATGTTTATCATATATTTTATTAACTTTCCCTTGTATTCCTGATTAATAGTTGTTATTATGATCTGTCCCCTGTTGCATGCTAGTCTAGATTTATTATTTCCATTGTCATATCCCTATATACATGATTATTAGTTGGTATTATGATCTGTCCCCTGTTGCATGCTAGTCTAGATTTATTATTTCCATTGTCTTATCCCTATATCCATGATTATTAGTTGGTATTAAGATCTGTCCCCTGTTGTATGCTAGTCTAGATTTATTATTTCCATTGTCATATCCCTATATCCCTGATTATTAGTTGGTATTATGATCTGTCCCCTGTTGCATGCTAGTCTAGATTTATTATTTCCATTGTCATATCCCTATATCCATGATTATTAGTTGGTATTATGATCTGTCCCCTGTTGCATGCTAGTCTAGATTTATTATTAGTTTCCATGTATTATCCCTTTATCCATGATTATTAGTTGGTATTATGATCTGTCCCCTGTTGCATGCCAGTCTAGATTTATTATTTCCATTGTCATATCCCTATATCCCTGATTATTAGTTGGTATTATGATCTGTCCCCTGTTGCATGCTAGTCTAGATTTATTATTTCCATTGTATCATCCCTATATCCATGATTATTAGTTGGTATTATGATCTGTCCCCTGTTGTATGCTAGTCTAGATTTATTATTTCCATTGTCTTATCCCTATATCCCTGATTATTAGTTGGTATTATGATCTGTCCCCTGTTGCATGCCAGTCTAGATTTATTATTTCCATTGTCATATCCCTATATCCCTGATTATTAGTTGGTATTATGATCTGTCCCCTGTTGCATGCTAGTCTAGATTTATTATTTCCATTGTCATATCCCTATATCCATGATTATTAGTTGTATTATGATCTGTCCCCTGTTGCATGCCAGTCTAGATTTATTATTTCCATTGTCATATCCCTATATCCCTGATTATTAGTTGGTATTATGATCTGTCCCCTGTTGCATGCTAGTCTAGATTTATTATTTCCATTGTCTTATCCCTATATCCCTGATTATTAGTTGGTATTATGATCTGTCCCCTGTTGCATGCTAGTCTAGATTTATTATTTCCATTGTCATATCCCTATATCCATGATTATTAGTTGGTATTATGATCTGTCCCCTGTTGCATGCTAGTCTAGATTTATTATTTCCATTGTCATATCCCTATATACATGATTATTAGTTGTATTATGATCTGTCCCCTGTTGCATGCTAGTCTAGATTTATTATTTCCATTGTCATATCCCTATATCCACGATTATTAGTTGGTATTATGATCTGTCCCCTGTTGCATGCCAGTCTAGATTTATTATTTCCATTGTCATATCCCTATATACATGATTATTAGTTGGTATTATGATCTGTCCCCTGTTGCATGCTAGTCTAGATTTATTATTTCCATTGTCATATCCCTATATACATGATTATTAGTTGGTATTATGATCTGTCCCCTGTTGCATGCTAGTCTAGATTTATTATTTCCATTGTCATATCCCTATATCCATGATTATTAGTTGTATTATGATCTGTCCCCTGTTGCATGCTAGTCTAGATTTATTATTTCCATTGTCATATCCCTATATCCACGATTATTAGTTGGTATTATGATCTGTCCCCTGTTGCATGCCAGTCTAGATTTATTATTTCCATTGTCATATCCCTATATACATGATTATTAGTTGGTATTATGATCTGTCCCCTGTTGCATGCTAGTCTAGATTTATTATTTCCATTGTCATATCCCTATATACATGATTATTAGTTGGTATTATGATCTGTCCCCTGTTGCATGCTAGTCTAGATTTATTATTTCCATTGTCATATCCCTATATACATGATTATTAGTTGGTATTATGATCTGTCCCCTGTTGCATGCTAGTCTAGATTTATTATTTCCATTGTCTTATCCCTATATCCATGATTATTAGTTGGTATTATGATCTGTCCCCTGTTGCATGCCAGTCTAGATTTATTATTTCCATTGTCATATCCCTATATACATGATTATTAGTTGTATTATGATCTGTCCCCTGTTGCATGCTAGTCTAGATTTATTATTTCCATTGTCATATCCCTATATCCACGATTATTAGTTGGTATTATGATCTGTCCCCTGTTGCATGCCAGTCTAGATTTATTATTTCCATTGTCATTTCCCTATATACATGATTATTAGTTGGTATTATGATCTGTCCCCTGTTGCATGCTAGTCTAGATTTATTATTTCCATTGTCATATCCCTATATACATGATTATTAGTTGGTATTATGATCTGTCCCCTGTTGCATGCTAGTCTAGATTTATTATTTCCATTGTCATATCCCTATATACATGATTATTAGTTGGTATTATGATCTGTCCCCTGTTGCATGCTAGTCTAGATTTATTATTTCCATTGTCTTATCCCTATATCCCTGATTATTAGTTGGTATTATGATCTGTCCCCTGTTGCATGCTAGTCTAGATTTGTTTCTTGCAACAATAGATTGAAAATTTTAGATATCAAACTCTAATGCACCTACAATATATATTTTAAATTAAATGAAAGTAGAATTCTTTTTCACCTTGAATTTACAAATTTTGTAATGTTCCTCTTTTACTAGCTTTTTAAAGTAATTATTCCTTTGCATCTATTTTTCTATATATTTATATACTATATATTAATTTACATGTATCTCTATGAACATATTTATCTATCTACATGTATCTATTAACTTTATATTATCCTGTCTTTCTATCTCTCATAAATTTTCAAATACTTTAAACTCTCTCTCTCTTTTCTTTGAAATCTTTCTATCTCTCCCTTTCTGTCTTTCTTCTTCTCTTTCCTCAAGTAATTAATTTATTTCTTTTAAAAACAGGGCATTAAAACCATACTTTAAGTATCTATTAGTCATCTATACTAACAAATCTCTTATTGCAAATACACAATGCTCATTGCTCCATCAATCTTACAACCTTTCAATCTTATATTAGGGGATATACTGTCCAAGATTTATTTACTGAAAGTAGGGAAATTGGTAGATTCATATGTATTTCTTTAATATATACTAGTTTAAGTTGTTGAAAAAGCCAATGGTTATTTATCGCTTCGTATTAAAGACAGCCTTCCGCGGATAGTAAAATGAAAATTAAAAGATTAATTTTAGTTTTGTTGGCCCTGATTTGTAACCTTTATTATCCATTGTGTAATCCTTTTAGTGGAGAGACAAATTAGTTTCTGCAATATAACATTCTTCATTTCTTTGATAACCCAGTATATTTAGGAGATTGCTACTCTATAACTTACGATAACATGAAAACAATTGTACCAAAACACGTAAGCAAGAGAGTTTTAAATGTTGAAGAAACTGTATATACGTATTATTATTGTTACTTGTATTATTCAAAATTTCACTAAAATTTTACTTTCATCTATTTAAAATTACTTAACCCTATTATTGGAAGAGGGAGGTGGGGGGGAGGGGTATCTAATAACCCCCTCCCCCAACCACATGTTTTGACCATTAAATTAGTTTGCTGAATGGTACAATTTCATAAATTTCTTACTTTTTAAATGCAGTAAAACAACATTTAAAATAAAAGTACAAACTTCTTTTTAAAGTTTAATGATAGATTAAAAAAACAATGTATTGCTCATTTTTGGGGGTTGTTTATGCAGCTACCCCCCAAAAGCTTTCACGTTTAACTGCGTTTAGAATAATTAAATCCAAACTATTTTGATTATACAGAGTAGGGTTACATATTGTAAAACCATTATTGATCTTCTCCCCCCCCCCCTCCACCCATCCTTAATATTGATTTAATTATAGTTTTTTGTTATCATATTTCACTGACTAATAGGATGATCATTATCCAAGGTTTTGCATTTAGCTGGTGTATAGAAAAAAAATCATCATCGATTTATGAAATGTAAAAATTCACCTGATGGTTGGAAAAGCTCACAATATGATGTATGAAATTTAAAAATTCACCTGTAAGAAATCAGGGAAAATCTAATATAATTTCAAAATTTAGTTAGGGGTGTATTTTGGGGTGGAATGATACTTTACTTTTACTTTCAAATTAGATTTGCTAATGAAATTTAAATTAATGTACTTATTTTAATAACCTTGTAGTTAAATTGTATGGTTTAAAGTGTGTACAAACACTCAAACTAAGATAGTGAGCAAAAAATTTACATATTAAAAGAAGCGAAGCCTTTTGAAAATAATTATTTAGATACTTAAAAAATAAAATAATATTGTAATTTCTCTTATTTTGTCTACCATTACGATTATTATAATAATCTACTTTAAAAACACATTTTCTTTCCATGTATCATTTCATATGAAAAACTTGCTTTTATGCCGCTGATTAGTCGAAAGACACTTTTAAAGACAGACTATCACTTCCCGAATATAAAGTAGCTTCGCTACTAAAAAATTTGCATATGAATGGTCCGCCCATTAGATGGAACAATGGCAGATGAAATTTGATACTCCAGTATCCCCCCCCCCCCATATAATTTGGTTTTAGGGATGTCTCCAATCTCCAACAATTGTCCTCTTGATCTGTATTGAAAGGAGAGTCATCGATTTAATTTTATACCATTTATATAAAACACAAACTATCATATAAAATTAAAGAGTAGCTACTTGTATTTCATACTTTTCTTGTCGTTATTACTATTTTAGCCATTATACTTTTAATATTCTATCTCTTTTTTTTAGCAAAATATAAAATATTTATGTCTTGCCCACGAAAGGAACATATTATCATGCATGGGTACTAAGCAATGCAAAATTCTCCTAAAGCTTAATTTACCTAACCTAAACAAATAGAGGCATCACATGAATGTTCTTCTAAAAAATCTCTCATCATTTGAATAGTAATAAAGGAAGATAATAGTTATTTATAGCATCGTATTATAACAGCTTTCTGTGGATATAAAAATGTATAATTATAAGATTAAAACTAGCTTCGATATAAGTTATTTTAGCCCCGTGATGCTGAAGACACTGGTTAACAAAACTAGCTTTAATATTATGATTGTAGATTTTTATATTCGTAGAAACCTGGATATAATACGAAACGATACATGATTTTTCAGTATTTCTTAGAACCGGTTCTAATATCCAGTGAATAATAATCAGTTTCGAAGCTAAACTGGGAAAAAAAATTATGCACAAAACAAAATGTTGGAGTGTCCCTTTTATATGTCTCATGGGTATATCTGTTTAAATGTGTATATAAGTGTATCCAACACTGGATAATAATAATACAATGGGCGTGAAAATCAACACATTTATGAGTCTCATATCAAAGTTGGGATGATGAAAATGATTTTATTTATTAAACTAAAAATTTAATGTAATAAATTGTAAAATTGGCTTAAAAATCTTTTTAGATTTTACATCCCATAGCAAACTTTTAAAATTTTCTTGAAAATGAAAATTAAGATAAATCTGGTAATGATTATTGGTTTTGAAATTAACTAATTTATTAAGGAATATTTTTGACTCTCTTTAAGGCATAATGGTATAGTAATATAGGGTTTTTTTAAGCTCTTTTACAGCTTTTTATAGTAGTTAAGGTTCTTTAAAATGCCCATTGCAATGCATAAAAAGTGTATGAAATTATGAAAAAAAAATTAGGGAACTAATTTTCTTTAACCATTCTCTTACCCAAGTGTCATATATAATAGGGAATCATTTCAATTGTGGGTTTGTTTTTCTTTGTTCACTCATATGTGTGTGTGTGTGCAAAATAAATGAAAAAGAATATTACAAAAATACCAACTTCATAAAGCCATCTATTCCTATTTACAAAATTAGTGCAAATAAGTAAATAAAATACCGCAGTTAGTAACAATATCTTCAATAAAATTCGGCTTGACATATGTCTTAGTTGTATTGTATCGTTCTAAGGACAGTTGTCCGCGGAAAAGAAAACAAAAAAGGAATATCTTTGTATAAACTCCGAGAGGCCGAAGACCAGGGCAAGGAAAGGATTATTTTTTTTGTATTTCTCTTGCGTTTTATTTTTTGCTCAATTAGAATGGTTTCTGAGCCGTAATGAAAAATTCATGCATTGTATCGTATTACAAAGAATTTTCCACGTAAGAAAAAAAAAATATTTTCATTTTGTTAGCCTAAATTTAGTATCCTTGGAAAACTGTCTAAAATACGATAAAAATATTTTAAAAAATAATACTGGCTAATTTTTTAGGTTATTCTATTATTCCTGAACTGTTTTTAAATGTTGTTTTTATGTCATGTTTTTGTGTCAGGGTTTCACTTTCATTAATAGATCTATTGTTTATGTGAACGATGTGAACAAAGGAAAGCAACAGTTTAACAATCAAAAGGCTTTTTAAAATCAAAGCTTATCTATAATTAGGGTCGGTCCGTCCGTCCGCCCATAACAGTTAGCTGCTCATTTCAAATTTAGATATGTTATAATTGTCCTATCGACTTTAAACTTTGCATGACAATTCCTATAACAATTAGGTGTGATTTAGAAAGCGTAGGAACTCTATAATTGATTCTAAAATGTTTGTATGTCCATTAAAAACATGCAGGTTTTTTAACTTTTTTTAGTTTACACCTTTTTGCAACAAATTTATGTTTAATCTTACAAATTAATGTCTGCTTTTTAAGTTATGACACTATGCAATCTTATTTTAGAGCTTTGATTTCTAGAAGTCGTCATCCTTGTTAAATCTGTAATCACACAATAGAAATAAATAAAACAGCATTTGCAAAAATTTTAAAAAGAGAAAAGAATCGCTTAGGAAGTTTTTTTACTAGAGATCTAAGGGAATAAGACAATGCACAATGCACATCTTCAATGATGAACAATAAAATAACCTATATGGTAGTTAAAAGTTATTGATTGAATAGTTTGAACCAAACAATCAAGATAAAATAATCATTCCATTATCGCTTCGAAACCGAATAATATCCGGTGGATTAGAACCGGTTCTCAGCCATACTGAAAGGAAACCGGTTTTAATCTTATGTTGTACATTTTTATATTTGCGAAATACTGTTTATAATACGATGCGATAAATAACTGCTGTAAGCAAAAGAGCAAAATAATGTTTTAAACAAATATCGAATGTGTTGATTCATTCCTTTTGTGGCAAACCCTTCCGAGACTGTGGGCGAAGTCACTAGTGGTGCATAAAATAATAATGAGTAGTTAAAGACCAATATTTGCTCAAACTATAAAATATTTGTCTACCTCAAGTGGGTAAATATCCATAGATTTAGGAATAGCTCAATTTTGTGCTTGGCAAGAAACTTAGAAATAAAAGTCTTTCGGTTATTTGAGATGAAAATACAGTACAGCAATATATAGAGACAAAAAATATCATGAAAGAATTGTCAATAAATCGCTGAATATGACATTTCAGTATGCAAATGGTCACAATAAACGTTGGTAATTTGGTAAAGCCCTTTTTCTAACCATTTAACACCTTTTTTATGGACGTTATCATCCTTGCAAAATACAATTTTTTTTAGCAACTTAGCTTATCCTTAAATTCGTTAAATTTTACGTTGGCTGTTGGGTAGTAAAGCCAATCCAGTAATGCAAATAAGGACACTTACAAACCTTGTACAAACTTTATTTTAAATTGTAAACTTAGCTGGTTTACTTTCTATACCTGCTAAAAAACTTAACTTGTTTAATGAGAAATTTAAAGAAATTTTAGTACATTAACAGTCATGGAGTCAGATAAATTTAAAGTGTTGTTTTTATTGTGTTTTTTTATGTTTTTGATATGTTATGTTTGGAGCCTCAAATTTCAATGGACATAATTAAACACGTTTGATTGTGCTGTGTGTTGTGAGTTTTATTATCGAATCGTGTTATAAATAGTGTTATAAATAAATCCGGTATTAAGTTGATAATTTTTATTTTAACATTCGTGGAAATCGTCTGTAATACGAAGGTATATATGTTATTTTCGAGAGACGGTTCTAATCCAGCGGATATTAATAAGTTTCGAAGCCATACTTTTTCTAAGGATTTGTCAGAGATGAACGGGGTATTTAACTTAAGTTTATTATCTATCTTATCTTATTAGTTGGTTAAAAACTTTTGGGTGCTTTTATTGAATTTTAATTTGTTGGTTTTAAACTAACAGTGGCAAAACATTTAAACATATAATCCCAATTTACTCAGGGGTAATTTTGTTTATCACAGTCCATTGTCTTTATGTTACTGTTGCTTTCTTGTACCTGACTTAAAATATTTTGCTAAATATGAAAATATTCTATTATTAAGATAATTGCACATAAAGGCTCTTACCCCGAAAATTAGCGTATAATATAAAAGCAAAATTGAATACATAAGTAATGATACCTATATATCTCAAAATATTTTAAGGTTGTGCCGAAAATATCTATTTCAGAGAAAAAAATAGATTTTAATTGGTTGGTTAAAACTAAATATGTCGACCAGTATTAAATTCAATGGTCTTGATCTACAGAAGGGATAATTTTGTTTAAATAGGATGTCTTATCCCCTGACGATGTACAAAGCTGTTATTTTTTTGAGTACTAGCGGTTGCGCCGATAACATCTAAAGGAACATAATAAAAACAGCATAAGATCACCCTAAGGCCTTAATTTAAAAAAGAATAATCAAAAACAATACTAGGACTTACGAGAAGTTTCGTCATTCTAACAAAAATATCAGACAGAAATATTTTCTACATTTGGTCTGACAAATTGGTACGAGTTAAAGTTGATATTGGAACAACAAATGAAAGTTTCAATAAATATAAAACTGTGAAATCGTGTAAACCCTAATAAATCTACCATTTTCCCTGTATAACAGATGCTCTCATTTATAACTTAGAGTTAGAAAATGTAAAAGAATTAACATTAGAGAGATAGAAACCTTGCATGGCATCGTATTACAGAAAATTTTCCAACAAAGGGGTAGTTTCACGAATTGCATTTGAACTTAATTTAGTGAACCGCATATTTTTTGCTAGTTGATGGGATAAACTATATTTATATGGCATATATTTGAAAGAATTTCAATTTTCTACCACGTAATTTTCAAGTCTTGATATTTTAAAAAGAACGTGGTAGAAAATTGAAATTCTTTCAAATATATGCTATATAAATGTAGTTTAACCAATTAACCAGGAAAAAATATGCGGTTCACTAAATTAAGTTCAAATGCCTTTCTAAAAACTACCCCTTTGGATTTAATCTTATAATTTTATTATTCGCGGAATGCTGTCTATAATACGATGCGATAAATAACTAGTACAGTCTTTGGATTCACAAAACGAGTGTATAAAAGTCAAAATTGTATAATTTTGTATGGGAGGGAGGAGACAATGGACAAAAAAACAAGCAGTAATGTCCAATTAGTACATAGAGAGATTAATCCTTAATTGAACAATCTAAAGAATTGATTTTCTGCTGTTGTAATCTACAGAACGCATACACAGAAGTTAAATATTATAAACACTTTTATAACTCAGGGAAGATAAGAAAGTGGCGGTCAATATGATATACAAACCTCCTCTTTCCCCCAATATTAACTAGATAGCATAGTCTTATTTGAATAATCAAAATTAAGGGTGATATTGATCTCGTACCCATTGTCTTATCCCTCTATCCCTGCTATTAACTAGATAATATTTAACAATGGCACATATACATATCACAATTGGGATACTAAAAAGGATTCACACAGCGCTACATATACATTTTATTAACTTTTTTTTTTACAGTAAATGTTCTCTAGAATTGCTTTGCTTATAAAATATACCGGTTACATGGTTATATTAATCCATATTCCAAAAAAATACTAAATGGACGAGAAAAATACTATATGAAAGTCGGATGGACGAGGAAAACCCAAATTTAGAAAATTATTGAAAATTAATGAATATTTTCTTCAAAATCCATTTTGCCTGTTTTTTTTGTTCTTAAATTTACTTTCATAATTTAAAAATTGCAATAATAGCCAAAATTTAAAAATTGCGGGGTGTGAATAAATTTTTCTCTTTATATGCCACAAGGGAGTGTGTGAGTGGGGCTCTTATAGTTACATTACATATGAAAGGTCCCTAACTAACTATCTGTATGTCTGTCCATCTGTCCGTACGTCATACACAGTAAGTTACAAACATAACTTATCTATCTTTATAAGGGAATGCTCATGAGGTCAAGAAAACAGCCTAAAACCTCCCCAAGATATATATAAAGCTTCTCTGGAATGTAGAACCAAATCGGACAAAAATTTTCCCAGACAAAATTCATTTTTGTTGGCTCCGAGGGGCTGAAGGCCCGGGCTAGCAACACTAGTATTAATTTTATGATTGTATTTTAATATTCAAATTTAATATTATCTGTAATATGATGCTATACATGATTTTTAAGTAAGTTTTATTCCAGGAGAAATTAATCGGTTTCGAAGAAAAACCGTGGAATTAACAATTCACAACAAAAACGTATAATGTTTAAAATTAAGTGTATGGTAGCTTACAATAGTGTACGAAAAAATTATCATTTGACCCTATAAAATATGAATGTAGAAAGTAATATTATGTTATTTTTCCAGGGACCTCTAGTGTTCTGATTTATAATGTCCATCTATTTTGATTTTACGCTTTATTCTCTTTTACTCTCTGTTACATTTGTCCAAAGAGATAATATGAATATAAATCATTGTTTTTTGTATAGATATACAGTATATAAAAAGAAAGACAGTTTTATTTTATATGAATGTTTTTTTATGTATACAGAGACAAATATTTACAGATTTAAAATATAACCACTGGCGTACACAGGGTTGTATCAAGGGAGTGTATTTCTAGATGAAGTAAAAAAGGGGATCGAGGGTAGTACACCCCCCCTTCCATCATGCATACCACAAGGCTCGTCAGTCGCGTAGATAACAGCCGATTATTTTGGCAGGCCGTAGATTGGTGTGTTACTGGGTCGTGGCTTAAGAGGCAGCTGGCTGCAGTTTTGCCTGTTGCCTAAGGATACAGCTGTGATCGCCGTGCTCCAGTATGAAATAAATCCAGCAGCTATAGATAAAGTAATCAACTAACAAGACAACTTGACCATATTTACAACCATAAACGTCCAAGGGAGGGGTAAAGGGATGTTTAACTCTTCAAAATTTGAAATCCCTCAATTTACTCCCATCAAAATTAAAAAAAAAGAAGATACATTAGATTAACCCCCTCAAACCTTTAAACCCCTCATTGTAACCCCCTCTAAATAAAAAGCTTGAACGTCCCTATTTACAAAACCTTTTTGACGTTAGGAGAGATTCTCGAATTTGCGCTATAAAATAAAGCAGCTTATAGTGCCTATAAAAATGCCATACAATACCAATAACTAATGATAGGCCAGTATAATTTTCAATTGACCAATGGTACAATATATACCGGCCTATCATTGGTCATTTGTATTGTATGACGTAATTGTTTTATATAGGCAAAATAAGCTAAATTGATTAAAATCGCTGTATATCTATCCCTTCCACTGATTGTATGTACTATATATGTAAATTCATATGGGTTATTTATAGACATATACAAGTGTTTTTGCCTTTTGTTTTTGGATATTTTCATTTCATATTTTCCTAAACAAATTAAAATACAACTTTATCGTGTTCTAGAACAAAAAGTTAATTGGCTGAAACTAAATTAGTATAGAATTATTATCTTTATATTGTAGGTACTCTATAGAATAATATTGTTCGACTGTCGTTCAGAATTTCATTAATATTTATTAGGCTCATTGTTCGATCCAGAGCCTTTTCTTTTAATTGTATTGATTTAGCTATCCTGATAATAATTTTATAATCATAGATCAGGCCCAAGTGGTGGGGACCTTTTTTGTCTGCTTGTCTTTCGTCTTTTTCGTTGTGTTTGCATTTCCGACGCTTTTTGCTGATATTCTAAGACCAAATTAAAATTGATACTGGGACCCCACTCCATGGGTGAAGTTACACATAGCTCGTGCCCCCTCTATTTTTTTTTACTTTAGTAGGCTTTCTATGATTATAACTATATATGTGCATATATGCAGTATTACAGATAATAAAATTATATTTTTAAAAAATAATTTACGAAAAAAAGACTACTTTTATCCCAAAAAGGAATAAAAATCTAATAAATTGATGGGACATGCAATTTACATGCGAATTTAACACTTTTCATGTGTGTTATTAATCTGTACACTTTTTGAAAAACTAAAACACTTTGCCTTTATGAACGCTTTCATTCTTGTTTGTTAAATCTCTCATTTTGTTGTAAAGTAAATATCTGACATATTTTGTAGTAAGATGATTAGTGGCTGTCAGTCATATTTCATCAGGGAGGAAAAGAGAAATAATCTACAACACTTTATCCAACAAATATATTTCAGCTTTCACAGACTTATTTTCCTCAGTGATCTAAGGGGATACGACAATGGCCGATAAATTGATGTACACTGCAATGATACACAAAACTACCCCTTCTGTAGATTATAAGTAATTATAAACGTCTAGACACTCAACTTAATGAACCAACCAATCAAAAATCAATTAAAGTCCCCAAAGTTGTTAAGCCAAAACTAACAAACAGCCAAATGTACCCTCCCTCCCTGCATTTTCACACATTAAAATTGGGAATTATTAAACCATTGTCTTATACCTAATTCCCTGTATTTCATCAAATTTTTCCAACCAACCTATATATTTTTATTTTCATTTATTTACACCTATCGAAAAAGACTTCTAGATAATTTTACAAATTATCCAATGTTCTTTTTTGGATTCTTTATTATTATTTGTCATCCTCTTATAAAAGTAACAAGATGTCTATGAGTTTAACTGTGTGTTTGTTTGTACAAAAGGATATCGCTAACCGATACATCGATATGGTTCTCATTTTCAATGTAGCTTCTCTTTTGTAGGTTCTGTGAACGTTTTTAACTATTTTTATGAGGTTGCCACCACCCTTCTTCACCCCCCACAAAAGAAATCGCCCTCTATTCTAAACACTCTATTAGTAAAATAACTACAGGCGAAATTTTAACACTATTTTTGATGGATTTATCTTGAGAGGTAAATTTCATACTTTGTGTTAAAAGAAGTGAAAATGTGCAAATACTTATTGTTTTTGTTTGGTTTGAATGTGTTTAGCTTCTCTTCTGACAGGTCCTGGGGAGGTTTATACCTATTTTAGATTGTACTACCACCCTCCCAAGATAAATCGCCAAAAATACTAAAACAAATTTCTATATTCCAGCTAGGCGGCGCCACTGTATGACTAACTGGTTTTCAATTCTTACTAGGGTGCCAATAACATTTTCCTTTTAAAAACTACAATAGAAATTGGGAAGGGGAGGATTTGGCTTCTTCCATCCCCAACCTCAAGGCCCATAGAGGCCTCTAGGCGCATATTCACTGGTGTTTAAAACCAGAGAAAATTTTTGATGCTTGCTGATATAATGTGATAATTATTTTTTTAAATTTTGTTTCGTATGAAAAGTCTTAATGTTAGGACTTAGGATCATAATTTCAATTAGGATTTTTTCAAAGGCTTTTATAGCTTCCTCTGGTGTCGTCCTTTTTTTTAATGAATTCTGTAGAACCCACAGAGAGAGGGGACTATGGGCTGTTTATTACACTAGTCCCCGAAGTTTTATAATAATGTTTTCTTATTTGTTGGCTTAACAAATTTTGAGCCTTCAATCGTTTCAACCACTTATCTTAATCTACAGAAGGGGTAATTTTGTTTATCATCATTAGGGATGTACATCCATTGTCTTATCCTTGCATAGCACCTCACCACATTGTATAAGAAGAAACTGTGAAGGGATATTCTGTGTTTGGTAAAGTCAACACACAAACTAGCAGTATCCATTTGAGGTAACATTTCACATATACAAATATCACCTTCATCTTTTTTAAATAGAAGTAAAAAGTAGAAATGACTTTACAATATAGTTTCGAATCAGATTAACTGCCATACTGAAAAATCATGTGTAGCATCTTATTACAGACAATTTCTACGATTATTAAAAAAATGCATAAAATAAAAATCTGCGGAAAGCTGTCTATAATACGATGCGATAGATAACTATTCTTCTCCTTTTCTGTAAGCCCCTTTATTTACCTCAGTTACGCCCCTAGAGGCCCCTAAAGAATGAGATGAATCCCATTTTTTAAGGGGATAATCTTTTTTATAAGTTATTTATCTTTGCAGATTTCTCCAAAAAAAGTTTTTTAAAACCTTCCGAAACAATTAAGAATTTTCAACATAAGGAAGGGAGACCCGAGCGATTAGTAAGATCTTTCAGTACATATAAACAGACAAACAGTCTGCTACTTTGATACAAGCAATTGTATGGGGGCGGGATAATTTAAAACCAACTCAAAGTTTGAGAGATATTGTAGAGACAAAGTTGAAATACTTAATCGAATTACCGTGTAAATCTCAATCAGAAAATCTAATTTCAACTTGTAACTCATAATCTTAAATGCTAATACTTTCCCTCTCACACAAAGGTTTTAGGGTCAAAACATTCCCTTTATGGTTTTATATATTTACCGTGGAAACGTAAATGACAAGTAAAAACTTCTATGATTCTTTTCACACTTTCTGTGTAAGAAATTATTCTAACAAGAATGACAAATTCCATAAAAGTAAAGCTTTTTAACTGTAGTAAAAACGAACATTAACATCATTAGGAACTTAATAAGTTAATAAGCTAAATATATATGTATAAGGTTAATCAATAGTGTAGGTAAATTTGTTTTAAACTGTATAAATACAGGATACTGTTTAAGGGCATGCCTATACTTTTAAGACCCAATCATAGAGATGCTTTGCTTATCACATTGTGCTTTATTGTCCCAGAAATCAGACAAATTCAGATATATATAATAATATAATTCTATCGAATTCTCTATATAAGAGGTTGTAAAAAACATTTCTGCGCTTCGTTGGCCAATTAAATAATTTAAGGATGCATGTTTGAATTTCAAGTGGTTTGGTGGACACCTAAGGGGGTGTATTCACCCCCCATGACACCCCTTTGTCTGTAACACACCTACCTATAGCTTACATCCACCGATAAACCCTTATTTTGGTTTTAAGGGGGGTGTCAAAATATTCAACTTCACTTCGCGCGTCCCCCTGACAAAACCCTCAGCACACCAATGCTTTTAATGATGTCTAAATGGTCCTTAATAGCATATAAATTAATTAACTTACCACCAAGCAAAGTAATTAACCAATAATCGTTTAAATCAAAGGGCAGGGGTGAGGGGACAGAATTAATTAATTTCTGAATTAACAAGGGCAATATGTCCATAAGTAGTGCAACATAAACTAAAAGACAATATAAATTAAGAAAATCTTGTTATGTTTACATGGGCATTCATTTCCTGCATTGGTTCTACATTTTTTTTTACTATATTGCAGTTTATATTTCTTTGTTGATATTTCGACAGCAACCTAAATCTAAAAAGTTTCTAAATCAATCTCAGTACATATGTGAAGCTTAGCTAAAATGGGAAAATCAATGAATTTAGTGGTTAGCGAGATCTAAATAGACAAACAAAAAACTTTCTATGTATAATAGGATAGCAATGCCAGTTGGTTTCTATTTAAAATATGCAATTTTTTTCTCGAATATTTTTCCATTTCATGTTTTGATTTTTAATAGAAAAATTATAACCACCTTCATAATGATTTATTTGCAGCACAGGAAGGTATAGATCAACGAAAATCAAATCAATCTCCTCTAGAAAACCTAAACCAGTACAGCTTATACAAACAATGAAATTAATTCAGGGGAAAAAACGAAACCTATACGTGATTTTCAGTTGGTCTTTGGGAGAAAACACATAGTAAAATTGAACACCTGTTTATCTACCCCCCACAATATTATTTTAGATTTATTTCGCTTGTTGGCTACACCTTATTTATGAAACCAGTTAAATGTAAGATTATATATTCAAATTTGATTTATATTAAAATATATTTCTCATTGTCCTATCCCTTAATCCCTGAACGTATTGAATGGTTATTTACCTAGCCCCCTGCTTGGATTCCTTGTTTGCTTTTCCTCCATTTTTAACACTACTCTTCAATTCTATCTGTCAGTCTTGCAGAGAAGTTTATAAAACGGCTATATGTTTATGATTTTAAAAGGCTATGAACATTTTAAAAAGAAAAGAAAGAATGAATTTCAACGTAGCCTGTTACCCTGCGAAAATCATTAATCTATATGGCCCCCCCTCCTTCTTCCTTCGAAAATAAAATTTACATACAACTTTAGTCTCTATAACTCTTTTAATGAATAGCTTGAAACCATCCAACCATTTTGTTAAATCAAGATAATTTAACCAACTTATAACGTATTTTTATAATAGGGGCTGCTT
Organism: Acartia tonsa; assembly: GCF_053477335.1. Lineage (NCBI taxonomy): Eukaryota > Metazoa > Arthropoda > Copepoda > Calanoida > Acartiidae > Acartia > Acartia tonsa. Next base: position 20,422,665 of record NC_137266.1, read on the forward strand.
CCCTATCCTTTATGGGCATCTTTTAATTTTAAAAACCCAATAAAACCTTAAGGGACCATGATAAAGTTTCCCTGAAATGTAAAACTCTTTACGTGTGGCGATTAACCATTTAATTTCCAAAGATGTAATTTATTTAACATTGGATGCAGTCATGCTTGTTATTTCTAATTTTCCACCTAGTATAGTGTGTATATGTATATGCTTGAATGCTTATTTCGATTATCTAATCCATTTATTTGTTAGCCTAGGTGTGTCATTAAGGGTTTAGATTATTAATAATTAAGCTACTCTGTAATTAATTAGGATTTATATGTCTGCCTGTACTATTTATATACATACATATATGTATGTTTATTTTAGATTTTAGGATTTAAAGTGTATTATACTTTTTTGTTGTTTTCATTTATATATTACTTCAGATAGGAATAGTTGCTGGTTTATTATATTGTATTTTAGTATTGTTTTTTTTCTAATTTTTTTCTGGAACATATCACTTATAGCATTAAACCATTGAGAGGCTTCCCTGAATGCGCCCCTTGCATCTATGAGCTATGTGTTCCAAGGTTAAGCCTAAAACCATCCCAAGATTTGAATATAAAAATAGAATAGCCTAACCACCTCGGGACCTACGTGTAAAGCATTATTTAACGAGAAAAGGACAACCAAAAAATGTACACATCAAAAAGTCGTTAATATTTATGTTTGTAATATAAATTAAAATAAATATCACATCATATAATAATCATTATAAGTTACATGGTGTTTGATCATTTCTGCTAAAATAGCAAAATTTGTTTATGAATGTTTTAAAGGAAGCAATCATTCATAAAAGCGATGCTCAACAAATAACTATTTCAAAATTATTATTTTCTTATATCTTAAATTTGTTTTTGAAAAGTATGACTGATCAATAATTATAACGTCTCATATATCATACTTTATTATTACAGGAATCTTCTTATGAAACCAAATCAAGAACAGTTCTGTAGTCCGTTTGTAGTCCGTTTTGACTTTTTGGAGACTAAATATATATAGAAAACTTGGCTTTAAAAAAATCTTTTTGCGGCCATGATGAAAAAACTAAGGCATATTAATTTCCTCCCTCCTTATTATATTTTTATGGGGGGTGGCTTGAGCATGCATACAGACAATCTATCAACCATTTTGTCTGTGGACAGCCATACAAACTTAATTCTTTCATAGACTAATTATGTAATACATTTATTAAATTGATATTAACTAATCTATTAATTTAGATGTGGATAGATTAATATAAGTATTTAAATAGATAGAAGTAATGATTTTAAATTTAAATTTAAAAGAAAATATTTTACGATTTGTATAAAGTAGATTTTCCTAATATTTAACAACTAAATATTAGGCTACCAATCTAATCATTATTTGTATTTATATGGAATACATTTGTACAAACAAACCTAGGTTCATATACTTAGATATATCAGAAAATATTTAAATAAAACCAATTTATGATATTATTTACTGTAAGGTAGGTTTGTTACAAAGTATAGGCTCTTGTAATAAAACATACAAATAATAAGCTTACCAATCTATGATATAATTTGTCTTATGGAGACATGTGCACAAAAAAAAATTATACCAAAGCATGCAGGCAGGGTGTAAATCTTTTTAAATTAAATCTTTTTCATTTTCATAATTGATTTAAAATTAAGCTATCAGAATGGTTATTTTTATACAAATTAGTAACAAGAATGATAACAACCACAAGTGGCAAGTCAGTATCAAATCTTTTATTGATAATTAGTCAGTTTATTTCGAAAGTTGCTAAATTATTCATTTTCACCTTTTCTGATATCAAGGGTGTTTTTCTGACAGGACAGACCAGCAATCCAACACATGTATGGATAATTATTTTTTTTACACACGTTGAAGGAAATAATTCTTTTTTTCTGTCCATTGTCTTTTCCTTAGATCCCTGGGCAAAGCCACATGCCCTTGTGAATGATGAATAGAAGAATATGATGGATATCTGTTGACTTTTGATCCAATTTTTACAATTGGCACGACAGACAGACAGATCAGTGCTTTCAATTACAAGGACACTGACATTTCATCTTGAAAACATTAAATTATTTTACAGTATCGCTTTGAAACCGATTAATATCCGCTGGATGTATTACAGATAATTTTCCACAAATAATAAAATAAAAATTATAAAATTTATAGAAGTTCTGTTAGCTCAAAACTTCGGCCCCTTTGGGCCAACAAAACTCGTTTTGATCATATTTTTTTTCATTTTAAAAATTTATTTTTAATGATCCATGCATATTGCAACATGAGCAAATGCCTTTAAATTGAATTATGAACCAGATAAATCACTATATTGCTATTCTAAGAAATATTTCTGATAACATTTCAAAAGTACTTCAAATATCTGTACTATTTGGATTTAAGATATAGTAAACTTTATTTATAATTATAGTATGCAAATAAAATAATGAAGTTAAGTTTATTTTGATGGCCAATCTCTATATAAATTACAAGGATGCCAACCATTAAGGTGAATGGGTCAGGGAGACAAACGAATATAAACAAATACAGATTTAAAAAAATACTTAAATCTTAATTGGTGTTGTACAATCTACAGTGTTTAAACTATTCAAACCATAAGTTTACTTTAAAGAAGGGCTAACGTTGGTTATCGAATCATCGATATTGGTTGACTGTTCATGATTGTCTGATAATTTGTCAAATGTATAAATCAAGATCATAATTCCCAAAATTAGAATATTCTGTATAGAATGATAATAAATAAAAATATCTCTTAAAAGAGCAAAACTATGGTTTAATATTTCACAGAGTCACACACTGGAAAACTGCTGGATTTGCAGCCGCTAGCTTTGGAACGGAATGATCTTGGCAAAATTTTCCTTCGAAAAAAGAATCATCCTATTTATTTCAGGTATGATATAAGCGGAGCAACTGTACATTAAGATATATAAGTTTTCCGGAATTTTAAAGTTAGGGGGAGATTTGAAATCTGCATCAAATTTTGAGGATTTTTTTATATAAAATTCGTTTTTTCTATGATTCTTTATCTAAAAGCGGAAATGCAATTTAAGTTAATTAATTTTGGCATCTGTAATTGGTGGATTTGAAAAATCTGCGCTCTGATTGGATTGCGTACATCATTCAACCAATTAGAGCGCAGGTAGTTTAAAATCCACCTATCCTATTGGTCAAAATTAATTAACTTAAATGCATTTCCGCTTTTAGATAAAGATTTATACAAAAAACGAATTTTATAAAAAATCCTTAAAATTTAATGCAGATTTCAAATCTCCCCCTAACATTAAAATTCCGGAAAACTTATATCTTACTGTACATATAACATAATCTCGCGACCGTGGCATATAGCGCATCCACTCGTCGTCGGAAGGGTTATATGTTTGAATCTCGGCTTAAAACCGCGTTCTATCTAAAGACGTTAAAAATGGTTCCTATTACTGCTATGTCAGGTGCGTGACATTAATAGATAGAGTAGGAGCAATGACTTGGCCCAAAAACACGTGCAAATTATTACCATGCACTACAGCCAAAGGTCGTGCAATCAAACAGTAAGTTTGCTGATGGGTGTTACTTGACCTAATACCCCGGTTGTTTGGACAGAAAAGGAGAGATTTGGCTTCTCTTAGCTATCTGGGGTTGTTGGACCTGCCATTAAAGTGCCATGAACAGCAGCATTCCCGTATGAGGTATATATAACATTAAAGCTTTAGGAAACTGCAGCTTACAAGCAATTATAGCTTAGCTGCTTTCAGTGGCTGCGGTTGCTGCACCAAAATAGAAACTAGAGAAAACTTTTACTAAGAAAAACAATAAATTTCCATTGTACAAATTTTCAACTAGAAAATTCAAACTTTTTTGAATAAAGTTTATGTAGTAGATTTTTATTATAATAGAACTGTTAAATTAATCGGTTTGGATGTCCATATACTTTATTCAATTTGTTAATAGATTAATAAAAGATAAATTATTTATTCTTTACTCAAATTGGTATTATATCTTGGCTGAGAGGGCAAGGACAATGGCAGTTAGTTTATCTATAAATGTTTCTACCTCACAATATTATTAAAGATTTTATGAAACTGCTGCTAAGTTAGGCTTCTGACGTTGTTCGTAAAAGAAGGGGAATCAACAGGCGCAATATATTGCTTATGATAGTTATTTGTCTGTAAAGATTTTTGATTTGTACTACAAAAAAAAATATATATATAATTATTTGGCCTTCAAAGTATTAATCATTAATCAATCTAAGAAACTCTGTTATTTCTCTATATGCTGAAGTTTAATGAAAAGTATAAAAGAAGTTAAATATTTTCTCATGTTTTACTTAGATATGAAATAGCAAATCTAACAGAGGGTGTTTAGATGAAAGATAAAAAAGATATTTTTTTATGTTTTAAAACAAAGATTAAAAGGATTATAGAAATTACATAGGGAATGGATATAATAGTTTGTGGTGCGAATTACCCCCAGGCCAAGTAATAAATTGGTGATGAGAGGTACCTCTATGTCCTCCTTGTCCAAGCCCCTGGACGATAGGAGTAAAATCACAAGTTATTTCTAAAGTAGATAATCTGTAGAGAAAATACGGTTTTATATTGAGTGCGCTACAAATAAGTTTGTTTGTGTATTGTATAACAAGTAGCAAATATACAGCGTATGTGATTCTTGTGCTATTTTGAGTCCCCCAATGGTTAATTTTGGTGTTCTTGTATTACAACAAATTTATATTTCGCATTTCTTTATGTCTCTTACCGATGATAACATGATAAATTAAACTAACCAAGGACCATTAAAAATCTTTTCTAATATACAGCTAACAATAAAAAGTCACTTAATCAAAAACGTTGTAATAGAATATGATATTAAGAATCTATGAAATATTTGCAATTTCGTATTGACACTGCACCGGTAAAATCAATATTACTATAGTGTGACCATGTGTTGTAAGATTATATAATTAGTAAATATATGTTAGTGTGGAACATGTGTGTACTATTAACTTCTTGTGAACACAGTAATAGTGTCTGACTGATTATGACGTAACAAAAAAAAATTAGCCAATGAGAGGCCGCTATTGACCAATGGTAAAATTTATAGTGGCCTCTCATTGGCTTATTTTTTTTGTTACGTCATAATCAGTCAGACACTCTTACTATGTTCACTTCTTGTGTGTGATACTACTAGCGGATGTGCCCCTAGCATCTGCGAGGTAATTAACAGAAGGGTGGGGAAAAGTAAAAAGTATCCTAAAACAGTCACAAAGCCTAGAACCGATGTGAATCTTCACAAAAATGGAGAACTAATCGTTTCAGTATTTAACGAAATCATAAGATACATACAAACATATTGAAGTGCCAATAATATGTCATAAGAACTTTAATATTTCTACACAAATATTATCTTTGTAACAGGTTGTCTTTGTGTCTGTATGTTTGTACCGAAGGTTCTCGCTTATCGCAGGACCGATTATCCTTGACAGTAATCTCTTTTTAGGCCCAGGGAATGGATATAACTATTTTAGGAGGTGTTACTTTCAACCTTTCAAGAAAAATCTACCACAATTTTTTTTACTTTTTATTTTAAAAACTAGGATTGTCGATCACCCCCCCCCCCCTCTCAAGTTCCCCCGATTGCCTCTAGTTAATGCTAAATAGTATAGTGGAAAAAAATGGCACTGACCACTTAAGTGAACTGTAACTCACTCATAGCCCACACCTTGTTATATACAAACAATTAGTTTATACAGATAAATTATATAATTATATATAACAAACAATAAAAATAATGCTCATAATGCAACATAAGGTTTAATTGAATTTCTATGATTCCTGGGTTTGAATCCTATGATTTGATAAAATCACCAAAAACGACAAGAAAACTAATGAAATATTAATCAGATGATATAAGAATTGGCACAACTAATAAAGATGATTTTAAAAATCGCGAAACCTATAGCCTATAGCATATGTAATGAAAACAAAATCTTATTAATGTAAAATTTTACGTTAGACTTTCTGCTTAATAATTGATGTATACTCCTATTTTAAAGTAACAGAAAAAAGATATTTTTTGTTTTACTTATCAATATATATTTTCTTAAAAGATACATTTTATATTGTATATATTTTAGCTAGATACATGAATGGATGATTCTGTATTATTATAATGTAATATATAAGTCTTTATTTTATACTTTTACTTTTCTAATCCAGTAAATCAGTAATTTGTATTCATACAATTTTTAACCCTAAAAGAGGGAAGGAGGGCCCTTTTCTTTAGTGTCATTTAATGTTTGTTTTAAAAATATGAATTGTATTTTTTATTATATTATTGTATTATCCCATCCTGGAGGGCACTGGATGCCAGCAAACCTGTTATAGAGAACATATTTTGTCGTTGTTTTATGACTTTGCTTAATTAAAGGGACCAAGCAAATCTAAGGTTTTAGGTAAGATACTGCAGGTCTTGATCCTCCTTTTATATGACTCAATCCACAGAAGTTCCTTCGTGTACCTTACTGTATATTGTATAATATTGAGTAAGAATAACAAGTAAGAATAAAGACCAAACAAAGTTTTGTTTTTACAAGCTATACATATTAGATATTACTCACATATTGTACTACAATATATACAATTCAAATATACAATATACATTTTTAGTTGCTTAGCCACTCTATAACTTTGTTTGTTAGTTCAAATAGGTTGGCAAATTCCATGTTAGTGGCGCTGTAACTCTAAAACTAAGGTGTTTCTGTACGTTTATGTAATAGATTTACTTTACATCTTTCTTAGATTAATTATTATTACTTGTTATTGCGGAACTACTTTTAGTCTGGACTTTACTAATATATTTGCATACAATCTATTGACATATATACTAGCTTTTTAAAAGCGAAGCTTTTCTATAATTAGGGTCGGTCCGTACGTCTGTCCGTCCGAGACGGATAGCTTTTTTCGTTAATTTAGTCAAGTTAAAATTGTCCTTTTGATTTCAAACTTTGCATGGTGATTCATGTGATAGTTAGGTAAGATTTAGAAAGCGTAGCAACTCTATAATCATTACTAGAATGTCAATACGTCCATTTTTTAACAACAAATTTTTATGTGATTTAATCATTAGATTGATCTGATCTTTGTATATTGATGCCTGGGACAACAAAGTACAATATTATAAGCAAAGCAACTCTATAAACATTATCCCGTATCAAGCAGTTTTTCAACAAATTTACTTACAATTTTTCTTCGACTCTTATAAATTTATATTCTAATATTCAGTTCTGACACTATACATGTGTTAATGTCCGTTTGTCCTAGCGTTTCAGTGCTTAGCTTTTATGGATGTTGTCATCCTTGTAAAGATCTGCATAGATAAAACATTGGCTAAAGGCAAATATAAATAATAGAACTCTGTGTGTTCATTTCTTGTAGAGATATTAAGGCACAGACATAAAAAAAGGCTTATCTTATCAGATTTTTTTTGTCTATGATACTAGTATGCATTTTAAATGTACAAAATATAAAATAAAAATTAACATTAAGAATCTGAATAGACAAAAAAGCATTAACTTTTTAAATAACACATTTGGGGAAAATAAAATACAAAAAAGACAACATTAAAGAAAAGTGTATTTGGTGACTAAGTTTTTAAATTTTAATATTTAATTAAATTGTAATAATTTTGGTTCTCAAAGCAAAGGTTTAAATTATCAGTTTTAATAGATTGATAATAAGGAAGTGAATATTTTTTCCTATGCTGTTACCCTAACCCTGTGGGGCTTATACCTGCTGAACCCTAACCCTGCAGATATGCAGAAAACAATTACCCAATAAAACCTAACATAACCTGACATATTCAAAATTCCGCGTCTGAATACTTTCTTTTTAGTTATTTACGTTGATAAATGATTTTATTTTCTTGTTGAAAACACAACTGTGGAATAATTGTTGTCTTTATGAATGCTTTTAAAACAGAAGGTGTGTTAGAATTGCAGCAAAAATGTTTGATTTTATTTTTGTTAACAAGTATTAATAGGAAAATTAGGGGGGACTTAGGAAGGTTGCAAAAATAAATGTACGTTAGGTTTGGTTACATTGGGTAAAAGGTAGACCCGCAGGGTTAAGGAATCCGCAGGAGTTAAAACTTAGTTATCAGTATTTTTAAATTTTGTTTTCCAAATTTTATAATAATAAACTTTTAACAATATCATAAAACAAACTCAGTTAAAAATTGTTGCAACACTATTCCCTGTTGTAAGATAATTTAGCAAAGATAAATGTTTTGTCTACCACTAAGTGCAAGAATTTATGGATAAATAAATGAGCTAGAAATAAGAAAATATGTTTACCAAATGTTTAAAAATGTTGATTGTCCTCTTTTTCTTATTTGCATATATCTTATAAGGACTTACTATAATAAAATTGCATAAAACCTACATTAAAAAGGCTTTTATTTTGATCAATTAGATTCTTGGAGAGAAATACGGTAATATCAAGACCAAATTATCAACCCTCCACCCTTATACTAATATTTCTTCCTTGGGTAGCCGAATTATGATGAAACGAAGAAATATTTAGCTTGCTAATATGGAACTTATTCATTGGTCAGTTTGTTCAACGAGAAGGAGGGGAGGGGATGGGGTAAGGGGGTATCATTATTTTGGCCAGCTGCGAGCATCAGAGTACATATATGCAAATCTAGTGCAAAAATCCAAGAAATAATATATCGATTAAATGTATATACAGCTAATGTTTATATTTAAAATTTAAAAAAATTTAATAATTTTTTCCTATTCATATATCTCTGAACAAATGTAACTTTCCTTTAATAATTATGTTGTTTTTAAAATCAAATTGAATTTTTTTTGTTGAAAAAGAAATACAGATTTTTATGTCGTTTACTAAAGTAGTAGATTGTTTGAGTGTCTGTTTTATTGGTGACTATATGATAAATACATATCTAAAATGTAATACAAGATACTCGAGGAACTTTTTCGGACTTTCCTCTAGGTTTAGAGAATCAAAGAATTATAAAGGAATTTTAAAAAAATAGATTAAAAGCAAAAATTTTAAATAAAATTAGTTTACACGTTTGTTATACCTTCAAACATGATGGACTTACGGGCATAGTTATTGAGCTGTGCTACAATTTTATTTTAAACAATAAACATAAAATATTAAAGGATATATTTTGCATATGTAAAATATTTCTACTGATGGCTGGACAGTAGATCTTTTCATGAAAATACCCTTTCTCGAATTTCATTCTTCTGCTAACCTAAAAAGTTACTTTAGGGGCCTAGAAATACATGTACAAAATTTCAGCTCTTTATCTCTACTGGCGACCTAGCGCCAGGCATGTAAAATATCAACAGATAACGGTAGCACGGCGGTTTTAACAATTTCTCAGTAATGTGCAGGTTTTAAGCTCTTCTGCATATTTCAATTTTAACACATAAGGCCAAAGATATTATATCCAAAAAATCTTTTGTCAAAGTCTACTCTACACCTAGCGCCAGTCAGTTTTCTAAAATCATGCATTTTATACCTGTGAAAAATGAAATCGCCAGCGCTAGGTGTAGAGTGGACTTTGACAAAAGATTTTTGGGATATCATATCTTAGGCCTTATGTGTTTAAGTTGAAATATGCAGAACACCTAAATTCACCTTCCAAGCCATTCTCTATGCATTTTAAATTTTTTTATGAAATAACGGGATTTCAAAACTGCCTTTTGAAAAGGCCTAAAAAGTATCTTTTTTTGTCCTTTTTTTCACTGTTTATAGTTACAACTTATTAATATATTATTCTCAGTTAAAAAAAATTGGCGCATCCAGCACCAAAACCGGCAAAAACAGGCAGTTAAACTTCTGTACCCCTACTTAACCCCCTAACAGACCCCCCCCCCCTCTATCTCGGCTCCTGTTACAGTTAGAGATGTAAAACTTTTTTCTGGTGGTTCATGTGTATTTTTAGAGAAAATTACTTTTCTAGTCATAGCGGTCAGACCGCTCCTTATCTGCTTTTTAGCGGCCAGCTGCTAAATATTAAAACTGCTGTAGAGCAGCCAATTTTAAAGCTAAGAAAACCAAATTTTATGACGAACTATTATTTTTTATAACAAAAAAATACCTTTTCTGACCATCCCCGAAAAACGACAAATAACGGAAACCGCCAATTTGGTGGTAAAATGGTGGTTGGCGGCGCTAAATAATATCTTTATCTGTTTATAGTTACAATTTATTAAGATATTATTCTCAGTTAAAAAAAGTTGGCGCTTCCAGCACCAAAACCGGTAAAAAACAGGCAGTTAAAATTCTGTACCCCTACTTAACCCCCTAAGAGACCCCCCCTCTAACTCGGCTCCTGTTACAGATAGAGACATAAACTTTTTTCTGGTGGTTCATGTGTATTTTTAGAGAAAATTACTTTTCTAGTCATAGCGGTCAGACCGCTTCTTATCCGCTTTTTAGCAGCCAGCCGCTAAATATTAAAACTGCTGTAGAGCAGCCAATTTTAAAGCTAAGAAAACCAAATTTTACGACAAACTATTATTTTTTATAACAAAAAAAATACCTTTTCTGACCATCGCTGAAAAACAACAAATAACGGAAACCGCCAATTTTGGCATTAAAATGGCGGTTGGCGGCGCTAATTAATATTTTTATCTGTTTATGATCACAATAAAAGACTTCATACAAATATTGGCAAATTTTGACAAATAAAATAAAAATGACAAAGGGACAATGTAGTACAATAAAACTATTATTTTTTAAAACAAAAAAAATCCATATTTTTTTATTGTAATACATAAGTTTTGTTGTCCCTCATTTTTATTTTATTTGTCAAAATTTATTCAGAAGGTACCATGTGATCAAACATATATATTTATTCATAAAACTATTACTTTTTGTAACAAAAAAATCCATATTTTTTTATTGTACTACATAAGTTTTGTTGTCCCTCATTTTTATTTTATTTGTCAAAATTTATTCAGAAGGTACCATGTGATCAATCATATATGTTTATTCATACTTTTCTACACTTTTTGTGTGTCAAATCAGATTGATTCCTAGATTTTCAAGTTCTTGGGAAGGTGGTGTTACCCTCCCTCAAATTAGTTATAAACCTTCCCAAGACCTAAGAGAAGCTACCCTGTTATGGGAAACCATATCAGTACAGCAGTTAGTGAGATCCTTCAGTACAGAGAGACATAAAAACAGACATCCTGTTATCCCCCCTAAATGAAAATATCCTTCCCCCCCCCCCTGACTAATAAACACATTGGACATCCTTGAAGGGGAGAATGGTAATATTACTACAATTACTTTTTACACAATATCAATATTAAATATTTTATAAAAGTTTATATAAAGACAACAATAGACACAATTTTTCTCACTATCACTGATTATAAACTTTTTTTTGTTAGACACTATAAAAATAGGTCCTTCACTTATTGTATCCACCTTTCAACTAAAATCAGAAGACATTTCTAAAGTCATTTTATGCATACTAGCACATAAGAATCACCGGCAACTTCGTTTTCTGTCAATTATCCAGAATCTTTCTATCAACAGTTAAATTTTGAAAATACATCTTGCATTTGAAAAGGAAAACAAGAAAGATAATATGTAATAGGATGGAAAAGATCATCTTGATGTTTTTAAAAATTAGATTTGTATATTTTGATTTTGTTTTTAACCCTTTGAAGACAAATTGATAATATTTCTAAATGTTAATTTATTTCATTGTCTGTGTCTGGCATCTGACTAAAATAAAAATCTATTACATTAGTTTCAACAATTAACTGTGTTGCCCCTTTCCGGACCTTAAAGGAAGCCTGCAAGAAATACCACGCTTTAAATGCTGAAAGACTGCCACAAGTAGACCCAATACCCCAAATTTGAAGCCTTCAGCTTCTATAACAAAAATGTTCTAGGCATTTTAAAATGGCATTTTATGTACAATGGAAATTTTGAAAGAATCTCAAGGCTAATGTTAGAAATTTAGAAATTAAACTACGTGGCCTAGAAACAAAATTATAAGCTTTTTTTGTCATAAATTTAGGTTGCCAGTAACTAATTATATTTTTACAATAAAAATATCCATTTTTATAGTCAAAATCAGTAAAAAAAATTAAGTTTAACTTGTGTTGTACCGAGTGTACTGTAGCCAATCAGAAGGCTGAATCAGCTAAGCAACCAATCACAGCTGAGCTTTTATTAGTTTTCCCCTTTGTTTCCGCTATGATTTTTGTTCACAAATGCAATTTAAATCGATTTTTTTCATAGATTTTGACTATGAAATGTAGTGTTTTTATTTTAAAAATGTAATCAGTTACTGGCAATCTAGATTTCTGACAAAGATAAGATTATAATTTTATGTCTAGGCGACGTAATTTAATATTGTTTTTTCTTTTATGAGCATTGTAAATCTTTCAAAATTTTCATTGTTCATGAAATGCTATTTTGAAATGCCTAGAACTTTTTTGTTATTAAAGCTGAAGGCTTTAAATTTGGGGTATTGGGTCTACTTGTGGCTGTCTTTTGGTAGTTAAAGCGTGGTATTTCTTGCAGGCGTCCTTTAATCAGCCAATTTTTGTATGAAGTCTTTTATTGTGATCATAAACAGATAAAAATATTAATTAGTGCCGCCAACCACCATTTTACTGCTAAAATTGGCAGTTTCCGTTATTTGTCGTTTTTCGGTGATGGTCAGAAAAGGTATTTTTTTTGTTATAAAAAATAATAGTTCGTCGTAAAATTTGGTTTTCTTTAAAATTGGCTGCTCTACAGCAGTTTTAATATTTAGCAGCTGGCCACTAAAAAGCGGTCTAACTGCTATGCCTAGAAAAAGTTTTTCTCTAAAAATAAACATGAACCACAAAAAAAAAGTTTTACGTCTCTATCTGTAACAGGAGCCGAGATAGAGGGGGGGGGGGTCTTCTAGGGGGTTAAGTAGGGGTACAGAAGTTTAACTGCCTGTTTTTGCCGGTTTTGGTGCTTGAAGCGCCAATTTTTTTTTAACTAAGAATAATATCTTAATAAATTGTAACTATAAACAGATAAAGATATTATTTAGCACTGCCAACCGCCATTTTACCGCCAAAATTGGCGGTTTCCGTTATTTTTCGTTTTTCGGGGATGGTCAGAAAAGGTATTTTTTTGTTATAAAAAATAATAGTTCGTCATAAAATTTGGTTTTCTTAGCTTTAAAATTGGCTGCTCTACAGCAGTTTTAATATTTAGCAGCTGGCCGCTAAAAAGCGGATAAGGAGCGGTCTCACCGCTATGACTAGAAAAGTAATTTTCTCTAAAGATACACATGAACCACCAGAAAAAAGTTTTACGTCTCTATCTGTAACAGGAGCCGAGATAGAGGGGGGGGTCTGTTAGGGGGTTAAGTAGGGGTACAGAAGTTTAACTGCCTGTTTTTGCCGGTTTTGGTACTGGTAGCGCCAATTTTTTTTTAACTGAGAATAATATCTTAATAAGTTGTAACTATAAACAGTGAAAAAAGGACAAAAAAAGATACTTTTTAGGCCTTTTCAAAAGGCAGTTTTGAAATCCCGTTATTTCATAAAAAAATTTAAAATGCATAGAGAATGGCTTGGAAGGTGAATTTAGGTGTTCTGCATATTTCAACTTAAACACATAAGGCCTAAGATATGATATCCCAAAAATCTTTTGTCAAAGTCTACTCTACACCTAGCGCTGGCGATTTCATTTTTCACAGGTATAAAATGCATGATTTTAGAAAACTGACTGGCGCTAGGTGTAGAGTAGACTTTGACAAAAGATTTTTTGGATATAATATCTTTGGCCTTATGTGTTTAAATTGAAATATGCAGAAGAGCTTAAAACCTGCACATTACTGAGATATTGTTAAAACCGCCGTGCTACCGTTATCTGTTGATATTTTACATGCCTGGCGCTAGGTCGCCAGTAGAGATAAAGAGCTGAAATTTTGTACATGTATTTCTAGGCCCCTAAAGTAACTTTTTAGGTTAGCAGAAGAATGAAATTCGAGAATGGGTATTTTCATGAAAAGATCTACTGGACAGAAATGAAATTATAGAAATGATGAAATTAGTTTACACAGCTACTTTCCTCCTACCTTTCAGACAGATGGGATACGAAATATATTTAAAACACGCAGCCGCACTTTTTAATACACAGAAGCAGCTGCAACCGAAAAACAGCGATTGGTAGTTTTAAAAGTTTTGCCTTTATATATAATTAAATCAGTAGTTTTAAAACCCATGATGTTTGTTTGCCGTTTTGAAGTCTTTGCAAGTTTTCAAATATTCAGCCATTTGAATTTTCACAAGGCTATCAGTTGAAGTCTTAGCAATCAAGCTGAACCTTATTTCGTAATAGCTATTTTATTCTATCAGAATCGTTAATTTTTCAAAAATACCATTATCAATCAAACATCACTTACAGAAAAAAAGCTTAAAATTTGAATTTATGAAAATTACATTTTTAAGGTGCCGTTATATTTTCTTTTCAACCTTAATTAAATCAGCAGATAATTTTTCTCACAGTCTTGTTTTTAAAAGAATCTATGTAAAGCCAAAATTTGTAGACAGTTTAATTTAAGGGAGTTTTGGCACACCACCTCTATTCAACCTTTCAGACTAAATTTCATTCATCTGAACATATCCAGGGAGGGAGAGAACAGTAGTGCTTTAATTAATCTGCACCCCTTTCTTCCTCCAGATTATCTAACACTAATAAAGGTAGAATATACACATAAGTGTTTTGGGGTATGTTATTTTTTTGACCGTTGTTCTATCCCTGTAAACCATCTCAAATTTTATACAATGATGAATAACTCCAATATTTAACTTCATAGTTGCCAAAGTTTTTAACAGATTTTCAGAAAGAGGTGCCAACTTAAAGTTGATTTATATCGTAATTTTAATAAGCTGGTTATTAAAAAACAAATAAAAATTAAAAGGAAATAGAGAAGGATAAAGGACGTGATAGTGCAAAATCAAGTATTTAGTTCATGATAAAACAATATTTCATTTGATTTAATCTTTGAAAAAATCTTTGCCCTTGGTAAATATAAAACTTTTAACATGTTAATTTGAAATCAAATTGGTATTGCAAGCCCTTGCATAATTATATGCAATTTTACACATTTAAATTAGTTGGAATAAATTACATACATACATAACGTGAAGTATGATTTAAATATGAAATTTATAATTATAATTTTATTAAATAAGAGGTTTACTTTTAAGATGTTTTTAGAGAAAAAGATTAAGATCAAGTCAGCTAAACGAATTTTTTTTTAAGTTTAAAGACTTTATAAATAAAAGTTAAAATCAATAAGTATTCAAAATCAATGCTAAGACAAGATAAAGCATGTATAGCCCTAACAAACATGCTTAAAGGGTGCGAGGGGGAAAGAAAAACCCTTACCCCATCCCCCCGAGAAAAAATCTAAAAAATACATTTTTAGAATTAAAATAGAAGTGTCAAAATCTTCATCATTTCATGTGGCAAAGCACCTAGATTTCAACCGTCTCGATACCAATCCACTATTATAAACAGTAAAAAAACATCAATTGATTTAATTCAACCTTAACTATATAACTCCACTACATAAAGCTCTTGCCTTTTAACTCTATGGTAAGTTGAGACAGATTTAATCATAGATAACATAGTATATTGAAAAAGAATTTTCTACGCCTGCATCCATTTACAGAGCTCCATAGAGCGAACAACATCTCCAAATTTATATTTAATGTAAAATAAGGGCTCCCCTCATAGAATCAAGACACTTTGTTTTAGAAAGGAGAGTGTAGTTAAAAAATAGCCTAACAATTGAATTTGAAAAAAATGCGCCTTAAACCATCCTGGGGCCTATGTAAAGGTTATTTGAATCGAGGAACTCATTCGGTTCAGTAGTTAGCAAGGTCTTAACGGACAAACATAAAATGATAAAATTATAATTTACAAATTGTCGCCTTAAATAATATAATAAAAAACTGAAAATAACAAAATACATTATTTTATAATGTACATTGATATTTAAGTTTACATTACATTTAACATTACCCATCCTATGCAATCTAAGTTAACTTCCTTCTATTCATGCGATGCATTTTCCCCTGATATTTTTATTCACACTTTTAATTTTTGCTGGGAATATTTTGGTACAGTATATATTTTGTATGAATAGATAAAAAACAAGGTTGACAACATCCATAAAAGCGAAGCTCTGAAATGGAAGGATAAACGAACATTAGGACTTTTAGAGTGTCAGAACTGAATAATAATACATGAGACTAAACAAAATTGTAAGTAAATTTTTGCAAAACAACTCAAATACATGATTCTTTTTTAGGACATACTTACATTTATAGTACTTGATTGTAAGATGCTTCGCCTACAACACTGTACCTTCGCTTTTAACATGGTTGAAAATATCCATAAATGCGGTGCACGACAAATGAGTAACAATAAAAACAATTAAACAATCTCGCTATCCGCTGAGCCGATATTTTTGTCCTTTGTAGTGAAGCTTCCTAGAAACTATTTAGGGAGAGGGTATCTGCACCCTCACTTAAGAAATTGCCGTTAGAAAAAATACCAATCCCTCAAAAATACTTTTAGAACTATAATTGAAAAAGGAGGGTCGACTTTCCGACGCGACCTTCCCACCCGTTTTAGTTTTAGCCGCTAGTTTTAAAGGAAAAAGTAATTGATAAAATCGATAGAAAAGTTAGAAAAAAATTGGAATTGACATTTTGCTGAAAGTGGACAGTTTTGCAAGATCAAATTTTAAAACTCAACTTAAACTTACTTTGTATTGTCCTAGTTTTAAAGTTTAAACATTGTTTTATTTTAAAATTTTGAATTCTGTCCTATACACATAATTTATATTATGTTTAGCACCAATTTTATTAAAAATCATAACATTTAGCAAAAAAGTATTACATTAAAACTTTTTCACTAACTATTAGAATACCATAAATTATGTAATATAATTTTTTTTGGATGAAATCATATTAGCGTCTTGTGTGGAGCGCAAACACCCTTCCCCGTATTTTAGAATAAATTGAAAATAAAGAGGGTGGGGGGGGGGGGAGATGGTTTTCCATTTGTTTGTTATTGCTTTAAATCAGGTTGGGTTATGCATAGCAGGGTTAGAGCTCCTCACAGGGTGAAGTATAACACCCCACCCCCTTTCCACAAAATGAACTTTGAGGTAAAGAACCCAATTCAGAAAAAAAAATTCTCAAATCCCCAAAAATTTATGTCCACTAGTGCAAAATAAAATTTTTATTAAATCTTAACTTTAATAAAGTATTGCTATTTATTTAGCAAACTAAAAGAATAAAAATCCCCTTGACCAACTAAATATGTGGTAACTAGAAAAACTCAACCAAAAATCCCATGGTCCTGTCAGGTAGGATGGTCACGTACCATTTGGACACACCACACTTTATAGGATTTAGGGAATGGTAAAAAGTTCAGGGAGGGAGGGGTCGTTGGACTGAAAATAAACCTGGTTCCAAAATGTACCAGGAACGATGGTCACCTACACATGGACACATCACACTAGAATTTAGGGAATGGTAAAAAGTTCAGAAAGGGAGGAGTCATTGGACTGTAGAATACACAGGTAACCAAAGTTTTATAGCCGCATTACCTTTGACTCAAAAACTTTGGGAACTTTTATTGAGTTTTGATGGGTTGGTTCCGAACTAAAAGTGTCCAAACTTTTCAACCAATAATATAAATCTACACAAAGGGTAATTTTGTATATCATCATTAATAGTCGCTCATTATCTTATCCCTATAGATCCCTAAATAAAAAGAGATTGTAACAATTATTTGTTCAAAAAGTCTTTATTTTTGGTTACTGATTGTCTTTTAAGATCTAGAAAACGGAATAGCATTTTATGAAATCTTATTTTTTGTTGTTGTCAATTTGCCGTTTCTTTTAGCTATGGTACAGCACATAAACACATATTAAAGACCAAATATAGAGTATGGAGTATGGAGTGTATCAGGCTTAATGTTTTTCTGATAATTTAGTCAATATATTCTCAAGGGAGGACTTCTTAGGGCGGGGAGACGATTTTGCCATAGCAGGAAAATTTGTAGAATGTTAGGATCCTAAGTATCAAGCACTGTAATCATGCTTTCCCCCCTTCATGCTCCTTATTCATATGAGAGTGCCATTAATTAGGGTGGCTTAATATGAAACACCTGCCAAAACTCTAGGCCAGGGTGATGCAATAATTGAGTAGCTTCCACGAGAATTGTGGGTCAGCTAGTAATGTTCTCACCTCCAAATCTCCTTGTGCATCTGAATCCTAACTTCAGAGAATCAAGGCTACATACATAAATACATTTTACCATAGCATTTTATTGACAATATGAGTATGGTTAGTCTGTCAGTAAGGTACTAGCAGTTGTCTTATAATTAAGATAATTAATAGGTTGATAGATATGAATTTTAGCAACACAAATCATAGTAATTTGAAAATTGGGGGGAAAATATGTTAAAACAGTACATAATTTCGATAAGTGTCAAGCAGATTGACTTTGCATACACATTTCAAAGAAAGCTTTACATGTGTCATAAAAACTTTCATCTCCCCCAAATTTCAATTTTTCCTAAAACCTGAAAAGGCACTCTTTTTCGTGGAATTTCGTAGCCAAACCATTTGATGTGTCAACAGTGTTGATACGATAATTCCCGCTACCTGTTACTCCAATAGTTTTACATTTACAGAGGGGGAAAATTGTCCAAATACTCAGAGAGGGTGGGGACATTGGACTTAAAATTACATCGGTATCCAATGTATTATAATATCTTTATCTTATTCGTTGATTCAAAAACTTTGGGTACTTTCATTAACTTTTTATTGGTTCGTTCCAAAATAGCAGTGGAAATTTTTTAAAATAAATAAAATTTATTTTTGTTTATTATAAGTTGGGATGAATATCAATTTATCTCCCTTTTCTTATCCCTTAAGATCTCAGCCAAATACTGTAAGCATAAAAAAGACTTTTTTGCAACATTTTTTGCAAAGGAAGTGGAGCTTATTAGAAGATTAATCATATTTACCGATTTAAACAAAAATTTTAAAGCACAGCATTTTCAAAATATGTTTGTCACTCAAAGATTGTTACAAATAGGTGTATGCGAAGATTACAGTTTCTACGCAGTACACACATTTTACTGAAATATGCTTTATAAATTAAACAAAAGATCATATTATAATTTGCTGATGTAAAAACTTTAGAAAATCCTCGCTTGTTGTAAATATTTGGTCTATAGGTACAAATTTTTAAATCCCTCAAATATCATTATGGATAAACTTTCCACCCCCCCTCCCCCCCCCATCTTCAAAGATTATTTCATTTCCAATCCTTGCAGAATGTTCATAACTTTTCTCACCTTTTATTATCTTTCCAACAAACAACAGACCCTTTAATTGCACGACTCTCACTATTACTGACACATGCTTGACATAGCACCGGTAGGTACCATTTTTAACTTCTCTAGCATATACCTTTAAGTACCTTAACCTCTATTTAAATTAAAGCAAACAAATATTCTATAAAAAGTATATTAGTGGTCCATTTTTAGTTGTAGGGATATTTTATCAAATTTGTGTGGGGAAGTATAATAATCATTAAAGAAATTGTCTCGACACTTACTCTCAATCACTTCATATTTTACACATTTAGTTAGATTGATATTGTACCAGTGAAAAAAGGAAAAAGAATCAAATAAGCTACAATGTTTAGTACTAGAATAAAGGATAGGCATAACATAACATAAAGTATTGAGGGTTTTAGATACAGCTGATCAAATGAAAATAGGTTGAAAAACTACTAATTCTAAAATGAAAATACTAAGCAATGAAAGATTTTTTTTTTATCTGCAGTTAAAGATCTTAGTGGATCAGAATTGGTTTCAATTTTTAGTGAAGCCTTATAAATGTCTTTTAAGAGTTTTATGTTATTTTCCTGACCTACTACGCTCTCCTATAAAGGCTAAGGAAGAAGCAAATACTAAAGATATGATTTAGATGAATGAAAAGTTTAAAAATACAATTTAAAAAAATATATTTTTATCAATTGATCTCTAGGAATCATTTCTTATTATATATATTTTATAATCAACTTTAATCTTAATAAATCTATAAACCTATAAATTCACGTCATTATGAATATATTTAAATAAACAAAATACGTAAATCTAAATAATGATATTTTCTTTCGAATTGTTGTTTGCGAAGCTATTCTATAAGTGGGATAGGTTTCATATGCAATTAATAACTTGGGGAGCCAAAAACCTTTGACCAAAAAAAGGCAGTGGGGGAGTAGTCAATAAACAAGTATGACAATATCCATAATTAGCGAATCTCAAAAATTATTATTGGATATCGGGTAAAAAATTAATATAGAACAGTGTCATACATTAAACTTGATAAAATAGGGAAATCACGAAGCCTTTAAAATAACGCAACCATTTAAATCACGGAAACTTAAAAATCTAGGAATCGATCTAGCATCGTAATTAATAGACAAATCTGAATGAAACTTGATGAAAATATGAAGAATATGACCACATTCAATTACTGATAATTTCAGCCGTCAATCCTGAATAGGAATAGAATACCTACAAATCTAGGAATCGATCTAGCACCCCAATTAATAGACAAATTTTAACAAAACATGGTGAAAATATGTAAAATGTAAAATAAATAGATCTCTGAAAGTTTCAGCCCTCACGAAAACATGAAAATCTAGGAATCGATCTGGCACCCCAAATAACAGACAGATGGACCAAACAATGTATAGATTAGATAAGCATATGCCATAGGAAACTTCACTAAAAAATTCAGCTGTCTATCTTAAATAAGGGCCGAGCAAATCACGTTTCCCCCATAGCGTTACGGACAGACTGACGGACAGTCAAAGTGAACTATAGAGTAGCTTCACTACTAACAACAGAAAAGGATGAAAATTTTGTGCTTACAAGTTGAAATCGTTTGCAAGCTCTATGAAGTTCTACTAAAACTAGTTGCGCAACTATTGAACAAAATCATTCTTGTTCTCCTTTTAATTAGTTTACATAGAGTATCATTAATTTTACAAATATTTTTCTTTGTACTAAAATAACTAGTTCATTAGAATTCAAAGTAGCTGTGTTTATTTGTGTGTCCAATATGATCTCAAAAATGATTAGTTCAAAATATAAGTACTTTTCAGGGGAGAGGGGGGGGGGGGATCTCCCTAAAATTAAACTTGCTTCCCACCCCTTAAACAATTCATTTTTTTAGTCTAAAACAAAGTGGCGGCTTATGACTTTTTTGAACTTTAATATCACTAAAGTCAAACTGTCAAACACTAAATCTCTTTTTAAATAAAACTAACGGCTACGCTTCTAGAGGTCTACGGGGGGGGGGGGGGGGGGCATTTGAGTTTAGAGGAAGGGGAAATTGACCCCCTCTTAATTTTAAGTTTGGTTTTGAACAGAATTTTTTTTTTGAGGGGCTAATTTATTCTTAGGGTTGGTTTCAGGAGGAGCTATGTTGTAAAGGAGAACCATAACGGTTAGCGAGACCCGGCCTTACAAAGATTAGATAGACATCCTGTTACTTTTATTTTGAATTATTGATCTTAATTTAATTATTTCAAGACTAATGAAATGCCCTGAATCTTAATGATTCAAAGAATCAAGTTACAAATATGTTTATGGATAATTACAGGGAGGAATGGACAATGGAAGATAAAAATCAATCCACAAAACTTTCCTCTCCTAATATTACCAAGTAGAACTAAAAAGATATTTTTATTAAAAGAATCAATTTATCTGAATTGTGCCATCCCTATCACCCTGGGATGATTCTAATTATCATTCCTCTTATATTCCTCTGAAATATTTAATAATTTCAAAAGAAATTAGAAATATAAATATTAGTAATATTTGTTAATGTAATTATTTGATTTTGAATTAGATATTTTCCTAAATTTATTTTATTCAAAATAAGAGTCTTTAAAAATAAGATATTTTCTTTAATAGCCTAAAATGAGAAATATTTTCAACCAAGACTTTGGTGGAAGGGTAATTCATGTTACGATTTTGAACAGCACATATTTTGTACATTTGAGTTTTCTCGTGTTTTACAAATATTTAAAAAAGACTCCTTAACTTAGATTAAAAAAAGAGATTCAAATATCACTTCCACTAACATATTAACCTTAAATTCTCTGTAAAATAGCGTAAAACCACCCACGGTTCATTTCATATAACAACTAAATATATATTGCTAAAGATTTGCTAAGGACGTTATAAAGGCAATAATCTGATAATATTTGCTTCTTATTGTTTGCTGTACACTATCATAAATACCAACATTTATTCATACTTATAAGGATTAAAAAGATATGGTATAACAAAATTTATTTCCGTCAAAATAATAATCCTATTATACAAGGTTGTCAGGTTTTAGTGTACGTTAAGATCTCGCTAGCAACTAAACCGATTGAGTCTTCCTTTTTTTTAGAAAAAAGAGAGAAAGAGAAACAGAGAGAAAAAGATAGAGAGTAAGAGAGAGAAAGAGATAAAGAGGGAGAAAGAGAGAGATAGATAGATAGATAGAGAGAGAGAGAGGGAGAAAGAGAGAGAGAGAGAGAGAGAAAAAAGAGAGAAAGAGAGAAAAAGATAGAAATAAGAGAGAAAGAGAGATAGAAAAAGAGAGAAAGAGAGAAAGAGAGAAAGAGAGAGAGAGAGAGAGAGAGAGAGAGAGAGAGAGAGAGAGAGAGAGAAAGAGAAAGAGAGAGAGAGAGAAAGAGAAAGAGAGAGAGAGTAAGAGAAAGAGAAAGAGAGAGAGAGAGAGAGAGAGAGAGAGAGAGAGAGATAGAGTGAAAGAGAGAGAGAAAGAGATAAAGAGGGAGAAAGAGATAGAGAGTAAGAGAGAGAGAGAGAGAGAGAGAGAGAGAGAGAGAGAGAGAGAGAGAGAGAGAGAGAGAGAGAGAGAGAGAGAGAGAGAGAAAGAGAGAGAGAGAGTAAGAGAGAGAGAGAGATAGAGAGAGAGAGAAAGAGAAAGAGAGAGAGAGAGAGATATAGAGAGAGAACGAGAGATAGAATGAGAGAGAGAAAGAGAGAGAGAGAGAACTGAGTAAAACTAATGAAAGTACTTTCTTTTTAGATGCAATATCCCTTTATCCTAATTTCCTAAACATTTTAGTTTGTATAAAGGGGAACTTATAGATAAGAAGTTTAACACAAAGAAATATTTAAGACTTTAATATTTCTATTTCAACAAGAAATTTTATATAAACAGTTTAAGAAACAAGGTTTTAAACATTTACTTCAAACTTACAGACAGTTTTTTTTATTATAAAGAATACTTCTATCAACTTTAAACCATACACAATACAAAACACAAAATAAATAACACCTTAAGTACTGGATGTTCTTTATATTTTAATTTAAAACAATATAATTTTAGTCTTCTAGCATTTAATTATTTCTTATTTAAAGTTATTTTGTGTATTCTCAGAACGTGTATGGAAGTACCTTAATAATAAAGATCATAAACAGCAGGGTGCCACCTTTATTCAATAGACTGCAGGCAGCCCTACGTGCAGGGTGTCAGGATCGTGCGCCATACTCTTTTATATTCAAATATCCGTTCTTACGATGGATATAAAATGAACGTGGATATTATGACAGAGGAAAAATTGTCGTCAATGTAGGTTCCTTACATGGACATCATTTATCGGCCAGTTCGTTCATATAGTAGGAGGGGAGGGGTTGGGGTAAAGGGGTTGGATGTGTTAGCTAGCTGCAAGTTTCACTTTATTAGAGTACATGATAATCTGGAGTAAGGTCAAAGTAATAATAATGATTGTTCATAAAGAGTCTAAATTTTTCAATCATTCATTTATATCTAGTAAACTGTTAGTTTTGTTTATAATTATTGGGGATTTACATCAATTTATCGTCCATGGTCTTACACAACAATTCAAAATTTTAGTTTAACGGTACAAACAAACAACATTTGAAATAACGGATACCCGGTTATAATAATTAATTTATTATGTTTATTATATAATGGAAATACACATACATATAAATAGTCTATTAATAGTTTCCCCAAGATTTTCTTATTATTTGATAAACTGTTAAACATCAAGACGGTTTATCGTGCAAACACTCTATAAGTATGTTGTATGTCTTTTTGTGAGAAATTTAAGAATAAAGAATGCAATATCATTTACCCACATACAGACTAAAAGCTCTTGAATATTTGAATTTACTGGAATTAACTTTTTGAGAACTGAAAAGATATTATAGTTTATTGTAGTTTTGCATTCAGAATTTTGCATACTTGTTATTGCTGCAATACATTAAGACATTTTAGTGATTTTAAAAGAACAATGTTTGAAATTATAGAAATATTATGTTTATCTAATGCTATCTAAAAGTCTAAAATGCATTTAATTACACATAATTAATACAATTATAAAACTTTGTTATGTTAAAATTTTTTTTTATTTTATTTAAAATTTTGCGTATATAAATTAAAATTAGAGTAACTCTAGCAAGATATGTTTAACATAATAGAAATAGTTATTATTTTACTTTGACTATGGTAAGTTTTAAATGTAGATTATGTCTTTTTTAAAAATGCCTATGTCTATGACTTTAAAACTGTTTTCATCCATGGAGGGAGTGGACATTGGGCTGTTAATTACCAAGCTATCAATATACAACTTTCAATTAGTGGCTTTAAATTTTCACTCTTAATAATACTTTTGTTTGTAGGTACAAATAACAGAAAAAAATGTATTATTTTTATGTTCTTAGACCAAGGTTGGTTACATATTTTAAACTCTTGATGTGTTTCTTTAAGTTGTTGGTCCAGCGAAAGACCAGGGGTGGATTCTTAAAAACAATTATATGAATAGGGTATGGGTTGCAAATTATAAATAGTTATTTTAAACATATTTATCCTTAAATTTCCAAAGAGAATGCTACAATATTTATAAAAGGATTTTTAAATAAAAGATCATCTACTTTATCACCCATTTTTTAAGAATCCACCTCTGGAGAGACCATAGAGTGAAACCAGAATTTAATTTCCTGTTCAAGTTTTCTAGCTTAGTCTGGCTTAGCACAAAATAGGTAATAAATGTCCTGGGGAAAACTATGGCTTTAAATTTTGTCCACGTAGTTTCTTCCGGGTTACAGATAGATAGATAGATAGATAGAGAGAGAGAGAGAGAGAGAGAGAGAGAGAGAGAGAGAGAGAGAGAGAGAGAGAGAGAAAGAGAGAGAAAGAGAGAGAGAGAGAATGAAAGACCAAAGCCAGCCTTGTGTTTTCATAAGCCTGAACTTTTTGATTATTAAAATTCAAAACATAGAAAATATTAATATTGAATCTTTAAAAAATTAGGAATATATTCCAATTTATGTATTCTAGTGGTTGAAAAGATTTTGGACAGACAAACAGACACAGAACCATCGAACCTATCAAAAATAAACTGAATTTTGATACATTGTTCGAGGCATAAAACATGTAAATAATTTTATTTTTCAAAATGAATAATTAAGAGAAATATAATACTGTTTTTAGAAATTTATGAAATAATAAATAACCCTACGTACTAAGTAGTTTGATTCTTGTATAATGTATCCAGTAAGATCTCATCATTTCTGAAAAACTTGTAATTTGTTCATGAATACAGGTTTTTGATAGCAGACTGAAGTAGTGTTAAATAAAACCCAGGGAGTAAGGGAGGGGACAATGGGCAATTAATTCAATGTAAGAGTTTTCGCTGAAAGGCAATGAAAACCAGATTTATCAGATAATTTGGGTATACTCCTTTTCACGACATCCCTCCATATGGAGCGATGATTTTAATTGATCGCCTCTTATGACATGGGGCGATGTAATGGCTCCTTGAAAGGGGCGATTTAATAGCCCCATATAACAAGAGGCGCTGTTATGACTCCTTGAAAGGAGCGATTTAATAGCCCCTTGCCCTAAGAGGCGATTAAATGATCCTTTATCGCTCCTTTATCGCCCCTTCTAAAGAGGAGATGATATGTCCTCTTATCCCAAGGGGCTATTTAATTAAATATCGCCTCTTCATGGCCCCTTCACTATTATATATATCTTAGTCCCTTGATGGCCCCTACATCGCTCCTACATCGCCCCTTCATCGCTCCTCCATCGCTCCTTCTCCAAATTTATATTACATTGTACTTTGATGGCCCCTACATCGCCCCTCCATCGCTCCTACATCACCCCTTCATCGCTCCTTCTTCAAATTTATATTACATTGTACTTTGATGGCCCCTACATCGCCCCTCCATCGCTCCTACATCGCCCCTTCATCGCTCCTTCTTCAAATTTATATTACATTGTACTGTGATGGCCCCTACATCGCTCCTACATCGCTCCTTCATCGCTCCTACATCGCCCCTTCATCGCTCCTTCTCCAAATTTATATTACATTGCAACTTGATGGCCCCTACATCGCTCCTACATCGCTCCTCCATCGCCCCTTCATCGCTCCTTCTCCAAATTTATATAACATTGCAACTTGATGGCCCCTACATCGCTGCTACATCGCTCCTCCATCGCTCCTCCATCGCTCCTACATCGCCCCTTCATCGCTCCTTCCACAAATTTATATTACATTGTACTTTGATGGCCCCTACATCTCTCCTCCATCGCTCCTCCATCGCCCCATCGCCCCTTAATAGCCCCTTACCTTAATTTATATAAAAAAGCCCCTACATAGCCTCTCCATCGCCCCTTAATAGCTCCTTACCTTAATTTTTATAACATAGCCCCTACATAGCCTCTCCATCGCCCCTTAATAGCCCCTTATCTTAATTTATATAACAAAGCCCCTACATAGCCTCTCCATCGCCCCTAATAGCCCCTTACCTTTATTTATATAACAAAGCTCCTACATAGCCTCTCCATTGCCCCTTAATAGTCCCTTACCTTAATTTATATAACATAGCTCCTACATAGCCTCTCCATCGCCCCTTAAAAGCCCATTACCTTAATTTATATAACATAGCCCCTACATAGCCTCTCCATCGCCCCTTACCTTAATTTATATAACATAGCCCCTTCATAGCCTCTCCATCGCCCCTTAATAGCTCCTTACCTTAATTTATATAACATAGCCCCTACATAGCCTCTTCATCGCCCCTTAATAGCCCCTTACCTTAATTTATATAACATAGCCTCTACATAGCCTCTCCATCGCCCCTTAATAGCCCCTTACCTTAATTTATATAACATAGCCCTACATAGCCTCTCCATCGCCCCTTAATAGCCCCTTACCTTAATTTATATAGCATAGCCCCTACATAGCCTCTCCATCGCCCCTTAATAGCCTCTTACCTTAATTTATATAATCCTTACCTTAATATATATAACATAGCCCCTACATAGCCTCTCCATCGCCCCTAAATAGCCCCTTACCCTAATTTATATAACATAGCCCCTACATAGCCTCTCCATCGCCCCTTAATAGCTCCTTACCTTAATTTATATAACATAGCCCCTACATAGCCTCTCCATCGCCCCTTAATAGCCCCTTACCTTAATTTATATAACATAGCCCTACATAGCCTCTCCATCGCCCCTTAATAGCCCCTTACCTTAATTTATATAGCATAGCCCCTACATAGCCTCTCCATCGCCCCTTAATAGCCTCTTACCTTAATTTATATAATCCTTACCTTAATATATATAACATAGCCCCTACATAGCCTCTCCATCGCCCCTAAATAGCCCCTTACCCTAATTTATATAACATAGCCCCTACATAGCCTCTCCATCGCCCCTTAATAGCCCCTTACCTTAATTTATATAACATAGCCTCTACATAGCCTCTCCATCGCCCCTTAATAGCCCCTTACCTTAATTTATATAACATAGCCTCTACATAGCCTCTCCATCGCCCCTTAATAGCCCCTTACCTTAATTTATATAACATAGCCCTACATAGCCTCTCCATCGCCCCTTAATAGCCCCTTACCTTAATTTATATAGCATAGCCCCTACATAGCCTCTCCATCGCCCCTTAATAGCCTCTTACCTTAATTTATATAATCCTTACCTTAATATATATAACATAGCCCCTACATAGCCTCTCCATCGCCCCTGAATAGCCCCTTACCCTAATTTATATAACATAGCCCCTACATAGCCTCTCCATCGCCCCTTAATAGCTCCTTACCTTAATTTATATAACATAGCCCCTACATAGCCTCTCCATCGCCCCTTAATAGCCCCTTACCTTAATTTATATAACATAGACTCTACATAGCCTCTCCATCGCCCCTTAATAGCCCCTTACCTTAATTTATATAACATAGCCCTACATAGCCTCTCAATCGCCCCTTAATAGCCCCTTACCTTAATTTATATAGCATAGCCCCTACATAGCCTCTCCATCGCCCCTTAATAGCCTCTTACCTTAATTTATATAATCCTTACCTTAATATATATAACATAGCCCCTACATAGCCTCTCCATCGCCCCTAAATAGCCCCTTACCCTAATTTATATAACATAGCCCCTACATAGCCTCTCCATCGCCCCTTAATAGCCTCTTACCTTAATTTATATAACATAGGCCCTACAAAGCATCTCCATCGCCCCTTAATAGCCCCTTACCTTAATTATATAACATAGCCCCTACATAGCCTCTCCATCGCCCCTTAATAGCCTCTTACCTTAATTTATATAACATAGCCCCTTCATAGCCTCTTCATCGCCCCTTACCTTAATTTATATAACATAGGCCCTTTATGGCTCCTGTACAGCCTCTGTAATTGTATTGCCCCTTCATTATAGAAGGTAGGGCATTAAGGTAAGGAAGGAATGTGACCCTCTACAGTTTTAAATTTAAGTTTTAAAAGGATGACAAGGATGACAACATTTATAAAAGCAAAGCTCTGAAACGGTAGAAAAAAGTTTAAAGGAAGCCTGCAAGAAATACCACGCTTTAACTGCTGAAAGACTGCCACAAGTAGACCAAATACCCCAAATTTGAAGCCTTCAGCTTCTATAACAAAAAAGTTCTAGGCATTTTAAAATGACATTTTATGTACAATGGAAATTTTGAAAGAATTGCAATGCTCATGTTGAAAACTTTAAAATTAAACTACGTGGCCTAGAAACAAAATTATAAGCTTATTTTTGTCATAAATTTAGGTTTCCAGTAACTAATTATATTTTTACAATAAAAATACCCATCTTTATAGTCAAAATCATTAAAAAAAAATAAGTTTTACTTGCGTTGTACCGAATGTACTGTAGCCAATCAGAAGGCTGAATCAGCTTAACAACCAATCACAGCTAAGCTTGTATTAGTTTACCCCTTTGTTTCCGCTATGATTTTCGTTTAAAAATGCAATTTAAATCGATTTTTTTTCATAGATTTTGACTATGAAATGTGGTGTTTTTATTGTAAAAATGTAATCAGTTACAGGCAATCTAAGTTTCTGACAAAGATAAGGTTATAATTTTATGTCTAGGCAACGTAATTTATTATTGTTTTTTCTTTTATGAGCATTGGAAATCTTTCAAAAATTCCATTGTACATAAAATGCTATTTTGAAATGCCTAGAACTTTTTTGTTATTGAAGCTGAAGGCTTATAATTTGGGGTATTGGGTCTTCTTGTGGCAGTCTTTTAGCAGTTAAAGCGTGTTATTTCTTGCAGGCGTCCTTTAATGAACATTAATAATGTAGAGTGTCAGAACATAAATTTAAAATCCGAAACAAAATTGTAAGTAAATTTATTGAGAAATTGCTTACATGCAGGAAAATGCTTAAGGACGTACTCACATTTTTTGGACTTGATTATAGATATGATTCGCTTTTAACATTCTATTTTGTTGTCCTAGGAATCAGTATCCCAGAAATCAGATTAATCGGATAATTTTGATACATAAAAATTTGTTGTAAGTTAATAATTAGTATGCTTAAAATGGACGTATGGATATTCTGATAATGATTATAGACTTTCTAAATCGTACCTTTCTACTACAGGAATCACATGCCTAAATTAACGAAAATAGCTAACCGTTACGGACGTACGGACTGATCCTTAATATAGAAAAGCTTTGCTTTTAAAAAGTTAAAAAGATTTTTTGAGGGGATGGGGTAATATTTTTCTTGGGGTGAATTTTCTGGGAGGGTGGAGATACCCTCCCTCGAAATAATTATAAACCCTCTATGAACTTAAAAGAAGCTTCACTGTAAAGGAGAACCATATAGGTTCAGCGGTTAGCTTTTCTACAGACAAAAAAAAGATTACTACTTTATATAATAGGTTATGAAAAAGGAAAAAAAAGCAAGATAACAAGGATAACAACATTCACAAAAGCAAAGCTCTAAAATCAGGAGGTCAAACATAAATTTTGTTAAAATTAGCGTAAATCTATAATACAAAGTAGAATGATGTCTGTCCATCCGTCTGTCTGTCTGTCCGTCTGTCTGTCCGTCTGTCTGTCCGTCTGTCAGTCCCTTAAGATCTCGGTAACCACTGGACCGATTATATTCTACTATTCAGGGAATATACCTACTGGTCCTGTGGTGGTTTTAGGCTATTTTCTTGGGGGGTGGGATACCCCCAACCCCCCCAAAAACAAAAAAATCCCCCCCCATTTTTTTTTTGCTGAAGATTTTCTTGGTCCTATTACGAATTTCGCCAAAAAAAAATTTTATCACCTCTTGGGGCAAAGCCCCTGAGGCTAGGGGCGAATCTGCTAGTATAGAATATAGTAAAAGGGCATAATTTTATTTTTAGTATTTGATTATAATACTAAACCTTGTTGTCCTAAGAAACATTACTCCAAAACCCAGATGAATGGGACAATGATATTATACAAAAAAATGGACGTACATACTTTCTAGTAATGAATATAGTATTGTACCCAACTGTTATAGAAATCATTCTGCAAAGTTTGAAATCGATCGGATATTTATAACATGTCTAAATTAAAGAAAATGTCGTCTAACCGTTTGGACGTACGGACAAACCAATCCTTACTATAGAAAAGTTTCGCATTTAAAAAGGAAAATTATAATGAAAATATAATGAATTAATAAAATAAATATAAATAATATAATAACATAATGAAATAAAGAAAAAAAATAAACTAAGAGAATGAAATTTTTTAGTTAAATAGAATATTGAATAAGGATCATATAATGGACAAACAGACAAAGTAAGTTATAGAGCAGACTTTAAGAGAATATGCTATTACTCAAAGATTATCACGAAACCTAAGTCTTTTGAAGCATAATTGAGAGACAGACAAAATAATTTATAGACTGGATATACATATGTCATGGGAATATTCACTAAAAATCTCAACAGTCTATCTTTAACAATAGCAGAGAAAACCACATGCTTAACTTAATGAGAAGAGCAATGACGAAAGGACTAGCCCTAATTGTAGAAAAGTCTCTCTTTTAACAAAAAAAGTATTTTTTTTGGTCTGAAGCTTAAAAATTTCATAAACTGACTAAATTCTCCATTTAAGGGAAGCTTCACATAGGTCATGGGATGGTTTTTTGCTTTTTCATTTTCAGATTTAAGCCCCTAATTGGTTTAGGCTATTTTTCTGCCTCCTTACATTAAAAAGAGCGCAGCTGCAAGTGAATAAGAAAAGAGAAATATAAAAGAAGAATACATATTATCCTATTATATAAAGTAGTAAAACATAAACAAACGTTGGAGTGGACAAACCTAGGAATGGGACAATCGTCGGAGTGGACATTGCTTATGTAAAACGCAGGAGTGTCTTTTATTTTATTTACTAGAGTTGGCTCGATATAACTATCTCCCTATTGGCTAGTTTTCTATATGCATATATATTTCTCAATAAATCTATTTTCCTCACCCGGCATTACTATTTAAACGGAAGTAAATATTTAATAATTTAAATGATCTTAAAAAGATCTTTTAAATTATATTTTTTTCTTTACATTACCATCACCAAAGGGTTTATTATATGATTACAATTTTAGTTCAATATTTGAACACACAAAGTGTCGCCACAATCGAATTCTTTTAAAACAGAGTTTTCTTAAACTTATTATATCATAAATTTAAATTTTCTTTTTTATGATTAGAAATTAAATACTTCATTATAATGTAAATAGCAACATGAAATGAAAAAAATGAATTTGTTTTTAATAAAGTAAAATAATGGGTCTTATCGTTCTGGGTAATGAGAGTTTATTATGGATTATTGGAGCACTATGAGTTTTCAACGAATAGTCCTTGGAAAACTTGAGCTCGTTTATAGACATTTATTTCCTACATAGATCTGACATGGATCTTGAAGCAATTAAGCAGGCCGTTTTGTACAGGTTAAAAATTGGAAGATTTCATTAAATAAAAGTTATCGCAAATATACTTAGTAAATAAGATAAAAATCTTTCAAAACAAAAAAAAATCTTGAATATCTTTTCTCACAGACTGAAATTTTAAAATCAGTCTAACAGTTTTCCAAAGTAGGTAAGTTCTATCGAAAGGCAAAGGTTTGAAACAGATAGAACATTTCATTAAACTAAAACATATTTTTTTCTCACATTGTTTACAACTGTCAAATATGTTTTTTTATATGCCTAACCCCTGCAGGGGGCTTATTTGTATATTTATATCTTAACCTAACCTAACCTGTGTAGAAATAACTAAACAAATGTTGTTGAAACCTAATTTTTAAGATATTATAGACACTTCTGCGTTTTACTTATATAATGTCCACTCCGACATTTGTCCGAAATATCCTGTGTTTGTCCACGTTAGTAAGGCTTTCTGTTCTGAAACTTAAGATCTCAATAACTACTAAACAGATTGGGCTTTCTATTTCAGGTAAGCTTAATATTTGTCTTGTAATGGCTTTAGGCTATTTTATTTTAAGTCGAGGGATGGTTTTAGGCTATTCTATTTTAAGTCCTGGGAAGGCTTTAGGCTTTTATTCATTCCCCTTTGAATACAGAGCCAATAGATGCTGGGGGCGTAGCCGCTAGTCGATATACAAAGTTTTTTTTTGTCTGTAGCAAAGGATCTCGTTTGCTGCTAAACCGATATGATGTATGTCTGTCTGTCTATACCGTAGGATCTTGCTAACCGCTGAGTACTGAGATGATTTTAAGATAGTTTATTTTTTTTCCTTATAATAAAATAACAGGATATTTGTCCATAAAAAGCGAAGCAATATCTTAATTTTTGTTGTTGGAACTGTTATTCAGTTGATTATACCAAGGATCTAAAGGAATAAGACAATGGCCGATAAATTTTTATCCATCCCTAATAACGATACACAAAATTGCAACACTACAACCAAAATATGACAAAAGTCCCCAAAGTTTTGAGCCAACGAATAAGAAAACTTCATTATAAAACTTTGGAGACTATTGTAAAAATTGCCTAATGTTTCCTTTATCCCTGAGATTATACAGACTATCCTTAAACTAATATTTACATTAAAGTAACAGGATGTTTATCAGTATCAACTGAACCGATATGCTTCTCCTTTACATTGAAGCTT
Source organism: Acartia tonsa (assembly GCF_053477335.1). NCBI lineage: Eukaryota > Metazoa > Arthropoda > Copepoda > Calanoida > Acartiidae > Acartia > Acartia tonsa. The sequence goes on from NC_137266.1 coordinate 20,456,306, forward strand.
ATTTTACTCGCAGGAAAAGTTTTCATTTTGGGGAGGGGACTAACACTTTCAGCCCCCGGAAGGTATCACTTCCCTTAAATTCTTAACCTTCCCCCTTCCCCCCCTCTCCACCACATCTATTCATTAAAGTACTCCTAGGGTCATCTATGGGATTAGCCGTTAGTGACTTACAAATAATTCAAGTGCAATGATATATTTACCAAATTAATACGATAATTTTGTATACATTTTTTATGAAAAAAAATTATTTTGCCAAAGGCAGCCAAAAAATAAGCAGCAAATATTTCAAAAATGCTCTGATAATCAGAGATCTACAGGGATAAGACGATTGTCGATAAAATGATATATATACATATATACAGTGTGTTTTTTTATGAGAACTTTTTTGAAAGCAATTTTACCTTACTTATAGTTATTAGAATTTAATGATTAATGGCTTATTCTCTTCTTTTTTATAACCTTTAATAGAAAAGCAAAAAATATTTCAGTTTTTATTCAAAAAGTACAGTAAATTAAAAAATTTAAAACTTAGGTGTCAACATCTAAAAATGGTTTTAGTGCATTTTTCTTATAATCTACCTTTGCAAGAATGGCTGCAAAACGCTTCAAAGTTGAGATATTGAGCTAAAAATTTATATAGATACTACTTGTGACATGTACTAGAACATTTTGAAATTTGAAGGCCATATCTCAACCAGGGAGGGAATACTGGCCCCCCAATGTACTCCCTCCATTCTTGGAAAGGGTAGAAGATTTGAGCATAAGAAAAATGCGCTAAAACCATTTCTCGTATTCATTTGAATCCGGTGGATAGGAACCGGTTCTCATCCATACGAAAAAACTATGTCTAGCATCGTATTATATCCAGCTTTCTACGAATATAGATATGTACAATCATAAGATTAAACCCAGTTTTTTTAGCCGGTGCCTTCTGCACCTCGGGGCTAAAAAAACTAGTTTTAATCTCATAATTGTACTTTCTATATCCGCGGAAAGCCGTTTATAATACGATGCGAGAAATAACTATTTTAGATGTTGACACCCATGTTTTGAAATTTTGAATTTACTGTACTTTTTAAATAAAAACTGAAATATTTTTTTGCTTTTCTGTTAATGGTTATAAAAAACGAAGAGAATAAGCCATTAATCATTAAATTCTGATAACTATAAGTAGGGTAAAATTGCTTTCAAAAATGTTCTCATAAAAAAAAAACACTGTATATATATGTATGTTTATATATTAATTATTCCCATTGATGATTCACAAAATTACCCCTTCTTTAGTTTAGAATTAGTGGTTGAAACATTTAGACACTCAACTTAATGAACTAAACAATCACAAAACAATAAAAAGTCCCCAAGGTTGTTAATCTAACGAATAAGAAAACGGTATTATAAAACTTTGGAGACTAGACAGCACTCTTGGATAAGCCAACTTATAACACTTTGGGAACTATCCTAATCCTCCCTGGCGAAATGACAATGAGATTTTTTGGTAAATTTGTGGCAAACTTTATTCTTAATAAATTAGCACTTGGCAAAATTATACTGGAGAGATATTTCATTGAAGAATAAATTTTTTTTTTGCCCAAACTTTTCGTCAGCCAATAATAACAGATAAGTTAAACATTGTAAAAATAATATAGTAACTTAACTCGAGTTGTCAACGGCAGAAATTAGGTCCTGAGATGGTTTTAGGCCTGGAAAGGTTTATAACAATTTTATCTGTATTTCTTAAAATAAATTAACAGAATCTTTGTCTGTATGTATGAATGTCTGTCTGTACCGAAGGATCTTGCTAACCGCTGAACCAATATGGTTCTCCTTTACAGTGAAGATTCCTATAGGTCCTGAGATCGTTCTCCTTAATAGGGTAGCTTCTCATAGGTCCTGGGGAGGTTAATAACTATTTTATTTTAATCCTTATAATAAAGTAACAGGATCTTTGTCTGTATGTATGTCTGTCTGTACCTTGCTAACCACTAAACCGACATGGTTCTCCTTTACAGTGAAGCTTCCTATGGGTAATGAGATGGCTTTAGGCCATTTTATTTTTAATCCTTATAAAAAGTAACAGGATCATTGTCTGTATGTATCAAAGAAGATCGCTAACTGCAGAACCAATATGGTTCTCCTTTATAGGGTAGCTTCCAATAGATCCTGGGAAGGTGTATAACTGTTTTGAAGGAGGATATAAGGGGCTATTAAGGGGCGATGGAGAGGCTATGTAGAGGCTATGTTATATAAATTAAGGTAAGGGGCTTTTAAGTGGCGATGGAGGGCTATTAAGGGGCGATGGAGAGGCTATGTTATATAAATTAAGGTAAGGAGCTATTAAGGGGCGATGGAGAGGCTATGTAGCGGCTATGTTATATAAATTGGCTATTAAGGGGCGATGGAGAGGCTATATAGGGGCTATTTTATATAAATTAAGGTAAAGGACTATTAAGGGGCGATGGAGAGGCTATGTAGGGGCTATGTTATATAAATTAAGGTAAGGGGCTATTAAGGGGCGATGGAGAGGCTATTTAGGGGCTATGTTATATAAAATCGGGTAAGGGGCTATTAAGGGGCGATGGGGAGGCTATGTAGGAGCTATGTTATATAATTAAGGTAAGGGGATATTAAGGGGCGATGGAGAGGCTATGTAGGGGCTATGTTACATAATTAAGGTAAGAGGCTATTATGGGGCGATGGAGAGGCTATGTAGGAGCTTTGTTATATAGATTAAGGTAAGGGGATATTAAGGGGCGATGGAGAGGCTTTGTAGGGGCTATGTTATATAGATTAGGGTAAGGGGCTATTAAGGGGCGATGGAGAGGCTATATAGGGGCTATGTTATATAAATTAAGGTAAGAGGCTATTAAGGGGCGATTGAGAGGCTATGTAGGGGCTATGTTACATAATTAAGGTAAGGGGCTATTAAGGGGCGATGGAGAGGCTATATAGGAGCTTTGTTATATAAATTTAGGTAAGGGGCTATTAAGGGGCGATGGAGAGGCTATGTAGGGGCAATGTTATATAATTAAATTAAGTGGCTATTAAGGGGCGATAGAGAGGCCATATAGGAGCTTTGTTATATAAATTAAGGTAAGGGGCTATTAAGGGGCGATGGAGGAGCGATGTAGGGGCCATCAAGTTGCAATGTAATATAAATTTGGAGAAGGAGCGATGAAGGGGCGATGTAGGAGCGATGAAGGAGCGATGGAGGAGCGATGGAGGAGCTATGTAGGAGCGATGTAGGGGCCATCAAGTTGCAATGTAATATAAATTTGGAGAAGGAGCGATGAAGGGGCGATGTAGGAGCAATGAAGGAGCGATGTAGGAGCGATGTAGGGGCCATCACAGTACAATTTAATATAAATTTGGAGAAGGAGCGATGAAGGAGCGATGTAGGAGCGATGGAGGGGCGATGTAGGGGCCATCAAAGTACAATGTAATATAAATTTGGAGAAGGAGCGATGAAGGGGCGATGTAGGAGCGATGAAGGAGCGATGTAGGAGCGATGTAGGAGTGATGTAGGAGCGATGTAGGGGCCATCACAGTACAATTTAATATAAATTTGGAGAAGGAGCGATGTAGGAGCGATGGAGGGGCGATGTAGGAGCGATGGAGGGGCGATGTAGGAGCCATCAAAGTACAATGTAATATAAATTTGGAGAAGGAGCGATGAAGGAGCAATGGAGGGGCGATGTAGGAGCGATGGAGGGGCAATGGAGGGGCGATGTAGGGGCCATCAAAGTACAATGTAATATAAATTTGGAGAAGGAGCGATGAAGGGGCGATGTAGGAGCGATGAAGGAGCGATGTAGGAGCGATGTAGGGGCCATCACAGTACAATTTAATATAAATTTGGAGAAGGAGCGATGTAGGAGCGATGGAGGGGCGATGTAGGAGCGATGAAGGAGCGATGTAGCAGCGATGTAGGGGCCATCAAGTTGCAATGTAATATAAATTTGGAGAAGGAGCGATGAAGGGGCGATGTAGGAGCGATGAAGGAGCGATGTAGGAGCGATGTAGGGGCCATCACAGTACAATTTAATATAAATTTGGAGAAGGAGCGATGTAGGAGCGATGTAGGGGCCATCACAGTACAATTTAATATAAATTTGGAGAAGGAGCGATGAAGGAGCGATGTAGGAGCGATGAAGGGGCGATGTAGGAGCGATGTAGGGGCCATCAAAGTACAATGTAATATAAATTTGGAGAAGGGGCGATGGAGGAGCGATGTAGGGGCCATCAAGTGGGTTGTTATATAAATTAAGGTAAGGGACTACGGAGGGGCGATGGAGAGGCTATAAAGGAGCCATCATGGGGCTATAGCATAGCCTCTTATCATAAGAGGCGATATGAACGCCCCTTTAAAGGAGCTATTAAGAGGCCATGAAGGAGCTATAGCATAGCCTCTTATCATAAGGGGCGATATGAACGCTCCTTAAAAGGGGCTTTCACATCGCTCCATATGATGAGAGGCTATGCTATAGCTCCTTGAAGGAGCTATAGAAAATCATCGCTCCATATGGAGGGATGTCGTGAAAAGGAGTATACCCGATAATTTGAACAAAATTGTAAAGTGATCATGGTAATCTAATTTAGAACAAAATTCCTCTCCCTGGTTAAAACCCCTAAGTGATACAGCAACTAGAAAACCACTCCTCATAAAAGTAAAACTTATACCTATTTTTAATATTTTTTTTTATTATGAGGTAAAAGTTTAAAATTCCTAGTTGAAAATAAACCAAAAAGTTGTTAGAAAGGACAACCTAGCATAATCTTATTTCTACTTTATTTTTTTTGGAAACATAAAATATACAACAACATAATATTTATATTCAATTTTATGAAAAATTTACATTTTACTTGTTTTTATTTCTTTCATAGAACCTAATTTCTTTTTTAAAAAGCTTTTATAGGGGTTAACAAAATCTTCATTGATTATTATTTGAAGCTAAGCTCATAATAGTAAAATCAAAGTATTAAGATAACAATTTTGAGAGGGCATTTCCACAAAATCAACCATCAATCTTTATTAAAGAGAGGGCATAACACTATTACTTCAATTTCAACATAATTGGTTGGTTGAAACTTTCCAAACATTTATTCTAAGCTACGTCAGGGGTAATTTTTGTTTATCACCGGTTAGGAAAACATCAATTTTTAAAAGTCCTATCTCTTAAAATCCCTTGGAATAAACAATGTTCACATATGTAGACTTCATATTGTCCATATAACAGTTAAATCCAGAATAATAATTAGAAAGCTAAACACCCATTTTCTTTTTCAACTATATATCTACTCTACAAGTCAAGGTTGTCTTTCGCTATTTTAATCCTATTCAAGTTACAATATTGTCAAAGAGGGATGTGACATTAGAATTTAAATTATACTACCCTGAAACTGGTATAAGCTCTTTCCCTCATTCGTTGGCTTTACAATTTTTTGTTCTTTTTGCTTTTCTTGATTGGTTAACTCAAACAAGCAGTGTCCTAACTTTTTCATCAATCATTTTAATCTGCTAAGGGATAATTTTGTTTATCATGTTTTGGGGCAAATCAATATATAGTTCTATATGTATCTTATTAGATAACTTAGTTGTAAAATTCTTCAAGTATCAATATAAAAAATGCACATGAGGAAGGGTGAGTCGAATTTTTTTTATAGTTTTTTGGGGGTTGGAATTTTTTTTTTTTTTGAGGGGATGTATTTTTTATATTTTTTGGGGGGGTTGGGGGTGTCTCAACCCTCAAGAATAATAGTAATTAACCTTCCCAGGACCTATAAGAAGCTACCCTGTAAAGGAGAGCCCAATCGGTTTAACGGTTAGCGAGATCCTTCAGTACACAATTAGAGACAGACAAACATCCTGTTACTTTAGTATAAGGATTAATTTTAATCATAAGTCAATACGGCTTTGGTTCAAAGATGGTTTCTTAAAAGACAGAAACCATTAGATAAATTAAATTTACTATAATTTACAACAAATTGTTGAGTCGTGCACAATTCAAAATTGTTAAAATATATGTATATAATATGTAACATATCAAAATTGCTCTTAAACAGAATCGAAAAAAGTATAAAATTATTTGCAACATTAAAATAAACTTTAAAAAGACACATATTTAATTGCATCAATACATCATTTTTTATAGCAAGTAGCGTTTACCACTAAATTAAAAATAAAGGTTTGAGTCATCTAGCGGATAAATTTAGAACTATATATAATAGAAAGTCAATATGTATTCATTTTATTATAATTAACTAGCGGCTATGCCCCTAGAGGCACTTGAGGGTTGTGGTACCCTCCCCCCCAAAATATTTATTTCCCCTTCCTGGACCTATAACTGTCATTACACACAGACAGACAAACAAACATCCTGTTACTTTATTATACGATTTTGACGCGTCTTTTTAATTATTTAATATTTTTACCAGAAGACCTAGATATTGCTACCCTTTAAAATATCTTTTCACATTCTAAATGAATCCTCTTTGTATTTATTGTTCCATATAATCCAATATTACACTACCGGCCCTTGTTTCAACCAAAATATATGTAATACCAATAGATTTTGTAGTAGAGTATCAAGACTTTAGAAATCTTGTATTGTCCTCTAAGCAGATGCTTATCAAGTCACAGAGTAACACTTTACAATACATAAAAAATCTTGAGCAACATTTTAATTATAATATATCGATATAACAATTTTATTTTGTTTAAAAGTTATTTGATTTTCAAGGGAATAAAAAACACCAATGCCATTTTTTGCTAATCATTGATCTATACCAAATCTCTATATACTAAAGTATATAGAACATCAAATAAACATAAGCTCTATCATAATAAGAGCAAATTTCATATTTTCTTTTTTTACTTTTGTCTCAACATAAGAAAGGATTATTTGAAAATATCAGATTCTTTTCCACTCTTTACAGGTGTTACTTTTTTGTCCTAGATTTTACTTTTACTTAAAATATGAATCTTTAAAGAATAATGCTTTGCTATTACCATTTGTTTGTAACATATGATCTTGTATGTTCTTTTGATTTTAACATTTCTATCTTTAAAACTATAGATTTATAAAAGCTTTACAAACTCCCCTGGGTGGTTTTAGGCTATTTAATTTGTAAGTCTTTGGATAGTTTAAGGCTATCTTTCTCCTACCTCCCCTCTTTTTTGTATACTTAACACTTAAAGGCTAAATCGCAGCCGCTAGTGAATAATACAGTAGCTACGCTTTTAAAAGGCCTACAACTTTTATATTCTTCTACTTTAAACTTTATGACTAATTAATCTTTTAAATCTAACTTTCAGTTTTATTCTAGACTATAAAAAGATGAAATAAAGAATAAGGAAGGCACCATAGAAAAATCATTAATAGAATTGTTAGAAATCCTTATAAAACAAAAAAAAGTTTTGTTGAATGTTTTAATGCAACTGCTGTTTATTCTATTTAATTAAAGTAAAAATATCATACAAGCCTCTGCTAAATTTATTTTATAGGGATTTTAGAAAGCTGTGACTGCAGCTGCAGCTTTCACTAAAATGAGAGAAAATGAGCAGCGGATTAGGATTGCTTATTGAGTAAAACTTTTACTGCAAAACTAAATAAAAAGTTTTGTCTTACAAGAAAAAATATGTTACATCAAGAAAGACAAAATAATGAATTAGATTTTAAAACATCTACCACATAATTTGTTTAAACCTAATATAACCAATATAAAGCTTATATGCTGAATATATTATTCATAGTCTGATTAAAAATTATCTTAATACATTATATAAGAATAGGCTAAACCTCCAAAAGTTTAATGGAAATCCAGAGAGTAAAACATACAGGAATAAAAGAAAAGGCAAATGGACTACAAATATTTAATCATTTTAGCATAAACATTAGATTGACTAGCTTTAAAAAGCAAACATATAGAGTACTCAAGGCCTTTTTCAATTTAGTTTTGGAAGGGGGCAATTTTATAGGGGCGATTTCTCTTGGGATTGTGGTGGTACCCTTCACCAAAATTGTTATAAACCTTCCCAGCACCATATGAAGCTACACTGTAAAGGAGAACCATATCGGTTCTGCTGTTACAGAGATCCTTAAGTTCATTCAAACAGACACAGATCCGGTTACTTTATTAAATATTGTATTTATACATCATGTAAACTGATTAAATGATTTAAACTAATTCAATTTTCGTTGTTAGCTTGTTATCAATAACCAATTGTTAAATGAGATTTTACAGTTAATAAACTAAACAAATTGACGGACTAACCAACCAACCCATTCACTAATTTACAAAATCTTTGCTAGTAAATATTTTAGCTGTTTTAACTATCTATTAAAACCTGAAAACTTTGGTTAAAAGTTTGATATTAAAAATTTAAGTTATCCAGTAATCTTATGATTTTAGAAAATATGTAGAAACCTTTACTAACAATATCCCTTTAATTGTAAGTTGCACACTTTTGTCCCCCCCCCCGCGTTAATATTTCCCTTTTCTGGAAAAAAATAGATGTTTTCCTCATATTCAACTTTGTTCGTATTTGCAAGTACTTGCAGAATAACCGTACGCAGCTGGGTTAGATCTCCCCGTGGGAGCTAAAACAAGTAAAAATCGAAAAAAGATTTTTCACTAAAAAAATTCAGCCATTTTAAATATCAGCCGAGTTAATCACTTTACACAAATAGTCTTACGAATTGCCGAACTAGCAGACAAGTGAGTTATAGTCAGCTTATACCAACAATGAAATTAATTCGTAAAGAAATCACGAAACCTATACGTGTTTTTCAGCTGTCGTTGGGGGGCAACACATCGTAAAATTGACGACCTCTCCATTTGCCCCCCAAATATTATTTTATATTTATTTCGCTTGTTGGTTATACCTTATACCTGAGTTATACTTAAGTTTTGCCACTGCAAGGGGAAAGTATGAATTGTAACTAACTTTATATTATTCATGTTTTGCTAAAAAGCTAAGTCTAATCTTTTATTTATCTTATTACTAATCATAATAATAAGAATATGTAGTGAGGCTTATGAACAAACTTCTGTCTACTAAAGGAAAAAATACTGTATTACTTTTTTGATACAAAAAAAACATTTCTAAATAATCCAACGATGCGGTTGTGGGGTAATTATAATAGCCGCACAAGTAATCTATAATTCACCCATGCGGTTATATGGAAATTGTTTTATACGTACAAGTAAACTAAAATCCTCCCATGGATTTAACCCAAAATGTGTTATGTGATGATAACAATATTTGTACAAGTAAACTATATTCCACCTATGTACCTTACTAGTACTATGTAATTTTGTAATTTTAATAACAGGACTAGTAAGCTATGATCCATCCATGTACCTCACTAGTCCTATGCAATTTTGTGATTATAACAACAGCAATAGTTAACTTTAATCCACCCATGTACCTCACTAGTACTATGTAATTTTGAGATTATAACAACAGCAATAGTTAACTATAATCCATCCATGTACCTCACTAGAAATATGTTATGTGGTGATTATAATAACAGGACTAGTAGACTATAATCCATCCATGACCTCACTAGAAATATGTTATGTGGTGATTATAATCCCAGTCCTGACAAAATACAATCCCATTTGTCAATCAAGGTTTAGATAGATTATTATTATTATTTTCTTTCTTTATTATTATCTTGTTATTGGCAGGCAAAGATATATGGTGAGGAAGGTGGAATAAAAAATAGCCTAAAACTATCCTAAATCTTAAAATTAAGGAAAAATATCTTAGAACGAACCCAGAACCTTTCTGAAGCTTCCTTAAATTGAAGAACTAAATTGGTTGAGTGGTTACTGAGATCTTATTAGACAAAAAATGGAACTAAATTGGTTGTGTGGTTACAGAGATCTTATTAGACAAAAAAACTTACTACTCAGTATAATAGGATTATGTGGTTACTATTCTATTTTTTTTTCTCCATCTATTATTTTTTAATCCTTTTATAATGGATATTTTTGTTCTTGTTATTTGTATGTTTGCATATACATATGTATTGTAGTATTGTATTATTCTGGGATATAAAGGGATAAGATAATGGCAGATAAACTAATGTACATCCCCAATGGTGATATTCATTTTGACCCCTTCTGTAGATTACAGTTGGTGGTTGGTGGTACATTTGGACACCTAACTTAATAAACCAACCAATTAAAATTGAATAAAAGTCCCAAAACCACCGAAAAAGAAGTTTTATTATAAAATTTTTGAGACGTGTGTAAAAAATAGCCCAATGTTCCCTTCCTTCCTGATATTATTGCATATAAGTCCCTACAGCCCTATTTCCGATCAATAATAAGGAAATGTGTTTTTTTTTCTTTTCTTTTCTTGTATATTTATAATGAGAATAAGGAAAAAATAAGATTTATTTACATTATATTGTTTTAAGAAAACAAGTTTACATATTTTGTATTTATAAATATTTATTTTTAGATATTAAAAAAAAAAAAGATTAGCGTTAAACTTTAGATTTTTTCATTGAAGGATTTTTTATCAAAAAAATGAAAATGTAAAGGATTTTTTCTTTTTTATTGGTCTATCAACTCACTTTCAAATTCAACCTTAAAAGAAATGGTACGCCAAACCAGAGATCCATTTTGTACACTATATTTTATTTGAGATCGTAGTCCACCTGGAAACTTAAAAATAAATGCTAATGATAAACAAAACAAAGAGATTTTTAAAAACCAAATGTATCCAGAAGCGTAGATCTCAAGGGATAAGACAAGGGCCAACAAAGCGATTTACATCCCCAACGATGATACAAAACTAGTAGTTGAAACGTTTGAACACTCAACTAAATGAACCAACGAATACAAATTTTAAAAAAGTCCCTAGGGTTGTTAAGGCAACATATTAGAAAACGTTATTATAAGACTTTGGGGACTAGTAATAAACAGCTCAATGTTCCTTCCCTCCCTGATCAAGATAACCTTCTCAATTCAACACCGAAGATGTGCAAAAGTGCAACTAAATGTTATGTTTTGTCTAAAGTATGAATATAACACTCAAAATCCTTTAAATGAGCCGCTACTTAAACTGAAGCACATTAGTATTATGAGATGTTTAATGTTTTATTGGGTCTAACAATGTTTTCTGCGTTTTGCAAATTTTAAATTTGATATCTTAATGATCCAAATTTTGATAAATAGTTTTAGCAAAATATACAATTTTATTGCGAAGGTCAAAATAAAATTTTTAGAAGGATAAAATCTAACAAGGAATAGTTACAATTTTTCTTAAAATGGATATTCCTAGAAGAAATTGAAATATCATAAATTTATTAATGTCGCATAAAAATTATCAAAAAAAGTCTGTGATCAGGAGCCAGGCTCTAGAAATAAAAAATATCATAATGTAAAAATAATAAAAAAAAACATTCCAATAATAGTAAAGTTTTTCTTATAGGTATGGATTCGAAACCCATTAATAAATAAATATGAATACTTTGTTGGAAGTTAAACTGTATCTTTAACAAACAAACTAACATAAAATTAGAATAGATTTACTCCTAATCAATAATCAAAGATAAGTATAAAGGTTATTCTTAAATGTCACTTAGGAATCCATAATTAATTATCCATCTCATGAAAATAATCATTATTGATTCTATAAATGTACATAATTATACATTTTAGTGAAAGCGATACTTATTTAAAATAAGAAATTATCGTCTGGACATCAATGTATAACCCAGACAACTACCTGACCCAAGTGATGGGGACCTTTTTCGTCTGCAAGCAAATTGTTTTCATCTCTTTCTTTTGTAACGACTTTGCTTATTTATTTTATCTAGTACCCTAACTACTAAATATTTTTTTTAATTCTTGAATTAAACTCATTTTACATAACACAATTTATTTCTAAAATTGCACCGTTAAAAAAATATTTTTACATCACATTTTAACAATATTGAAATACTATGAAAACCTAAAATTCTATATTTGATAGTAAGATAAGATTTATCTTGCAATCAAAATGCATACAGGGAAGGAGGTGGGGAGTTGACAATAGCATTATAATTTATCTTCCTTTTCATGATTGAAGTGTGTACAAGAGTTTAAAAAATTAAGATATATTTATTTCTTCCATGCTCTATCCCTGTGTTTATGAAATGCATTTAATACTTTTATAAAATTACTGTTTTTACATTTTTCATGCATAACATCTTTACACTCATAGGAGCGTAGTATATTTATAATCATAGAAGAGTAGCATCTTTAGAATCATAGGAGCATAACATCTTTATAATCATAGAAGAGTAGCATCTCTAGAATCATAGGAGCATAACATCTTTATAATCATAGAAGAGTAGCATCTCTAGAATCATAGGAGCATAACATCTTTATAATCATAGATGAGTAGCATCTCTAGAATCATAGGAGCATAACATCTTTATAATCATAGAAGAGTAGCATCTCTAGAATCATAGGAGCATAACATCTTTATAATCATAGAAGAGTAGCATCTCTAGAATCATAGGAGCATAACATCTTTATAATCATAGAAGAGTAGCATCTCTAGAATCATAGGAGCATAACATCTTTATAATCATAGAAGAGTAGCATCTCTAGAATCATAAGAGCGTAGCATCTTTACATGCATTTATACCCTTATTGACCTTTTTAGGTATTTCTTTTTAGGAAAAATAGCCTAAAACTAAACAATTGCGATAATCAATCTTTCCAAAAAATAGAGGTAAAAACATAAACATTAGTTAAATAAGCCTTTTTAGGAAACACAGATTGATTTTTATCCCATTCTATATATAAAGATTTTGTTGAGTTGCTGAAGACCATTTCACTACAATAAAAGCTTTCCTGTAAAAATTATCCTTTTCTGTACTGCAGTTAGTGAGATATTTTGTTACGTAGCTATAAATTTTATATTTCAGAAGTGAAGTAAATTTACGCAATGGATAAAGAATAAACGTGGATGTACGACAGGGGAAAGATTATCAGGTTGCTAACATGGACATCATGTATTGGCCATTTAGTTCATACAGTAGGAGAAGAGTTGATGAGGTTAAGGGGGTGGAGGGGATCGTTATTTTAGCCAGCAACAAGTTTCTCTATTTCAGAGTATATGATAATCTGGTGTAAGATCCAAGTAATATCAAATCCATTATTTGCCCTTAAATTCTACCCATGTTAAAAGTATGAAAAAGTATAATTATAATTTTAACTACTACCAGCCATGAATAAAGAATTAGGTTAAATATAGAAATAATATTTCTAATGTTTTTTTAGTTTGCAACATTTAATTTTATAAATCTATTTCCACTAGTCAAAAAATGATTAGGATAACTGATTAAATATTTCGGGTAAATCTTTTCTTGGTTAGACTGTTAAAAAGTTTCAGTTTCAATGTGTTTCAGGTGGTTTCCAAACCTTTTTTACTTATCCTTTTATCTCAGCCCTAACTATGCAAGATCTAAAATCAATGCCTGCATTGAATAAAAAAATATTTTTAATCTAAATTCGGTGAAGTTTTATCACAACTGCATTTTTTTCTGATAATTTTTGCAATAAAAAAATTCCGTTGCAAGTTTATTGGAATTTTAATATATGAATAATTCTGCAAAAAAATATCGGGAAAAAATACTTTAATTTCTTTTTGATTTTTGTTGAAAAACAAATGAATTCTAATAATATTTTTCACTGGTCTTTTCTCATTCATCGGATAAGGGAACATAAAAATGTAAAAAAAAGATAATGGAACAGTAACTTGTAATACAGTAATAGTTCTTTAAAGGTTCGACAGCCGCGCGTCAGCCGCGACGAAGCATCAAATTTAAACCCGTTTGGATGCTTTGAATTTTTTTATGTTTTTTTTTAAAAAGATGAATTGCAATATTTGGGTCAGGTTTAGACTTCTAGCTGATTTTTATAATTGTAAAAGGTTGATTTCCCTAAGGCTTAAAGATGTCTGACGTGCGTCTGCCGAGCCTTGGTTCTTTTACCTCTTAATAAATGTAGTGTAGATGCTCTATCATTTTCTGAAAACTTGAAAGATATATTCTTAATTTAAAATCAATATTTTCCCTGTAGCTCGCTAAATACATTTGGATACTCTATCATGGATTTAGCAATACACAAATTATAAAAATAATTATGGCGTCTCCCCTAACATCTAGGGGCTCTTTATCCGAAGATGGAGGAATTGACAATATAATTAAAAAAGCTTCGATCATGGAAAGAAAACGAAGTAGCGGGTTTCATCGTATTTTCACAGTAGCTTTTGATAGGTTATTTTTGTTAGGTAAATTTTAATGATTGTCCCGCAGGGTTAGGAAATAGACCCCGCAGGGATTAGAAATAGGAGATTAACTACTGCGAAACCCGCTGCTTTCCATTACAAGTTCAAGGCTTTAATAAAATAGCCTAAAACCAATCAACACCTATGGTAAGTATGACTGTCATTACATGATTTTACCTGTTTAAGTAGAAAGGTTATTTATATTTTCTGTTCTGGAATCACATTCTATTTTCTTTGGGAAAAAACCTCTTTTTTTTAATTTTTAACTTTTAAAACTTATTCCTTGAAGCCATAGTTAAAACCTTGTGCAAATATATTAATTCATGATAAGATGTTTGGAGCTAGCTGATATCAACATTAAGTTTACTTAACATCTACTTTTTAAAAGCGAAGCTTATCTATAATTAGGGTCGGTCTTCAAAAGAGATGGGGAAAACCCCCTTTTCTCCCATATCTTTTTTTCTTCCCCCCTTCCCTATTTCGGGAAAGAAAAATATGACGTCACTGGAATCGTGTTCCGTAAAAATTATACAAAATCGGGAAAGATTGGGTTGTGTCCGTTAGTCCTACCGTTTTAGTGCTTCGATTTTATGGATGTTGTCATCCTTGTTTTTGTAGGATCGTAGCTCTTGTATAATAAGGGTCTGTGTGCCAAACATTGTAAGTAACTTGTGTCACCTTTATGTTGATTGAAACTTAATATCAACGGTTCTTGAAGAAACTTATCTATAATTGTAAATGTCCGTTGCATGTCGGTCAGTTAGAAAACTATTTAAAATATAATTAAAGACTCCTGAGGGTAATAAGAAATTTAGCTAATCTAATAGATAAATGAACTAAAGAATAATTAGATTATCTCCAAAAGATGTTTGTCTGTCCTTTAAAAATTTCTTATATGCTGCATAACTAAGCAAAACTAAGTAAGGTAACAAAATGAAGAATTTAATACCTTACCTCATACTTTCTTTTATTTAACTTAGATATAACCATCCCTCAATATGTCTAGGATTTAAACTATGGTTAACGAAATGTATTACAGTAATACCAATAAATTTAACCTTTATGTGCTAATTGATAAATTAATTATATTAATGCTGTGTGTGTGTGTGTGTGAGTGTGTGATTAAACAGAATTACCGACCATGCCAACCAACCCGTAATATGTCTATGTTTTACTATCTATTGATTGAAATATTCCAATATGATAGTTGATTCAAATTCATATAAAATTCATTTATTCCTTTGAATCTTTTGGCGGATTCTTTGGTTATGTGTTGTCATGAAATCACAGTAGAATTATATTGAATATGATAGCACATTTAGAAGCGTAGTTTCTAAACAAGTCTAGAATGTTGTTAGGACGGTCAGTTTGTTGCCGGTAAAACTCACATAACCTTTGCTTTCTGGAATGGGAAGAAAAACTATTGAAGAATTGACGAAATTGCCTTTTCAAAGAAATACTTGTTTTAATAGCGCCTATGGATTGTGAAGTTTTTCCTCCCGACACAACACCATTTTTCACTTTTGTCACATACCTATAAAGGAGGGAATCGTATTACCCCCCTCCAATATCCCAAAAATCATTTCTTTTTGAAAGTTTTCTTCATAAAAGTTAAAAAAAGATTTAGTACAAATTAAAAGAATTATAATCAAATTTTGAGAAATGAAAATTTAAGTAGCATTTCTATGATTTCTGAAAGTAATGAAAATCCTTAGAACTGGCGTTTACTGTCAAGAATTCAGAAGTCTGCATGTAAAGGGAAGAAAATCAATGATTAAATAATAACCATAGATAAGAAATTCACTATAGGAGTGTTGTAGCATTTTGTTTATTTTGGGCAAACTGGCATTTAATAAAAGTGGTCATGGCCGATATATTTTAAAAATGCTGAAATCCTATGATATAAAGTAGCAAAGTTTTTCTTTTGTCTGAAGCCTAAGATCTCGAAAACTACTGGGTCAACTTGGTTGTACTTTACAGGAAAGCTTTGTAAATGTCAATGGGTGGTTTCTGATCTACAACTCTCCCCTAGATGCCAGGGGTGCAGCTGCAAAAAAAGAACTATTAAGCTTAATATGAAACAATTATAGTTTGATTGCTTGTGTTGAATCTACCACTAGGACGTCAAAGTTTTTTTTTTTTTTGGGGGGGGGGATTTATTCTTCTTTAACCTTCCCCCCCCCCCCCCCTTGGACTTCATTGAACTAACATATAGCTATGAACTAATAAAGATTATATTAATATATATAACAGCCTGACCAAAATGTTAATGTGTTTAGTATCATTTAGAAATTTATTTATAGAGCAAATTCTCCCTCTATCAGAAATTTCAAAACAAAATAGGATGAAACGTTATAACTAAATAAATCTATGAAAATTTTAATCTATGTCGCCCCAAAAAGTAAGAATACTCTAGACAGACAGTCTAGTGGTATGTATTATGAAGTTGGTTGAATGATGAGTAGCGCAGCTTCTTTATAATTCAGTACTAGCGGCTTCGCCACTAGCCTCTAGGAGCTTTGCCCCAAGAGTTAATTAAAAAAAAACTTTAGGTACGCACCCAAAAAAATGATGTGAGTATCGAAATACTTACATCTTCTATGACCTACCCAACCAAAAATACTGCGAAGAAAATAGCCTAAAACCACCACAGGACCAGTGGGTATATATCCTGAAGAGCAGAATCCAATCAGTTCAGTGGTTACCGAGATCTTAAGGAACAAACGGACGGACGGACAGACATCAAGCTACTTTGTATTATAGACTATATATATAATAGGATTACTAGTATATTTATTTAGTTGTAATATTTAGGATTTTAAATGTCCAAATATTTTATATATACAAATCTTGTGTTAAATGGTGAAAAGTTTTATACTTGTTTACTAATGTTTGATTATTCATGTAAATCAAAATATTCAAATTTGTCCATAATGTTTATTGCACAACTGGGTCAATATCATTTAATGTAAAGTAGTAAGTTTTTTTTGTCTACAACTAAAGATCTCTTAAATAACTGGTCCGAAATTGTTTAGGAATGTTTTTATAAATGTCTTACGGCTTCCTCCTAACCTTTCTCGCCATTTCCGATTTAGCAACTATGCTATTACATTGATTTTTATGGGTTCTTTATTCTTAATAAAAAGATTTTAAATGGGCGTATTTTATTTTTTAGGAATGTTTTAGCTGCCAAAAATTTAATTTATCAAATACTACGCTGAAGTCAAGCTGTACATTATTTAAACGAATAAGAATAATTATCAATTGCATCGTGTATAGACAGCTTTATGCGACTATCAAAATAAAAAAAATAATAAGATTAAAACTACTATATATATGATTTTAATGATTTTATAAAATTGTCTGTAATTCGACGGTATGTATGATTTTTCAGTATCGCAGAGAAACAGTTCTTACCCATCGTATATCAATCGGTTTTTTAGCCAATATTATTATCTTTAATATTATGTTTAATAAATATAAAATTTATGTTATATACCTGTTTATTATTTGATAGGAGATCAATATTACATTATTTCCTCTCCCCTTCCTTGAGTAAATAATCAAGTGTAGTGTATGATTCATACTTCCAGTCTCAATATTTTGAATAATTGACTAAACGATATATCCTTGAGATTACTTGTTTTCTTAATTATTTAGGTTTTGTATATCTTTTTACTCAATTTCACATAAAATAAACAAAGAAGAATTCATACATTTACACAACTATGAGACAATCCGTTTTTAAGATTTGAAGAAGCAAAAAGACACTTAAAATCTACTTTAGAATTCAAAGGTAAAGGAAGCATTTATTTTGTTTGTTTATCTGTGTTTCTTATTAAGAGTATTTAACATTAATAGTTACATAATGTGTACCGTAGTATCTCGCTAGCCGCTGAACCGATATGTTTCTCCTTTACACTGTAGCTTCTCATAGATCTTGAGAAGGTTTATAACTTTTTTGAGGGAGGGTACCACTACTCTCCCAATAGAAATCTCACATAGAATAAAAATCTACAACTTGACAAAGTCGACCGTTGAATACACTTTGACTGAAAGTGATCAATATTTAATTATCTCATGTAGAGGCCAAGATGTTACATTTAGTACAGCAGGGATTAAAACTTAGTTTAAACTTAAGGATGACAACATCCATAAAAGCAAAACTATAGAATTAGGCGGTAGGACAAACGAATATTAATACTTGTAGAATGTCAAAACTTAAAAAATATCAATTTTTGAGTTTAAACAAATTTGTATAGAAATTTGTGAAAAAGTGGTTTAATTAAACTGTCATAAGAATCATCATGTAAAGTTTGGAATCGGTAGGACAATTTTAGCATGTATAAATTAACAAAAAGACAATTAACCGTGACGTACGAACGCTGCTACCGAGATCTTAAGCTACAGACTGATAGACAGAAGGACAAAAATACATCGATCTTCTTTGCATGAATCTATGAGTAGTAGCGCTATTTTAAACAATTAAAATCTTTAAGAATGCATCCTTTTCAGATAAAATTCTATAGATTTATCAAACTTGAATAAAATCAAGTTATGGAAACTCTTTTGTTTGATTGTCTAACGTTAGTACAAAAAGTTTTCCACGATTTAAATTAAAACTTATTGTGATTAGATTTACGTTATTTTTATGACTGTTTTTTTGATTAATTTAAAAAATGGTTCAAAGAGTTATACGTATCAACCGCAATCAGCTGACTGTTCACTTGTAGGCTTTGGTAGAAGCGGCCTGTACATCTACAGGTGCAGCCAGTTGCAAAAATAAGCTGTTGAAAACCAGATCGAATTTAAAATTTCGAGCAAACTGCGCATTCAAACAGTTTTCAGCCGCAAATACTTATGTTATATGTATATGGAGGTTCATTGCTAGTTCAATGTGTATCTCTGAACAAAATCTTGCCAAAAAGTGCATATATATGCGAAAAAGCTTCCTGAAGACATTCAACTACATATACCATTGTACAAATTGTGAATGATAGTCCTAACTGCCCCAGCCGCGAGGCGCGACAATAAGCAAATTTTCCACAGGGCAACATTGCAAACTATGTTCTTCTTGACAGAAATATGTAGCTGCAGCCAAGTTCCCTAAGATCGTACCGTTGGAGAGCCCTGCAAATTATCTTTCATAAGTTTTTAATCTCAGAAAATGTTTAATTGAAAATCAATGTAGCGAAAAAAAGTTTAATAAAATGTAAGTTTCTAAAATTATATAGTTTTTATTAAAGATTTTCTAGTAGCAAAATTGTTCTGCAAATTTAATTTATACTAGTGAGACCCTAACTATGCAGGGCATTTACCTGCAGTACCCAACCATGCGAGGCATATAATTTCTTTTCCAAAACCATTGGGGGCTACTCTCTATCTAATGCTTAAGGGGGGGGGGGGGGGAGGTGCATTATATAAGCCAAGGTTGGGGGTTAAGGGGTGTTTTGTTTAACCCCCTTAAACTGAAACCCCTTATTGTACCCCCTGAAAGTTAAAAATTAAATGCATTAGATTACCCCCTCAAACCTTTTGAAACCCCTCATTTTACCCCTCTCAAAATAAAAAGCTTTGAAGAGGTGGGGGGGGGGGGGGGTCGTTTGCACTCCAAACACTTTAAGGAATATCACCAAAAGTCGTATTGAAAACAGAAACGTTATATTCATAAAATATTTTTTTGATATAGATGTTGACATCCTTGTTTATATGATGTTTGCTCTTTCCTCATTTATGAGAAACAATAAGAAGAATTATTAACTCTTGATCAAACAAGAGGAACATAATATAAAACAAGAGGCGCTACTACAAAAAAATATATATTATAAATACAATGTAATTCACGATGCTTTAAGTAACCTGGACTTATTTTAATTTTAAAGCCGTAATAATGACATTAACGAAGGGTATATCAAAAATAAATTAGTTTTTACAAAAAAAATTATTTAAAATAGACGTATGGAGATTTCCAAAAATTATTATAGAAACAAGGTTATTGCAACAGGAATCATTAATCTGTACCAAGGGTTGAAAACGATAGGACAATTCTGTCATGCATTAATATTTCTATCCGTTGAGAACCTTCTCTTTTAATAAAGGCTTAGATATATAAAAATGGACGCACATTCAACTACTCATTTATAGTTTGTTAGTTACTTTACCTCTAGCCTCTAGGTAGAGCAAATGAGTTAAAAAATAGCCTAAAACACCCCTGGACATATAACAAGCTTCCCTGAAAAGTGAAACCATTTCGGATCAGTAGATCTTAGATATTAAGCTAAGACAAAAAATACCTTTATATTATAGGATATACTTGCATTTTTGTAGTAGATCTGTGTTCATAAGTTGTGTATGAGCAAATATTTTTAGTTTATTCAGATGTTCTTCTAGTAATGACAGATATAGACACACAAATACATACACAATTCAAGCGAATATAATTTTAAAAAACATAACATACGTTTTTCTCGTATTCATTCGAAACCGATTAATATCCGGTGGATTAGAACCAGTTCTCATCCATTGAAAAAACAATGTCAAGCATTGTATTATATTCAGTTTTCTACGAATATATAAATGTACAAATGTATAGAAATACGATGCGAGAAATAACTATTTTTAACTTCTTTCAGTCAGGCGCATGATGAGAGATTTGCGGAGGGGAGAAGGGAGGGGGTTTGTAGTAAAGCCTCTGATTATAAGTTTAATTTCTATAAGTAAAATTATTTAAAGGAAGACAACATACAGAATGAATGTAAAAAATATTTAGCGGTGTAAATTTCAACTTTAATAATAAATATGCAGCAAAGTTGCTTCAAGATGCTTAAAATAAAGTTATTTTCATTTATTTATAAATTAGATTAATAATTGACTACAGAAATACTATGTAGCAAATTGTCCTAGGAATCAGTATATCAATAATTTAAAATAAATATGGGACTACATTAACGTTAATAACGGACGTACAGACGGACATACTTTAATTATTTATAATGAAAGGAACAAAAAATAAATTTGTTTAGGCAATTCAACAAATTTCTACAAACATATGGGGACAGGAACACACAATAAGTGATTTATCTTTTTATTTGTTTTTCGCAATGACTATACTTTACTTTCATGATATTTAAATTGTGTTACAAACCATCATACATTCTGTGATTTATCAATTATGTTTGTTGATATTACAAAATATTTAATATGATTTTTCTTGTTTTTAGATGTACTGAATTTTAGTTTCCGAAAGTGTACCTAGACTCCGCGTCCTATCTCAATATTTGCTACAAGCTAAAAACGCTTCAAACTTCCAAAAACATCTAAATTTGAAAAATTAAAATTTTGAATGTTTAATGTATAAATAGTTTATACATTGTATCGCTTTTCCCTTTGACCGGAGTAGCTGAAAATAGCGTTTGCATTATTTAGGTTATCTGCTGTACAACTTTGAAAATTAGCGAAGAAATAGGCAATCCATTTTTTCAGCACATCTGTTTTTATTGTTTTAAGAAAATACAAACAATAACCGATCTAATTCAAATAATTTCCTGAATATCGTTCCTCCATTCCTACAAATCCTACAACACACATACACAATACACATATAGGAATATGTAAAATTGTAAATAGGGGTGGTAAAGAAAGTTTTTGTCTAAACAGCACGGTGTCCTACATTAATTTTATGGTGCCAAGTATTTAAATTAGTTGTAGGTTAATTATGAACTAATGATCTTAAAATTAACATCATGATGTAATGCCTTTTCGAGATATACCATATCGTTACTATAGTCTTCTATCAAGAAAAAATATCATATGACTATTATAACTTTTTTTGATATTATGCAATTTTTGTCCCTAATTAGTCCATAGTAAAAATAAAGTTTTGTAGCTGTCAAATTCAATCTGTTAATCTCTCTTTGTTTCTGCAGCCAAAGCCACAGAGAGGGATAGTTATTCATCTATTTGGGTTAATATATTACCTTTTATTTGATAACCCCAGAGAAATTGATGTTTCTTGATGGAGATCTAATTGAAATTAATTATTCCAAACGTTTATTAGTTAACCATCAGGTTTCTATATAGCATACAAGTTGCTTTTCCTCTAGCTTCTAGGGAAGGGCGGGCGATAAAAAATAGCCAAAACCCGCACCCAGAACATTTTAAAGCCTTCCTATAAAGTAAAATAAAATTGTACTAGTAAATTCCGAGATCTTTGACTTCAGACGAAAAGCCTTTAGTGATTGTAAAGTTAAATGTAAATCTTTCATCGATATTACCTATCACCATTGAGAAAATGGAGATGTGATGTTGTTATTTTAGATTTATAAAATACTTTTTTTTTATTTTGAATTGCTGATTACCTATCCCTGAGCAAGGCCACAATAATTTACAGATTTAACAATAAAGTGATGAGTTTTATTTATAAATAATGTTCAATCATTGCATTGAAAAGGGAAGTTTATTAGGAAATTTTCAAAAAAAATGTACAAAATAAAAAGATAAAAAATCCAATTGAAGACATTCTCAATTGAGTAAATTTACTTATCAAATACATTTTAATTGACTTTTCGAGAGAAAAAAAAAATATTAAGACAAACTATATTCACAGTGCAAATAAAGCCGAAGGTGCTTTGACTTTTGTGTCGGAACCTAAATTGAGACAAGGTGCATTTCATTACCCTAGGTTAGGTAACTTCATTTCACTTTTCAATAAAATCTAAAATCAAGCGGTTTTTTAGAAAATTAAATTTGAAAATTTCAAGTTCAATTTTCACTCACTAGGAGTTACCGCATAATTATGACAAGAAAAGCAAAGATTATTTATTTAAAATTTTGAACAACTTTGCTTTTATAAAGTTCTTCATAAAACCACTCCTGAAGTGAGTTAATTAATGGCCATTTTTATCAATTGCTTTGCTAAGGTCACGGAAATTCAGCCTTAGATAAATCATATATAGAGAGGTTTTATGACTGACTTCATAAAAACAAAGTTTTTCAAAATTTTAAATAAATAATCTTTGCTTTTCTTGTCATGATTATGCGGTAACTCCTAGTGGGTGAAAATTAAACTTGGAATTTTTAAATATAATTTTCTCAAAAACCGCTGCATTTTAGATTTTATTGAAAAGTGAAATGAAGTTACCTAACCTAGGGTAATGAAATGCACTATGTCCCAATTTATGTTCTGGCACTAAAGTCAAAGCACCTTCGAAGGCACTGTGTATTATTTACGCGTATTAGTAGAAATCTGTAAATAAAAAAAATATGACGCTAATTTCAGAGATATTTTTAACATAAAGAGTTAACAGACAAAATGTTTAAAAATTGAAATTAGAGCACAAGGCGGTTGCGTTATATTGTTTGCAGTGCTACTAGAGCAGTGCTGAGAAGATTTGACCTGATTCCATTAGAAAAAAAAGTTAAAATCAGCCAAAAACAATTTGGATAAATCTGAAGTAATCATACTAATGTCACTCTTTCATTTCCTATCAAAGATTTATTTTAATTGTTTTTGCTCAAGTGACGTAAAACGTAAAGAAAATGTACAAAGCAAATTTTTTTTATGTTGAAGAATACGCAATTAGATAAATAAGTAATTTCTTTAATATCTATATTTAGTAGAAAGGTTATTTAATATGTATTAATATAAAAATCTAGAACGCTTTAAAGCTTTCTAGGTAAAAACATACAGGTCTTAATGTGTTTTGGGTTGTTGATATTCTTCCTATGTTAGAAATTATAATAGATATTAAGATGAACATATCTTCATAAGCTATTTATCAAACATGATAAGAATTATCTATCTTATTTTTTAAGGGATAAGTCAAAGGACGAAAAATAATAATACACAAATTTGCTTCGCCTGTAAATTAAATTATTGGTTGGAAAGTTTAGACACTGATGGATGCCGCAAGTTTGAACAAACCAATCAAACATTAATCAAATAACCCAAAGTTTTGAAGCCAAAAAATAAGAAACATGTTTATAATACTTTCGGTTCCAATATAATTTACAGTTCAATGTCCCCTCCCTCCCAGATTTACATCCATTTCTTTGTATATTGAAGAGTGTTTGCATAGTTATTTATTTGTTCAGTGTGCATCCATTCTTATTAACACCATAGCTACTCCTTTATACATTTGTCTGTTAGTCCATGTTTAATTCCAATCCTTTTAACAAAATATACAGCATGACCCTCAAAAAAGTATTTTTAAGCATCTGCAGCCCTTATTTCTCAATGAATTATAAAAAAATGCATATGTCCTTGTTCTCCATAGTATTCCACATAAGTAGATATAAAAATATTTTTTTTACCTCCATTAACACCGGAGATTTTTAGAGCTAAAGTTTTGAAAAAGTGACTGAGAAAAAGAATTTTTTTTGTTTCTCTTATTTTTTGGATGGTTATATTATGTTTTTCTGGCAACTGAATAATGAGACACAAAGAAAAACAAGTTAACTAATTATTTCGTTTTTATTCCACCAAAAAATATAAATATTTAATGGCAAAAAATACTACTGAATGAATTGATTATTTGCAAATTTTAGGTTATTTATTAATCCTTATTTGAGAAAAGGATTAATTATGACAGTTGCTCCGCCTACTTTTCTGACATCTCAATAATTTAATAGGGGGTTAATTAAGCTTTTTAGACAAAAAAATCATTATGTTTTAATTTTATTTTCTTCATAACTTTTTTGTTATTAAAGTTAGGATTGTGAAACAAAAACAATTTTCCTGCTATATTCATAAAGATTTATTTGGTTTTATAATCTTAAAAAATTTTGCCTAATAAGTAAGTTTTTCAAAATATCATTAAACTAAAAAGACTCAAAAAATATGTGTAAAAAAATGCTTTTTACTCAAAAACTAAATTTTTTATTTCATTTTTGTATAAAGTTTCTGCTAGTAACAAAAATAAAAGGATTTCTACCTTAATTTTGCTAAAAAAGTCGTTTCATGTTAAAAGTTACTTTTTCCTCAGTCACTTTTTCAAAACTTTAGCTCTAAAAATCTCCGGTGTTAATGGAGGTAAAAAAAATATTTTTATATCTACTTATGTGGAATACTATGGAGAACAAGGACATATGCATTTTTTTATAATTCATTGAGAAATAAGGGCTGCAGATGCTTAAAAATACTTTTTTGAGGGTCATGCTGTACAATTTTTATGGTTTAATTTAATTAGCCTAAACCCACCCCAATGTTCCAAAGACTTAGATCCTAAAGTGAAATAGCCTACAACCCTCGCAGGATCAGTGTAAAGCTTCTCAAAATGGTGAACGTAATCAGTTCAGTGGTCACCAATTGTTTGCAAGAACTTTTTGTACAAACCAAAAACGTTTCTTCTTTATATTATAGAATGTATGACTTTAGATACAAGTCGTAATGTCTGACATATTATCGATATGTTAATTGCTAATGTTAGAGTTTTTATAAAGTAGTATGGTTTCGTGTCTAGGATTTAGATTTCAATAACCAATGAACATACAGAGTTCTCCTATTTAGTGAAGCTTCACATAGTTACAGGGATGGTTTTAGTCTATTTCATTTTTAATTTCAATTCTTGGGATGATTTTCTGCCCTTCCCTACTCCTTCAAATATAGAGCCATAGTTGCAGCCGCTAGTTTTGTTCTAATAATACTATAGATTTTTAAAAGACCTTTCTTCTGAATAAAATTTCTTGAATAAAAATTTCTTGAATTTCACGAAAATAATTGTCCTTGTTTAATAATAATCTTTGTTTGCTGATGTTGGAAATATTGGCTTAAGATGGTAGGACAACTAGTGTAGTCCAGGGAATAAGGGATAGATGTACATCTACAATCATAATACAAAAAATTACACCTTTTGTAGATTACAATTAGTGGTTGAGACGTTTAAACACTCAAATAAATGAACCAACAAATCAGAATTTCCTAAAAGACCCCAAGGTTGTTAAGCCAACGAATAAGAAAACATTATCAAGACTGTAACAAGAAAGACTTTGGGATCTAGTTTGATCATAAGGAAAAAGGATAAGAGGATGAATACTCACCCCTTTTTCATGGTAAAATACTACTTCCCCATCCCTAAATTTAGAAGCAGACGAAAATCAAAAACCGCCCAGGGCTTTTTGTAAGTCAATCATAAATAATAATGTGAATAAAAAGAAAAGCGATATTTAGCAAACAGCCGTGGGCGGTCAGAATCAGCTGAATGTTCATTATGAAAAAAATTTCCCCCTTTTTAGAAATAGAAGGATTCATCTTTCATGAACAAATTTTTTTAAATAAAAAAAAATTCTATGTAATTTTTAATTAAAACATTAAAACGAAAATATCTAATCTAATATTCTTGCCCTAAATATGGAAATAGTAAAAAGTAAAAAAATATTTTTTTTTAATAATTTTTAATCCTCCCATTTGAAAAGTAGTGGAATAGCAATAAATTTTAGCGCGGCAACAGCGCTGAGTAGGCCTCTAGGCCCACTGCCTATTTTCGTCTTCTAGTTGCTTCGATTCCTCTCTTTTATTTTTTTCTCTATGAGTTTGATAAACAACCCAATGTCCCCTCCTTCCCTGAGTGTTATCCTTTTATCATTATTTATCTTTTTATCTCATCATGTATGCTTTAGGGATTATAATATATTTTTAGTAGCGAAGCTACTCTATAATTCACTTTGTCAGTCAGTCCGTAACGCTATGGGGGAAATGGGATTTACTCAGCTCCTATAAAATATAGAATGCTGAAATTTTTTGACAACATTCCCATCATTAAGGAGCACAATTGACCATAAAACATCATTGGCGTTCGGACCGATTTTTAGCAGGTTTTAGGCTATTTTTATATTTTTCACATTTTTTTCCATATCTTCAGTGTTTATGGTCCGATTTTCAAAATTTTTTCAGTTACAGATATCAAAATTAAATTTCCCGTCGTTTAAAGGAACAACCATGAAGGCCAGACTGCCTTTTTAGCAGGTTTTAGGCTATTTTTATTTTTTTTCACATTTTTCTCCATATCTTCAGTGTGAGGAAAGAGAAACTGTCCCAATTTTGTATATCTTTTGCGGAACAAATTCCAATTACGTCATATTTTTCTTTCCTGAAAAAGAGAAGGGGGAAAGAAAAAAAGGGAAGGGGGGAAGAAAAAAGAGATGGGAGAAAAGGGGGTTTTCCCCATCTCTTTTAAAGAGATTTTCTTCCCCCCCTCCCTTTTTCGGGAAAGAAAAATATGACGTAATTGGAACTTGTTCCGCAAAAGATATACAAAATTGGGACAGTTTCTCTTTCCTCAACAATCATGACGGCCAGACTGCCTTTTTGGCAGGTTTTAGGCTATTTTTATATATTTAACACTTTTTTCCATATCTTCAGTGTATATGGTCCGATTTTCCAAATTTTTAAGTTAAGGATTTAAAAATTAAACTTTTTGTCGTTTTAATAAAACAACCATGACGGCCAGGCTGCCTTTTATCAGGTTTTTGGCTATTTTTATATGTTTTACATATTTCCCCATATCTTTGTTTATTTTGATGCAATTTTCAAACTTTTATGGGATATTAGTATCAAAATAATTTTTCCCATTGTTATGAGCATCTTTAATATAATGTACTTTGACCATTGTCATCATGCAAAATAAAACAAGGTTTCATGTCTATTTTATCCAATAAATCTATTCTTGATTTTAGTAAAAACCTTTTAAATCTACCTGTACGTATTCCCATCGACGATTTTTTGTGCTTTGCTACTTATGGATGTTGTCATCCTTGTTTCTTTCTGCTTATCCTTTATGCTAAAATAACAGGATGAGAGGTTGTATGTTTGTAAGTCTGGTAAGATCTATTTCCACAATCTACATTTTTTACAATGGTCTAGGATAGGTTTTAGGCTATTGGGAAGGGGGTGTAGGACACCCCACACAAGAATAAATGCACCCACCTAAATATTTCAAAAAGTTGAGAGACATCCCAACACGTTACAACCTCTATGAGCAAAGACCGCATCCGCTATCTTATATTCTACTGGCTTCACCAAATATCGTAAAGACTTTTGATATCATTTTTTATTTCATTTAATTGAGTCCCTTTTTATTTTTGAAATTCTTTATTTGTTTATTTTCTTTTTCACGATAAAGTGTTTTTTTTTCAATTTGAATAATTGATTATTTTTGCCATTCAAGACACAAAACAAGCATTTCTTTTTAACCCTTACAGTTTTTTCAATCTCATTTTTTTGTAGGTAAGATGGAGAGCTGTAACTTCATGACTTTTTAAGTTTAGTAATTATACGTCGGCAAGAGTTAATTTTATTAGGATATCTGGTCTGTGTCGGTCGTGGTGTCCGGTCAAAGTCGGTTGGGTAGCAAAAAAATCTAAATAAATCTTAATTTTACATTATGACTTTTGTGTATAAGGTAGAAACCTAAAATTTTTTTGGTGAATACTTATATATCAATGACCATCTGAGAAAAGTGGTGTTATGACCGTTTGACCGCTCCCTGACCGACTTTATGACCGATTTTTGTCTGGCTTTTACTACAGACATATATCATGAATAACGTGGCTTCTATTACAGCTAGAGACCTATATTTTTTTTTGGTAAATCCTTAAGTAATAATAAACAGATAAAAATGTTAATTTGCGCCGCCAATCGCCGTTTTACCGCCGTAACCGCCGAAAATGGCCGTTTCCGTTATTTGCCGTTTTTCGGCGATGATCAGAAAAAGTAATTTTTTTGTTATGAAAAATAAAAGTTCGTCCTAAAATTTGTACCAGGAGCCGAGATAGAGGGGGGGGGGGCTCTTTGTTAGAGATAAAGACGTAAAATTTTTTTCTGGTGGTTCATGTGTATTTTTAGAGAAAATTACTTTTTCTAGTCATAGCAGTCAGGCCGCTCCTTAGCCGCTTTTTAGCGGCCAGCCGCTAAATTTTAAAACAGCTGTAGAGCGGCCAATTTTGCAGCTAGGATGACCAAATTTTAGGACGAACTTTTATTTTTCATAACAAAAAACGGCAAATAACGGAAACCGCCATTTTCGGCGGTTACGGCGGTAAAACGGCGGTTGGCGGCGCAAATTAATATTTTTATCTGTTTATTGTTGCTCAAGAATTTAACAAAAAAATTTATAAGTCTCTAGCTGTAATAGAAGCCACGATATTCATGATATATGTCTGTAGTAAAAGCCGGATAAAAATTGGTCATAAAGTCGGTCAGGGTGCGGTCAAACGGTCATAACACCACGTTTCTCATAAGGTCATTGATATCTCAGTATTCACAAAAAAATTTAGGTTTCTACCTTATACACAAAAGTCATAATGTAGAAATTAAGATTTATTTAGAATTTTTTTGAATTTTGGTGCTACCCAACCGACTTTGACCGGACACCACGACCGACACAGACCAGATATCCTAATAAAATCAACTCTTGCCGACGCATAATTACTGTCTCAATCAATACTTGGCTTAAACTTGTATTAGATCTTATTGGATTGTTCAAACTACTTAAGACAGGGTCTTATCTATTAAAATCACTTTAAATTAACTACAAAGAAATATAAACTTATGGATAAATAGTATTAAGTTAATATCTTATTATTATTATTCATGTATGTTTATATATTGATATAAATTTCTTTGTTATTTTGTAACTCTACTCAATATCTGCAAGGTATTATCTACTTAATATTCATTATTAGAATATTAATAATCTTAGAACAAATATAAATTAATTTGCACACTTTTTCTCAGACGCCAGAGTTACACTCAACAATACAGAAATAGAAAAAAGCTGTTTATATTTTTTGGTTATATCATATTAAATATATTGAATTTTAAGTAGGATAAAAGTTTAATTGCAGCCGTTTTCCCCTTTTTTTCTCGAAATTAAGACTGTGTGACCCAACCGAAAAAATATTTAGGTTTTTGGTAGTTTCCCTCAAATTCTTCAGCCGAGCACAGAAACCCCCTTCAAAGTACAAGTACAGCAGAGAATCCTCTTATTTTGATTTAATAAATTAAAGATAATAGGATTATTTTTTCTGGTTAGGTTAGGTTGGCAGATAAACTATATTGACTAAATACTTTTTTTTCTTAAATTATATATTAAGAAAACTACATAAAAGCCAAGGTGTACCGCCAAATAACAGGGGGAAAAGTAATTTTCTTTGCAATTTTCCAGTAAAAAATGTATTCCTTAGTCAGCACTTTTCTAAATTACACAAAATTGTTTATTTTTCGTTGGCATTGCGAAGTTTTTTTTTGTTTTATAAAAAAGTAACATAATAAACTAAAACAATGACGGGTCTATAAAGTTTATGGAACCTCTTTAGTATAATTTCAAATTTAGATGTTTAGATGTTAGTCCACTGTTTATGTCTGTCTATACTTCTGTGGCACAAAAGTTGTTTTAGAATTAATAAAAATTGTAATATTTTCACCTTTTTCTTCAAAAGTTTTTCTTTGTTGAATTTCTTTTGTAGTTTAAAATTGCAACCGAGATTGTTACATTGTGCACCTTATGATTGTTGTATTGTTTTTTATTCATATATATGTGTTTGTGTGTGTCGGCCTGACTGGTCGTACCGAAGAATATCGCAAACCGCTGAACCTATCCTACAATGTAGCTTCCCATGGGAAGGTTTAAAATTAGTTTATGGTAGGGTACTACCATCCTCCGAAGGGGAAGGGATGCAACTCCACCCTTCCCACCATTTCTCCTCAAGTGTACTTAGAGACTCTAGGGGCGTAGCCGCTAGTTCTAGTTAGAATACGAAAAATCTGATGAGATAAGGAGTTGTAATTCATCATAAATCTGACATAGTTTTGAAAACATGTCCACATTCCAACATAAGTGTATCATCACTTTCGCATTAGTTTAAAACAATACGCCAAGTCGTTTTTAACCCGAAATCTTATAGCTAGCTATAGCCAGATGTCAAATGATACCGCTAAGCATAAAAACTGGACTTCCAATCCAACTTATTTGATTAAAAAATGATTTTTAGGGAGGTGGTAAAGACAGAAGAAATTTCATCTAACGAAATCTTTTAGTTTTATTCCTCACGAACTTCCGTGGGCCATAAATAGTGTATTATTTTCTTTTTGATAAAAATATCATCATAATACTTTTGACTAGCCACTCGAAATTCAACATAATAACATATTTTTTTGCGGATATGATAGCACACTTATTGACAAAAATGACAAGGCGTATTCATCAAATTGATAAAAACTCTATCTTTTCAATCTCAATGCATTCCCATATATTAACACTAGATGCTGAACCCCTAGCATCTAAGGGACTATGTATTCAAATATCAAAGTAGTCTAAAATCATCTCTTGACCTTAGTGAAGCTTTCCTATAAAGGAGAACTTTATCAGTTTGGTAGTTGTTGAAATCTTAAGCTAAAGACAAAAAACATATTTCTTAATATAGTAGGGTGCAAAACAACAAGCAAAGAATGATTATTTATCATCAATTAATACAATCTATTTAGTTACTGTAGCTGTATACTTATAGCCTAGTTAGACAAAGAATAAGCCACCCTAAACTTGTTTTAAAATTATAAACAAAATATTTCACTAGAATAAAATCTTTTTTAATATCTGAAATTTTGGCATAACAGAAAGTTTTGCTAAGCTAAACAAAAGATTAATTTCGCAACAAATACAAAGGGGGGGAGGGGAAAATTGACAGGGAGATTAAAATGGTGGAATAAAGGACACAAGAGGGAGATAAGATGAGAAAATAAGTGTCCCTACAATATCAGATAATTTACAATTAAAATCAGCCAAGAAATTGATTTCAGGATGTAATTTTGAATATTTACAAATATTACTAACATTAGAAAATAAGTTCTAATAGTCCTAAGAATAAAATAGAATCATTTCAGACCTTATAGTTACAGGAATCTATGCATGTCTGATGGAAAGGACCAAAATTTGGACAGACGAACGGACACATCTTAAAATACATCTTTTTTTGCAGAAAACACGTACTAATTCTAAGTATTTTAGAAGCAGCTTATAGTGCCTAATAAAAAGTGACGTCATACAATAAAAATGGCCAAGGCTTATACACTTTACCATTGGTCAATATAAATGTATACTGGCCTATCATTGATTATTTGTATTATTAGCGTCATTTTTATTAGGCACTATAAGCTGCCTATAATTTTATATAAAAATTCTTTCAGAATATAATTTATTGTTGTTTTGACTGGCACACTGAAAAGAAATCAAATAATTTTGATCTCTCTGGAGGTTTTTTAAAATTCCTGAGACTTTGTCAAAACTTTGGCAGCAGACACAAAGTTTTGTAGCTGAGCTGATTAGATCAGTTTAGTCAGCTTAATCAGCAAACTAATTAAACAAAACTATGGCAAGAAGAAGAAGAACTGGGGAGGGGGGGGGGGGAATCAGAGGATTAAGAATAGGGGATGCAGAAGTAGAGGAAGAAAGAAAGAAAAGGATAAAATAATGACCGATAAATTGAAGTACATCCCCAATGATGACACATAAAATTATCACTTCTGTAGATTACAATTAGTGGTTGAAACGCGGAACACTTAACTTAATGAACCAACCATTTGATATACAATAAAAGCCTCGAAAGTTGCTAAGCCAACGAATAAGGAAAACTTTATTATAAAACTTTGGGGACAAGTGTAATAAACAGCCCAATGTGCCCTCCCACCCTGAAAGAAAGGAGTTTTAAAAAGTTTATGAAGAGTTTAAGATAGGCAGATATTTGGATAGACAAATAGATAGTTGCCAAAATGTAGATAGATAAAAGATATCAAGAGTAAAAGAAAGAAAGATATAAATTAGGAGATTCGAGAAATACCGAAAAATAGAAAGATTATATGAATGGATTTAGAATACTTGGATATTGTGAAAGATTTTCGAATACCCTGATAAAATGTCTACTCCAGCTGGCAAATATAACAATAACTCCATTATTACTTTACCCCAACCCCTCCACTGACCATGGGAGAAACGTTTTAAGCAACTTTTGAGGACTATTTTAAATTAACAATCTAAATTGACAACAAAATTCCCATGTATTCTATATCCATTATTGGATATATACTTAGATTGAGAGACTTATTATAATCTGATAACTGATATCTTAAAGGGCAAACTAACACTGCATCTAATGACACCTTAGATAGGAAACTTATATCATTGTAAAAAAAAACATAAAATGTATCATATTATTTTTTTTTACTATACAAAGTTGGCAGTCTTTGTTTTCTTCGAGATATTAAATACATTGAACAACAAGGATGAAAACATCCACGAAAGAAAAACTCAAGTAAGCAATATTAAAAGTCATATGAAAAAGACATTTTTATTTCATAAAAAGTTGTTGTTAAAAGTTAGCGAATTGACAAATTAAGATGTAGAGTTGATCCTCATTGTATCTCAAATAGCAGCTGAGAAATTATGACATAAACACAGTTTTCAGCAGCCGGACATTTTGAATTTTAGAGGATTTACTTTTTACATACTATAGTTTACATTGTAGTAAATTAAGTAGATGTATATCAGAGAATAAGGGATGGTTTAATGGGAATTAAGTTTATTTAAAAATATCGATGATATTTCTGAGGCTTCAAAGATTTGTCTTTGTTTTCAGACAAATCAATACCTAAAACATTTAGGGGAAAACAAATTAATTTGACTTTAATTGTTATGATTTTGGATAAAGCTGAGGTGGATTCTTAAAAAACTTTTTTGCTCACTGCCTCACTAAAATTAGTGAGGCTCGCTAAAAATATTTGTGAAAAATCCTCCAAAATCTCAAAAAAATCTACAAAAATAAAACAAAATCTTAATTTTAGTGAGGCAGTGAGCCCAAAAAGGTTTTTTAAGAATCCACCTCTAGACATTTAATACAGACTTTTAGGTTTCAATTTTGAAACGATTTTTTTTTTTCCAATGAACTATCCCTGTATTTCTAACATACACCAAGAAGAGATTCAACTTTCTTTTACAATCATTGGATTGCGCCATCAAACAAGAATAATTCATTCCAGAGAGGTTTAATAGCTATCATTTTATCAGTCTAATAAAAAATAGGAGGGAAAAGCCAAACCACGATTCATAATTATGTGGTAGATATAGGATTTCGGTAGTGATGTAGACGTATAAACCAAGCAATTTAGCTTAATAACTAAATATGTCTATCGATACTTAAATGTTCACAAAATGCTTTCAAAATTTGCTCTGAGTTTATAGAAATAATAAATGTAATAAGCATATATGAATAACCTAAACAACTACCGATCCAATATTGTGAGGACCTTTTATCTCAAATTGCTTTCTGCTCGTATGTAGCGTGTATACTATACATCTATGCAAAATAAAAAAAAATATAGGGAAGATTTGCAAGTTTAAATAGCATTTGTAAAAGTAAAACCAAACAACCCCGCCCTCTTTTTATTTAACAGTAAATAGGAACTAAAAGTTCAATGTCAGTACTAAATTAAGGATGTGTTATTGTTTCCGCCAAAGTATCATAACTGTATTAGCGAACACAATAGCAATTCTTCAGGGATCCTAAGGGATAAGACGTTGGATGATACGATGAACAAAATTATACCTTCTCTAAAATGACATTTTACGTGGAAAACTGCTAGTTTGTATCAAATTGAGGTACCCAAAGTTTTTGATTAAACGAATGAGAAAAACTATATAAAACAATTATTATAATTTACATTTGAATGTCCCTTCATTCCCTGCTAAATTAGAGTGAGATTTTTATATATAGTTAATGTATATTGGCTCTTTTGCATAAATTCTGTTAAAATACAAAATATTGGCAAAATGAGTAATGTAAGCGGCAGTGATGTTTTACCTAATAAGAAATAAAAGATTTACAACCACCATCAATTTAATTTTAGAGAACGAGATTTTTTAAAAAGATTTATATGATTTTTTTTCTTGGTCGGTCGATCTAATCAGTTGACATTTATAAAATAAGGATAATAACATTCATAATAGCGAAACTTTGAAACGGTTGGAAAAACGAACATTTACATTTGTAGAGTGACACTGACAGAACATGAGACTTTAAATTTTTTTGTGACTTGATTAAAGATCTAGGTTTCTCTTCTAACATTGTACTTTGTTGTACTAGTAATCATTGCTCCAAAATTCTGATTAATTGGATAATAATATTTATATCATATAAAAAAAAACTGTTGTCACAAAAGTTAAAAATTAACATGTTTTAAATGGATACACGAACTATTTGCTATCTATTATAAAGTGTCTACTCTTTCCTAGTCGTACCTAACTATGAAAGGAATTATTATGTCAAGTTTGAAATTGATAGGATCATTATTATTTGTCTTTGTGGATCGACGCACGAGAGGGCAGGCCTCTTACCCTAATTATAAATCTTTATATCAATAATGTGTTATATTTAGTTGTATTTTTGCAGTATAAAGAAAGAAAAAAAACATTTGAAAAACCTTTATCATTTCTTTAATCATCTTTTGATCTTCTTTTATGTAATTATCGTTGATATGATCACAAATATTGATTATTGATGGATATCTTAGAAAATAAAGGGTTGGGTAAACAGTTGTTCAAATTGTTGTGTATAGATTTTTGATGTAGCAGATCTATTCTACACGTTTTACGATTTGGTCTGTTTGTACATATGTATTATTCTGTATGTTGTCATTTATGATAACACCCTATGCCCAATAAAAATAGTGCAGTTCAATGCCCCCCCCCCCCCTATTATCTCAGTTTCTATTAGAGCTAGAGGGCTACTTTTTTGTGCAAGTCCCCTGTTTGATAATGAATTTCCGACCTTTTATAAGTCAAAGTCAATTTTCGCTACCTTCACCCTTTTATTTACAACCTTTGTTTTTAGGTCCTTTTTTACTTAAAAATTTTAAACGGCTGTAATTTTCTATTTTTGAAGCTAGAAGAACAATTTTTCTCCAGAAATGTTTATCTTTATGTAAATTTTATATTAGAAATATCAAAACATGAATTTCAGCGGCCGCAGCTGTACTTGGCAGCTGCCAGCCGCCGCAGTCGGCGGTCTGCTGTAAAACGGCGGCTGAATTTTAATACGTTATGTAGACATAAATGAAAAGCTTAAATTTGAAATTTGACGTCTCTAAGTCAAAAATTGCGGCCACAGGAGCCTTTTAAAGATTTCTGGACACCTGGAGGATTAGAACCTGCAGGATCATACCTGGAACCTGAAATTGAATTGAACACCTGTATTTCATATAAGGATGTACTACTAGAGGACATTTTAGTATTTTTGGTAAGATAAAATGCTTTGTTTTAGTCAAAAATATTTTTGCTTTTTACCTTGATGACCCTGCCAGGTTTGCGGACATCCTGAGCCCGCCAGGATGAAGATATTCAAAAAATTCCAACTCTCAGTTATGAGTCATACCTAAATATATTTAAAAAGTCAAGCCGTTTGGGCTCTTCATCTTTCACGCAGAGAAAATGAGATAAACCCCTCCCCCCCCCCCCCCCCCCCGACTGTTAAGGGCTAGGGAACCTGTCCAGATTTTGTATTGGGTCTTTGAAATCAGCTAAAAGCGTCGAAAATATAAACAAAGCAGAATTTTGTACAGAACAGAAAGTAATTTGCTAGTAGACGATAAATGTCCCCAATACTTGTGTCAAGTAGTATTCTGGATTATACATTTATTGTTGTTTCGATAATATGTCATCCATGGCCTCATTATTATTATAAGAAGAATTTTTGAGGTTTTTAAATTTATTTTAATTCTAAGTAAATTAATTAAAATTGTGTATGTTCATATAATTTACTTGATAAATAAAATTTGACATGCTATACTTCTTTTTATTTTAGAATTAAATATATCATTTTATTGTTTCATTTCCTTTTAAACTTTATTAGAAGGCTGCTACAATTTATTTTTATAGCAGGGTTTATAAGATGTCAGTATGTCGGCTATAATTAGGGTCTATATGTCCGTCTGTACGGATAGCTTTTATCATTAATTTAGGCATGTTAAAATTGTACTATCGTTTTTAAACTTTATTTTCATTTTGTTAAAAACCCTATTGTAGCATATCATTGGTTAGTTCTTGTTGTTTGTAGCTCACATATAATTGACACCATAATGTCACCTGAAGGTCGACATTTTCTATCATTTATCGACATGATAATATTACTAGCGACTGCGCCCCTAGTATCTGAAGGCTCTGTATTTGAAGGAATTTGATAACTAACCTAAAACTTAAACTAAAATAAAATAGCCTAAAGTCATGACTGGACCAAAGTGAACTTTCCCTTAAATTGAAAACACAATCGGTTAGATAGTTATCAAAACTTAGGCTACAGACAAAAAAACCCTTTCATAATGATATACTATAGGTAATTCAAACCACACGAATGTCTAACATGTTTATTCTAAATTAGCGGTTGACGATACTTAATTTATACAGCCCACTTTTCTTCCTTTTTTGCTCTCTCTTTCTCTCTCTCTCTCTCTCTCTCTCTCTAATGTTGTTATTTCATTATTAGGGCTGTAAATGTAATAATGATTACTATCCCTATTAAATTTTGAGACTCCATGTTGACATAAAATCCCAATGGTTAACATTGACTGATTAGGTACACTACGTGGATATAAATTTTCCATTATTTATAAAGGATTAAATATAAAGGGTGTGCAAAAAAAAATGCGGACATTTTTAAAATTTGGATTGCGCGGCTTGTGTTAATAGTAGAAAAATGTCACGCATATCGTTAGAACAGTTAGGAAGTCTACTTTTGGGAAATATAAAAACGATTCCTCTGCTACGTATAGTTTAGGAGTGATGTAGTAAAATGTCCTAACTGCCTTAAAACTTGACTTGCGAGTAAATCATTAAAGATTAATTAAAGTATATAAAAAATATGTACCTTTTTAAAATTCAAATTGCACGGCTTGTGTTAATAGTAGAACAACGTTATGCATACCATTAGAACCGCTATGAAGTCTATTTATGGAAATATAAGAACCATTACTGTGCTACTTATAGTTTAGGAGCCAAGAAGTAGAATGTCCCAACTGACTTAAAACTTGACTTGCGAGTAAATCATTAAAGATAAAAAAGGAGCTGTATTGATAAATGCGAGAAAAGTGGAATTTTTTTTTTGAGTTTTAAGTCAGTTGGGACATTCTACCACATAGCTCATAAATTATACGTAGCATATGAAGGGTTCTTATATTTCCATAAAATAGAGTTTATAGCGATTCTAATGATATGCAAAACATTTTTCTACCATTAACACAAGCCGAGCAATAAGAATTTTAAAAATGTACGTATTTTGATTTGCATACCCTTTAATTTAATCTTTAATGATTTACTTGCAAGTCAAGTTTTAAGCCAGTTGGGACATTTTACCACATGACTCCTAAACTATACGTAGCAGAGGAATCGTTCTTATATTTCCAAAAAATAGACTTCCTAGCGGTTCTAACGATATGAGTAACATTTTTCTACTATTAACACATGCCACGCAATTTCAATTTCAAAAATGTCCGCATTTTTTTGCACACCCTTTAGTATATCTAGATCGTCAATTTTGCCTCATAATACGTCAAAACTGAAAAAAAGCTAAACATCGCTTTTGTTTTTTATTTTATGTACGATTTATTTAAATAATACGAGTGACGTAATTTGTCTATGATTGAATTTTCCAAAAGTTAACTTTATCCTGATAAATTCAATCATTGAAAGATAACTTATTATATATGTTTTGTCGAAAAATAATTCACATTATACAAGGGAAGAAGGTTTTACATGATGAATGTATATTTACCCAAGCAAAGCTTTACCCTAAGAAATAAGACTATTTATAGCTGACTCATCATGTTACAAAATGAACAACTTACTGCCTTTTTGTTCCAGTATCTGAACACTTTTTAACCAATAATATGTTAGGATTGTTCCTCAACTGTTTTCCTTTTGGCTAATTTATTTATTATGTATCTAGATTATATCTATTTGAAAAGGTTGATCCAAAGGTAGTCTCATGTCGATATAATGATAGATCTAAAGTTAACAGAAGTATCCAAAATTTAATTCCCTCTCTATGTATCCCTGCACCCCTATTTTCTTCCCTTCCACTCCTCTCTTATCCTTGATAAAAGTAAATTATATTTAATTTAACAATTAAATTGATTTATGTCATGAGATATTGAACTTGCGAAAATGTAATATTTCAAACACTAAAGTTTGGAAATTGAAAAGAAGAAAATTGTTATTTATGGCCCGGGCTTGCGAGATTTTATAGAAAGGGTTGACATTAGAAGCATAGTCATTATAGAATTGGGTTATCTCTTTACTTTAGGATATTAATATGTCTGTCCGTTAAAGTAACTTAATCTAAATAGCGAGATATCATATGATTGAACTATAATTTTGTCAAAAAGTTACTGGTCTTTTAATCTAAAACAAGGATGATAACATCCATAAAAGTGAAGCTCTGAAACCAGACGGCAGAACAAACTAACATTGTTATGATTACTATTCGTCCCTAACTGTTACAGTTCTCACCATGCAAAGTTTGAAATTGATAGAACAATTCTAACATTTAAAAGAACGATTAGAGCAACGTTGCGCTACGGACATACCGACCTTATTTGTAGAAAAACTTTGCGTATAAAAATCATATGATTGCTTATTGCTTCTTTCTGTATATAATTATTCTTGTTATAAAATCAACGGCTGTAAAATGTTACATAATTTAAAATTGCAAAAAAGGAAAAAGACGATATTTGATTAGAAATTGCAAGTTTTTTATTTTAATTTGGTAATATGTGAGGAAAAACAGGTTTGGCTAAAATAATCCACAAATTATCCAAAACTATTATTTTCTATTTGAAAATTATGTTAGGAAGGAAAACCTCCCCCCCCCCCTCATGCTGTGGCAGAGCAATTCGAAAAATTTGATACTTTTGTCATGATTATGGGGTATCCAATCCAATCTATTATTACAAAATTTCTGCCTATTTATATTTTTTTCAAACATGTTTTACAAATAAAGCATGATGATCAATTAGTATTGATTAAAAATATGGCTAATTTTTCTTCTAGCATATGCACATGCTTCTTCTTGTCTAAGCAGTCTTGTGATGGGTAGAACCTGTATTGCACATGCGACTATACATTGTCCTATAAATGGCAAAAAACTTGTATCATATATCAGGATTAATGTGGATGGAACTGTTATACATACAATGACCATGACTGTCAGGTTCATCTTTATGTTTTCATTCAGGAGCCCTATATTATTGAACATTTAAAATATGTTAACAAATGTTTGATAAATAAATTTCAGATACTAGCAGCTACGCCCCTAGAGGCCTCTAGGAGCACTTGAGGAGGAGGTATTTGAATTCGAAAACCCAATGTTTAAAATTTTATTTAAAAGGAAAGGTAAAAAAAACATTAAGGTGGGATTTTTCTTGGGGGGGGGGGGGGAATAATTTTTCTAGGGGCGATTTCTCTTTGGAGGATGTTTATACCCTCCCCAAAAACAGTTATAAACCTTCCCATAACCTATGTGAAGAAACACTGTAATAGAGAATCATATCGGTTGAGCAGTTAGCGAGATCCTTCAGTACAAATAGACATCCTGTTACATGATTATAAGGATTGCAAAACAATTTTCTGATTGTTAACCCAACCCCTTTTACTCAAGCCACTAAAGCAAATTTATAAAAATGTCAATTTCCAGTCAAGGGTAAATGGGTAAAAATAAGCAATATCTATATATAATATATGTATATATTATGAAAAAACTTTGAATGCTTATCAACATGTTTTTATCTGTCAACCTGAATTTTTGTTTGATGTTTCAGACGTCCAAGCTTGAATATCATTAAAGGTCTTAGAATGTTCATTTGATAGCTTAGAAGCATCAAGAACACTTTCATTGTTTGTTTCATTTATTTCTTTGACATGAAGAGATGCATCAGTTTCACTTTCTAAATCTATTGTTATCTGTGATGAGGAAGGGTAAGGGTCAACTTTATTTAATTTTATTTTTCTTGTTTCTTGTTTAATTATAAATACATCATAGTCTTGTCTGGGTGGTTGAACAGCACTGGGAAAATTGTTAGTTTTGTCAGGCCTTTTTACTGGATTAACATTCTTATTTCTATTCTTTTTCTTTTTCACAAGTTTAAGCAATAATGTAGACAGAAAAGTTATTAAGAAATATATGTAGAAGATAGGTGGAGCTTCTTTTACAGCTTCTGCTGGTACTTTGATACCATGGACTTTTGAAAGTTTTTTCATTTTTGTGGCAGGGCATAGAGTTCCAATAAAGAAAACTTCCAATGAGTTTTGGATAATAAAAATTGCCAGAGCAGTGCACGCCATAAATCTAAAAACTTTTTCGTGGTCCATGTTGAGAAATGAAAGTGAATTAAAGACAATGCAAGCTTTACAGAGTTGAACCATAATTACAGCTGTCATAATAACTTCACTCATTGTTTCAGCTCTTGAGAGGCTGCAGAATAAGTTGGGATATTCCCAAATCCACTCATTAAAATAACCAGAAAATTCTAGTGTTACAGCAGCTATATTAAACCATAATACACTAATACAACTAGTAAATGCCACCATTCTCACTGTGTAAGTTAGAATGCTCTTCTTGAAGTCTGGCAAAGATCCAAAATATTTGTAAAGCAGAATATCTGATATGAAAGCTACAGAACAAACTATTATGTGTAGAGGAATATTTAGATATATTGGCAAGAGTCTGCAATCTTTTATCATTGTTACAACTAGCATTGATAATATGAAAGTATTCTTTATCATTTTAAAATGACTTTATGCCTAGATCAAGGTTTGTTTAGTTCAGAGAGTCGGGCTGAGCACACGCATTTAGCAAGCTCTCCCCCGCCCTACCCCATGTGTTAAGCTCAGTTCTACCTTCCCCCTCTCTCTCAACTAGTTCCCCTCTCCCCACTGCCCGTGGTCACTCCGCAGTTGGAGGAAAGGGAAGACACTGTAGCCAGAGGGCACCTCGTATTTAGGCCTGGCAATGTGTATGTGTTAACGTATCGGTCAATTGTTAACACAAAAAAAGTGAAAATAAAACATTAATGAATTAAAAGTTTTTTTTTAACTTATGTGTAACCTAATCGCTTTAACTTAATGAACAATTTTTGGTGAAAACACTCTCAAATTTTTTTTGATAATTTTATGATAATTTATCGGTCTGGCAACATTTTTACCGGCGCAAAGTACTCCCGACAAATAAGCTCTCCCATTGGCTAACATTTTTTCGCGTCCCACCATTGGTCAGCTGACCCACACTCACTCAGCACCCTCGGTTCCGCCATCTTCACTTCATCATGGCCTGTAGTACGTGTGACAACCCAGAATATTGGTCAAAGTTTAAAACAAATTTGGACGCTGCTTTGGATGTTAAGTTTAAAGAATACGATGCGAATATAGCTAAGGTAAGGGATGAGCTTATTCATAGTACTTTTGCCAGTCATAAAACCGAAATAAACGATATTAAATTGAGAGTCTCAGATTTAAATGTTAAAATTCAATCTATCGAAGGTATAGAAAATTTCGTAGATGCTAAATCTGTTGCAAGTGAACAAAAAGCGATTAGGACCACGATTACACAACAAAAAGACTATTTAAACTCTATTGAATCGTCGAGAGAAAATTTCGTCAAATTTCAACTTCTACAAAACTCGATAAGAGAGCAAAGGTGCCGCGATTGGAGTTGTAGAATAGTGAATTTTCAGCAGCCGTGGAGCCGTGAAAATATTACAGAGTTTATCATATTTAGAAACATTATAAGGCCCACCCTTGAAGCCGCTCTTAAACGTGGAGAATTAGAATATATTCCCTCACATTTTTGTGATATCGTCGAGCGTGCCCATATGCTCCCATATACAAAGGGCCAGATCCCCGTTTTTATTTTTCGTTTTATGTCTAGATCCTACCTCGACGCGTGGATGAACAATAAGAAGGCTGTGCTTGACCGTTACAACGCCGAGATCAAGAGGTTCAATCCCAGGAACAACGCGTCACCGGTCCCGTTCTTCCCCAATAGGTTAGTCCAGGCGAAGCAAGATATGTCCGACCTCAACAGGAAGACCATGACCTTTGTGTATGCCACAAACCAGATTTCGAGGGCCAAAGTCGCTGGCCAACATGTCCAATTTCAGCTCAAGAACGGCAGCCGCTGGATACGCTGCCTTAACCCGTTTGGCAAAGACCTGAAGGAAATGGCCCAACCCATACCTGGAAGCGAGGATTTTTTTCTGTCAGAGGCACCGCCTATCCTTTGTTTCAACAAGCTAGCGCCTGAGGAAAGGAAAACATTCTTCTCTAATCAGGCTGACTTAACAGAGGATGACTTCCCAAGACAGTTTAGTACGATCACAGCCCACCCTTCCAGCACGATTCAACATAATTTAACGTCTGCCCCTGCCCCAGCTCTTGGGGACCTAGCTGTGTTCCCTCCCATAGACTCTGCCGCAACCGTCGCAACCGCCGCACATACAGCCGTTGCACCAGCCGCACAGCCCACACAGTCAGTACCTGCCGCCGTCGCATCCGCAGCCGCCGCTACAGCTGATTTCACTGCCGCACCTGCCGCCGCGCTCACCGCCGCACCTGCCGCCGTGACCGCCGCCGCATCTGCCGCCACGTCTGCCGCACTTGCCGCCGTGTCTGTCGCCGTACCTGCGGCATCTATTGCCGTACCTACCGCCACACACACCGCCGCACTTGCCGCCACGTCTGCCGCATCTGCCGCATCTACACCTGTCGTTGACTCAGCACCTTCCGTACCTGTTGCCCCTGTCGTTGACTCAGCACCTTCTGTACCTGTTGCCCCTGTCGTTGACTCAGCACCTTCTGATCCTGTGGCCACGAGGGCCAAAGCTAGAGACACCGCCAACAAAGCTAAGCAAAGCAAAGCTACAAAGGCGGTAATCACATCATGAGGTTAAGTATCTTATACGTCGGAAAAAAAGGTACTTAACAAAATTATTATCATCATTTTTAAATTCATTTACAAAGTGATTTATTTCGAAAAACTTAATGTTTATATCCACGTAAACTCTATATTATTATAATATTAATATTAAATATTACCCAACTTGTTAGAACGCCAACATAGCATATTAATTTCAATCTATTTTTCTTATTTTTCTGCTGATTAGCATATAAAATACTTGGAACTTGTATGAAAATGAGTAGGGGGAACTAAACTAGCTTGAAATGTGTTGCCACCCCCAACACACACATAAACTAAACGCTA
This sequence comes from Acartia tonsa, assembly GCF_053477335.1. Lineage (NCBI taxonomy): Eukaryota > Metazoa > Arthropoda > Copepoda > Calanoida > Acartiidae > Acartia > Acartia tonsa. The sequence goes on from NC_137266.1 coordinate 20,500,887, forward strand.
TCGGAATAACCATAGTAAATATGGTAATTTTTTTCGCTTTAACGATAATATATTGTATATTACCTATTTTTATTTGTCCACTAATATCTACTGTGTTTCAGATGTCCATACTTGATGTTAAGACGATTCCTCCTGCGGTGCTCCTGGACCAGCTCTGCTATGACAAACCTCCCTAATGATCAGATTAACCAGGATTACGGTAACTTAAACGATAACATTGGTCTAAATCTTATGAATCCGATTTACGGCGACTACTTTAACGATTTTGAGAACGAATTCGGAATAAATTGCGTTTTTTCAAGTGAACAAGGTATCGTACAGAAACTGAAAACATTCAATGAAAACCTTCTCAATATTTTTAGTATTAATTGTCAGTCATTACATTCTAAATACAATGATATTGTCTCCACTGTAGACTTCTTTAGACAACATGATATCCACTTAAATGTTCTGTGTTTTCAAGAATTATGGCTGAATAAGGATGTAAATATGGATTGCTATGGAATTAATAATTACGATTGGCATGTTAAACTCCGCACAAAAAGTAGGGGGGGAGGGGTGGGTATTCTAGTAAGCAAATATTATAAAGTAGATAAACTATTTGATAAATTTTCATTTAAAGAAAATATTCTTGAATCTATTTGCTTAAAAATTTCCCACAATGGACTAAAGTTTTGCTTACTAAACTGTTATCGGCCACCCAATCAGAGTAGTGCTGAAATAGAAGAATTTTTTGAACTTTTTTTGGACCTGATTGATAGAATAGCAGCTTTAAGCATACCATACTTCATTGTAGGAGATTTCAATTTTGATCTTTTCAAAATAAATAATATAAATAGCAACTCCATGAGAATTATTGAGTCTTTTTCCTTTAACGGTATCATAAATACCGTTACCAGAGCTACTAGAGTAACTAGAACCACTGCAACCCTTCTTGATTTATTCGGGGTAGGTAACTTTATTCAAAACCTAATGTCTTCCTTTGTCTTAACTTCAAAAATCTCCGATCACTTGCCAATTATTAATTCATTCCGAATAGACAGAGTAAATAAACCCAAACCTCCAGATTTCTTTGAAAAAAGAGAATTGAATGATGAAAACTTTGATGCCTTAAACTATGCACTCTACCACACTAACTGGAATCACGTTTTAAACCAAGACAACACAAACATTGCTTATGATAACTTTATTTCAACCTTTTTGAGACTTTATAATGAAAAGTGTCCAGTTAGAAAAAAACGAAAAAACAAACGTACCCAGCCTCAGCAGCCTTTCATGTCAGACTTTTTATTGCGTTGTAGATTGCATAGAGATATTTTGTACAGCAACTTTTTAAAAGACAAAACAATTGAAAATGAAAGTATTTACAATGTCTATAGGAATAATTACAATAGGCAAGTGAGAAGAGCAAAGATTGAATATTACAGACAACAAATAAGAGATGCAAACGGGGATGGGAAAAAACTCTGGAAAACCCTAAAGGAAGTCATTGGGTTTAGTAAATCTTCCCCTGAGTGCACATACCTTCAAGTAGGCCCAAACAAAATTGAAAATGACCAAGAAATAGCTAATGAATTTAATCGTTATTTTAGTCAGATTGGGTCTTCCCTAAGGCCTGAAATTCCTTCCACCCCCAAAAATTTCTTTGAATATTTACCACCCCCATGTCAAGATTCCCTCTTCTTTGAGCCATTGTACCCCTTCAAGGTTATTAATATCATTCGTAGTATTAAACCTAAGCGTTCCACAGACATAAATGATGTCTCGATGTATGTTCTGTCTCGCTGTGCTGATACCATTGCCACTCCCTTAACACATGTTTATAATTTATCACTTCAAAATGGCACTTTTCCTGAAAAAATGAAAACTTCCAAAATAGTTGTCCTTCACAAATCAGGTTCACTCAGCGAGGCAGATAATCATCGAGGAATTTCACTCATTGACAACTTTTCCAAGCCCATTGAAAAATATGTCTGTGAAACGCTGGTTAAGTTCTTGGAAGATCGGTCTTTTTTTAGCAACCGCCAGTTTGGCTTCATGAAAGGAATCTCAACCTTTCACAATGTATTGAACTTAAGCACATTGATCACCCAAGCACTCAGTCGAGACACTTCCTGTATGGCCATATTTTTGGACATAAGGAAGTGTTTCGACATGATAAATAGGGACATCCTTTTTAGCAAACTGGAGAATTCAGGGATAAGGGGGGTTGCACTTGATTGGTTCCGTAGTTATTATGCAAATAGGAAACAGCGTGTATATTTTAAGGGCCTTTTCTCCTCCACAATTGAATTCATTATCATTGGCGTACTTCAGGGGTCAGTCCTGGGACCAATTCTTTTTTTGATTTTTATCAATGACCTTGTTTCATGCAGTGAAGAGATCCTAATCAATCTCTTTGCTGATGACGCAGTGGGCTTCATTGAAAAGCAGAATATTATACAATTGATCAACCTTGCAAAGGAGCTTGTCCCCAGACTGACCCAATGGTACAATGCCAATAAACTTCTTATTCACCCCCGCAAGACCAAATGTATGGTCTTTTCCTCCCCCCGTGAGATACTCACCCCCGCTGAGCTCGCCGCTAAGACCAACTTTGAAGTCTATGTAAACATGAATAATCATAACGAAAATGATGAGTCAAAAATCACTAAGTTGGATCTTGTGAGCGGTACCAATGAGGGTAGTATCAAACACTTGGGAATTCAATTGGACGAGAAAATGAAGTTTTCTTATCATCTTGAAAAAGTCTATAGCAAAGTCTCTAAAATAATTTATAGTATGAAAGTAATGCGTCATTTGTTGGACAAGAAACACTTAAAGCTACTCTATTCTTCTTATATTAAGTCGAATATCGAATATTGTTGTCTCCTGTTCACTGCCTGTCCTATGTATCTGTTAGCACCAATCATTAAGTTGCAGAAGCAAGCCATTAGAATAATCGAAAATTTACCTAGCAGAGCTCACACAGCTGAATTCTTTAAATCTAATGGCATACTTCCATTTAACCTGTTAATTGAATTCAATGTTTGTAAATTTATGCACGCCTATAAATTAGGCAATTTTCCCAAAATTTTCGAAAACACCTGGAATTTTGTTCAAGACAGACATACGTATGGCACTAGGAACAGGAACAACTTTGCTTACGAACCGGGCACCAATAGAAACTTTCTCCTGCACGCCCCTCTTAACTCTTTCCCAACTATATTCAACAACCTTCCACTTGAAATTAAACTAATTGATAATAAAAATATTTTTAAGAAAAAATGTTTTACTTATTACCTAAACAAGATTGAGTTTTAAAAAAGCAAATATTTTAAAAAAGCAAATATTTTATTTTTGAAATTAAACTGATTGATAATAAAATTATTCTCAAGAAAGATATTTTACTTACTTATTACTTACTTTCTTAAAAAAAAAGCAAATACTTTATTTTTTCTCTTCCTCTATTTAACAATTTTTTGTTCTAACTAAGTTTCTATTCGTATCTTTAGCCCTCGACTTTTTGTAAGCACTTAATTTCTATACCAAAAAAATAATAAAACAGCATTTCTTTAACCTCAAATCTCAACGAGTAGGTTCCGTAGGAACCGACATACATACCTATGTATAGAGTAGCTTTAGCATAGTTTGTTTCTTATCCACTTTATTCATTTTACATTTTATATTTTGACTTTGACTTCTTCTATTATATTATATATTTTTTATCAAGCAACTAACGAATCGCGCAACCTCTACCTCTATTTTATCTAATAAAAAAATAACAAAGTTTTTTCATAATTTTGACCAAAAATATATTTATTTATTCAAATTTAGATATCGAAAATTTTGTTTAATATATGACTATCGCTGACTGGACTGGTTAAGCTCATGTAGTGGGCATAGCCATCTACTCGTCGTAGTCGCTGGAGTCATCGACGTCGTCGGGTTCCTGTTGGAGGAGCTCCTCCACAAGGTCCTGCTGGACGGTGACCAAGCGGTCCATGGTGGCGATGGAATCCATGTTGGCCTGGAAGGAGCGGGCGTACGTGGGCATTACTGAAATTAGCCTCACGACTAACCCATAGTTGGAGTACATCATGCGGAGGATCTCCTCATCGATGGCATCTTGGCGGAATCTCCTCCACATAAGTCTGTCGCCCTCGTACACGACGCCCATTAACCTCCTCTTGACCATAAACCAGAGGTCCAGACAGCGCCTGTCTACCCCCGGAAATGGGAGTAGATCAGGCACTGCCGCGAGGTTCAGCAGCTGCTGGACGCCGTGCACGGGTGCAGGATCATCGATTTCATCGCTTGAGTTCAACATGGCGATGAGCTCCTGCACCTGGTCTTGGAGGGGAACATCTTCTTCTCCTCCAGCCTCCTCCGGAACTTCCGGCGCCCCATCCGGTAAAGCACCTTGGCCTTGTCCAACTTCCTCTTCTTGATCTGACATTTCTGAGACAATTGAACTTTGACCCTACCCACCCCCATATTTATACCCCCCTTGTGTCTTAATACCATACATTATTCAATCTTAATTTAACTTATTAATTAATAAATAACTTTCCCTACTTCCGATTTCCCGCGTATTCCCCCTATGCTTTACAACCAATTGTCTCCCCCCCGCCCCCTCTTTTGCTTTATTCTTTTGCTTTATTCTGCCGTGCTTTACCGGAAAACCACTCTTCCCCCCTCCCCCTATTTTTCTCCCCCCCAGTATATACCAAACGATAGGCGCCGCTCCGTCTGTCTAGCTGGAAGTCACGGCCGCGCACAAACCACCCACCACTCCCCTTCTAGTTTTTTCCCCCCCTCCTCCCCCTAACCTGTTGAATTCCCTGACCCATCTCCCTTATTTTAACCAGTTTCTCACTTCACTTTTTTTTATGCTAATGAAAATTAATCCATAGCGAAATATTAACAGACATCCTATTACTCTATACATCCTTCATAAAAAATAAAAGTTCATAGCAAGATATCTAGGATTTATTAAACAAATCAATGAATTTATGATAATTTATGATATTTTAATACTTTTACTTTTTTGGATAAAACTAAACTGTATTATTCTTCAAAAACAATTTTATATTTCAATAGCCATATCAGTAACTTTTTGCAGTTTTTTTCTGTTGATTCATTGTTGATTTTTGTTGATTTTTGTGAACATCATGTGGACATTTCCGCGGGTGTTTTTGCGGATATTTTTGCGGATATCTTGTATATAAAGTCGTAGAGAACTTGACCGTAACTGGTTCAAACCGGAAATGGCCAACTTCTGGAACTATAGCTGGAGACAGGCCCCCTCTTGAGCAGTTATCCGCTCAGCAATTTCACCCAATTTAGCTTCATGAAACTCCATGTCCTTGTTTGGGTTGTATAGTGTGAGGGCCAACTCGGTTTCTAAATAACCCTGTTGGTATAGAAGACGGGCTACCTCACGACGTACTTCGTCACTGACATTGTCACCATTAACTATATTGAGAAGTCGTTCATATGTTATTGTCAATCTATTGCGTAGCGGCTGCCACATTTGTTGGTATTCTTCCTCTCCGAACATTTCGTGTCTAAACAATAGTAAGATTTAAACCTCACTAAAGCAAAGCTATAACCAAATTACGCGCGCAATAGCACGCCACAGTCTTTTTTAACATGACCCACTTTCACCCTTTTACCTTCAAAAAGGGGTGGAATCAATGGATTAATGATACGTTTTCGCCTTCCCTTAAAACCCCCTCCCCCCCCCCCTCTTCCTCTCCCATTTTGTTGCCCCATTCACAGCCATGCTGTGACCAGTTCTCAAAACACAAAAATCAGATTCCGGAGGAATCGAACCATACATATTTAGGGACACACTCCCATTATCAAAATACCAAAATCAGATTCCGTAGGAATCGCATATGACCTATTCTTAGGATTTTTTATATCCATTCTCAAAAATAAAAATCAGATTCCGTAGGAATCGAAACCAACCATTACACCTTGTTCACTTAAGTACACGATATGATTATTATTAGGGTATTCTTGTCCTTTTTTGGACTTTTCTTTGGTTTTTTTTTGGATTTTTTGGATTGGACCAAGTGTTATCGCGAAATTTGCCGTTATCCTGTAATTATTGGTGTGGAGATGTCCTTAAAACCCGGACAAAACTCCACTCTATAATGAAAATAATTTGATATAAAGGAAACTGTCTATTTGGAGCTGAAAAGGGATCTCAACGGGAATAGCGACTCCTTATGGAGGTTTTGGTTCCTTAATTGTTCCGAATTCACGCTTGGAGAAGTTGCAACTGATAGTAGGAGGATGTCTGAAATACACAGCAAGATATTGTTTCATTGTTAAGATTATTATTTATTTGCACATATAACATTGTATCGGCTTGGCAAGCGTCAAAGTACACCAGTGGCTCCACAACCCTTAAAGGGTTATGCCAACTATCTGGTACAATGTTGCATGGAATTTTTATTGTAAAATATTGTCTCCATTCAATTTAAACTGGCCTGGTAACTAGGTGGAGATGAAGTTCGGCCAATTCCATGCTAGGTACTTAATAATTGTTATTATGTATATTATTATCTAACCTGCACCAAACACAACAAACCAGATGAATCAAACAAATCAAGCATAGTAACATAATTTATAATATATATCTAATAAAATATGTTGTACCTTTGAGGAAAATAAATCTTATCTTATCTTATCTTATCTAAGTATTTACCAAAAAAATTTAGGTTTCTACTTTATACACAAAAGTCATAATGTAGAAATTAAGATTTATTTAGAATTTTTTTCTAAATTTGGTGCCACCTAACCGACTTTGACCAGACGCCACGACCGACACAGACCAGATATCCTTATAAGATCAACTCTTGCCGACGTATAATTACTAAACTTAAAAAGTCATGAAGTCACGACTCTCTATCTTACCTACAAAAAAAATGACATTGAAAAAACTAGAGGGGGGGGTCAATATGACCCCCCCCCCGATCTGTAAGGGTTAAAGAAAGCTATGTTCGAAAAGCTAATCTATTCTTTAATGGCCTGTGCTTGCAGGGAGAAAGGGGACAATGGGCAGTTTATCACACTAGTCTTCAAAGTTTCATTATAACGTTATCTTATTCGATATTTGGACAACTTCGGGGACTTTTATTGAATTATAATTAGTTGGTTCATTAAGTTGAGTGTCCAAACGTTTAAGCCACTAACTGTTATCTACAGAATGGGTGATATTGTGAATCATTATTGTGGATATACATCAACTTATTGGCAATTGTATTATCCCTTTAGATCCCTGCTGTGCTTGTCTGTTCGTCTGTCCATGAAGATTGTTTTATCAATGCGCAAATGCCAGCGAAATCTATTTTTAAATCAACAGAGAAGATAATTTTTGCCCTACAGGCTTTTTTAAGCCTGACTGCCAGACCGATGTACAAAGTGAATTGTACATGAATGTCCATGGGTAATGTAAATCTTCACATAAAAGTACAAATTTTGTCAATAACGTTACAGAATGATAGAATGACTGAGAGATGGACTGACGTGCAAAAAGGTTATTTAGTAGCTTCGGTAATTGAAACAGGTTGATGAGAATTTTTAGCAAGTTTTCCTGGGAAGATTTGCCCCCCTCCCCCCGAAAAAAAATCTTTGAAGAAGGAATAAAGGATTAAGGGATAATCTAATTGGCATATATTTAGTATCTACTATATATTCAACTTCGCCTGTCCGTCCGTAAGTCCGTAAGACCCTAATGATATGGGAGAAATGTTATTTTCCAGTATTGCCTTAAAACCGATTAATATCCGCTGGATTAAAACCGGTTGTAAGCCATACTTAAAAATCATGTATCGTATAATATCAAGTTTTCTACGATTATAAAATTGTTCAATGATAATATTAGAACCAGTTTTGTTAGACCATGCCTTCGGCATCTCGGTGCTGACAAACTGGTGTTAATCTTATCAATGTACATTTTTATATCCGCGGAAAGCATTTTATAATACGGGTAAATATTTTAAAGAAAGAAAAATATTTGATTCGATAAATAACCATTCCAAGATTTTTATCAATTCGCATTTATCCCTTGCTACATATGGATGTTTTCATCCTTGCTTATTTGAAATGTATTTATAGAAAATGTTTAGAATGAACCTTAAAAGCCAGTCAAACCAATGTAAACTTTAACACTAGTCACGACAGGTTTTTAGCTACTTTATGACCAATAACATATCCATTCTTCCCTGAAAGGTACAGGAGGAAGGTGAAAACAAATGCTATCTTTTTTGTAGACAAGTAAGGGCGGGGTTAAACAATAAAAGGGGCGTGGCTAGTAAAACAACAAAGGAATTATAAAGGGGTGGAGTTGCTATTTATTATCATATTAAGGTGATAATAAATAGTAGAAATAATGTAGATTTATAAAATATGCATAAAAGGTTAAAGATACTAATGTGATAAATTTAGAAAGGTTGGTATAACTAAAAATCAAAGATTATGATTAAAATAATATTTCCCTATAAAAATAACAGGATGTCTGTATTTTTGTGTTTGTATGTTGTGTAGCGAAGGATCTCGCTAACAGCTCAACTGATGTGTTTCTCCGTTACAGTAAAGCTTAATTTTGCCATATACCCCATCTGCACTTTGTTTCAAAGCTGATTTCGGAATTTGAAAGAACAAACTTAAAATGATGATTATCCAGGTTAACATTTGGACCTTCGTGGTACAACTGACGATAAATTGTTGTACTCTTTATATTATGAAAAACAAAATTACCACTGTAATACAAATTCATTGGTGGAATAGATTATCTAAACCATCCAAGATTTAATTAAAGTCCCTTAGTTTTTAAGCCAAGGAATTAGAGAACGTGTTTACAAAACTGTGGGCACCAGTATTTTTTACAGTCCAATGTCCCTTCCCTCCAGAAAAGAGCGACAAACACACAAACAAACATCCTGGCTCTTTTATATCAAGATTGTGTTATTGTTATCGAATATTGATTGATTTTTATTAGCGTTGCTCCCATATATTTTCAAAGGCAAGTCTGTTCTTCCGTATGTCCATCTGTTTTGAGTTTTTCTCCAGGTACTTTTAATGATAGAAGTCTGAAATTCCATGTGAAGATTCCCATGACTGATAAGAACCTTCTCCATGTATCACAATATCCGCCCGTTCGTTTTGCCGTCCTTTTTATCTTAGTAAATTGTTTTAAATTTAAGAGCTCCGCTCTAAATGGATGTTTTCTTCCTAGTTTTATTTATCAATTTATTTAAAACCAAATATGAAAGGGCAGTAATTTCCTTGCAACTGATACTGGACCACAAAAAAATCTTTTTTATTAAATTCACAACTTTTAAAGATTAGGTTAGGTTAAGTATGAATTAGGAAAGTTTCATGAAAAGTTGACTAGGGGGGGGGGGGGGTTCATAGTCAAATCGCAAGTTCGCGGTATTATACCGAAAGGGCTAAAGGTTGAATTTAACGTTATCTAAAACAATGGTTTTAGATTCAAAGGACAATTATTCCAAATTTCATTTGTAGAAGGAGGCTTTTTAATATTAGTTTTGATTAGAACGCAGGGATATTTCAATGGATGACAGAATAATCTTTTCTCGTATTTATTCAAATCCGGTGGATAGGTACCGGTTCTCATCCATACGAAAAAACTATGTCTAGCATCGTATTATATCCAGCTTTCTACGAATATAAAAATGTACAATCATAAAATTAAAACCAGTTTTTTAAGCCGGTGCCTTCGGCACCTCGGGGCTAAAAAAACTAGTTTTAATCTTATAATTGTACATTCTACATATATCCGCGGAAAGCCGTTTATAATACGATGCGAGAAATAACTATTCTCTCATTCTAAAGAAAACATGTTCTTGTTGTATGTATTAGATCTATTAAAATTACTTCGATATACCTATTAATTGTATCAAACTATATCTATAAGTACTAGTTACTTCGTCCTTAGCCACTAGGGCAGGGTTGAGGAGGTTAAGAAGATAGCCTAAAACCACCTAAAATATTTGTAAAGATTCCCTGAAAAGTATAACCTACTAGGAACATATTTTTTTTTATACCATCAGCTTCATACAAAATTAAGCTTATCCTATTATATTAAGTATTAAGGTTTTTTTTGTCTGAAGCCTAAGATCTCAATGACTTCTGAACCGATTGGGTTCTCTGTTTTAAAGCTTTAAAAAAGGTCTTTTGAGGTTTTAGGTCATTGTATTTACAGATTTAAGTTTTTGGGTAGTTTTAGGCTATTTTTATAGCCCCTTTCTGTCACTACAAATACCTAGGGACAAAGCTGCTAGTTACTTTATATAGTAGGATGTTTCACTATCTTTGTATCGTAGTCTTCCATTTTAAATGTATTATTGTTTGCCCTTACTCATATTTCTTCAGACTATAAGTCCCTCCCTGTTTATTGATCTGAAAACATTGTGCATTTACTTCCTCACAAATATCAGATTATCAGAACCGCATATTATTAACACAGCACAACTTGCCCCTTTTCTACTTTGCTTTGCACTCAACATTAAACAAAAACACCCTTTTATATTTTAGCTGCTGTGTCGCATTTGCAAATTAAAACATTAAAGTAAAAGAATAGAGGGTTCATAAGCTATGCAACAGCCACAGCCACAGCCAGCTACAAAAAAACAGAAAGCAATTTGCTAGCAGACGAAAAAAATCTCCACCACTTGGGTCGTGTAGTTGTATGGATTATACATCTATATTTATACATTTCTTTTATATTGCAAATGTAAGACAATATGTAGTTTCGTTAGTATGCGGAATTGATGGACACCTCTTTTTGAAAACAAATCAGATCGTATTCAATAATACAACCAAACCACTCGCGGCCCAAAAATTGTATAAAATCAGAGCGAGATAATATAATTCTTAAAATCTTTTCCAGTATAGCTTCGAAACCGAATAAATTAGCTGCATTAGAACCAGTTCTCTCTCAGTCATACTGAAAAATAATGTATAACAATTTTCCACGAATATTAAAGTTTTAAAAGCTATTGATCCATCTCAATCCAAGACTACTTTATCAAACTAACATCTTTGTACAGGCCATATATATATTTCAATAACTAAGGTTATCAATATTAAATAAAAATCACATTATTAACCAACTATTTGACTGCAGGAGCTAATAGTGTATTTGGATGGACCCTACAAATAATATAGAATATCAGCCATGCATTCCAGTTTTATCATCTTTAGTATGACATAGCTTGGAAAAGACTATAACCTTACAGAAATGGTGGGTACTTTGCTTATTTAACTTTGGATACTATTATTTTATTTTGATTGGTTGGTTCAAACCTAGCAGTGTTTTAATTTTTCAATCAACAATTTCAATCTCCAAAAGGAGAAGTTTTGTTTATCATCATTGGGGATTTTATTCCATTTATTGTTGATTGTCTTATCCCTTAAGATCCCTAACTATTAGCAGGAAAATTTTCCCCTAATAATTCCCATTTACGCCAGGGGTATTTTGATTATAATGATTGGGGTAAATTGTATCCATGATTTTTTGTTTTCAATAATCTATGTCACCGCTCCTGCATTCACCTTTGTAACCCTTTATCTGAACTTCCTAGATTGATAGTTGTTTATACATTATAATAATTTTTAGAGTAAAGCTTATCTTCATGTAAGATATGTTCGTCAGTTAGTATCACTATCGGACATAGCTATATTTATGTAGCAGTTGCGCCTTTAAACAAATTTTTTACGGATTGCTGATCATTTTTGTCTGGGTCTTCTTCTCATTGTAGAAAATCTTCTAGATTATTATTTGATGGTCTGTCTGAATTCAGGGACTTTAAGGGACAAGACAATGGTCGATAAATTTAGTACAACCCCAAAAATTTACCCTCTGTAGACTCATAGATGTGAAATTTGAACACTGCCTGTTCTATCCAACCAAATCAAGACTTAATGAAAGTCCTCAAAGTTTTTTAGCCAAGAAATGAAAAGGCGTCTTTATAAAACTTTGGGTACGGGAACAACTTACATTGATATACCCCTTCCATCCTGCCTTGTCTTAACCAGGTACAGATATTGAAACCAGTTGCTAGTGTGTGTGTGTTCAGAAAAATTATTAAATCTACTGCATAAAATTGTCTATCGTTTTTAGGGAAGCTTTGCCGTGGAACTAGTTAGATTTCGGGTGATTCCTTTATACATATTCTTACTTCTCTACAATTCAATGTTTTATATTGTAAGCTTATTGCTGCTTGATTGATATTAAACTAAAATTATGATTCAATTTGCTTTATCTAATATTTATTTTTCAGGAAGAATTTTGTCTGCCTCTTGATAAGTACATATACATTATAAATTATGATTATGAATCTGTTTTATAATCTAACCCCAATATCTTTCTATCAATTTTCAGGCATGTAGGATTTAGTTAAGTCAATAAATTACAAAAATAAGGAGGACAACATTTATAAGTAGAGAAGTAATCAAAATTATGGAATTAATAACGGACAAAGTGAGTTAAAGAGCGAATTTTCGGTTATCACAACAAAGAAAAGAAATAGAATTGACATGAAAAAAATATGATTTAAGTCTTTTGAAGCATGACCAACAAACAGACGAACAGTAATGTAGGTTAGATATGCATATGATGCATATGTCATAGGAATAGAAGCCTAAGAATCATTTGTACAAAAATGCTGGTTTATGTAATGCTTAAGGAAATGGCCGAAAATTTGAAGACAATATGTTTATCCCTCTACCTAATATCATTACAGACAACAACACAACATACATACATATGTACTTACAGACCCTCCCCCCCCCTCCACAACCCTTTTGTCTCAATTTACATGCATTCTCTTATTTCAAATAATTAAAGTCATAGACAAAATTTACAAAAAATCTACGAAAGTTATAACATTGCCATAAGTAGGGACGTCTAAGCATCTTTTTTTGGGATGGGTAAAGAAAAGAGATGTTTTAAAGCTTTGAGGGGTGTAATCTAATGTAATTTTGAAGGGGGGGGGGGGGGGTAAACACCCCTTAACCCCCACTCTTGGACGTCTAGGGCCATAAGTATAATATTCTAAATCATCTAAAATTAAAAATTAAATTTTCTTCAATAAAAAGCTACTTACGTAGCATAAGTAGTTTTAAAATGAATAGAAGCATAAAACCTTAATTTTATCAAACTAAAAGCTACAAAGCATAAGTAGTTTAAAAATTAATAGAAGCATAAAACCTTAAATTTATCAAACAAAGCTACATAGCATAAGTAGTTTAAAAATTAATAGAAGCTTAAAACCTATATCAGTCCAAAAAATTATATTTTATCTTAAAAACAAAAATCTACTAATTATACTTCACTATAATAGAAACAAAATGAGATCAAAATTAAAATCTGGTTTTAATCTTTTGATGCTTAGATAGAAAGTATAAAAAATCTGTAATCTATCTGCTCTTTGAATGGTAGTGTTTCTTCATTTAAGCAAACACAAAAAGTAGTAGTAGTATTTTAAAAATGAATTTAAGTCTAAAAACAACATTATTTCGAGCAGTTGAATATTTTATAGTTTCAAGCCCCTTTTACTCTGTAATTTTCACACCATGAATCAAAACAAAAATAGTCTCTAAATATCCTATTTTAAAGTAGTAGCTGTAGCTTAAGATTTTAATAACTAATGAACCGGTTGAGTTCGTAAATTAATGGAAGCTTCCTATAGGTCCAAGGGTATTTTAAGCTTTTAAACTTACATGATGTGTTTTATCATTCTTGGCTATTAAAATATTAAATAATTGGTTGATAGGTTTGAACCCCATTAAATGAGGCCCTTGTATACCCCATGCTGTGGCCTAATACTTGCACCTGCCTTGCGCTTGGTAACTATCAAGACTATGGATAAAGGTTGACTAATACTTGCACTTGGTAACTATCAAGACTATGGATAAAGGTTGACTAATACTTGCACCTTCCTTGCACTTGGTAACTATCAAGACTATGGATAAAGGTTGACTAATACTTGCACCTGCCTTGCGCTTGGTAACTATCAAGACTATAGATAAAGGTTGACTAATACTTGCACCTGCCTTGCGCTTGGTAACTATCAAGACTATGGATAAAGGTTGACTAATACTTGCACCTGCCTTGCGCTTGGTAACTATCAAGACTATGGATAAAGGTTGACTAATACTTGCACCTGCCTTGCGCTTGGTAACTATCAAGGCTATAGATAAAGGTTGACTAATACTTGCACCTGCCTTGCGCTTGGTAACTATCAAGGCTATAGATAAAGGTTGACTAATACTTGCACCTGCCTTGCGCTTGGTAACTATCAAGACTATGGATAAAGGTTGACTAATACTTGCACCTTCTTGCGCTTGGTTACTATCAAGACTATAGATAAAGGTTGACTAATACTTGCGCTTGGTAACTATCAAGACTATGGATAAAGGTTGACTAATACTTGCGCTTGGTAACTATCAAGACTATGGATAAAGGTTGACTAATACTTGCACCTTCTTGCGCTTGGTTACTATCAAGGTTATAGATAAAGGTTGACTAATACTTGCACCTTCTTTGCGCTTGGTAACCATCAAGACTATAGATAAAGGTTGACTAATACTTGCACCTTCCTTGCGCTTGGTAACTATCAAGACTATGGATAAAGGTTGACTAATACTTGCTTTTGGTAACTAGCAAGACTATGGATAAAGGTTGACTAATACTTGCACCAACCTTGCGCTTGGTAACTATCAAGGTTGACTGCAAAGTAACATGTCGAAGTTTAGATATATAACAAGATTTGGAAAATTTAGTTTTTCAATTCTTATTTTATGACCACATCTTTGATCTAATTTTCTGTATTGATATAACTAAAAAAAGTTTTTTTCAAGCATTAAAAAAGTTTTTCAATCATTAAAAACAAAGCACCCCTTCCCCCCTCCCCCTTTTCAATATCCCCCCCCCCCCAATTGCTTCTTTAATTGTACTACCCCAATCAGAAACCTTGAAAATGTAGGTGCAGTAAGCCTATGTGAGGGGACCCATTGTATTTTGTTTTCCTTCCACAAACAACATTATAACCAATATCATAATGGCTTCAATTCAGTAAAGAATTTTAAGGCTTGCATGAATAAACAGAATAATTATATAGTAGTAGCGAAGTAATAACATTTTTGATGTATAAAAACTATATAATGCATAAATAATGTTTTATTTTAGTAGGGAAGCTATATATTGCTTTGTCTATTTGTCCGTCTATCCTAGAGGGGTTACTTTAAAAAAATCTATCTACAATTAAAAGTTAACCTAATAGATAGATATAGGCTTTTCTTATTTGAAAATAGGTATACCTAATAATTCCAGCATCTATAGAGCTATAACAACACAACTATCTTCATAAAAGCTTCTGAAATGGTATGGCAAACAAACATTAACACATGTAGAGTGTCAGAACTGAATAATCAGAATATTTTATCAAAATCGAAACAAAATTGTAAGTAAATTTGCTGAAAAACTGCCTAAATACAGGAATCACCATGCAAAATTTGGAATCGATAGGACAATTCTAACATGCCTAAATTAACGAAAAAATCTATTTGTTACAAACGGACAGACGTACGGACCGACCCTAATAATAGAAAAGCTTTGCGTTTAAAAACTTTAATGTAGACAATTTTGATCTTTGTAATAATTTTTTTTATCTTATCCTGAAGCTTTAGATTCCAACTACTGAACTGATTAAATTCGCCTTGGGGAAGCTTCACATAGGTCCTGAGGTGGTTTTAGGCTATTTCATTGTCAGGCTTAAGTTTTTTTGCTTTCTACTTCTTATCTCTTTGATCATAGAGCCCCTAGATGCTAGGGTCAAAGCAGCTAGTCGATAATACAAAGTATAACGATGTTTCTACGTCTGTCTATCTGTCCGTCCGACCGTATGAATCTTTAGACTGTTTATGACTGGTTACCAATAGTGCCCTTCTTTTCAGGGAATATGTCTACTGGTTTTAGGCTATTTTCTTGGGTGTTGGACTTATCAAAATAATGAGCACTTTTTATATTGCTCAAGCTTTGTATTTTGTAATAGAAAATTACAAACGTTTAAGAAAGAAGAAAGTAATGCGAAGGAACTTTCTAGCATAATTAAAATATATAATTTATATACCATAATAGCCTGTATAAAACGTGGTTTTATACAATTATTCTCATGGTATTTCATAAAAAATGTGAAAAAAACTTGAAATATGCTTAAATCGAATACAAGCTTTCAATGACGTCAAAGCTTTTTTGAGAAGGGTAAAACGAAGGGTTTCAAGTTTTGAGGGGGGTAATCTAATGTATTTTTTTTTATTTTACAGGATTAAAATGAGTGGATTTAAAGTTTGAGATGGGTAAACACCACTTCACGCCACCCCCTTAGGCGTCTTTGAAAGCTTCCCTAATTAGCAAAATTAAGTTTTACTATGTCAGATCTGACGTAATGGAAATTATAAGTAGCATCTACAAACAATTTTATATACAGCCAAGTTTTGTTCAATTTGGGCTAAATTCGAGCTGATTTTGAGAATGTTTTGATAAAGAAAAATGTTTTCTAAATATTGTAAAGGTACAAAGCTTGAATTTTATCCAAATAAATTGTAAATAGACGCGAGACAAACAAAGTCGAGCCTAGAAAAGCGAAAATATTACCAAAAACTATTTGCAAAAAATATTAAATTTTTTTTTTTTTGCAGAAAATACAAATTTTCATACATGAAAATAAATGGAAATAAAGAAATTACAGAATTTACAAAAATTTCCGAATTATTTTTTGAAATAATTGTCTTTGATAAAGTAAATAGTAGTAGTTAGTTGCTAACAGCTTTAAGGGGAAAACATTATATACAGAATTACATGGAGAGGGAAAAGGTTTTCAAAAAAAAAATATTAAAATATCTTTTCACAAAAAAATAAGAAAATTATAAAATTAATTTCAAAAAGATAAAATTCTACTTGGCTATTTCTATATTATTCTTTACTAATTGTTTTACAGAATATATTTCCTGTCCTAGCACAAAATAATACAAAGGAGATGAAAGGAAGGGGGCCTCTAAAACTGGGAAAGGCAAAGAGAAAGAATATTGCCCCCATATATGCCAAATTTCAAGTTTTTTTTGGCTTTTTTGAAAAAAGAATATTTTGCACATTTTAAAATGTGGTTCTATTAAACCATAAAGAAAAAAACTAAATCATCTTTTGTATTCTAGCTAAAAGAATTGTTTTTGATGCTATGCAATACTAGTTACCCATAAACAAAAATTTAATGTAGAATTTTGTAAATTGTAAAAAGTAAATCTTTGGTATAAAATCCTAAAAATAATTTTTAAAAAAGGCAAATTTGGGGATTTTAAACAAAATTTTGTCTACCTAGCTCACTCTTGAGATAATGATTTGGTGAAGGGGAAAGAGATATAAAGAACGAGGGGAAGCTAACTGCGTAGAGAAGAACTTGCCTCCTAAAAGGGGCAGGTAACTAGAAGCTGACTCTGATATTTGTCGGGAGGGAAAGGAAACGGAAAAGTGGGGAGGG
This sequence comes from Acartia tonsa, assembly GCF_053477335.1. Taxonomy (NCBI): domain Eukaryota; kingdom Metazoa; phylum Arthropoda; class Copepoda; order Calanoida; family Acartiidae; genus Acartia; species Acartia tonsa. The sequence goes on from NC_137266.1 coordinate 20,518,445, forward strand.
ATTACAGAGACCATCAATAACAAGAGACAGCACAATTTATTTTTAAAAATAGATTTAGAAGCTCAAAATACAAATTTGTTTTGATATTTATAAACATTAAATTAATAATTTAAATCGAAAAGATTTACTTTTTTTTGGGAGGGGAAAATATGTGTACAGGAATTGTTTAAAACTAACCTGATTGGTAAAAACTAAGGGCTGTGATTCTGAACAATATTTTTTGATAGATTAGTCACTGGAGAAGAGGGTCAATATGATATATGTAAAAAAAAAATTGTTGAGGGGTATTAGCAAAACTTTTAAATTTTTCATGTCATGCTAACGGCTAAGCTAACGATGTTCAAGCATTTTTTGGGTGAAAGGGGTAAAAAATCTGAATAGGGGAGATAATTAAACTTTTGGGTGGGAAAAATAACACCTGATATGCTTGTAAATATTGCAAACCCAAATTTGTTGTGGTGAGAGGGGATTATTGCCCCCTCATTTGATGCCGTTGGACAGCCCCCTTAGAGGATAAAACAGGATAAAACAATTTATATATTTGCATTTTAAAATTTCTTATTGTGAAGTCTAAAAAAGAATATACAAATAAACAATTTATTTACAGATAATCAATGATAAAACTTATAATTTTAGAAAAGTAATTATTACTAAATTCTTTTCAAAAGTCTATATTTTAACATATAAAACCTATGATTTCTACACAAAAAAATTACAGAGGTCTAAAATGATAAACTTAAATTTCAGAAATGTTGAATTTCTCTTTTTAATATAGTCTATGTCAATTTAGAACAAATAAACCAATGTTTTTAGAGTGTATTTTTTCCTTGGGTTATTTTTTTAATTTGATTTGTGGCTAGTGCTCATGGTCAAAATGACTATATTTTGTATGATGTATATTTTATAAGTTTGAAATATTATTATTATAAAAACAAGATAGAGTTTATTAAATTGATTTGTGATTGAAGCTTTAAATATGTAAACATATTTTTTATTTCATTTTTTTTCAAACACATCCTGTCTCTTGAAGGAAAGGCATTAAGGTTGGGGGTGTGCTGTAGAAGGGGAGGTGTACATTGAATAGAAAGGGGATTGTATTGTGGCAGCTAGGCTAGGCTTATAGCTGTGACGCAGTTACAGTCACCGGGAACTTGAAACTTGTAAATTTTATTTAGATATTTTCATGTACGTTTTTTTACTGATTTTTAAGGAAAATCCTATTTCTTTTTACATATTTTGTATATTAATTGAAATTATAATGCTGAAATACTGTCAAAATTTTTCAAAAATGTATATTTCCTTCTTTTATACACCAAAATGTCAAAAAAAAGGATTTAAAACTTTTTATTTTTTGCAAAGATAAGCCTTATTCAAAACAATTTAGATGGAAAAATAAATGCTAAATTAAATAAAAATTGATTTTCATAAATATAAATATTCCAGAATCGACGCCATTTTCAAGTTCCCTGTAACCTTAACAGCTGATTAAGCCCCCAGCCAACAGAGGTACCAAATTTATTATTAACTTTTGTTAAAAACAACCCCTAAATTGAATAAGGCTAGCTTATTTTATAATTTAAATATTTTGATTTGATTAATTTCTGCTCAAATGCAAATATTTTGGTACTGTTTTAAAAAATAAGGCTGTTTTAGGGGGAAATTGGGGAAAATGTCACATTTTGTTTATGGCTACCCTGGCAGCCAATAGGAGGGCAGCTTACCCTGGCCAATCACAAGTTGTTAGACCTAGCTCCATTTTTAGAGAAGGGCTCAGCATAGCACAGAACAAAGACATCCATTCAAGTGAGAGGATCTCGCTGTGACACACACGAGCTTGCTATGCTTCTAGACCATCATTCAGGGAGCAGGGACCACCATTATTCAGGCAGCAGGATGGGCAAAACAGTGACAATAGATTCCGACGAAGAGTCGGACCCGCTGACCTCGCGGCTGTTGCTGAACGGCAGCAGCAAGCACCGATCAGATGTGATATCAGAGTATGATAGCAGTGAAAGTCCGTCGGACAGGGATGAGGTGCTGTCCTCGGCGGGTAGTGATGAATGTGATACTATTAGCAGTAACGGCGGGGAGTACAGCAATACCAACCACCATAGGAACAGCCACAATTACAATGTAAATCATCATAATCATATGCTAAACAACAATCCTGATCTCATTAATATCAACAACTCAAGTAGTAATTGTAGTGACTCTTACACGTCCCATCAACAACAGCAGGGGGGCAGAGCCGCCGCTTTAGAGATCAGGGAGGTGTGGGCCTACAATCTTTATGAGGAATTCATGCAGATATGTCAGCTCGTCCAGTCATACCCCTTCGTTGCCATGGACACAGAGTTTCCAGGGATTGTTGCCAAGCCCATGGGTAACTTCAACACCATGGATGAGTACAAGTATCGGCTAGTCAAATGTAATGTAGATTTGTTGAAAATGATCCAGCTGGGGGTGACGCTGTTTGACGCGCAGGGCAACCGCCCCGAGGGAGTTTGTACCTGGCAGTTCAACTTTAAATTTTCTCTATGTGAAGACTTGTACGCGGAGGAATCAATTGATCTTCTGAAGCAGTCAGGCATTCGGTTTGACCAGCATTGCACCGAAGGAATTGAGCCCAGTGAATTTGCAGAGATGCTGTTGACGTCCGGACTGGTGCTGATGGACAACGTTACCTGGCTGACCTTCCACAGTGCTTATGATTTTGGTTACCTGTTATCCCAGCTGACCTGTCAGCAGCTACCAGAGAGTGAGACTGAATTTCTTGAAACTTTGAGAGTCTACTTCCCTAACATGTATGACATCAAGTACCTTATGTCCTCCATTGAGCATCTGAATGGAGGCCTCCAGAAAGTTGCTAATGAGTTGCGCGTCAAGCGGATTGGATCCCAGCACCAGGCTGGTTCTGATTCCCTTCTGACCGGACAGGTCTTCTTCAAGATGTACAATGAGTACTTCAAGGAGGGCCTGGACGATGTTAAGTACAATGGGTTCATCTGTGGCCTCGGGGGAGCGTGTTCTGTGGGGACGAGTAGTACATCAAGCACTACGACAATTATCACAACCAACTCAATTACCTCAACGCCCAGTAAGTCTTTAGGATCCCACCACAACCACCAGTATCTTATAGAGGAGACCTGTTATGAGATGGAGGAGTTAAGGGTCAACCTGACCCAGTCGCCTGCCAGAGTCCACTAATATATTTACACACAACATATATATTATTTTATCTATATCTGATATATGGTTTATTTTAATTTGTGTGTCACACACACATTAAATTGGACGCTATTCTTATAATTTCAACGATGACAAAATTCCAGATTTGGACCAAAGGCAGTATGGACTACTAAAAAGTTACTCAATAAACTTATTTTTGTGGCATAGGCTAGAAATTAAAATTATGTTTTAGCTGAGCACCAATATTATATATTTTACACATTATATTCCAACAAGAACGACACACAGTACTACACCGCGGAGCAGAAAGTCAGAAAATAATTCCTCCATATCTCTCTCCATCCATGCCAAACCATCCATCCAGCAGAAAGATACACTCAGTCAAGTAGTGACAGTAATGAATGGAAGCAAAGAAAAACAGGTCTCAATCACTCTCCCCTCAACCTCTATGAGCATACTCTCAGTTTATTAATTTGTGTGTGTATGTGCAATGCAACGTAGCGTGACGGCACAATGTTATTATCCTGGTGCCTTAAATAACACAGCTCTCCAGGTTCCACAAAACGCCTGGCGACCTTCCAAGTGATCTAAAATCCGGGTTGATACCAAAAATAATAACCTGGGATTATTTCCAGTGTGATACTTCTACCTGGATCCTGCCCGCAGGTTTCCAGTTTCCAGCAAATCATATAATGCCAACATTTGATGCCATCCAGTATAAATCACCATCATACTCAAGCCGCGCGCGCGCTTGTTCACTGCTGTGCATACCTACAAGGTTATTTGGTGTTTATAGACTTTTATTTTATCTATAATCCCCCCCCCACATCTGGGCGCACAGCCATTTACATGTCTTTCAACAAAACAGCACAGCCAATCATTTTATCAATTGTGTAGTAGTTATTTTTTTCAATGCATTTTTTTGCTAAATTTATTTATACTTCTCAATCTTGAAAAGTCTATATCTATGGTTTTATTATTAATATATATAGTATGTTTCTAAACAGTCAATCCTGTAACTGTGGCCTGATTAAGCCCTCCGAGCCCTTGTGGGTCAGCCTGAATCTGTGAGGACCTAACCCATCTGTGTATGTATTTGTCTTTGAGGTTTTTTAGGTCCACCCCCCTACAGGCTGCACTTCGCAGGGATTGGGGGATTAATTTAGGTCGCTCTCAGAAAAAAAACAAAATTTAGTCTGTGATAAGATTTTGAATATAGATTTTTATTATTTATGCCTGTGCACACACTTGTATATGGAATCTATGACCTGAGCCTTTTAAAAAAAAAAAAAAAAACTGACAAATTAAACAGTTGCTGCGCTTTTCAGTGGTAGATTTTTTTTCTCAAGAATCAGGACTAAGCAAATGCTGTTCATCTGCTGTGATAAAGACTTGTTTTTAGTCTTTGGCATTCTCACCCAAAATTTCATTCTGTCATTTTTTTCTCTCATCTCTCTTAGCATTTGCTTGGTCGTGATTATTTCTGTGGTTCTCTCCGCTGGTGCTGAAGCGTTGCAACTGTTTTATTCTTGTTTTGCCTCATATTGAAAATTCCTGATTTTCATATCCATTCATTCTGATGATAAATATTTTTTTATTTCTCTTTCATTATTGTCATGTTCATGTAGTTCTTTTTTATCATTTTTTTATTCTCTGATACATTTTTTTGGCATTGACTCTAGGTTAGACTTCCTAGTAGTAAAAAAAATTAACAAAAAATTGCATTTTTTGTGTCACAAAAGAATTACTTTTTCATACTTTCCATTAATCTCTATGAGATTATAAATCAAAAAAGTTTTTTTTCATGGAATGTTTTTTGTTAACAGTAATTTTTTGTGACATAAAAAAATCCCTAAACTGGTCATTTTTGGAGACTTCCCAAAAAAAATCCTTCCCCTTTGTCCTATAAATTTTATAATTATTTTTTGACTTAATAACTGCTCCAATTTTTATTATATGTATTATTATTTTCCTATAAAAAAATCTATCTCCTTTCCTATAAATTTCATTTCCCTGTTTTTCCCCCCTATTTTTCTCCCTGACAGCTAAAGTGTCATACTTGGTCGCCTTGCGGCAGTGACCGTTTTTTGCATGACCGCGTGACAAAGGCAGCTTTTTCGGGCGCGCGGATTTTAAAAATCGGTCAATGCCCCCAGGGGGGCCAGCAAAAATTTTGCAAGCTTATTAATTTTTATATCCGGGGACAGGTGTAAGAAACATAAGAAAATTTAGAATTTTTTTGGGTGTACATACCTAGGTAGATACCTAATTTTGACAATTTTTGTGTTCAAATTTTCTTTATGTATCCTATCCCTGCCCCCGGGTATAAAGTATATCTCCTTCTCAGCTGTGGTATTGATTATATTATTATTATTATTAATTATTCTCTGACTGTGTAATCTTTGTATAATTCATTATTTGTAGTTATTCAAGTTATCAATTAATAAATCTCAGAGTTATTATGTAAAACTTTTTTTTTATTGATTTTTTTTGTGTTGAAGCAAAGTTGCTCTATAACAAGAATTTGTCTGTATTAACTAGGAAGTAGTTCTTGCGTATGATACTTTACTGTTCTGTTTATATTTTACATAAAATTGGTTTGATTATGCATTACGTTTGAAATAGAATGTCCTTGGTTGAAGTAAAAGATTGTTTGAATTAAAAAAACAGGTTATCCTAAAATTACACAAATCGGTTACATTATAATTTTGGATAGGTTCCTTCGTAATAACTCGTCGTTTATTTAGACATAAATGTCCTACTTATTTTAAACTTGGTGTGGTGATTCATTAAATTGTTAGTTTATAGGTAGAATAGTAGCTACTACGAATCCTTAACCAAAGATGTTAATTTATTTCATGTGTAAATGGCGATTCCTAGCTCGATAGTCTCCTAAAACAAGCGAAGCGTCTATATATTTAATTGTTTAGGGTCTTGTTAAAACGTACGTTTATTAACAATTGAATACCTATAGATAAAAGGTTTAAAATTGGTAGATAGGAAACAACAAGCGAAGTTACTCTATAATTAGTTTTGTTTGAAAAATAAATGATCAGTTTACATTTCTATGCTAATTTTAATTAATGAAATATAAACTTGGTACCTATATAATAATCGAAAAGCGAAGTTACTTCATAATTAGTTAACATTTCTCGGCTTTTTAAATTTTTATTGCGCCCTGCAATGAATGTAGAAAATATGTGGGTTTTTATGACGGGGGGAACATTATCGCCAATTTAGATTGCTATTTCCCCTGTAATTTATTGGTCAATTCATTTAAACAGTAAGAGAGAGGGGGAGATATCGTTACTTTAGCTTGCTGTAAGGTTCGCTTTATTACAATAACGAAAAAATTGGTGTAAGATCCAAGAAATATGAAATCCATTTCCCTGTCAATACTCAAAGCCTTGTCTTATGAACTATTAAGTGTCGACATAATTGACATGCTTTTATAAGGTTAAATCAAATATAAACTTGGTAGATAGGAAACGTTAAGCGAAGTTACTCTATAATCAGTTTTGTTAATGAATTGATTGAATCCTGTCGAACCGTAATGCATTGGTTATGTCTGCAATTTCACAAGTTCTGCCTTTTCTCGAAGAAAAGTGACCATATTTGACAAAATGTCGTTTTTGTAAGGTTTAACGAATGATATCTATAACAGTTAGGTACGATTTAGAAAGATATGAAATATATATGTTCAAACTAGGTACCTATGTAAATTTAAAAAAAAAAGGTTATTAAAAGCGAAGCTTTTCTATAATTAGGGTCGGTCCATCCATAAGATCTTTTCGTTAATTAATTTAGGCATGTTAGCATTGTATTGTCGATTTCAAACTTTCCATGATGATTCCTGTAACAGGTACAATTTAGAAAGCGTAGCAACTCTTTAATCATTAACAGAAAGTCCATACGTCCATTTAAAACATGCTGATTTTTAACATTTTTACAACATCTTTTGTATGATATGATTATCCTATTTATCTGAGTTTTGGAATAATGATTCTTTGGACAACAAAGTAAAGTATTATAAGCGAGGCAACTTTATAATCAAATCATAAAAAAAATAAAGTTTGCCCTTTTACGGAATCCTATATTTAAGCAGTTTTACAACAGATTTATGTACAATTTCGTTTTGACTTAGAAATTAATAATCTAACACTATACAAGAGTTATGGTTCGTTTGTTCTTTTTGCTGATCTTAGAGCTTCACTTTATGAATGTTGTCATCCTTGTGTTGATTCGAACCTTCAGCTTTCCGAAAATGAGCAGACACGTAACGTGTGTCATGTTATAGTCTTAGGATGGTTTTAGGCTACAAATACTTACCTCCAAACCTCATATGCTAGGGACCCACCCGCTAGTTTTGTTATATAACTACACTATTACTCACGTACTTTTATCTGAGTTGCAATTATTTACAATTTTGAACATTTAAAGTTTTAATCTTTACAGTAAAAGATAAGATTAAGAAATATGAATAAAAAGACATCTAATTTTCTAGAATTTCATTTAATAGCGTATACAATAAATCTAATTTTCATTTAATAAATTTTCCACTATGGCTCCAAAACCGATTAATATCCGCTGGATTAGAACCGGTTCTTAGCCATATTATCAGATTAAAACTAGATTTGCTAAGCCCGAGGGGAGGAAGACCCGGACTAACAAAACGGATATTGATTCTATGATTTTTATTTTAAAATTCGTGGAAAATTGTCTGTTATAAGATGATTTTTATGATTTTTTCAGTATGGTTGAAAACCGGTCCTAATCTAACGGATTAAAATCGGTTGCGAAGCCGTACTGGAAGGGATATTGTCTAATTTTGATTATAATAACGTAATTAATCCTTAATTGAGTAACGAACTTGCACGTCAATTAAATTGAATTATAGAGTAGCCACTCCGTAATTAACCTTCACCAATATACCAACGTACTTTAACGTTTTCTTTTGAATTCAAGGAGAGGATTATAAATCAACTAGCGGCTGCAACGCTAGCTTCTATGGACTGTGTATTCAAAAGGATAAAGAAGAGCTGAGACTCCAATAATAAAATAGCCTAAAACCAAGTGACCATGTGAATCTTCTATTGAATGGAGAACCCAATCAGTTCATGAAGGACAACTTTGGTTTTAAACTATTTTCTTGGGGATGGATGGGACACCCCCATCCCCACCAAAAAAAGACAAAATACCCACTCCAAATTTTTTTTTTTATTATCATATAAAGTCGACAATTTTAGATGTTTTTAATAGAATAACTGCATGTCGATATATAATATAACAGTTATATGTCGATATATAATATAACAGTTATATGTCGATATAATTCTATTTCATCCACACAAAACCTATTTTGACCCATGAAATTGAAATCATTTGATAATTAAATTACAATTTATAAACAGAAGAATATAAGTTTGTTTCAATTATGAGTATTATTTGATAGAACTTGAGTCTCGAGTCAATAAATGTATAAGTATAAATGTATAATCCACATAACTACATGCCCCTTTTGTTTATATTTCCGACGCTATTAGCTAATTTCAAAGACCCAATACAAAATCTGGACAGGGTCCCCGCGCTGTGGGCAAAGTTACACTTAGCTCATGCCCCCTCTATTCTTTAACCTTCATCTCGAGTTGAACTTAGGGAGGGAAAGGACAATCAAGGTTAGATTAATCTACAACCTTTCTATTCCACAATAATCACTAGCTACTAAGGACTGAATTCTAAACATAAAGCTTTTTGAGGAAGTCTTATTTATCGTTCATTGTTCTATCCCTGTTTTTAAAAGGTATACTTGAATTCAAAGATAATACGTGTAGCAATGAATTTATTACTACTTGGATATTATTACACCAGATAATAATGTACTTAATGTAATGAAGTGAAACTTGTAGCTGAATAAGATAACGATCCACCCTTCTCTCCTTCTCCTCCCCTCCTTAACGATCTGACAATAACTGAGTTCCATGTTAGCAACCTAAATTTAAAACAATTTTTCCCCTGTCATAATATCCACATATATTTTATATCCATTCGTGTAACACCTTGAATTCAGCTAAGGGTACAGGGATATTATAAAAGGTTAGCGAGATTTTAACTGTCAAACAAAAAGACGTTAAAACTTTAAACAATACTAGCTCCTACGCCCCTAGAGGCCTCTAGTGGCACTTTGAATGTTTTTTTTATATTTGAAATATGTCTGTGTTGCGTTGACGTTTTAGTTGCGTTAAACTCTCTTTGTAAAATCGAGAAACGTAAAACAAGTTTTGATTTTTTTTTGTGATTTCTCCTGGAAGGGTGGTGGTACCCTCCTACAAAATATAAACCTTCCCAGGACCTATGAGAAGCTACCATGTTAAGGAGAACCCAATCGGTTCAGCGGTTTGCGAGATCCTTCGGTACAGAAAAACACACATCCGGTTACTTTATTATAAGGATTATTTTTTTTAAATATTTAAAGTGTCTATATTAGTTAAATGTTTGTTTGAATAGTTTGTTTAATTGTTGTTTATAATATCTATCCCTATTCTAAGATCATGGATGATTTATTTCTATAGAATAGAGAAATAGTTGCAACACTTAATCATTCTATACAAGGACAATTATATCTATATGTAGCGCAGCAACAACAAAGGATATAGAATATATGTGGATAAAAAATTTTTCGTCATTTTAGGTTGCTATTATGAACCTCATTTATTTATCAGTTCGTTCATCCATGCAGTAGGAGGGAAGGGAATGGGTAAAAGTGTGGATGGAGTGTTTTGTTATTTTAGCCAGCTGCGAGCATCAGGGTACAAAATAATCTGGTGTAAGATCCAAATAACAATAAGTCCACTAAAATAGACAAGAAAAATAAAATCTACTTACAAGGATAATTATGATTATAAGTTGCGCAGCAATAACAAATATATTTTAAAAAGGGACATTTATATTATATCCATAAGTGGCGCCACTATAACAAAATACAAGGACAACATTAAAATTTTTATAAGGTAAACAATTCTGCTATTTATTACTCGATATTTATTACTTTGGGGGGGAGGGGGAGTAAACTTTTAAATATTTTCTCAAACAAACTTAAAAAATATGGGTTCATATATACCTTTAGAATCAGAAAAATATTACGAATCTATTCTAAGCAAAATTGAAAAAGTTTTATAAAACTATAATAAAACAAGGATGACAACATCCATAAAAGCGAAGCACTGAAACGGTAGGACAAACGGACATTAACACTTGTATAGTGTCAGAACTGAATAATCATAATATAAATGTATAAGAGTGAAAGCAAAATTGTAAGTAAATGTGTTGAAAAACTGCTTGATTCAGGATAATGTTTATGGACATACTTACATTTTCAGGACTTGATTATAGAGTTGCTTCGCTTATTACATTATACTTTGTTGTCACAAGAATCAATATACCAAAAATCAGATCAATCGGATAATTAGATAACATAAAAATTTGTTGTTAAAAAAGTAAAAAAATCAACATGTTTAAAATGGACATACGGACATTTTGGTGATGATTATAGAGTTGCTACGCTTTCTAAATCGTACCTAACTACTAAAGGAATCACCATGCAAAATTTGAAATCGATAGGACAATTCTAACATGCCTAAATTAACGAAAAAAGCTATCCGTTACGGACGTACGGACGGACGTACAGACGGACGGACGGACGGACGTACGGACGGACGTACGGACGGACGTACGGACGGACGTACGGACGGACCGACCCTAATTATAGAAAAGCTTCGCTTTTAAAAATAAGTTTATTTTAAGAATCATAATTTTCGGCTTTAAAGGGTTGACTTGAACAAAACCTAAACAAATGTACATACACTGTAACAGATATTTTTTAAACACAAGAAACAATAATGCATTTTTAACTGCATTGTTTTGAAGTTTATAAACAGACTGAAGCATACTTGTTCATAATTTTTCATTCTTTACATGTTATGTAATTATCACTATTTTTATTGTAGTATCTATTGTATATATTGTTTGAACATTATCCTTTTTTTTGTCAATTCTATTGGTTAAGTTTTGAGGTGAAGCTTCTTGATTCGTCAATTTAAGAGATTTTTGATTGGCTAGTTTAATAGTTACAATTAAGTGTTGCCTGTAAAAATATAATATTTTAGGCCATTTTTATTTTTTTAAGTTTTTACTTTTTTTCAATTTTGCTTAGAATGGATTCGTAATATTTTTCTGATTCTAAAGGTATATATGAACCCATGTTTTTATGTCTGTTTGAGAAAATATTAAGGTTTAAAGTTTTTATTAAACCGAGGTTAAAAAATAGATTTTTTCAATAATTACTCAACAGAATTTTAAAAGTAAGGTGTCAAATTAAAGATCTTACTATTTTTGTTCATACTGGCCATTTTCTTCTTTTATTTTGTTGCGTTTTAGTACCTTAAAACCGACTTAATTATTTTAAAAAAAAACTTGAATTGCTTAAAAAATAAGAGGTCTACAAAAAAACCGATTGCATATCTGAATTCTATGAAAAATTGTACATCTACTACTTACTAAAAGCACCGGCTAGCTATCTTAAATAAAAAGCAAAAAAGTTAATACACCTTCTTTGGAAAACATATCTTTCCTTTTTCACTTTTTGATGGTTTCACACACCCTTGGTGATCTGCTGTGCACGCCACCGCCTCCCCCCCTTGAACCTCTTTGTTACAATAAGCCCCTATATTCCACAACCTTAGCCTTAAAAAAGTGCTCCTTATAATTAAAAGAGAACATTTCATAATTTAATTTATATCTACGTCAATAGGGAGTTTAATATTTTATATTCATTATCATTTTAAAGCGTAGAATTATTATTAAAAGCGTAGCTTTTCTGTAATTTGGGTCGGTCCGTCCATACGTCCGTCACGGTTAGGTCTTTTAGTTAACTTAGGCATGTTAGAATTGTCCTATTAATTTCAAGCTTTGCATGATGATTCCTGTAGCAGTTAGGTACTAGTTAGAAAGCGAAGCAACTTTATAATCGTTACCAGAAAGTCCGTACGTCCATTTCAAACATGTTGATTTTAACTTTTTAACAACAAATTTTTATGTGATACAATTATCCGATTAGTCTGAGTTTTGAAATACTGATTCATAGGACAACAAAGTACATTGTTATGAGGAAAGTATCTCTATAATCAAGTCCTAAAAATATAAGTATGTCTTTAAACAATATTCTGTATTAAAGCAGTTTTACAAGAGATTTACTTACAATTTTGTTTCGTTCGACTTGTATACAAATTTATATTCTGATTATTTTGAGCTCTAAAACTCTACAAGTGTCAATGTTCATTTGTCCTACCATTTCAGAGCTTCGCTTTTATGGATGTTGTAATCTTTGTTCAATTATAATTTATATTGCAGCTACTCTATAAGTTTGGTTTGTCTGTCAGTACGTTCTTTAATTATCTTTCTTATTATTGACAAGGACTATTACTTCCAAACGCTGTTTAAAAATCATAAGTAAAATCCTTATTTTTCAGACAACAGAAGGACAGACGAACGGTCACGAATACTTATGGAGTTGCTTCGCTACCAACACCCAAGGTGCCGAAGGCACCGGCTAAAAAGAACCGGTTCCTATCCACCGGATTCGAATGAATACGACAAAATATATTATATAAAAAAACAAAAAAGCTCGCTACTTATGGATATAATTGTCCTGGTATTGATTTAATTTCATATAAAATAAAACGTAAAATATAAATGATTTACGTATATGAAGCTTATCTCTATTTAGAATTACAATACGTCGATATTAAGATAGGACGTTATACGATTTATTATCCCCCCCCCCCCCCTAGGGAAGGGTGGTGGTACCCTTCCCCAAATGGTTACAAACAATCCTTAGTAGAACTCTAAGAAGCTTCTCTATAAAGGATAACAAAAGAAATCTGTCAAACGGTTAGCGAGATCTTATGCTATGGACAAAGAGACATCCTATCACTTTTATATAAGGATTACTACATTCGGAGTTTTATAATTCTGTTTCGAAATTTTAAATTTAGTTTTTACAATAATTTAAAATGAATTAAAATCTCAATTATTATTTGTTCTATTCTTACTGTAGTACTGTAATTTACTGTTCTTTTTCCTTGTAACTGCTATTTATGGACAATTTTGTATTTAAATTTAGATTTATGCCTTTTCAAATTTATTTTGGATCAGATATTGATTGTTAGCTGTACTTTTATCATATATATGTATGTAATAAGTTCAAATAAGTGATATTTTAGACTAGAGATTTACTTACTGAATTTCATGTAACTAAGGATAATAACATCTAAAAGTAGCAGAGTACAAAAAATCAAATATAGCTATAGAGTTTAAAAGAAAGAGGAAGAATGTGCAAGTAAGGTTTATGTCTTTTGAAATTTACCGATTTATCTACACAAACTGACTAAATGACAAACAGATAAAGTGAAGGTTGAGTAGCTTCGCTAAGCAATCTAATTGTTTTACATCTAAATTTCCTTCATTTATAAATAAAATTTGTCATTCATCTTATTTGTCGAGTATGCATTAATTCATTTCCTTTGTTTATTTAGAGGCTATCACACAAAGTACCCCCTTGATCACTGATAAAACTCCCTTCTTATTTTGAAAAAATTTTTCGTTTTGACATAAAACTTCCCTAAATTGAGTTAATTTTAAAGATATAGTGCCACATATAAGCTATTACCTTTAATTCTTATAAACTGATAAATCTAAAGGTCGTTTTTAAAAGCAAAGCTTTTCTATAATTAGGGTTGGTCCGTCCGTCCGTCTGTCTGTCCGTAGTACGTCCGTCCGTCACAAACAGATAGCTTTTTTTGTTAATTTAGGCATGTTAGTATTGTCCTATCAATTTCAAACTTTGCATGGTGATTCCTTTAGTAGATAGGTACGATTTAGAAAGCGTAGCAACTCTATAATCACAACAAGAATGTCCGTACGTCCATTTTAAACATGTTGATTTTTTTACTTTTTTAACAACAAATTTATATGTGATCTAATCATCCGATTGATCTGATTTTTGGTATGTTGATTTGTGGAACAACAAAGTATAATGTTATAGGCAAAGCAACTCTATAATCAAGTCCTAAAAATGTAAATATGTCCATATGCATTATCCTGTATCAAGCAGTTTTTCAACAAATTTACTTACAATTTTCCTCCGATTCTTATACATTTATATTCTGATTATTTAGTTCTGACACTATACAAGTGTTAATGTTCGTTTGTCCTTCCTTTTCAGAGCTTCGCTTTTATGGATGTTGTCATCCTTGTTTAAAATAGTAGTCATGAGTCTAATCTAGACTATGTATAACACTCATACAGATATAATAAATGTAAAATAGTAGTTATGAGTCTAATCTAGACTATGTATAACACTCATCACCGCGCTTTAAGCAAGCACTTCTACTGTACTATAAAATTTGAGTCAATACAAATCATTTTGCATCTCTAGAGTCACTTTACATCAAATAATCACAGTATGTTAAAGAACATATTTTTCCTAATCCTATTGTAACTTCTGAACATTTGAAATGTTTAGGATCAGCTGTTATATCAGCTGTACACAGAGTACAGCCAGTAATAGTATATAACATGGTTGCCATGCAATTTGGAAACTTTTTCCCCTTGAAAAATAATAGTCATTAAAATTTTGGAAATACACATTTTTGTATTGGTAGCTTCTAAAGAACAAATTAAAACTTTAAATATGGTTGTGAAAATCTGCATTTGAGCATAAGATATCTAGCTATACTACGTGCGGTAGTGGTTAGTACCGTCTTACCCGTAATTTGTGCCTTCCTTCTTAGCTCAAAGCAATGGATTGGTTTCTACTATAGGCTTGATTATCTCAGTTATGCTTGGGTCCAACTAGGACATTGTTTTTACTCATTGGGCCTTAACGTTTTTCAAAATTGTCTAATTAATTAAGAACAAGCTAAATTTTTTTCAGGGGATTACCAGTTTTTGGCGGCAACAGCAGTTTTGCAGCCATTTCTTAACAATTTCATATTGTATGATATTAGAGCAACTGCCATTTCAAATTTTAGCATTCTACTCCTGTATTACAGTCTTAAAACACATACCTTAACAAAGATAATAATGACCCCATTTTTATAAAAAGTAACAGACAGTTGGTTCTAGTGATCAGAATGAAAAGAAATTGCTAGGGTATGTTTAAAAATATATTTTCTTTTAAATACTTTCTAATAAATGAGTATAAAAGCTCAATTTTAAAAATTATCAGACTTTAAAATTCATAAACTTTAGTCGTCAATTTTGAGAAATTTATTTATAAAGCAGTTAATTTAAGAATTAATATAATTAAATAAACTAGTTTTCTCTATCTTTAGCTATAATTTAATTTCAACAATCGTTTATTACATGTAAAAAATCACTCTAAACTTTGGGGAAATATATTGACAAAATGTGGCGACCCTGAAATTCAATGGTAATATTTGTGACACACCAGAAATCCAATTAGTTTTGATTTAACGCGCCGTGTCATACAGATATAATAAATGTAAAATAGTATTCATGAGTCTAATCTAGACTATGTATAACACTCATACAGATATAATAAATGTAAAATAGTAGTCATGAGTCTAATCTATACTATGTATAACAATCATACAGATATAATAAATGTAAAATAGTAGTCATGAGTCTAATCTAGACTATGTATAACACTCATACAGATATAATAAATGTAAAATAGTAGTCATGAGTCTAATCTAGACTATGTATAACACTCATACAGATATAATAAATGTAAAATAGTAGCCATGAGTCTAATCTAGACTATGTATAACACTCATACAGATATAATAAATGTAAAATAGTAGCCATGAGTCTAATCTAGACTATGTATAACACTCATACAGATATAATAAATGTAAAATGTATTTTGACACAGACACACCCAACACACTGGTTCTAGCTATAGCAGTTACAATAGCATGACAGCATGATAAGTCTCTTATAGATGATATTAATGTACTGTGCTTATCTTATACTTCAATCTTTAGGATTCTCCTTTGGATATTATAGAATATGATGCCATTTAAAACTGTATCTAAGTATTATGTGGATTTTTTCTCAAAGGTTGGAAAAAAATGTTGGGTAATGGAAAGAAAACGAGGTAGCGGGTTTCGTCGAATTTTCAGAGTATCTTTTTTCCCATTTCTAGCCCATGTGGGGCCTATTTCCTAACCCTGCAGGTCAATCATTAACATTTTTAGAAAAAGCCTCTGTGAAAATACGATAAAACCCGCATCTTCCTTTTCTTTTCCATGATCCAAATGTTTTAACGGCTTACATTACCTGCAATTTGCTTTAAAAAAAGGGAGACAATACTTTAAGGCAGGTTTACCAAGCATTAAAATTCCTATAGCCCAGTTCACAAAAGATTTTTCACACTAATTTTCCTAAGATAGATAAGATAGGTCGACTCTCCCTCCTTATTTGCCCCCTAGAGGCCTCTAGGGGCGTAGCCGCTAGTGACAAACAACCTACGTTTTTGAAGTTTTCAATTTTTAAGAATGATGTCCTTGTTACAGAATAAGGCCTTATTGTAAGGTTTATTTGTAGGGATAAATATTTTAAAAATAAAATGGTAAAATACCCTTTTTTGTCTGATAGCACAGAAAATCAAAATAAATTTTTTTACATAGCCCACGGGATGGGTTTAGGATATTATATTTATATTTAACTCAAAGTCATAGGATGGTTTTAGGATATTTTTATGTTGCCTACCTCTTCATCCTATTATATAAATAATTAAGTTTAATGTTTGTCCATTAGGAACCAAAGACCTGTGTTTTATTTAATTTAGGGACGCTAAAAATAGCTTCCTCGATATTTTTTTTTGCTTTTTTGTTTCTAAAATAAAGTCTTAATATGTTTAAGTTTTTTTCTAATCCCTCTAGATTATTAAAGATAAAACATCAAACTACAAACGGTGAAAAGGTCCTGAATATAGAGTAGCTTCGCAACTAAAAACCAATTACTTTTCTGGTATATAGAAAACTATGTACTCTACCAAAATAAATATAATATATGTGAAAATAATCACGTAAGTAAGTTAGGAAAAATTATATTCATTCTTTTTTTCTGAGGATAATTACTTAAATAGTTTCATAAGTAGCGCAGCATTATAAAACTAAAAATATTTCAATATTAAAGTAATAGGATGTTTGTGTTTGTAGCGAAGGATCTCGCTAACAACTGAACCGATTTGGTTCTCCTTTGCAGTGAAGCTTCTTTTAGTCTATGGAAGGTTTACTGGAGGCTACCATCACCCTCCCAAATGAAACCCCCCTAAAAAATGATCCCTTCCCCCCGAAAAAAGTTGTCAAAATATTCAAAACTAACATTAAAAATGGAAGGTGGCTTTTCCCTCTCTTGAACTATTATAAAAAATTTGAACATAAAATGAAACCATAAATGGGGGAGGGGGGTTAAAAATGAAAATTAAAAATGTTGGGGGTGCCTACGGCATTTGGGGGAGGGAGGTAATCTTTATATCATATAGGCAAAGACGTCCAAGCTTTTTTATAAGGGGCGGGGGGTACCCTCCCCCCTTGGACGTCCCTAGTGTTTATATTAATCTTTAAGGTACTCTAGAGAATAAATATAGAGTAGATGCCCACCAAAAAAAAGTGTAATACCCTCTAACAATGAAAAAAAAAGCTGATTAAATGATGTTTTTTCTACATACATATTACAAAGTCTTTTTATTAGTAGCGAAGCTACTCTATAATTCACTTTGTCCGTCCGTCCGGCAGTCAGTCAGTCAGTCAGTCCGTCCGTAACGCTATGGGGGAAATGGGATTTACTCAGCTCCTATAAAAGATAGGTTGCTGAAATTTTTTGACAACATTCCCATTATTAAGGAGCACAATTGACTATAAAACATCATTTGCGGTCGGACCGATTTTTAGCAGGTTTTAGGCTATTTTTATATTTTTCACATTTTTCTCCATATCTTCAGCGTTTATGGTCCGATTTTCAAAATTTTTTCAGTTACAGATATCAAAATTAAATTTCCTGTCATTTAAAGAAACAATCATGAAGGCCAGACTGCCTTTTTAGCAGGTTTTAGGCTATTTTTATATTTTTCACATTTTTCTCCATATCTTCAGTGTATGGTCCGATTTTCAAAATTTTTTCAGTTATAGATATCAAAATTAAATTTCCCGTCTTTTAAAGAAGACAACAATGACGGCCAGACTGCCTTTTCAGCAGGTTTTAGGCTGTTTTTTTATATTCTTAACATTTTTCTCCAAATCTTCAGTGTTTATAGTCCGATTTTCAAAATTTTTTCAGTTGTAGATATCAAAATTAAATTTCCCGTCTGTAAAGGAAATAACCATGACGGCCAGACTGCCTTTTTGGCAGGTTTTAGGCTATTTATAAATATATTTAACACTTTTTTCTATATCTTCAGTGTATATGGTCCGATTTTCCAAATTTTTGAAGTTTTTAAGGATTTAAAAATTAAATTTTTTGTCGTTTTAAGAAAACAACCATGGCGGCCAGACTGCATTTTATCAGGTTTTTGGCTATTTTTATACGTTTTACATATTTCCCAAGATCTTTGTTTATATCCTTTGTTTATCCAATATTCAAACTTTTAGGGGATATCAGTAGCAAAATAATTTTTCCCATTGTTATGAGCATCTTTAATATAATTTACTTTGACCATCGTCATCATACAAAATAAAACAAGGTTTCATATTTATTTTATCCAATAAATCTATTCTTGATTTTAGTAAAAACCTTTTAAATCTACCTGTACGTATTCCCATCTACGATTTTTTGTGCTTCGCTACTTATGGATGTTGTCATCCTTGTTAAATCATATAATAAATACAAAGTTTTCTAAATTTGTTGAATAAGTTTGATTATTCCCAAAAAGTTGTAAGAAAACAGTAAAAGTGTCGAACTATGACGTCAGAAAAAATTAACAATTTACCAATAAGAAGCCAGTATTCACTGTGGTAAAATATATAGCGGCATCTCATTGGTTAATTGTTAATTTTTTCTGACGTCATAGTTCGACACTTTTACTGTTTTCCGTTTAAATCCAAGAATCAAGTTGCTTGCAATGTCGAATACTTACATTTTACAATTATAAAGATGCTTCGCTTATGACATACTGACGAATCAACGCTAATTGTAGAAAAGCTTTGCTTTTGAAAAAATATTAAATCTCGCCAACAAAGAAGAAGCTGAAAATGAATGTTTATTTAATTTTTTTAAAAATAAAACTGTTACATAGTATAAAAAAGGTTTTAAGCATTTCAATGAAAAAAAGTAATAAAAATAATTTTGTTGCCTTGGGGTAATCCTATTATATAAAGAAGTAAGCTTTTTTTTTGTCTGTATCGAAGGATCTCGCTAACCACTAAAGCGATATGTTTCTCCTTAACAGTGAAGCTTCTTATAGGCCCAGGGAAGGTTTTTAACTATTTTTTAACCTCCCCCCCTCTCATGTTTCCCTATATGCCTCTAGGGGGCGTAGCCGCTAGTTAGTAAATATAATTAGTAATAAAATTAAGAAATATTTTTTCCTTTTCCCTTTTTATGAAAAAGTTTTACCATTTAAAATCTACTATGAAAAAAATGCGTTCTTGATAATATTTTTTGTGCGTGTTAGATATTACGATAACATTTTTAAAAGCGAAGCTTTTCTATAATTAGGGTCGGTCCGTCCGTACGTCCGTCCGTCCGTACGTCCGTAACGGATAGCTTTTCCCGTTAATTTAGGCATGTTAGAATTATCCTATCGATTTCAAATTTTGCATGGCAATTCCTTTAGTAGTTAGGTACGATTTAGAAATCGTAGCAACTCTATAATCATTACCAAAATGTCCGTACGTCCATTTTAAACATGTTGATTTTTTTACTTTTTAAAAGCGAAGCTTTTCTATAATTAGGGTCGGTCCGTCCGTCCGTACGTCCGTACGTCCGTAACGGATAGCTTTTTTCGTGAATTTAGACATGTTAGAATTGTCCTATCGATTTCAAATTTTGCATGGTGATTCCTTTAGTAGTTAGGTACGATGTAGAAAGCGTAGCAACTCTATAATCATTACCAAAATGTCCGTACGTCCATTTTTAACATATTGATTTTTTTACTTTTTTAAATAGCTTTTTTCGTTAATTAAGGCATGTTAGAATTGTCCTATCGATTTCAAATTTTGCATGGTGATTTCTGTAATAGTTAGGTACGAGTTAGAAAGCGTAGCAACTCTATAATCATTACCAGAATGTCCGTACGTCCATTTTAAACATGTTGATTTTTTTTACATTTTTAACAAATTTGTATGTGACCTAATTATCCGATTGGTCTGATTTTTGGTATACTGATTCCTGGGACAACAAAGTACAATTTTATAAGCGAAGCAACTCTATAATCAAGTCCTAAAAATGTAAGTATGTCCATAAACATTATCCTGTATCAAGCAGTTTTTCAACAAATTTACTTACAATTTTGCTTTGACTCTTATACATTCGCATTCTGATTATTCAGTTCTGACATTATACAAGTGTTAATGTCCGTTTGTCCTACCGTTTCAGAGCTTCGCTTTTATGGATGTTGTCATCCTTGTTTAACAACAAATTTTTATGTGATCAAATCATCGGATTGATCTGATTTTTGGTATATTGATTCCTGGGACAACAAAGTATAATGTAATAAGCGAAGCAACTCTATAATCAAGCCCTAAAAATGTAAGTATGTCCATAAAAATTATCCTGTATCAAGCAGTTTTACAACAAATTTACTTACAATTTTGCTTTGACTCTTATAAATTTATATTATGATAATTAAGTTCTAACACTATACAAGTGTTAATGTCCGTTTGTCCTACCGTTTCAGTGCTTCGCTTTTATGGATGTTTTCATCCTTGTTTATAATACGCAATATCAAATAATAATATAATGTGATACACTCTCTATAACTCTGACCTAAAAAAACACATGTTATTTACTTATTTTTGATAGCGAAGCTTTCATATAATTAGGATTGGTCAGTACGTCCGTCCGTACGTAACGGATAGCTCTTGTCTTTAATTCAGGCATGTTTGAATTGTCCTATCGATACCAAACTTTGCATGATGATTCCTGTAACAATTCAGTGCTATTTAGAAAGCGTAGAAACTCTTTAATCGTTACCATTATGTCCGTACGTTCATGTCCTTAAACATTATCCTGTATTTGAACAATTTTGCATTAAATTTATATATAATTTATTTACATAAAATATCAAGATTTAGCTCATGAAACTTGACACTTTACAAGTGTTAATGTTCGTTTTTCCTACCTGTCTGATTTTAGAACTTTGCTTTATGGATGTTGTCATCCTTGTTTTTTGAGTGCAGCTGCCCTATAAGACTCGTATTTCAAAATGTATGTATTCAAAAGGTCATTAAGAACATATGTATAACTGTGTGTTAATCATATAATCGTAACATAACGCAACGAATACAGAATCCTTATGATAAAGTAAAAGGATGTTTGTGTTTGTACCGAAGAATTTCGCTAACCTCTGATATGGTTCTCCTCCACAGAGTAGCTTCTCATAGGTCCTGGGAAGGTTTATAACTATTTTTGGGGAGGGTACCTGCACCACCCTCAAGACTCAAGAAAAAAAATTACCCCCAAATTTATTTTTTATTTTTCTTTACGGTTTGAACTTATAAATTGCTTTATCCCATTCAAACCCCCCCCCCCCCCTGAATTGCCCCTTTTCTTGCGTATCCGCTAAGATACTTTGCTAATAATGGTTGTATTCGTTCTAGTGATACATGTTATCATACACTTTATTATTTTTCAGTAAGTTATTACAGCAACAAGTATATCTATTTTGTATTTTCTCTAAAATTACCTTATTGAACACAGAACTGAGATGTAGACAGACTTACACAAGTTAATGATAGAGTAGATTCAATATTTAATTCAAAATACAAACAGATTTTTAAGTTTTTATTTATATTGGACTAAATGCAGTTTTGGGTAAATAAGATTAAATATGTATACTTTATTTAGAAATGGTTAAATATATTAGAATGATTTAAAACTACTGATTAATTAAGCTGGAAAGTTCTGAAGTAGCGGGATGTCTGTTTGTGTGTGAAAACACCAAAGTAGCAGGATGCCTGTCTGTCTAATTAATACAAAGGTAACTGACTAACTAAATAAATGTTCTCTTAAATGTTCTCTTAACTTTTACAGAGCAATTGAGAGTAAATGATGTTTCTCCTTTTAAGCCAAAAACTTAAAACTGAATTATACTACAGAACTCTCCCCCCCCCTTCACGTCCTTAAAAAAAACTCATCAGTAAAAGAATCATTACACACAATTCAGTCGTCTATCTCTAAAAACAGCAGAGAAATTTTTTTTTTACCTTATAGCCTTATGGAAAGACGGGCAAATTGAAGTATGGAGTAGCTTTTAACAATTATGTTTTCTTTATGCATAGACTTTTTCAGAAGTAATTATCTACAAAACATTTAAATTAAATAAAGGATTTTTACCCAGGGGGAGAGCGGACATTGTGCTGTTTATTACACTAGTCCCAAGAGTTTTTTAATAGCTTTTTCTTATTCGTTGGCTTTGCAACTGTAGGGACTTTCGTTGAAGTTTTAATTTGTTTTGTTCATGAAGTTGAGTGTCCAAACGTTATAGCCATTAATTGTAATTTACAGAAGGGAAAATTTTGTGTATCATCATTGGGGACGTACATCATTTTATCGGCCATTGTCTCATCCCTTTAGATCCCTGTAAAGACAAACATATCGCATTAATGATAAGCTATTATTATTACCACAAAAAAATATCTTTTATATAAAAATGTGTTTTATGAGCGTAGCTATTCTAAAACTCCATTCAGACACGCAAATTCTTTAATACTATATTATGTCCGTCTTGTTCGCATGTACGTAAAAATTAACTTAAAACAGGCTACAAAAAGAAGCAATAAACAAACTATATTTAAATTGTAAAATTATTATCATGATATAGTCCAACTGGGAAGATTTCATTTTGTAATAGAGAAGCTGTTTTTAACAAAGATTTGAAAATAAAATAGCATGAAACCATCATGGGACCAATGTTTATTGAGATCTGATTCTTCAGACAAAAACCCTTACTATTTTACTATTTGGATATATTACATGGTTATGATAAATTTAGCCTTACAGACAGAAGAATAGACAGACAGAAACACGTTGCTATGAATATAAGGATGTTATCAAATCTATGAGTAATAATAGTTCTCCTGGGTTGTCCTCTGAACCAAAAATTTTATTTCAATACTTGTTTGATTTATTGCCTAATTTCATGACACGAGCTCTAAATCAACTTCATCTAGTTAAAAACATTGATAATTCTCCTTTTGCATGGATTAAGGATAGGAATATTGTTTTCATAGATAAAAAAGGAACTGATCCCTCACTAGGACAAAATAAACGACCTATTTCGTCTATGGAAACACTATATAAAATACAATCTAAATCTTTAAACAAAAAGGTGATTCCATATTTGAGCAAAATAATTTCAAATGATCAATTTGGCTTTACCCCTAAACGTCATATGCACTCTGCAAGTGTTTCTACTATTGCAACAATGAATTACATTCAATCCCATAATTTAGACAGCCAACTTATCAGCTTTGACATTCAGCGTGCATTTGATCGTATTATACCCGAAGTGTTACATAAAATAATTAAACATATATTTCCTAATGGAAATTTTGCTCAGACATGGATAAACCTTACTTCTAAAGGCCGTTTTAGAGCTAAAGTAGAAAATTGCTATTCTGAATTTATTAACATTATCCTTGGAACACCACAAGGAGGCCCAAGCGCCGCTACTCTATTTAATATTTTACATCATATATTTCCTTCTGTACTTGATTCTATAGTTTTTCATCATATCTCTTTGAAAATAAGTAAAAAAATTTTAAAATCTTTAGCATTTGCTGACGATACTTGGAGGTTTTATTGTATTCGATTCTCGAGGGATATTGAAAAACTATATTGCATGCTAAATGAATTAGAAAATAGTACTGGTTTAAAAATAAACTTCTCTAAAACTAAAATTCTCGTCCATGGTACAATCCCACCAAATCTTAGCAAAATAGGAACTATTCAATCTAGCCTTAAACATTTGGGTATCCATTTATCATTTGATATGAAAAATGCTGCCCAAATCACTTATGATGAATTATTGAATAATTTGAACAAAAAAGCAAAGTTTCTTCCCCTTAGAAATAGTTACAATATCTTCAAACGACGTAATCTTTGCATGTCTTTACTTAATTCAATGTGTTTCCATATTTTTCGTGTTTACTGTCCTAATATTGAACAAATAAAAAAACTATGGAATATCATTTCTAAATTCTTGTGGTCTAATAAATCTATGGATGGTATATCACATCGTTTCAAAGTCTCAGAAAAAAGAATTGAACTTGATTTTGTCAATGGAGGATTAAAATTTTTAAAACCAGAAAATCAAAGTTTATCTATTTTTATTCCCAGTTTACTTAACACTCTACATCATGCTTTTATTTATCCAAATTCAATTCTAGGAATTATTTTTCGTCACAAACATGTAGATTTAAATAACCTTTTAAGTAACTTTGGTTACTCTACTTTTCTTCAAAATAAGAACTCCATTAAATCGATATACCCTAACTGTAATGATAGATATTTTAATCAAATTATATCATTTTTAAAAGATTTGGAAACTAATAAAAACACTTGTTTAAAAATTTCATTAACCTCTACTTCTATGCTTAAACACAAATTATCATCAAATGAAATTTCCCTTCTTAAACAAAATAATATCATTACAGTTGCAAATATTTTTGACCACAGAATAATTGGAGATAGAATTATCATACTTCCTACTCTACATACTAAAATAACAAATAACCCTGCATGTACTACACTAGTTAATAAATTAAATGTTTTGAAATCTATTGCATCCCACTTTCCAGTAGTCACCAAAAAAGAGTTTATGAATTTAGGAAAACCCCTCATTAACCTAAACAATTTTAATCCACAAATATTTTCTCTACACTTCAAAATCATGTTAAGAAATAAATTCAAAAAACAACATCCTGCAATAAAAACTCGTTTGAGAGATGGTCTATTTTTTCCTGACACTGAGTCTTTTGAATTGAGTTTCAATAAATTATTCTCTCTTCCTCTACCCCTATATTTTAAAAGTTTCTTTTTTGAACAAATATGCCGCACTCTTGTATCAAAACGAAAACTAGGTCTTTTTGGTCATAGTGACTCTACCAAATGTAATCTATGTAATGTAGAAAGTAGTATAGAACATTCATTATTTTTTTGCCTTTACCCAAAATTCTTCATAAATGCACTTGCTTTATATTTAGACTATTATTTTAATAATGATACCCCTGAATTCATTTATCTCAAAGAAAATTTTTATCTTTTTAATGTTTGGTACCCTATATTTGCTAAAAATGAAATATTTTTTCAACTATCATTGCTAATTCTAATTGCCAAAGATCGCTCATTAAAAATTAGTAAAGATGAATGTTTATCAAGATGGACCATTCTAAACTGTTTCTCTCAATCATTGTTTGTTGTAAAATCTGCTTTATCAATTTTAAATAATATGGGTCTAAATTCTGATTTTCTTAATGATTTTCTTGAGTTTCTATTAAAACAAAAAAATAATATCTCATACTTCAAATGTACATGATTTATATTCCGTAATTCGTAATTTATCTATTATAAACATTTAAAAATACATAAATTCATAGTTTGTTTCATGTTTAACTCGAAATAAATTATATAAAAACAACATTAAAAAAGAAAAGTGTGTCTTTGTTTGTGTAAACTTATTTGCGTTTAATCTAGAGAGAAACTGCATAGAGACTGTATCATTGTGAATTACTAATAACAGTGTAGATACAATACTAATAACTATTTAATAACAAAGAATATATGTGGATATTATGACAGGGGAAGAATTTCATCAATTTAGCTTGCTAGTATGGAGCTCATTTAATGGTCAGTTCCTTCATTCAGGGAGATGTGAGGGGATGGGGTAAGGAATGGTGATTGTGGGTTATTTTAGCTAGCTGTGAGTATCACTTCGTTAGATTACATGAAAATCTGGTGCAACATCCAAGTGATTATACATCGATTATAATAACAGTGAAAGTGTCTGAATTGCATTGTTAATGTAGTAGATTGAAATTACAAAATACTAGAACAGACAAAACCATAGAATTATTGGATCGTGGACAAAATAGCCTTGGATATAATAGCCTCGGACAAATTAGCCTCAAAACAAAAATATATTTTTTTGCAATTTTTAGGTAAGGTTAGGTTAGGTTATATGGCTAGGGGGCCGAGCGACCGCGGCTAGGCAGGCCAGAGGGCCGAGCGCTGCGGCCTTGATAATTATTATTAGTTGAGGCTATTTTCCCTAAGAGGCTATTTTGACCGAGGCTATTTTGGCCCGAGGCTATTTTGTCCCGAGGCTATTTTGTCCGAGAGGCTATTTTGTCGAAGGCTATTATGTCCGAGGCTATTTTGTCCAAGATCCCAATGATTGTAATCATTAAAAAACCTTTTATCGTATAATATAAGGTAATTAGGCTTCTGTCTGTTATCGCTTACCACAAGATAAAATTGTTTTTAGCCAAGTAAAAAATAAAATATAAGAAGCCTCTAGAGGCAATGGGCGTTGCCGCTTATATGGTTATATAGATATAGTTGAGCCAACGAATAAAAGATAACGGTATTTACGGTCCATCTGTTTACAGTTGTACTGAATTTTAGTTTAACATTTTTAAATTTTGAATGTATAATGTATAAATCGTCATGGAGGATGCAAACTGTTTTATCATTCATTGTCTTATGTCTAAGATCCCTGATAAATAGTACAATTTTTATCAAAGATACAATGATAAGGCAATTGAATTGAAATAAAATCTTATAGGGCAATACATACCTTTTGGCTGTTGTATATATTGAGTGAAAGTAAGTGTTGTATATTTCACCAAAATCTTTTTGTGATAAATATTAATAAAATTTGACTTTAAATAACACACAAGTATTAAATGTTTAAAATAAATTAAAATCATTGAATTTAAATCCCAAATCCATGCGACACGTAAAAAGTTTAACGCTAGTGTCATTATTGCCAATTTTGTGAACTATTTTTTAGGAGCAGAGCTACACTATGAACATAGGTATGTCTGTACGACCAATTGTATGTTAAGGCATACCATTAAGAAAATTGACGGTATCCCTCTTGTTTTTTAGCAGATTTTAAAAAATAATTCAAAACCTTTTATGCTTAAAAATAATAAGATTTATAACAAAATGTCAAATTCATTAAGTTATTGACAACTAGCGGCTACGCCCCAAGAGGCTTTTAGGGACACCTTGAGGAGGGGAGAGTTGATTTCGATAACCCAATTTTTTAATTTGATTTTTTTGGTGGGGGATTGCGTCAACCACCCATCCGCCATTTGAAAAAAATGGGAGGTTGGTACCCTCCCCCAAAATAGTTATAAAACTTCCCAGGACCTACTTGAAGCTACCCTTTAAAGGAGAACCATGACGGATCAGCGATTAGTGAGATTCGGTACAGACAAACAGTCAGAATTCCTGTTACCTTTTTTACCTTATAAAAGCTTTGCTTTTATTTAAGATAGTTGTCCTTGTTTGAACTAATTTTAACTGTATATAAACACGTTAGAACCAGGGAGGGAGGGGATATTGGGCTATTTTTTAAAATCAACCCCAAAGTTTTATAATAACGTTTTCTTATTCATAGTCTTAACAACTTTTGGGACTTTCATTTAATTTTGATTAGTTGGTAATCTACAAAAGGAGTTATTATGTGTATGATCATTGGGTATGAGCAAAAATTTATCGGCCATTGTTTTATCCCTTCGTTAGAACTCCCGTTCTTAAACGGTGTTGTTTTTCTTATCTTTGTAGTTTCAAAGAAATTTTAATTTTATTTGGAAAGATACTTAATAAGTGATCATGTCTGTCTGTCTGTCATTTTGGTCTGTATGTCCATCCTTTAGTCTGTAATCTGACAGAAATTGCTTGTAAACTAGCATTGATTCGATAAAAGATAGAATATATAAAAAAAAATTCTGATATTTGTGTTTTTTCTTGACGTAAAGTAATGTGGATTATTTTCAATGAATCCAATATATATCTGTCATTATTCCAGATTCTGTACAACTGACTTTTTCTACATAAACCACCCTCTCCTCCCATTCTTTTGAAAATTTGTATTTAGCTTTACCTGTGGGGTTTCCCTAAACTATACTTAACCTTTACCAACCTAACATTAATTCTGTAAAGCCACATGCAAAGTACTAGCCTTATGGGGCTCCTAAAACTTGTTTAGCCTAACCCAAACATAAAAGAAGAACTATAAAAGCAAAGGAACGAAAAAAAGGGGAAATTAAGTAGCTAACAGAGAAACAAGGATATTAAAAGAGAAGAGGAAGTTAAGGAAAACGAAGTGATGGAGGAGTGAGGGAATAGTTATTCTTGCATAGTATTATAGACAGCTTTCCGCGGATATAAAAACTTGTATTAATTTTATTACTTTTCATTTTAATATTCGTTTAAAATGTCTGAAATACAATTCTATACTTGATTTTTCAGTATGACTGAGAACCAGTTCTAATCTGGACAGATTGACAGACACATCCACTTATAGAGTAACACCATCTCCCCCCCCCCCCCCCAACAAAAACAGAATGATAGGGGCGTAGTAATTGGTTGGTGCACTGACAATATAGGAAATTTTACCGAATAATTTTAGCTTCCTATATAAAGTGTATGACACTCGATTTAGTGACGTCAATTTGGAGACTTTTTTTTATGTAAATAGAATAAAGAATCATATTTAGAATAAGCGAAACCCTATAATTTACTGCAAAATCATGCATTTTCAAGCATGATTCTATTCGAAACGAAACGAAACATGGTCTGTTAATAGAGAATCTAACATTGGACAATGAAACAAAGAACGTGCAATAAAAGGGCCATAGTACAGAAGGCTTACATGATTTAAACGTAGCCATGCTAAAAAGTATAGTTTCTAAAAACGTTGAAATTTAACAGCAAAGAAATGCCTTGACTATTAAACAGGTACAAATGAAGGCTAAATAACAAAAGTCGTGAAATAAAAAGGGTAGTGATTTCCAAAGATATAATACTAAATATACTTAAAACAATCAAATTTAAAATTACCTAAAATTTAAGTCTATATTTATATTCTTGTGACCTTTATATTTTTACCTAACAAAATCTACATTATCATTCTATAAATTTCTATTCTCGATATTTGTGTAGGATGTTTTATTTTTACAGAATCATGAAGATTAGATGTGATATACATAAGATACGAGAAAAATGCAGGAATAAGGTATTTATTTGGAGGTATTCAATTTAACTATGTGTTGTCCCCAAACGACAGCTGAAATAACGTGTAGGTTTCGTGTTTGAACATAGTAATAGTGTTTAACTTTTTAACTTTTGACTTAACAAAAATCCATCTCTTTTTTAGGGGTTTTCTTTTCCCCTCCCCTCTCATCTTTCGATTTTTGTTACGTTACAAAGATAAAAAGTTAGACACTATTACTAGGTTCTTCGTGTTTTTTTAAAATACTTCTGTTGTTAATAAGAGCTAGAAAATAAAGTACATACAGCTTAAAGTATAATTTAGTTTGGGCGATCAAATTAAAAAAAGGTTTATATTAATATATAAAAAAGAAGAAGTAGGTAGATAGTTTAATAGACAAATTTTAAAAAAATAGCAGCTTTTCATTATTCAAAGGTTGTGTGTCTGTATGTCCATCTGTCCGACTATCTGGTCGTCAAACTGTTAGATTAAACTGTGTTTCTATTGGTCCAATCAACAGATATTACATCTAGACTTTCTATATTTATTAATATAAAGTTGCTGCGCAGTATATGAACAAAATTGTGCTTGCTACTTGTGTGGATACTATGCAAAGAATGCTTTTACTATAATTCTCTGGGGATACAGAAGAATATTCACAAAAATTAATAAACAGGCCAATCATAAATGCAAAAAATAAAAACAAGTTCTTAATTACATCAAATTATCTAATCAGTGGCGTGGACAGGGTTTTGCCAGGGGGTTTAAATCTTTATGAAGTGAAGATAAGAAGGCGGCATTACAAACAAATTTGAGAATTATGAGGGGTGTTGATACCCATCTACTCCCCCCTTACCGCATACTTAATTTTCCGAGAAAAAATCCTGTGAGGATTTTAAAAAGTCTATAAGAAGCGCAGATAATAAAACATTAAAGTGTAAAACAGTATATTTGACTGGTCATAGAAAAAAAGCTAAATGTCCAACCTGTCCTATGCAAAGGGCTCTAACCCATCGGGAATCTTCTGAACTAGGGAGGGACCCAACCTAACCTGAAAGTAGAAAATTGAAATAAAGAACAAATAGGTTTTTAATCAGGGAGGAAGAGGACATTTGGCCGTTTATTACACTAGTCTCCAATGTTTAAAAATAATATTTTCTTATTCTTTGGTAACTTTTCTTGATTTTTGATTTATTGGTTCATTAATTCAAATCTAAGCAAGGGATAATTCTGTGTATCATCATTGGGGATGTAAATCAATTTATCTCTATAATCTTATACCTTTAGATACCTGGTTTTAAATAAAACTTTATGTTTTTTTTCAAATTTTCCAGAATCATCTAACATGTCCCTGGTAATTTAAACTTAAAATACATACTCAAACACAAACACACACACACTTACGTACACACAAAAAACGTACATTCATTCTAACACACACACACACACACATATGTACATAGAAAAACGTAAATACATTTACAAATACAAGTGCTTTCACACAAAAAGCCTCTTGAGCACTGATACCTACCCAGTACCCACCCCCATAATTTTTAAGTAGATTGAAAAAAAGGGGAGGAAACCTTTTGTCATGCCTATC
Source organism: Acartia tonsa (assembly GCF_053477335.1). Classification (NCBI taxonomy): domain Eukaryota; kingdom Metazoa; phylum Arthropoda; class Copepoda; order Calanoida; family Acartiidae; genus Acartia; species Acartia tonsa. The sequence continues at coordinate 20,549,701 of NC_137266.1, forward strand.
CCCTGCGGGATGCCCTAACCCCGAGGGGCCACTCTAAACAGTGCCTTAACCTTACGGGCTACCCAGTTCCCAAAATAACCTAACCTAGCCTATTCTAAAATTTCAACCCTCACTTATTTTCAATCTATTACAAAAATAAAGGAGGAAGGGGGGAGGTTATCAGTGTTCAACATGGTAGTTTGTGAGAAAGCACCTAAATACACCTGCATGATTCTTTTTTATCTATTTACGTAGTTCATATATTAACCAGGGAGGGAGAGGACAATGGAATATAATCTACAATCCTTTTTGTCCCCAAAACTTTTCCGCTACTAATATACTAAATTACACTAGAATTGGGGGGTGAAATTTAACTTATCTTTAATTGTGTTAACCCTGTATTCCTATACACATTGCTTTCTAGACGTAAAACTAAAGAGTAGAAATTATTTTCAATTAGGACATTGTAAATGTTTTTCTCGTATTCATTTGATACCGATTAACATCCGCTAAATTAGAACAGGTTCTTAGCTATACTTAAAAATCATGTATAGCATCCTTATACAGACAATTTTCCAGGAATATTAAACTGAAAATCATAAAATTAATACCAGTTGTGTTAGCACAGGCCTTCGGCCCCTCGGGGCTCATAAAACTGTTTTTTTTTATTTTGATATAATAATTTATAACCCCCTAAAGTTGTTGAGCCAACGAATAAGAAAAAATTATTATAAAATTTTGGAGACTAATCTAATAATAAACAGCCCAATATCCCCTCCCTCCTTGCTATTGTCAAATATGAGAAAGTTTTTGTCAAGTAAATTTGTAAACAAGGACATCATTGTACAATTACAGAGTATTGTATTACAGAATTAGATTATAAGATAAACAAATATTTAGCAAATGTATCCTGCCAGTGAAACTAGTCAGACCTAGGGCGTGCGAGGGGGGGTAGGGGATAAAGACACCCCATCTGCATTAAAAAATAAAAGATTAAAACTCTCCTGAAGATTATAAGTTTTCAGAATAGTTTGGTAATGGTCTTAATGGTATAGTAGTGGGTGGGGGGGAGGGGGGAATGGGTTAAGATACCTGAGGGTAAAAAATACTACACCTTAGAGTGAGGGGGGGGGGGATGGGCAAACAATCTCCTTTACTAACTTTTGTTCAAGACAAAAAGATAGAATTTAAAGTAACTTTATTCAGTTTTCGTTGCTCGTAAATTAGACTTAAGGTTAAGAATTCTCAATGAAAATAACGTTGGATATAAAAGCATTTTCAAAATCATAAAAAAAAACTTTTATATCTATCTACTTTCTTGCTTTATTTGAATGAGATTGTGTCATTTCTAAAAAAAAATTCTTAAAAATCTAGTTTTTTAATAAAAAGTTTCTTCTATTGAGATAGTCTCAAATGATATCACACAAAAAATATAAGAGATAAGATTTTTTTACTCGAAAACAGGGATTTTAATTCTCTGAAACAAGGATGACAACATCCATAAAAGTGAAGCTATAAAACGATAGGACAAACAAACATTAACAATTGTAGATGTAGAGTGTCAAAACTAAATATTAATTTTTATGTTTAAAAATAAGGAATAGTTATTTATCGCATCGTACTATAGAAAGCTTTCCGCGGAAATTGAAAGAAAAATTATATGATTAAATCAATTTTGTTAGCCATACGGGGTCGAAGGCTGGGCTAACAAAACTTGTATTAAATTCTTGATTTTTATTTTAATATTGTGGAAACTTATCTGTAATACGATGCTATACATGATTTTTGAGAGTGGCTGAGAACCGGTTCTAATCCAGTGGATATAAATCGGTTTTGAAGCCATATTAAAAAAAGTAAATCTCTGTCACTTTCATTACCTATTTGTAATTTGAGAATATTTCTACCTCTCTTAGAAATTTCTTTGCTGGACTATTGAACATTCTGTCATGAATGCCAAAAAATATATTCAAGTTATATTATAACAAGGATGACAACATCCATAAGTAGCGAAGCTCAAAAACTATAAATAGACAACTGGAAATGATCTATAGAGTATGTAATAAAAAACTTCAATAACAAAAATCACGAAACCTTTTAAAATGTATATTGTATAATGTTTTTTTGAAGCATTAAGCTAATAAGAAAAAACGTTAAAATCTAAAATTCGATTTAGCACCCCAAAAAAAAAGTAAGTCTTTAAAAAACTTGGTCAAAATATGAAGAATGTTGACTTAATTAATCACTAAAAAATCCAACTGTTTATCTTGAACAGGAGTTGAGTAAATCACAAAAACTAGGAATCGATCTAGCACCCTAACCAATAAAGGTATCTTAATAAAAATAGGTGGAATTATGTATAAACTAAACTTGTTCAATCCCTAAAAATTTCAACTGTCTATCTTGTGTAGGGATTGAAAAAATCAGGAAAACTTAAAAATCTAGGAATCGATCTAGCACCCCAACCAATAAAGGCATCTAAATAAAACTTAATCGAAATATGTAAAATCTAAATTTATTCAATCCCTGAAAATTCCAGCCATTTATCTTGAACAGGAATCGAGAAAATTACAAAAACGTAAAAATCTAGGAATCGATCTAGCACCCCAATTAACAGACAGACGGACAAAACAATGTATAGATTAGATGGGCATATGTCATATGAATCTTCACTAAAAATTTCAGCTGTCTATCTTGAATAGGAGCCGAGAAAATCACGTTTCCCCCATAGCGTTACGGACGGACTGACTGACGGACTGACTGACGGACGGACGGACGGACGGACATAGTGAATTATAGAGTAGCTTCGCTACTAATAAAAATAAATGTATAGGTGTAGAATCCAGGCAACTACAGACAAGTGGTGGAGGCCCTATTCGTCTGCTAGTAAATTGCTTTCTGTTCTTTTGTAGGGACTTAGCTTTGTTTATAATTCCTATTCTAATAGCTCATTTCCAAGACCCAATAAAAAATCTTGTTACATTTACCGTTAATTTACATATAGCTCATGTCCCTCTATTCTTTTACTTTAATGTAATAAATCAAAATAATTGTTATTAGATTAGGATCTAGAAGCGCAGCAAGAAAAATTTAATAAATATGTATGTATGTTGCATGTATTCGAAACAATTCTATAAGTAATATTTAGAAAAAAATTTCCTTTGACTACAGCTGCGCTATTGAAAATATAATAAAACTTCTATATAATTAGAATTAAATAAGTTTGGGAACTCTGACAAAAAGCGCGGAGGAGGCACGCTTTTAACATGTCATAATTTTCTCAATGACCAGTCACAGTGGTCTAAATATGGACAAAGCTTTTAACATGTCATAATTTTTCATATTGACCTGGCACAGTGGTCTAAATAGGGGCAATTAATGTCATAATTTTCTCAATGACCAGTCACGGTGGTCCAAATATGGACAAACTTTTAACATATTATATTTTTTTCAATGACCAGTCACAGTGGTCTAAATATGGTTAAAGCCATTAACTTGTAATAATTTACAGTCACAGTGGTCTGAATATGGCCATAGCTTTTAACATGTCATAATTTTCTCAATGAGTTGAATGCAATGGCGTGGATGCGCCCTCGAAGTTTTTGACACCCCCGTTATGATCTAACAAACATAGATCAAGAAAACTGTGGGAGGTTGTGAGCTCTAGGCTGGTGCAAAACAGACAACAAGAGGTGTGTTATTTTATTTTACCTTGACATATCCATTAGCTGTTTTATGGTAGTGTAAACCCTTGTCAAGGGGGTGTAGAGATGTGTAGGGGGTGAACCAGAATTAAACTAAATAATGGCTTTATCTGTAACTCAAAAAGTCCCAAAATTAGTATTTTGAACCATAGTGTACATAGTTATGAAGCTTTCTACAATGCATCAGTAAAAATCACAGCGGACAAAAATCCTTCTAAATGTAGATTTTAGGATAAAATGATTTCTTTCATGCATAAAATAGTGTGTTTTTTTCTGAGCTTTATTACGTAAGTTTTTAATTTAATCCTTTTTAAGTATCTGGATGATTACATACTTATCTAACTATCCTTGTCAAAAAATGTTGTATATGTAGTCATAGTGTCAATATACTGTCGATGTGTCGATATTATATCAGTCACGTTCTACTTTGTCGACGTACTTTTATTTTGATATTTTCTTCGATTATTATGACTTTAACAAAAAAAAATGGTCATGGTTGACATAATATCGATACAGGATAGTATATTGACACTATAACTACACAGGGCTGGAGGGGACATTGGGATGTTAAGTTGGCTTAACAACTTTGGGGAATTTAGTAAAATTTGATATTTTGGTTCATTAAGATGAGTGTAAAAGCGATTCAACCACTAATTTAAATTACAGAAGTGTTACTATTGTGCATCATCATTGGGGATGTACATCATCAGCCATTTATCGGTCATTGTCTTATCCCTTTATATTCCTGATAACTACATTCACCATTTTTAACATGAATGTCCTGTAAAATGAGGAAAATGTCTGGATTTTTATCCAAACTATATTGGGAAATCTATATTAGTACAGGTAAATTTACAATTCTCTATCTTCAGAATAATATTCATCCTTGTTAAAAACTGATGGACTGACTGACGGAATGATTGACAGACTGACGGAAAGACAGGGTGAATTATAGAATAGCTTCGCTACAAAAAAGATAAAGAATTTTATTAGTTGACTAAATCAATCCCCATTTTAGGCCTCTTCAAGAATTTCTTTTGATTCTGACTCGAGGATTTTTTTTTTCAAAACGAAGCTTTTCTTTATATAGAGTCTGCCCGAAAATAGTTTTGGATAAGAATTAGAATAATTTTGGACTTTTTATAACTTTTATATTTATTACAATCATTGCCATACTAGAACAGCAAATCTTTAGAAGATTTAGCAAAATCTGAAAAGCATATTATTGGGCCTTGGCAGGTTTTAGACCATTTAAAGGCTGACCCTCGAAAAAGAGATACCCCCCACCATAAACGTCCAAGGGGGGGGGGAATGGGGCGATTACCACCCCCAAGTGAATTTGTGGGTGCTCCAAAATTTTGGATTTTCAAATTTTACCCCCCCCCCAAATAAAAAAGCTTCCCTCTATGATATAAAGATTACCCCCCCCCAAAAAAAAAAATGAGCTTGGGGGTGCCGTAGACACCCCTAAAATTTTTATTTTCAAATTTTTACCCCCCCTAAATGAAAAAGCTTGGACGCTCCTGCCCACCACCTAAACTTTTTCTACTTTTTTCCACATATAAAACACTTAAGCTGAATTTAAATTGAATAAATTAGTACATGTACATTTAAATAGGCAATTCTTTAAAAGTTGGCACTCTAAAATATTATTTTCTACTACATGCTATCTCCTTGAAAAGTATCCGTAAAGAAACAAATATTTTTTGGAGGAGAGGCGAAGATTTCTATAATATGGATCTGTACGTCACTACATTAGGGAGAGCTATATTTTATCTCATACATTTTAAATTTAGGAATCTTAGAATCATTCTATCGATTTCAAACTTGAGTATTCATGTAACAATGAAAGGCTAACAAAGCTAATCATTACCACCGCAAAAAACTCTAAGCATAATTTTCTAAGAAATTTTGATAATAAATGACTAAATTAAATTAACAGTATTTTAGACGAAGCTTCTCTATATAAAAAGTCTTAAAAAAGGTAATAAATTCAACTTTTCATGCAAATATCACGAAATATCTACATAAGTTTCTTCAGTAAAAAAAGGGCTATAGTCCCTTTCGTGACAACGCCTCTTAAGGGCCGTTTCGTCGTATTTTCTAGCCCTTGCGGGAGGCTCTAGCTCTACGTGGCCAATTGCCTAATCCTGCGGGGCATTCGCCTAACCTAACCTAAAATAACCAATCAAAAGCTTCTTTGAAAATTCGACGAAACGCCCTTTAAAAGGCGTTGTTGTTAGGAAAGGGTCTATACCCCCCAAAAAGTGCTTTAACCTTAATTAGTATGATCGTTTTACAATTGTTTTATTTGAGTAGCTTCGCTTTCGAACTCGTTGTTATCCTGGTGTGTATCTATTTATCTATAAGTATCCTGTAAGAAAAAGAAATGTTAATTCTGCTAATTCTAAAGTGCGTACGTTTTTGGACGTTTCAACGAAACAACGCAAAGCTACTGTATAATTAATCTTGTCCTGAGGTACCATAAAGCTCACTCTAGCTTACAGTTTTTTTTCCTTCTCTCTTTCTTTTCTCTCTACTTTACACTCTTCCTCTGTCTGTCATTCTCACTCTCTTTCTCTATTTATTTCACGTTTTTTTTCTTCATATGTATTTATGTACTATTATACTTCTCAAGTGCACCTAGACGCATCTTGGGGGCACTTGAGGGAGGGGAAGCTCCACTTTATATAATAGTTTTAAAAGGTAAAAGTAAAAAAAATGTTGGAAGATTTCTCCAAGGAGGGTGGAGGTACCCTCCCTTAAATTAGTTTTGAACCTTCCAGATCGACCTAAAAGAAGCCTCATTGTAAAGGACAACCATATCTTTCAAGCAGTTAGCAAGATCCTTCAGTACACACACACACAAACATTATAGCACTTACACATCCAGCAAATTTACAGTTGATATATTTTTGGCAAAATGTTTTCTTCCTTTTCCTCATGCCATAAATACATCCAACACTGGCAAAAAATACATCCAATATTTTTATACATATGTCAAAAACACATCTGATACTGGCATTTACACATCCATACTTTTTAAAAGCGAAGCTTTTCTATAATTAGGGTCGGTCTGTCCGTCCGTCCGTCCGTCCGTCCGTAACGGATAGCTTTTTTAGGCATGTTAGAATTGTCCTATCGATTTCAAATTTTGCATGGTGATTCCTTTAGTAGTTAGGTACGATTTAGAAAGCGTAGCAACTCTATAATCATTACCAAAATGTCCGTACGTCTTTAAACATGTTGATTTTTTTACATTTTTAACAACAAATTTTTATGTGATCTAATTTTTCAACAAATTTACTTACAATTTTGCTTCAACTCTTTTACATTTATATTCTGATTATTCAGTTCTGACATTATATAAGTGTTCATGTCCGTTTGTCCTACCGTTTCAGTGCTTCACTTTTATGGATGTTGTCATCCTTGTTTAATTATATGTCATAAATTCATCCAACACTGGCAAATACACATCTAGATTAATTTATATGAATATTTATTTACAATTAATTAGATTTTGTACAGTATGTATAGGTTTGAAATTTTTTGCCCTATTTTAGTTACTCTCCCCCTATTTACTTCCCTTTTTCTCAAGATACTCCCTACAAAATTGTGACAAGATCAAGATCATCACAACAATCCATCACATAATGCTTTTTAATCTAACAAATATATTGTAACTCAAATAATATACAAGTGTGTTGTTTTCTTATCATTTTACTTTAAATTTCTATGGATATGTAAATGCCAGTGTCGGGTGTATTTATGACATATGTATAATTAAAAGAGTATGGATGTGTGTAAATGCCAGTGTCAGATGTATTTTTGACATATGTATAAAAATATTGGATGTGTTTTTGTCAGTGTTGGATGTATTTATGGCAAGAGAATCGATTTTACTGTCATTTATACAGTAAAAATTCAGTGTGTCATAAATACATCCATTGCACTGGCGAAAACACATTCACTGTAAATTTGCTGGATGTGTAATTGGCAGTCCCCCCCACACACACAAAGAATCACAAACATCCATTTACTTTTATATTAATATTGTGCATTTGCTCTGTATCTTGCGAAACTATAAACTAAATAAAAAAAAGTTTTTGCTGCAAGGCAAAAACACCTTAGGCTCACATATGCTCAAAGTAGTAGAAATTCTTTTAGCGCGAATGACTCATACATGCATACTTTTACACCAGGAAACCTGGGATAAAAAATCATTAATAGAATATTAATACCTTTTAAAAATTTAGTTTTTTTTTTACCTGGATTGCCTTTTAAGGTTTGCTTGCATCTTGAGTTCTAAAGAATGGTGGTATTTTTGAAAAAAAATATAGGACCAATCAACTTTTGAATAAAAAAATGGAAACTGGAATCAGTTCTTTTTTTTGTCTCATTATAAAAAACTGGAACTAAGTAATTTAAATCATCATGTATAAATCTTTTTTATATAATTAGAACTAAAATAGTCCAGCCTTCTTTAACCTTCACTGTAATGTAAGAAAATTATGTATGATTATCATATCTATGAACTTATTCAAGTATTATTTGATTAATTTTTTTTATAAAATTTTACTGCACGTTTACAAATATATTTTTGGAATAGATTAATACTTCCTCAAATTTTACTATTTTCAACTCCCTGACTCCTTCTATATGTCCTGAAACAAGGAGGGAGGAGACATTGGGGGCTGTTTATTATACTAGTCCCCAAAGTTTTATAAAAACTCTTTCTAGTTCGTTAATTGGTTCATAAAGCTATATTTCCAAACGTTTCAACCACTAATTTCAACAGAAGCGGCTATTTGTGTATAATTATATGGAATGTAATCAATTTATTGACCATTGTCTTATCCCTTTAGATCCCTGGTCCGTAAAGCAAAAAGAGACAACTATACAACTATTTATGTATTTTAGGTCCATATTTTAACATATAAGAAACTTCATGCTAAAATTACATTTAGATAATTATTTATTTAAGAATTTTTGTGTCGTAGCTGCTTTACCTGTTACCTGTCTGTTTTTCTGTAAGGCATATTATTGCTGTTATTTTATGCAATTCTTTTGGATTGACGAGTTTAATACAATCTTTTACATGGTATAATTACTGAAGAATTATTTTAAAATTTTCTAACTTGTAAAGTTGTATTGAAGATGTATAAACATTTTCCTCTATATATAGGAAACGTTTTACTAAAAACGATTTGTAAAGACCCTATTTTTGGCTGTTTTCCGGCCCCCAATATAAAGAAAAATATTTCAGATTCTATAGTGTAATATAAAGCCTAACACTATAATATTAGGGTTGATGGCAGCAAAAAAGTAGGGGGGAGGGGGGGGGGGGGAGGGTTTCTTCCCCACCCCCTAACCCAATCAATTATGGCTTAAAAGTTATAAAATTGCAACGTAAATAACCTCGGTATTTATTTTAGAAATTCAATGTAAACGTTTTCAAAGATTTGAATAATGAGAGCAGTTGCTTCACTTTCTATTTTGTGAATTTTCTAGAAAAATTATATATTCTTACAATTTACCATCCTGTAAACAGATCTATAGTATAGAAGTATAAACAGATAACTACCTGCCCCCCCTTTTTCAAGGACCTTTTTCGTCTGCTAGCAAATATTTGTTTTTGTTTTTACTACTTGGATGTTTTAGTATTCCCGACACTATTAGTTGATTTTCAAGACCCAATTAAGAGTCGACACAAGGTCCTTGGGACCCATTTTCCCTCTAGTGTTTTACTCTAATATCCTGTATTACTAAATATAATATAGCGTATGCAAGGACGGACAAAGTGAAATAAAGAGTTGTTAACCTTCTACAAAAATTACTATCCCCAAGGAAAAAGAAAATGGCCGCAGGCACATGGAACAAAATTATGAAAAATAAGAGAAATATTGAATAGTTATTTATCGCATCGTATTATAGACAGCTTTCTGTGAATATTAAAATAAAAAATTATAAGATTTAAGTTTTGTTAGACCTGAAGGCCTTGGCTAAAAAAACATAGTATTAATTTCACGATTTTTATTTTAATATTTGTGGAAAATTATCTGTAGTACAATGCTATTCATGAATTTTTTTAGTGTGGCTGAGAACCAGTTCTAATCAAGAGGATATTAAACGGTTTCGAGGCCACACTGGATAGTTATTTGGGATATCTTTTTAAATATCTACTTTTTCTTTCCTTTTTTCTCTTCTCCTGTAACCTTCCATCTTTACTTAAATGTATTGTGTACTCATTTTAATTTAAATGTTTTTCATTTCTTTAATTAGGAATATACAGGACAATGAGAAGAGTCTAATTTACCCACTTACCCGTGACAAAAAATAGTCTTAAATATCTCTTTAAATATATGTCAAGGGTATGTGGGTTAAATTAAGCAATACTTTTGTTCGTGTAGAAAACACCCTGTTAAATTTTATTTGTTCTTTTAGCATGGCTATCAACCTCTTTAAAATCAGGTATTATGTATATTAATATCCTCTATACGACCGTTCGTCCATCATTCTTGTTCATATAGGAATTCATACGTTTTTTTTTCTCTAAGTAGGTTTTTACTAGCTTTTGCTGTGCTAACTACGACTATAATTAATGCTATACTCTGTTCTACAATTCTGTTTTCCCATATGTATATCTTGTGTCCTTGGTGGGCTGTAAAATTTGAGCATGAGATAGGCGTATTGCAAAATAGAGGAGTGCGCGTAAAAATATAATCTATGTATGTATTATGGCATCTTCCTAGTTGGGCAAAATGACCCCGTCAAACCCCCCCCCCCCCCCTACCCATCTTCTATGAGGACAATTATATATATAGGTAGCGCAGCAAAAACAAGATGACATCATATATGTATTGTATGTGTCATTGAATTATCCCAATTGGAAAAAATTACACCGTCCATCACCCCCCCCTCCTTCCAAAAGGAAAACTATGTACATCTATTAAGGGAGAACCTTCCCCCTCTTCCCCATTCGCTCTAAAACAAGAACAATGATGTCCATAAGCAAAAGTGCGCGACATTCCGTCATTTTGACATTAGTTTCAAATTAGGATCAACTTGTAAAATGCAAAGTTAAGATTTTTCATAAAAGGTTCTAATATATAAACAAAAAAGGGTGGGATAGAAAGGGACCATATTCAGAAATATGAAATACTGTTGGTATATTATAGTGTATTAGTATATTTTCTATATGGTGTGCAATTACTTCTGTGTATTGCTTTATCCGTGAAGTCTTTTATAATCGCAAATCACATATTCATATAGTTTAATTGAAGAGGATCTCGCAAACCACTTTACTGATATGATCCTTTTTTACATTTAAGCTTTTTATAGGCCCAGATAAGGTTTATATAACTATTAAGGGGAAGGCTACATTCTTACTTCTAAGAGGAATCATCACACAAAAAAAAATATTTTAACCTCTTAGACAATTATAAATTAAACCTTTTTTTTTTTTAATTTAATTTAAAGTGGAGGATCGAATCTCCCCTACCCCTTCGCTCAAGAGCCCCTAGAGGCTTCTTAAGGGCGTAAACGGTAGTAGCAGATAAACTAAAGGAGATGTTTGTTAGAAATGATAGCATAACCTTCTATATATATTGACATATACCAGATAGAAGGCTGAACTTGGGGCTAGCGATTTGCAATGTTTATCTTTAATTAGTGCTGGTTTTTTTATCAACATAAATCCTATGAAACTCTTGTAGTATAACATTGACAGTATAATATTGGATTATATAATTCGACGATATTGCATGACTAAAAAGTGGTCTGGTCTGACATAATATAAACTTATGTTGATTTAATTACAGCACATTGATCCATACGTAGTTTATAGCTGTTTTATCATTATTAGAAAAGCGTTACATTTGTATTTCCTAATGTTACAATATCGAATCAGGGAAATAAGTCATAAATGAACACTTCTATTAAAAGACAAAATGTGTAAAAGTGAAAATGCTAAAATCGCCTCCTATTAACTCTGCACATACGCTCAAATGCCTTGATTTAACCCCACCCATCCTTTTTTACAACCCCCCTCCCCCGACCCCAAACTCTAACCATTGTTTTTTACCCTTCATACCCTCTATCAAAGCATAGATTTTCTAATAGTTTATTTAGTGTGCCTAGTTTTCGTGGTCCGTCAGTTTATCTGTAAAACTCAAGGGGTATTAAATTTCTCTGGATAATTGTTGTATTTCTGTGCTGTTATAAAAGACAGACGGCTGAATTTAGCTGGAAGATTCTAATAATCAATGCATATCACTCCAATAACTTTGTCTGTCTGTTTGTTATATTAAGAAATTGCTTAAAATTTATGAGTTGATGTTGTCATCCTTGTTTGTATAATGTTTCTTAGTTAAAATAAATGTTATAAATCCTATTTTATACATAAACTTGCAATATTTTTGATTATGTTCTAAATGGTAGTAAGCCAGAATTCATCTTTTTACAAGAAAACTTTTACTTATACAATATGTTTGTTATGGAGGCTTTTAAAACGATTTTTATATACAATTATCCCATTTAATTTTAGTTGCAAAAGATAGATCTAAGCGTAGAGGATGATTTCATTAATTGGGATGACAACAATTTCTTTGCAGACTCTATTCTTTTATCCCAATTTACTTGTAAACTCCTTCATAATGCTGGCTTGAATAACATTATAATATATGTATATATGATTTTATTAATTTCATATCAAACTAAGTATAATATACACAATACACAATGTTTCTTTTATTCGTTCTCATAGGCGTCCAAGGGGGGGGATAATGGGCCATTTGGCACCCCCAAACGATTTTGGGGGTGCCGTAGGCATCCCCAAAATTTTGTGAACAATACCCCCCCCCAAAAAAAATTACCCCTACCTTGGGGGTGCCGTAGGCACCCCCAACGATTTTGGGGGGGGTATTTACCCCCCCCAAACCATTTTGGGGGGGTAAATACTCCCCCCAAAATAGAAAATCTCTAACAAAAAAAATTTTTGCGCGCTTCGCGCGCATTTTTAATACTAAATTTTTTATAAAATTTAAATTACCCCCCCCAAAAATTTTACCCCGGGGGTAAATTTTTGGGGGGGTAAACAAATTTTACCCCTGCCAACAGATTTCAGAGGGGGTAATTACCCCCCCCAAGCAAATTTTACCCCCGGGGTAAAAATTTTGGGGGGGGTAAAAAAAATTTGCGGCGCTTCGCGCGCCATTTTACCCCCCCCAAAACCTAATTACCCCCCCCTTACAAAATTTTTACCCCCCCCAAAATAAAAAGCTTGGACGCCCCTGTTCGTTCTATATGGATTTATTTATGTCTTAATTTTATCTATCTAATATTATATTATTTAACTGTATTTGTATATTATTTCGCAATGGAATAAACATTTAAATGTAAATGCCAATGCAAGTAAGAATAATTTATTTATAATCTAAATCTAAATTTGGATGTTTAAATAATAAAATCTTCACAAAAATAAATTAGTAGCTCAGTGCTAGTTTTGGAAAATTTTAATTTTAACTTAGCCAGCTTTTAGAAATTTCTTTGTTGAAAAATGTAGCTCTTAAAATATTAATGTTGGAAAAATTAAATAGGCTAAAAATTAAAAAAATTAACCATTTTTATTAGCCCCGAGGGGTCGAAGGCCCGGGCTAACCAATCTGGTATTAATTTTATGATTTTTTATTCTATTATTCGGAGAAAATTTTCAGTAATACGTTGCTTTACATGATTTTTCAGTATGGTTAAGAACCGGTGCTAATCCAGCGATTATGAATCGAAATAATGAAAAAGATTTTCTATTATAATTTACCAACCCCTATCTTTCTGGGTTGCTGACTTTAATCTTCTATAATCACGGTATGGGCCCTCCTACCCTGCCCTACCCCCTGCATGGTTTTTTCAGGCGCTCCCTTTGCTCACTACTTCCATCTATGGCATGAACAGAGCAACCCCCCCCCCTGCATAGATCAAGATTTTCTTTTCTTTTTAAACAAGGCTAGAAAAGTACAAAGTCAAATAATTATGCTCAATTGATTAAAGAATAAATGAATGATAATATATAATCAAGATTACTACCTGGATCTAGTGTGGGAAACATTTTTGTCTGCTAGCAAATTACTTTGTGCTCATTTGTAGCGACTTGGCTGTGTTAATATTTGCGACGCTATTGGCTAATTTTCAAAGACCCAATTGAAGATCGGCACATTATTTTACTTTAAATTAAAGAAATAATATAAACTAGTATTTTTTGTCTGAAGCGTAAGATCTCGGGAAATGGCTGGTTCTAATTTGTCGTACTTTTCAGAAAAGCTTTATAAATGTCTTAGTGTGGTTTTAAGCTATTTTCCTGACCTCCCACGCACTCACATACATATATTAAATACAAAGCTTTTATTTTCAACACAAACAGACTGACAAAGTAAATTGTAGAAGAGCTATGATAGAAATTGCAAACTGGGGGTTAAAGAAAATATAAAAAGGCGGGGAAAATGATAAAATATGGCGCGCAGGCCAAGGGGTGGGAGAAGGGTGCTAAATTTGGGGTCAGGGAAAAAAAGGAAAATCTTTTTTAGATGCAAAACCCCGAGGAGGGATGTTTCATCTGAATATAAACTGTTTTGCTTCCAAAAAAAGAATTCATAATGGAGAGTAAAAGTAATTAGATATCAATCTGTCTGTAGCAAAGGATCTTGTACACCGCTAAAAACGATATGATTCTCATCAAGAAGCATCTTATGCATAGATTATGGGAAGGTTTATAGCTATTTTAGAGGAAGGGTGCCCCCACCCTCCAAGAAAACACCCACAATTTTTTTTGAACTAAGATTGAAAGATTTAAATTTCCCCTTCCCTCCAATGCCCCTTGAATCCTCTAGGGGCGAAACGCTAATCTATAATACAAAGTAGAACGATGTCTGTCTGTTTGTGTGTTTGTCTGTTTGTTTGTAGCAAAGGATCTCGCTAACCGCTGAGCCGATCAGGTTCTCCTTTACAGGGTAGCTTCTCATAGTTCCCGGGAAGGTTTATAACTATTTTCTTGGGGGGTAGGACACCCCCAACCCCCCCAAAAATGAAAAAAAAATAATTCCCTCCCCCCAAAAAATTTTTCTTTTTTATTTTAAATCTAAAATACGAAAATTGGTTTGATCAAACCTCTTGGGGCAAAGCCCCTAGAGGCTAGATATGTTAATTATCTCACATTGTCCCACCCCTGACTCCCTGAAAACCCGAAATGACACCTATTGTCTCGTAAATCGACCAAAATCTTTTTCTTTTTTTTGAATAAATTATATGCAAACGTAAATTATAGCTATTTCAGAAGCGAAGCTACTCCATAGTTTGAGTATCAGTGCAATCAATTAATATTTAAAAAGTAATAGAAGTATTGATCTGGAGAATTTTTTAGGACTTTTGTTGAGGGGAGGGTTGAATCAAATATATGGCAAAGAAACCTTAATCACCAAAAAAAGCTTGATTGCTGGATTGTTTGGATTCTCCTTTACAAGGAAGCTTCGTTGAATGCTTTATGGACATTAAAAAGTTTTCTACGGCTGACCATGCAAGTTATGCAAATGCATCAAAGACTGAAAGACCTACATCCCCTTTTGGGAAGCCTCTAAATACTAAGGCCGAAGTCAATTTGAATTTATCAAAACATACTGTTAAATTTATTTTTAAGAAAAAAAAATACTTATATTTCTGATTTTATTTTCCAAATTAATTTTTTATTTAAGATTAATATAAATAACCTTTAAAAACAAGGATGACAATATCCATTATTGGACAGCACAGTAATCCTAATATAAAGGTAACATAATCTGTGTATGTGTATGTCTGTCTTCACCGAAGGATCTCGCTAACCGATTTGATTCTCCTTCATAGTGTACCTTGAAAAGAAAAAACAAAAAATATTAGGCGGTGCCACTGAATGACTTACTGAACTTTCCTTCGTACAAGGGTGACGGAACTTTTTCTTTTTTAAAACTAAAATTTAAAGTGAGAGGGGTGGGGGGGGTCTACTTCCCCCTCCGCCCCACACCCACATCAGAGCCCTTCATTAGACTTTATTAATTAAAATCAGATCAGTTTACATATATCTTTAACGACAAGCCGACTGTTTCGGTACAACGGCATTTGGCTGGCCGTTTACCAGATCTTTACGTACAGACGTACGAAACCTGCTACTTCCCACAAGAGACAAAACCAGCATAGTTACTAATACAATTTATTGTATGAAAATGGTCATGCTGAAATAGAAAATAACAAAATTAATAATCAAATATTAAAATGTTAAATACATGATAAAATAAATCTTGTAAAAGAGAATAAATCTTTTCTTATTTGGAACAATCGTCTTTTTTAATAAAGTAAATATTCATTATGAGAGGTTGCGTGACTTCGAAATTATATTTTAAAATATATAAAAATGCTAAGGTTACTTTTTTGCTTAAAATTAATCAAAATTAAATACGAGTTTGAAATTCATAAACAAAATCATTATAGACTACGATTAAAATATCCTGATACAAAAATAAATTAATTACTTGGTCTAATTTAAGTAAAAATGAAAGATTAATTTGCCGTCTTTAAAAATTCACTCCATTCCATTAAAAATGCTTAAAGAAAGAATTCTTACCGAAGTTTTTGTTCCTGTAAAGCCGGGAAGCACTCAAAGGTATTTTTCAGTACGGACAACACCACAATTCTGACTATACATGGTTTTTTATCACGCAGATAATCCGCACATTTTGAAAGAAAGATTAAAGATGGCTACGCTCGCTTTGTTTATGGTCCATGCGCAAGCACGTCCAGTAGAGGGCAACTGCAACTTCTTGGCAATAGACTGTGTAACCATGGTGAGGTTGGCACCTGTGTCCCACATCCCAGACACAGGCACCTTCCTCTTGTAGACATCCAGGGCGTCCAACTTCTGGAGCATCAACATGTAATTATTCTCACCCAAAAATGGCGCTTCATACACAGCTGAAACCTGGGCGACGGACTCATGGAGGAGGGAGTTGTGTTTCTGTCCACAATTGTTGATCCTGCAGCCTCCAAGCTTCTCAGCACGCGGACACTCTGAGGCGCGGTGCCCTTTATTAAGACATAAAAGGCACCCGCCGATTTTCATCACAAAATCTTTCCGTTCTGGAACAGACATGGTTGTAAACTTCGAACATTTAAACAAAAAATGATCTCCACTGCAGCCGTCTGACGGACAGGACTGCTTCTTCTTGAACTTGCTAGGTGTACCAGGTTTACCTACGGCGGCCGCAGCTGCGGCAGGATTACCTTTCTTCTTGGACGGCGTGTCCAAGCCGTCGCTGCTACGCATCAATAATGCGCCACGCTGCTGTTCTAGTATATCCAGCAGCTTAGGCACGTCGGGAACGTCCATGCTCCCGAGTGCAAGGTCGAGCTTATCCTGAAACTCTTTTGGCAGTTTCTTAGATAACATCTCCAACAATAAAACTGTGAGCCATTGGCTTGTAGAAACTGCGTCCTTACCATCAGCCTTGGTCATCTGCTCGAGCTGGTTGATGGCACCTGAGAACTCGGCAAGAGCGCTAACAATCTGGCCGCTCTCGGACAATTTACCTTTCTTGTCCCAGCTGTTGAATATACACAACATCTGTCTGGTTCTGGATTTGAACAATTGGTCCAAATATGTCCATTGCGCTGCATGCGTGGCAATCTGTTGCAACTGCAGCCTCAACGGTTTATCCTTCATTACTCGTTCACAACTTAACACCATCTGCAGGTAGCTGGGCTCATATCCAGTAGTAAGCTTCTGGAAATTCTCCTTAAATTGCGCATAAGAAGATTCTTGCCCATCAAAGCTGGGAAGGAGTTTTTCGTCTAGGCGTGGCATATACCCATGAGACGAAAACATCGGACTGGCAGCAAACGATTGGGCGCCAAATGACGGCAGCATAGGATCTACCGAGGCACCCGAGACTGGCGTAACAGGCTCTTGCTTAGCCTTTGCCAGCGTCTCCATCAGTTTAGTCATATCACTAATAATTTTAGTTGGTAGAGGTATATAATCACCTTTAATAACTTTCACTATTTGCATACAACGTTGTTGCAAACTGTTTTTGTGAGCTGCAAGATCATCACCAAGAACTAAGACCTCATTGTTTATCGCTCTTAGCTCATCTATGGCACTTAATGTAATTTTTAACTCGCTATAGTTCTTTCGTGCCGTGATAATGTCACTATAAAAATCTTTTAGGTTATTATCATCCTGGATTAACACATCCAGCTGTTGAAGACCGCTCATGGTACGTTCAAGATTTAGGTTCGCATCATGAACAAGGATGCATTCCTTGGTGAGATTAACATTGATGTCTGCGGTATCCGAAACTACCTGCATCACTCTGTCTAACTCTTCGGTTATCACTTCAACTGCCCTAGGCAATCTGTCCGACAATAATAATAAATAACAATCTCCTCCCCCCCCCCCCCACCTAAACCTTAGTAGAATATCCTCATTTTGTCTCCCAAGAAAAGCTTGGACGTCCTTGTGATACATAGATGATATAGAAATGATAATATATATTTCAAATGTATATATTTTTGTAGAGCTGATTTTCTGTCTCTATTTCAGAATTATGTTTCTCGTGTGAAATATTTTATAAGAGATTCTTTGTTAGGATCTGTTAGAAGTGCAGCTTCTCTATTTTTGTCCGTTATTTCGTCTGTATGTTTTTCTGTCTGTCTTAAAAGTGGTATTTCCTAAGCTGCAATAAGAAATAAACTTCTGACATGTGTTTTAAATGTGCATCTACTCTATAACTTTGTCCGTTTGCTTGTCCGTCTATCCGTCGACAATGCTCTGGTAAATATGTATTTTATAAAGCAAGGTGGTAATATCCTCTTAGAAAAATCCCCCCGACAACGAATAACTCTGGCCGCAGCGCTTGGCTCCCTAGCCTGCCTAGCCGCAGCGCTCGGCCCCCTTGCCTGCCTAGCCGCAGCGCTCGGCCCCCTTGCCTGCCTAGCCGCAACGCTCGGCTCCCTAGAGGGGGGAGGGTACTCAAATTTTTAAAATTTAAAAAAAAATTTTTAGAGCAGAATGCCAGCAATGCTATTAGATATTGTTATTAAGCTAGAATCTAAGCTTCACATTTTTAGATGTTGTCATTCTTGTTTTCAATATAGTTCAATAAACACCATCAGGATTAAGGTAGAGACAACAAGTGAAATAAATCTAAAATAATATTTGGTTGGCAGATAAAAATGTCGTCAATTCTATAAGTGTTGCCCCCCAACGACAGCTGAAAATCACGTATAGGTTTCGTGATTTTAAAAAATCAATTTTGTTGTTGGTATAAACACAAACACCAAGACTTTTTAAAAGTCTTTGTTCAAATTTGCTTAGATATGGTTTATCAATGTAAAAGATAAGATAAGAGGATAAATTTATGTGTAATATTTACTAGCTACCATCGACAGAATTGCGTACTTTTAGATTTCTGAAATTTAGTATTAGTTAGCGGTCTTTTATTCTTTTATAATCAGTAAAAAAATCAATAAATATTTTGGTTAACTACTTTAATTTTAATCGAAAGCTGTATTGCTTTTTAAAAATTTATTATTATTTAAAATTATTAAGTATCAAATATAAATCTAGTACTAACAAAAATAACTGTTTTGGTTACTTATGATAAAATAATTTTAACACATATCATATTTAGTATAATTTACGCAAATTATTTGAAAATTTTCCCAAATAAATATTCGAGAAAAGATAATTTGTAGCGATGCTATCATACAATTGGATTACTTCGGTTGTTGTTCTTTGATTAGTTTTGTCTGATCATATAATCTAATCTGCTGCTTATTAAACAGGTATTTTGAATGCCCCAAAATAGTTATAAACCTATCCAGGTCCTATGAGAAGCTACACTATAAAGGAGAATGTGGTTAGCGATATCTTTCAGCACAAATAGACAGTAAGACATCCTGTTACTTTAAAATAAGAATAAGAGACAAAATTGTCTTCACATGTACTTTATTTTCCCAACATTAATATAGAACAATATTTTACTTTCTTTGTAATTCCTAAGTTACAAGTAGCGCAGCTACTCTTTTACTAGTGTCTGTCCGTACGTCACTATGTCTAAACTCCAAGTTCTCTAAAATGGAATGGTTTTTTCTTCCCAGTCATAGAGAAAAAAATAAAAGAGAGGAATCGAAGCAACTAGAAGACGAAAATAGGCAGTGGGCCCATAGGCCTAATCAGCGCTGTTTTATTGCTATTCCACCACTTTTCAAATGGGAGGATAACAAAATTAATATGTAAAGTTTTAATAATTAGAATATAATATAATATTTAAATTAAAAATACAAAGAAAATTTTGTTATTAAATATAAAAAAAACTAAAATAACAACATCTAAAATATTTTTTTTTACTTTTTACTTTTTCCATATTTAGGGCAAGACTTTACGCATTTAATTAAAAATTACACAGAATTTATTTTTATTTCAAAAAATTTGTACATGAAAGATGAATCCTTTCATTTCTAAAAAGGGGTAAATTTTTTTCATAATTAACATTCAGCTGATTCTGACCGCCTACGGCTGTTTGCTAAATATCGCTTTTATTTTTATTTACATTATTATTTATGCTTGACATACAAAAAGCCCTGGGCGGCTTTTGATTTTCGTCTGCTAAATTTTCTTTAAAAATCTAGGGATGGGGAAGTAGTATTTTACCATGAAAAGGGGGTGAGTATGCATCCTCTTATCCTTTTTCCTTATGTTCCCAGTTTACAAAGTACATCGCTATCGCTTTCATTGACATGTAAAACATACATCTAAAGACTAGTACACAAGTAGACACAACTGAACTTTATTTACTGAACATGTCATAAGATTATCTATAAAATTTGGTGAACGTAGAGTAGCTCCCATTACAAATAATATCCAATAACAGATTAAGTAAGTTTCATAAAATTAGTTTAGTTTAGAACCATGCAGGGACTTGTTACGCAACTTATGACGATAATTGTCCTTGTTGTGATTGATAATAATCTCATAGTCTTTTGTTTAATTCACATGTACTTTTTAAAATACTTTTTATAACTTTATTATCCTTGTATGAAGTAATGCAATGTTTGTCTCTCTTTCTGTTAGCCTGAAAAATATATAATAATAACTACTGAAAAATCTACACATTTGATTTTTAAGAAAGTTTTCTAATTGTACGACATTTGCCTGAAAGTCCTATCTGTGCATGGTGATGAATTTTGCCTGTTATTGGCCAAAGCAATCACCATGCCCCTCTTAACAATGTCACGGATTCGACATAGCACCCATAATAGGTCCCACTTTCAAGATCTTTCGTTATGACGGGGTTTGGACCAAGATTCGAACCTCACACTCCCAAACTACGATCGGTAGTAGCGCGTTTTACTCTACAATCGCGAGTTTAGGTATAGAGTGGCTGCTCTATTAAAAAATGAGCCAAATAATATTTACATAATTCTTGGAATTTTAAGATTGCTAGCCCAATTTTTTTGTATTTATTGTAAATGGCTATTGTCTTTTTTTTTAGAATGCATTGTTAAATCTTCAAATACAAAATTGGCCTAGGCCAAGGAAATAAGGATGGTTAAGAGAAAAAATCCTTACAATAAAAAAGTAACAGGATGTCTGTGTGTACCGAAGGATCTCGCTAACCGTTGAACCAATAAAAACCTTTTTTAATTACAATGTAGCTTTTATTAGGTCTTGGTTATGTATATAATTATTTTGGGGGAGGGCACCACCACCCTTCTACATACTTTTGATTACATATTAACTAAACAGTTTTTAAGGGCTAAATGCTAATTATCATTTTTAAGGTATTTCTGCTCGAAACCTTTATCTACCATAAATAAATTTTAGAACAATTTATTGATCTCTCAATTTCTGACTTGACTTCATAACTTTGGGTTTACAAACAAAATTAAAATTGAGTCTTAAAAAATCATGGAAAGGTATAAATATTAAGATATTAGAATTATGTAATACTAGCGGCTACGCTTAACAACAATATTTCTGAATATCTAACCCTAATCCTTTAAAAATCAGGTTTACTCTTAACAACAATATTTCTGAATATCTAACCCTAATCCTTTAAAAATCAGGTTTACTCTTAGCAACAATATTTCTGAATATTTAACCCTAATCCTTTAGAAATCAGGTTACTCTTAACAGCAATATTTCTGAATATGTAACCCTAATCCTTAAGAAATCAGGTTACTCTTAACAACAATATTTCTGAATATCTAACCCTGAACCTTTAGAAATCAGGTTTACTCTAAACAACAATATTTCTGAATATCTAACCCTGATCCTTTAAAAATTAGGTTTACTCTAAACAACAATATTTCTGAATATCTAACCCTGATCCTTTAAAAATTAGGTTTACTCTAAACAACAATATTTCTGAATATCTAACCGTGATCCTTAAGAAATCAGGTTTACTCTTAACAACAATATTTCTGAATATCTAGTTCTAATCCTTAAGAAATCAGGTTACTCTTAACAACAATATTTCTGAATATCTAACCCTAATCCTTAGGAAATCAGGTTACACTTAACAACAATATTTCTGAATATTTAACCCTAATCCTTGAGAAATCAGGTTACTCCATACAACAATATTTCTGAATATCTAACCCTAATCCTTAGGAAATCAGGTTACCCTTAACAACAATATTTCTGAATATTTAACCCTAATCCTTAAGAAATCAGGTTACTCTTAACAACAATATTTCTGAATATCGAACCCTAATCCTTAGGAAATCAGGTTACCCTTAACAACAATATTTCTGAATATTTAACCCTAATCCTTAAGAAATCAGGTTACTCCATACAACAATATTTCTGAATATCTAACCCTAATCCTTAAGAAATCAGGTTTACTTATAACAATAATGTTTTTAAATATCCGTAAAAAACCAGGTTTACTCTGAACAACAATATTTCTGAATATCTAACCCTAATCCTTAAGAAATCAGGTATACTCTTAACAACAATATTTCTGAATATCTAACCCTAATCCTTAAGAAATCAGGTTACCCTTAACAACAATATTTCTGAATATCTAACCCTAATCCTTAAAAAATCAGGTTTACTATTGACAACAATAGCATATTGTTGCATTTAAAAGAACAAGTACATTATGTACTAAATGAATGCACAACAAAAAAAAATTACATTTCAATTATGTAATATTCAAGCTTTTCTTTAAAATACTCGAATTCTCTACTTTGCAGTTGGTATCAGACCATTAAAAAAAAGAAAATCATGATTGATCTTACAACTTATGTCACGTGCCTGGCAGTGTGCAGCAATGGATGTCTTCTTGTGAGACCCATTAACACCTAGATAGCACATTTCTCATAAATTGTTTGCTTCATCTTAGTGAAAACTTTATTGCCTTTAACTTTTTCTTTAGTCAAAGATAACCATTATTGTTATTGAACATTTGATCTATATTTTTAGAAATAAAAATCTCTATTGGTCAACAAAAAAAACATGCATTATGAAATTAAAAATGGCTTTACTCCTATTTCAGTAAAATTTCATAAGCTGGTATGATTTCTAAATACAAAATTTCACGAGGGCTCACTTTTTTCTTTGTTATTAAATGTCTGTGTGTTTGTTTGTTTGTGTCTGTGTGTAAGTCTGATTTTCTTTACGCATTGATTTATTTGTGTGTGTATGTGCGTGTATACTGATTTTGTGTGGGCTAAATAGTCTGTGTAATGAGATAGTAGATTTGTAAGCAAGGTTTTTTTTTGGGAGTGGGGACAAAACACCTAATTTAAAAATACCTAATTTAAAAATGCCTAATTTTATAAATGTCTAATGTGACAAAACACCTAATTTATAAATACCTAATTTTAAAATGTCTAATTTAAAAATACCTAATTTTAAAAATGCCTAATGTGACAAAACACCTAACTTTAAAAATGCCTAATTTTATAAACACCTAACTATAAATACCTAAGTTTAAAAATACCTAATTTTAAAATACCTAATCTAAAAAAACCTAATTTTAAGTATATCTTAAAACTGTTGTTAAATATATTAAACCGGCGGCTATGCCCCCTAGAGGCCTCTAGGGGCGATTGCAGTGCAGAGGGGAATTCAATTAAGTCTTTGGGGGGAGGGGGGGGGGGGATTGAGGGTTCATGACCCCCCCCTCCTCCAGAATTTCAAAGGTTGAAGGACAAGGAAACAAATGAATTTGATTTTTTTTGGTTTCTTCCCTAACCTAAGTAGCCGTAGCATCCCTTTTTTTTGCTTGGGGGGTGATAGTTAATCATCCCCCATTTTTGTTCTAGTTTGATAAAAAAAGATTAAAGAAATATTAAAAAATGGAGGGGGGGGGGATTTTTTCAAAGGGTGATTTCTCATTGGAAGGTGTTGGTAACCTCCCTAAAACCTTCCCAACCTTATATAAACCATCCTATGACATACGGGAAGCTTCATTGTAAAAATGCAGGGGCGTCCAAGCTTTTTTTTGGGGGGGGGTAAAATTTTTTAAGGGGGGGGGATAATTCGTTTTTGGGGGTTAAAATGGGTTGGGGCAAATTTTTTTTACCCACCCCAAAATTTTTACCCCTGGGGTAAAATTAGCTTGGGGGGGGGGGTAATTACCCCCCCTGAAATCTGGGTAAAATTTCTGGAGGGGTAATTTAAATTTTATTAAATATTTAGTATCAAAAATGCGCGCGAAGCACACAAACATTTTTTTTGTTAGAGATTTTTTATTTTTTTGGAGGGGGAATGTGGGGGGTAAATACCCCCTCCTTAATGGTTGGGGTAAATTTTAAATGGGGGGGTAAAATAAAAAAAATTTGGGGGTGCCTACGACACCCCCAAATTCGTTTGGGGGGGGAGGTAATCCCCACTTTATCCCCCCACCCTTGGACGTCTATGTAAAAATGAACCATATTGGTTCATCGACTAGCAAGATCCTTTAGCAATAACAATCAGCCAATTGGATTAATGTTATCAAAATTTTAGGAATTTTAGTGAAAATATTTGATATTTTAGAATTAGGCATTTCTAAATTAGGCGTTTAGATAGTTTAAAATTAGGTATTTTTAAATTAGGCATTTTTAAAATTAGACATTTTTAAAATTAGGTATTTTTAGTTAGGCATTTTTAGTTAGGCGTTTTTAAATTAGGCATTTATAAATTAGGTGTTTTTAAATTAGGTGTTTTTAACGTAGGTGTTTTTAACATTAGGTATTTTTAAACTTAGGTGTTTTTAGTTAGGCATTTTTAGTTAGGCATTTTTAAATTAGGTGTTTTGTCCCCACTCCTTTTTTTGTGTGTGTCTATGATTTTCTTAACGCTTTGATTTATTGTGTGTGTTTGTGTGTGCATGTATTTAAATTTGTGTAATTTATTCTGTGTAAGAAGGCAGTACGTTTAATGATATTGTGTAGATTCTGTGTGAGTGTATATCTTAATTTTGTGTGGATTAGTCTGTGTAAAATGATTTGTAAGTATGTGTTTTGTGTGTGTATGTGATTCTATGGTTTTCTTTACGCATTGTTTTATTGTGTGTGTGTGCGTGTATCTAAGTTTGTGTAAAATAGTCTGTGTCAGAAGGTAGTATATCTAAAGATTCTGTGTAGTTAAGTTTGTTTGTAAAACGGCAGTAAATTTGTAAATTTTTTGTGTATGTGTGTGTGTGTGTATACTGATTTTGTGTGGATTAGTCTGTGTAAAAAGGGATAACATTTGTGAATGTTTTAATTTTGTGTAGAAATGCAATGTAAGTGTATTCAATTTTGTGTAGTCTGTGTAAAAAGATTTGTATGGAGGGGTTTTGTGTGTGTGAGTCAATGATTTTCTTTACGCATAGATTTATGTGTGTATGTTTAACTAAGTTTGTGTAAGCTATTCTGTGAAAGAATCTAATGAGGGTTTTGTCTGTGTAAGTCTATGATTTCTCCTCGATTTGATTTATTGTGAGTTTGTGTGTGTATGTGTGTGTGTATGTGTGTGTGTGTGTGTGTGTGTGTGTGTGCTGGTTTTGTGTGGATTAGTCTGTTTATAAGGCATTAGATTTGAAACTTGGGTTTTGTGTGTGTTTTAATTTTGTGTAGAAAGTCTGTGTAATATTTCTTCTATTCTTAAGAACTTTGGCTCTAATATGTTGAAAAAATACAGTAATAAATTTATGTCTTTATACCCACCTCAGGGGAAAACAATGTTTAAAAAATCTAAAATTTTTCTAGAAGAGTTAGAAAAAAATCCAAAGACATTCTTGCAATCGCCCATTACTTCATCCTATTGGTCTAAAGACATTAAATTTAGCAGTAGAGAAAGTATAATCCTTGATAGATGTAATTTAAAGACTATTGCTTCTATATTAAAAAGTATAACAATTCAGCAAAAATATCTTTATATTCCTGTTATTAAAGAAAATTTGATAGAAAATTTAGACAATCACCAGGAAATTTATGCAAAACTAAAAGAGGTGGTTATAAACATTTCAAATGAGTTTGAGTTTAGTTCCTTACAATGTTTATCTTTGAATAAGAATAAAAATGCAGAAAAACCTCTTTTTTATCTTACATACGAGACACCATCAATTTTTTCGCTTTTTTTCAAACAAATGCATAAGAAAAAAATTGCTAGTATTCATCCTTTAATAGAAACTAGAAAGGTAGATAAAAATGGTTTCCAGATATTGAAAATTTTCAAAATAGTTTTAAGATTGTTCTTGATCTACCTATAACTTTATATTATAAAGGATTCCTTTTTGAACAATACATACGCACACTGGTAAGTTGTACAAAATTATTCAAATGGAATCTAATAGATAGTGATATTTGTACTAAATGTTATGTAAAAAATGATTCAGATCATGCAATTTTTTTCTGCAAATTCCCGAAATACTTCGCCCATTGTCTTGCTATTTTTCTAGATGAAATTTACTTTCAGGGTCGCCCTGAGTTCATTTTCCTTAAAGAAAATTTCTTTCTTTTTAACATCTATTATGAATGCTTTAAAGGTGACGATTTTGCTCAAATTTCGATGCTCATTTTAGCAGCTAAAGACAAGGCGCTAAAAATTAGTAAAGAACCTTGTCTATCAAGATGGAATGAAAACAATTATTTTTCTCAAACATTGCTTTTAGCTCAATTCTGTTCAAAATTATTAGATAAAGGTGGTATATCAACATATCTTATTGAAAAATTTATTAATTTTGTTTTGAAATATAAAGACAACACAAAATATTTTAGTATTTGATTTTCAAACTGTCTCCAAATATAACTAGTTAATTTTTTTAAAAAATATATTATAATATCGCTTGTTATTAACAATTTATGTGCTATTTTATAAACTGTATATATTAATAATTCAAGACTATGTGATTTAATTATGTATAGTTTGTTCTTAAAGGAATAAATTATTAAATAAGAAGAAAGTCTGTGTAAACAAGTTGGAATTTTAATTATTCTGTGTGTATGCTTTTCTTGTGTGTAGATAAGTATGGAATTTTCTGTGTAAATTTCATGTTTAATATTTAGTGTAATTTTCAAAAGTCTGTGTAACTAATATTCTGTGTATCAGTATTATTATTTAGTGTGGTCTTAGAATCATTAATTTTGTGCAATTATGTGTGTCTGTTTGTGTGTAAGTTGAAGTGTAAAATTCAGTGTATTTTTATACACAATATAGCTAGAGCTATAATAAAATAAGGATCAAGTCTCAAAAAACGAAATAGGTTATTTTTTTGATATATTGAAAAAGCTGCTTACGGCTAAATTGACGGAACGATAGAAAAAGATCTACGGGTTATCTGAAATACTTAATTGTACGTAGGTAATGCGCTACGAGCGTAAACGCGCAAAAAAATCCGATTTTTAGCGCGTTTTCTTTAGCCGTGCATTAACAGATCTTGACTATTCCAGATGAATTGTAGGTTAAGTTAATCCAGTTCTAATAAGCTGCTAGTAAGGCTGTTAAACCAGCCGTTTTGCCGTGAGATGCAATAAAAGTTACTTGTTATTTTTTACTTGATCCCAGAGTAGAGCAATGAAGCGCTTATAACTTGTTCTTTGTTTTTTTCAGAGATAAAAAAAAAACTTTTTAAAGCCATAAGCATAGCGAGAAGGAAAATAAAACAACATCCCATTAATTGCACGTTGGCGACTATCCCCCCCCCCCTTAAATATATTTTTTAAGTGGTTATAACTGTAATCGGTATGCTACCCTATAATATAAAGTAATAAATTTGTTTGTCTGAAGCTTAAAATCTCGGAAACTACTGTACAGATTAGGTTTAAAGAAGCTTACATAGGTCTATGAATTGGTTTTAGGCTATTTTTATATTTTTAGTGTATGTATTGTGATGGTCTATAATACAAAGTAATTTGATGCCTGTCTGCCCTAGCGATCAAATACTACGTTATTCATAACGTCGACTGAATTACAAGGCAAATTATCTCTTGTCGATAATTAGCCAGCCATGACAACTTTACTAGATGTCATATAGTCGATTCAAATCCATGATAACTAATGTCAACATGATGTTATCAGGTTTTAAAGAGCAATTTATAGTTCATCAAAAAGGAGGGGGGAGACTAATGGTCCAATATTTAATTGCGGGAATTGTTAAAAATGAGTAAGCTACAAAAGGGGTATGGTAGAATTAAAAAGGAGAAATTAATGAAAAAATAAAAGAAGGGGGGGAGGGATGGAATAGAGAAATTTCACGTTTTCTCAAACTATAAAGGCCAGAAATAGTATAAGGGTTCTTTATAATGGAGTATCGAAGATGATTAAAGTATCTCCACAGATTATGATGTCATAAGATAGAACAGCAAAAGAGAGGCCATTATACACTGTAATTGACCAATGGTAAAATTTATGCTGGCCTCTCATTGGTTACTTTATCGTATGACGTCATAATCTGTGGAGGGACTTTAATCATCTTCGGAGTATCTTAATGTATATCTGTTATAAAGTGCAACGTAAGATCTCGAAAACTGTTAAACTTGTTGAGTAACGACAGGGAGGAACAGGATATTAGGCTGTTTATTACACTAGTCCCCAAAGTTTTATAATAATATTTTCCTATTCATTGGTTCAATAACTTTTGGGACTTTTATTGAACTTTGATTGTTTGTTACATTAAGTTAAGTGTTTTATTTAAACCACTAATTGTAATCTAAGGGGTAATTTGTGTTTCATCATTATGGATGTACAATTATTCATCGGCCATTGTCTTTTCCTTTAGATCCCTTCTAAACCACTTTTTGAAAGCCTTCTTCGTTGTGTTTTAAAACTGAAACAATTTCCTTACTTAAGACTTGAACAAGCTATTGGTGTTTTTTTAACGTCTTTGATTTGACGTTGTCGCGTGAATTATATTTTTTCCTAATAAATATCTATATCTTTGATAAAGGCGAAGTTTCTTAATGTTTCTGAGCAGCAGTAAGTAAAGGGATGATTACTGTTAAATTTATCTTCATCCCTTCAACCCCTCCCCCTTACAATTATTTGCAGTATTTAAAATACATTACAAGGGGAAAGATTAATTTATCGCCCTTTGTCCCATCCCTTTAATCCCTGTAGCTTTTTTATGATAGACAAAGAAAATTTCTTTCTAGACGCTCAACTTGCTTATTGGTCAGGCCTTGAGGGAAAGGTTAATTGAATATCATCAAAAATAAAAGTACGAATTTTAGTGGTCTCTGTCATATTCCATTTTCTACAAGGAACTTTTTGAAGAAAAAAGGTATTTCTGGTGATAAGTGTAGGTTAGGTTAGGTTAGGTTAAGTAATGGTTAGAAAAGCCCGAGATGATTATACCGGCCCCGTAAGGTTACAGACCAACAGGGTTTTTAAACATGTCTTGAAACAGGTTTAAGCTATTGTACCAGTCCCTTCTGCCCCAATATTCTAGGGGCGTAGCCGTTAGTAGAAATATTATTTAGAAAAAAAAAATTTATGAGTAAACATTAACTTACGGTTAAAAACGAATATTTTTTTCATTAATTTAAGCAAAATAGTTTTTTTGTCTACTTACTCTGGTCCCTATTGGCCTGGATTTTGGTAAAAGATCAAAGTTGCTGCCGTAGACAGAAAAATAATAATCATAATCATGGGCTTAGTGTACTGTCAATACACAGATACTTTACTATTATAAAATAAGTATCATAATCATGGGCTTAGTGTGCTGTCAATACACAGATACTTTACTATTATAAAATAATAATCATAATCATGGGCTTAGTGTACTGTCAATACACAGATACTTTACTATTATAAAATAATAATCATAATCATGGGCTTAGTGTTCTGTCAATACACAGAAACTTTACTATTATAAAATAAGTATCATAATCATGGGCTTAGTGTACTGTCAATACACAGAAACTTTACTATTATAAAATATACTAGTGTCTGCGCCCTTGGCATCTAAGGGGCTCTGAATTTCAAGGGGTAAATAAGAATGTGGCAGAGCTGATATGGTTCTACTTTACAATTTAACATCTCATAGGTCCTGGGTAGGTTTTGGGGAAGGGCACCCATGAAATATCGCACCTAGAAAGAAAGGGCCCCCAAAAATTTGTTTTTGTATTTGAAAAAAATTGAATCAAGACCATCCTTCTTTTAACTGCCCCTAAAGGCTACTAGGGGCGTAGCCGCTAGTAAATCTATACAGTACACTTGTTGTAATATAAAATAGTAAAGACTTTTAAGACTAATTATTTGTAATTAAATCTTATTACAATTTCACGCTGATATAATTACAGACATACTTTTTGTAATTGGATTTATTACTTTTTTGAAGTCATCCAAAAATTGTATATAGCAAGATGGCATTTAAAAAATTGATTCATTAATTTTTTGTATCTCCTGGTTTTGTTATTTGTATTCAAGCCACTTTACAAATAAATCACAATGTATTTTATACTAATTAGAAAAATTTAACTGAAATATTAAATTGTAGATGTTCGGCAAATAAATAGTTTTTAAAGTTTTAAAAATATTATTTTTTAACAAAACTTGAATCTTTTAAATTACTGTTACAGGAATCGCAATGCAAAGTTTCAAAGACAATTCTAACAAGCAAAAACTAACGATAAGAGATTTTCGCTTCGAACGAACGAATCGATCTTAATTATCGAAAAATGAGTTGCAAATTAGGAAAATTGAGAACAAACGCCATTTCCCAAATGCGCAAAAAGAAAAAAACTCCTTTTAAATCAAGATAAAAAATCGCCAGTACTTGTGGAAAAATCTTCCTTGTTTAATATCTCATTGTTAAAAAGAAAGCTATGAGAACAAGTTTTATCTATTTTAAATACCACAAAATTGAATACACAATTTGGGTTTGGTCGTGTCTTGAAATAGATATATTATTACTTGGATGTTGCACCAGATTTTCATTGACCCTAATAAGGTGATACTCACAGCTGGTTATTATAACGATACCCCCCTTTACCCCAACCCCTCCCCTTCTACTAGATGAACGAAATGACCATTAAATGAGATCCATTTTAGCAATCGAATTTGAAGGCAAATTTTCCCGTGTTAACATATCCACATGTTCTAAATCCATTATTTTGAAAACTTTTGTTAACAAAAGAAAGATGTCAGATCATTGGTTTTATAATTTTAAACATTTGAACAACATAGTTAAACCTTCTCTTTAAGTCATTTGTTTAAAATGTATTTTATGTACAAAAAATAAATCCTGTTATTTATTTGTTGCTGTAGTTAGGGTATGTTTTAAATTATTGGTTGAAAAGTCTGGATACTGTCTACAGGCCAATAAAAACTAAACCTAGAATCCAAACGTTTTTAAGCCAACGAATGACAAAACAAACTGACATTATCAATTACAGATTATTAAAATAAAAAACACACATGAAATTTATTTTCGAATATCAAATCAAATGCATGATTTTTTCAATATTAAACTTATTGTCAAAAATAGCATGGTCTAAAGCATCTAACTGACCTTCTGTTAACCAATATAGAGTCGACCCGCTTCTTATATCATACCTTATCATTAAATGAATCTACATAAACCTACACTATGCCAAATTATCTTGCATAGATATCTGTAATGTAACGGACTGTCGGACATATCCTAGATGTAAAAAAGCAACGCGTTTAAAAAGTAAAATATTGTTTGTTGTGCTTAAATTATGCTTAAAATTTAAACGATACAGAATATCAAAAACAAGAATGATAAATTACATTTTTTTAAATAGTAAAATATTTGCATGATAAGAATAATAGAAAATAGAAATGTTTTATGGAAGAGAAAGCAAGTTTTAGAGTGGCTAAACTACGCAACTAGTTACGTAATAATAAACAAACTTTATGAAAAAAAAACTTCACAAGGATAAAAACATCTATTAGAAAGCAAAGCCTTTATATAGGGACATTGGACTGTAAATTAAACTGATTACAAAAGTTGTATATTATAATATACGGTCTCTAATTCGTTGATTTTAAAACTTTGGAGAATAAAAAAAATTATGAAAGTTCCCAAACTTTCTTTAAGAAATTTTCATCAAATATTGATTAAATGACAAAGCCTATCAATGTAAAATCTTTTTCACCAATTGTTTTTTATAATTGGGGTTGAAGTTCAATTACTACATTGTCTTATCCTAAAAATCCCTGAAAATAATTATTTCGACAGCACACATTTTTACTCGATCATGTATGCTTAAAACATTGTGCTTTATCGTCGAATGAATTTGCATTTGAAACAAGTTGAACTGTTCCAACATGTCCAAATTCCCTATCAATGTTGCACCGTACATACGAACGTACGGACATCCCTTAAAATTAGAAATGCTTGGCGCCAAAAATGTGATATTTAAGCAAATATAAAGTTTTTATAAGTCAACAAAAAGGATAAATATAATCTTTTTTTATACAAAGATGGCAACATCCAAAAATATAGCATTTATTTATCTTTGTCAGAATTAAGTATAAACACGTACGGTGTAATTCACGTCCTTAAAAATAAATCCTTAAATGAACCTTAAAATATTAACAGGGTCAAAAAAAAAACGAAGTATAAATCTTTATCATTATTCATCTAATCGCTGAACCGATATCATTCTCCTTTACAGTGTAGCTTTTCATAGGTCCTGGGAAGGTTTATGACTATTTTCGAGAGGGTATCACCTTCATCCAATAAGAAATCGCCCCTATAAAAAATAACCCCTCAAAAAAATATTTTTTATTTCTCTTTTTTAAAATTAATTGGAAATGGGGGAAGGGAAATTCCCCCCCCCCCGCCCCCGATTGGGTTCTCTATTTTAGGTAAGTTTCACGTAGGTCTAATGATGGGTTTGGGATATATTATCTCTTTTGAATACAAAGCCCCTAGATACCTTGAAATTAACTTGGGAAGGTGCAATGCAAGTTCTAAAAGTTATTGAAGAAAAAGCGTTGCTTTATGAAATCAACAAAAATGAGGATAACAAAATCTTCTTATACTTAAAAGTCTAAAGTCTGAAACCGTCATGAATCTAATGAAAAGTAAGTGAATTTGAATTAATTTGTTTTCCTACATATCCTTATACTAAAGTAACAGGATGTCTGTTTGTGTGTCTGTACCAAAGGATCTCGCGCTAACTGCTGAACCGATCGCGTTCTCCTTAACACGGTAGCTTCTCATTCCGGGAAGGTTTATAACTATTTTGGGGGAGGGTACCACCACCCTCCCAGGAGAAATCGCCCCTAGAAAAAAATTACACCCCCCCCCCCCTCCTCCAGACAAAATTCACTCCCCACCAAAAATTTTTTTTTTACTTTTTCTTTTGAAATCTAGAATAATAAATTAGATTATCAAATTCGACTATACCCTCCTCAAGTGCCCCTAGAGGCCTCTGGAGGCGTAGCCGCTAGTCTTTAAAAGTAACAATATCTGTGTAAGTCTGTCTGTGTACCAAGGGATCTTGCCAACTGCTGAACCGTTATGGTTCTCCTTTGCAGAGTAGCTTCTCATGGAGTAGTAGTAGGTCCTGGGAAGGTTTATGACTATTTTTTGGGGGAAGGTACCACCACTCCCGAAGAGAAAAATACCTCCCACCAGTACTTATATAAAGTAGAAAGGGATGGTAAGACTCACTTCTATCTTTAGGCTATTGAATTGCCTTTAAAAAATCCTCTAAAAACAAGGGGCGCAGCAAATATAGTACTCAAAAATGTACTAGTGAAACAATGGAAAATAAGGATGACAACATCCATAAAAGCGAATCTTAACCTACAAGACATAACAGACAAACTAACATTAACAAATATGTACCATTATAATGATTCTTATATCCATGAAATCAATCAAAAACAATATTATTATAATGGAAACTTTAAACTTATTAAATTTTAAACTTTGCACTTAAACTTAAAATCATTTAAAATTTAAAAATAATTTTTTTAAAAATACTGGATTATATGGAAATCTTCCAAATATAATTTGAAAATTTGAACTTTTTAAATTTTAACAATTTTATTATAAACGAGCAAAAATATTAGTCTATTAAAAAACAAGAACAAGATCCATTCATAGGCGAAGATATGATAGGCCGAAAGATTTTTGGCATTTACTAAACTCCGCGAAATAATTGTAAAGGATTTTAGGTCAGTAGGAAGATTCTAACAGG
This sequence comes from Acartia tonsa, assembly GCF_053477335.1. Taxonomy (NCBI): domain Eukaryota; kingdom Metazoa; phylum Arthropoda; class Copepoda; order Calanoida; family Acartiidae; genus Acartia; species Acartia tonsa. Next base: position 20,584,053 of record NC_137266.1, read on the forward strand.
CAAAATTTCAATTTATCTACAGTTGGACAAACATTATTTTATAGAAAAGCTTTACTAGTTTCATGTTAAAATTATCTTAATTTCAACTAAACACGCAATGTAAAAATAGTTTTGAAATAATATTTTAGGTTAAGAAGTTTCGTGATTTTAATATGTATAAAAATAATTTAGTTTTTGACAGAATGTACCTAAAGTTGCTTTATATTGAACTATATATCTTAAAATTTATTGAAAACTTGTAAATACAATAACATTTTGTCTATTTGTCCTTGAATTCAACCTTTTTAAACAAAATTTTAAAACAGTAAATATCAAATGACCAATATATTAACAAGTTTAGAAAGGAATAAACGGACTTTCAAATGATTTTACTTCATAATTACAGAATTTCTATGGTAAATGTTTCAAATCAATAGAACTATTCTAGCTAACATTAAAAACCACAGATATACTTTACATACAGACATAATCTTAATGTATGAAAGCTTAGCTTTTGACTATACTTGAAAGAATACAAAGGCCAGTAAAATAGAAGTAAAAGTTGAAAAGACTGCTAATTATAACAAGGATTTGTTCAAAAAAAACTAATTTGATAAAATGTTGAAAATATCAGGTTTCAATTTTAGTGTGGGTCTTAGGTGAACACCAGTTAACCAAAGCTGAATAGAATTAAGCCTAAGAAGATTAACATAAGCATGGAATTTTTGACAAAATAAATAAATAAAATAAAAGGTCCATGCATTCGGCCCCTCATGGCCAGCAAAACTGGAATAATCCTACAATTCTTTATTTTACTATCCACGAAAAACGATGTCATAAAAAACTATCATAAATTAGAAAAAGGATAAAATATTATTTAGGTATAGGTCTTAATTAGACAAAATTAAACTCTAAGCCCCACTGATTTTGTTTAAATAGGACGCACTGCAAAGAATAAATGATTTATAAGTCAGACAATATAAGTTTCAAATATCAATTAGATAGAAGGATATAGGAATCGATATATTATTAATTGGATGTTGCACCAGATTTTCATTTGCTCTGATGGAGCAGCTGGCTAATATAACCAGGGCTGTGCAAAACCCGGGTTTTTTTAAAAATACTCCAGGGTCGTGGAAAATAGGGGTTTTACCCGGGTTTTAGGGGTTTCTTGGGGTTTTTTGAGGTATTTTGGGTTTTTATAGTTTTTATACTGTAAAAGCTTGAATAATATATTATATGTAATTATATAATATGTAATAGACGATTCTTTCTATGGCGCAGCGAGTTTCATAGTATTTTCACAGTAGCTTTTCTCTTATTTCTACCCCTGCGGGGCAATCATTACCCCTTAACTAACCTAACCAAAAATAACCTATTAATAGCTACTATAAAAATACAAAGAAAACCACTGTCCCATGAAACCAATTTGGTCCATTCTTTTAATATTTAGAAACAGGCTAGGACATAAGAAAGATGAGAAATTGGCTGCTATTTATAGGAAAAACAGAAAAAACAAAAATCTAAAGATTCTAAAACTGTACGTGCTTTTCTTGCTGGTATATCTCTTTCTGAGCCCGTGACAATGGCAAAATCAAGCACAGCAGTCTATTCCTTTGTTAAATACATGCAAGGGGTCAATGAAAAATATTTTTTTTATATAAACAATGAAAAATAAACTTATTTTTGAAACAATTTTACTTTTTTTAATAAAACCCCAAAAACCTAAAACCCCTTGGTTTTTTTTAAGGTGGGTTAAAGGGCAAAAAAACCGGGTGGGTTTTTTTATCTGCCAACCCTGAATATAACGATACCCCCATCCACTTCCTCATCTCTTACTGGATCAACGAACTAATTATCCCCTGCCAATATGTCCACGTATATCCAATATCCATAGATTTAAGATAAATATTTCAAGATTATCGTCATATTTAGGATTTACTAGCGGCTAAGCTCCGAGAGGACTCCGGAGGCACTTGAGGGGAGGGGGTGGGTAAGCCGACGCTCCTCTTCTAATTTGATTATAGAGTTGCTACGCTTTCTAAATTGTACCGAACTACTAAAGGAATCACCGTGCGAAGTTTGAAATTGATAGGACAACTCTAACATGCCTAAATTAACTAAAAGAGCTATCCGTTCCGGACGGACCGAACCTAATTATAGAAAAGCTTCGCTTTTAAAAAGGTGGGACAATATACACATCAAAAGAGGAATTCAATTACAATTCAACTTTACAATATCCTGTTGTTTTATTAATTTACCATACCAGCGGTTACGCTTATAGAGGCTTCTAGAGGGCTTAAGGGAAGGGAAGTCGTTCCTAAAGTTTTTTTTTAAAAAGGTAAATATCTTTTCTCCGTTTATAATACGATGCGAGAAATAACTATTCTAGGACTGATTTCTCTTGGGAGGGTGGAGTTATCCTTACCAAAACTAGTTATAAATCTTCCATGGACCTATAAGAAGCTTCACTGCAAAGTAGAATAATAACTTCCAGCGGTTATCGATATCTTAAGCTAGAGACACACAGACAAATTGTTGCTTAAATATGGGTAAATTAAAGGATTTAAGTTTCTAATTGTTTAAAAGAATTACATCTATTATTACTTTCTTAGTTTCTTTATTGAATGTTAACATCCTTGTTTAAAAAGATGAACTGAAGCCAAAAAAGAGAAAAAATTAAAAATGACCATTTAATCCTTATATAAAAGTAACAGGATACTGTTTGTCTGTCTGTTTGTACCAATGGATCTCGCTAACCGCAGGACTGATATGGTTTTCCTTTTCAGCGAAGCTTCTCTTGGTTCCTGGGAAGATGGTTTATAGCTATTTTAAGATAGGGTAGCCACTATTTACAAAATATAGAGCAACTTTACAACAAAACAAAACAAAAAAGAAAGAGAAATAAAATATTAAAATAAATGTTTTATAATAAAATATGAATATTTGGTAAAACAAAATTGCGTTCTAAATAAATAAAAAATTCTCTCTTTCTCTCTCAAACTCTAAATATAGATTTTTTTTGCTACGGTAAACATTTTTTATTGAAAGATAAGAGCATTTTAGTATTTTATTTTATCACATTTTATTTTTATAAAAACATAATATTTAAAAGTAACACAGCAATATCAAATTAACAAAGAAGAAACTAAGTGCCATCGAGAAGGAAATGGAAGGGAAGGACATTGTGCTGTTTATTACACTAGTCCCCAAAGCTTTTTAATAACGTTTTCTTATTCATTGGCTCATTTGGATTGGTTGGGTCGTGAAGTTGAGTGTCAAAACGTTTTTACCACTAATTATAATCTGGGAGTAATTTTAAGTAAAATCATTGGGGATGTACATTAATTTATACGCCATTGTCTTGACCCTTTAAATCCCTGCAATAAATGGATACCAACTCCAAAAAAGGGTAGTTTCTGCCTTGGAAGCTTCATAGAAAAGAGAAAGATATCTATTTATCGCATTGTATTATAGACAGCTTTCCGCCGATATTAAAATGAAAAATGATAAGATTAAAACCAGTAGTTAGTGTAGAGGGGCAAAGACCTCGGCATAGATAACCGATATTGAATCTATTTAAATATTCGTAGAAAAATGTTTGTACAATATGATGCTGTACATGATTTTTCAGTATGGCTGAGAACCATTTCTAATCCAGTGGATATTAATCGGTTTCAAAGCTTTACTGTAATTATATTTTTCCAAATTTTCTCTAATAAATCTACCAAAGAGATTTTGATTAACAAAAAAATAAATGTAAAGTAGCCTTTTAAAAATTTCAAATTGTTAAATTTATAAGCTTATATAATTTGTACTTTAAAAGTGGAATTAGTAATATTAGTTTTATATAGATATATGTACATGTTATTGAAAAATATTAAAAGGGGTAGTTTCACGAAATGCATTTGAACTTAATTTAGTGAACCGCATATTTTTTGCTAGTTAATGGGTTAAACTATATTTATATGGCATATATTTAAAAGAATTTCAATTTTCTACCACGTAGTTTTGAAAATATCAAGACTTGAAAATCGTCTTTTTGTGATATATGCAATTTAAAAAGACGATTTTTCAAGTCTTGATATTTAAAAAACTACGCGGTAGAAAATTGAAATTCTTTCAAATATATGCTATACTAGAGTTGGCTCGATATAATTATCTCCCTATTGGCTAGTTTTCTATATGCATATCTATTTCTCAATAAATCTATTATCCTCACCCGGCATTACTATCTAAAAGAAAGTAAATATTTAATAATTTAAATGAATTTAAAAGATTTTTTTAAATTATATTTTTTTCTTTACATTACCATCACCAAAGGGTTAATGATGATGATTACAATTTTAGTTTAATATTTGAACACACAAAATGTCGCCACAATCGAATTCTTTTAAAACATAGTTTTCTTAAATTTATCATATTATAAATTTAAATTTTCTTTTTTATGATTAGAAATTAAATACATCAATATAAGGTAAATAGCAACATGAAATGAAAAAAATGAATTTATTTTTAATAAAGTAAAATAATGGGTCTTATCGTTCTGGGCAATGAGAGTTTATTATGGATTATTGGAGCACTATGAGTTTTAATTATATATTCCTTGGAAAACTTGAGCTCGTTTATAGACATTTATTTCCTATATAGATCTGACATGGATCTTGAAGCAATTAAGCAGGCCGTTTTGTACATGTTGAAAACTGGAAGATTTCATTAAATAAAAGTAATCGCAAATATACTTAGTAAATAAATGTAGTTTAACCAATTAGCCAGGAAAAAAAATGCGGTTCACTAAATTAAGTTCAAATGCCTTTCGTGAAACTACCCCTTTTAACCTAAAATATTTTAATCTGTTTTCAAATAATGATTCATTTTTCTTTTGATGAGTTTAATGAATTTGAAAAATATTAACTACATTTCTAATGAATGCGATGAAAATTTGTAATTATTTTAATCATGTAATTAAAAAAAATTTAAAAGAAATATAATTTGTTTAAAATACTATAATTTTCTTTCCAGTATGGCTTTGAACCCGATTAATATCCGGTGGATAGAACTGATTCTCAGCCACACTGAAAAATCATGTATCGTAACGTATTATATCCAGTTTTGTACGAATATAAAACTGGTTTACATTTTTATTTCGCCGGAAAGCTATTTATAATGGGATGCGATAAATAACATTTTCAGCATGGCTTCAATACCAATGAATATCTGCTAAATTAAAATTAGTTCTGAGCCATACTGAAAAAAACACATATGGTATCGTATTAAAGACTAGACAATTTTCTACGAACATTTTTTTAAAATAATTCAAGTTTTGTTGGCCCCGAGGGGCCACAGGTCCGGTCAAACAACAAATGTTTTCATTGATTTTTAATTTCTTGTAGAACAGTGTCGACAGATTTGAAGAAATAAGAAGAGAAAATCATCCTTCCAATCAGACTCTGAAATAAAAAAGAAATGATTATTTTTGTATGCAAATCTACTGTCATCAGGGATCTAAAGGGATAAGACAATGGCCGATAAATTGATTTACATCCCCAATAATGATACACAAAATTACCCCTTCTTATGTAGATCAAAATTAGTGTTTGATACGTTTGAACATTCAATTTAATAAACCAACCAATCGAAATTAACTAAAGTCCCCAAAGTTGTTAAGCAAACGAATAAGCAAACGTTTTTCTAAAACTTTGGGGACTAGTGTTTAATTAACTATTCATTGCCCCCTCTCTCTCTGAGTTGTCACATTGTGTTATATCATTGCAACTTTGCAAAAATCAAGTAAGGTTAGGTAAAGGTTGGATAGAGCTCTGCAGGATTTAAGCTACCCATAATTTCTTAGTGATTTATCAATTTTAGCTTAGTTAAATTTTGCTGTTATTTTGTAACTATGTTCAGTTCATTGTGCAAATGATTGACCATGTTTCTTTTTAAAAGTTCTAAAAAATCAAGCAAAGATATTTTTATGCACCAAGTACTTTTACCCAGGGATCTAAAGGGATAAGACAAATGCCTAAAAATTATGCACATCCCCGATATTGATACATTAAATCACCACTTCTTTAGTTTACAATTAGTGGTTGACATTTTGGGGGACTAGTGTAATAAACAGCCTAATGTCCCATCCCTACCCGACCTTTACCTGAGGGGGTGGGTATATGATATGCAAGTGTAGATGGAAGATTGAATAAATCGGCCAATGAAATCCTGTTCGCAATAACTAAAATAAACAAAATTAGTTTCATGAAAACTGGCGCCTTTCTGAAATAAAAAAAAAGAATATTATCTTTTCGTGAACAGACATAAAAACCACACAAAACGTCTAGAAATACTTTGATAGTAGCACAATAAAAAAGTGGAGACAATAAAAAATGAAGACATCTGTTTTGGATGTCCTTAGGGCAATACAGATGACCAAAATTTAAAGTAAAGAATGGCAAGCATTGATTTTATGATTTAATTGCCCAATTAAAATTAGTATTGAGATATTGATTCATAAAACGATTAGAAACTAATGTATTGTCACCGCACATCTCTACAATTTTGTCTCAAAAATTAAGTAAACCCATATTAAGCATTTCAGGATATATTGATTAGGGTTGGGCCGGATACTTTTTTGGCCGGATACCGGATATCCGGCTGATTTCAAACGCCGGATATCCAGTTATCCGGCCAAATTACCGGATATCCGGCCGGATAACCGGCCAAATTACCAGATACTAAAGTAGCAAAAAAAAATTTCTTCAGAAATCTTATATGAATTTACATAAAGTTAAACTTGTTCAGAAAAAATGTTCTTCTAGCTTCAATAATAAGAAAATTATAGCCATTTAAAATTTTAAAAAGCAGAGATTTTTAGTGTAAAGTATAAAAAATTATAGAGCCGGATATCCGGCCACACCGGATATCCGGCCCAACCCTAATATTGATATTAATTTTTGTTCGGGCTTCTCATAAATTTTCTTTTTTTTCAACGATAAAAAAGATTCACTAAAAATTTTGTAATGCTCGTTTGTACTTATGTCTGATTTGTTTAGCTTATTTAGCCTCCATGGATATTGTCATCCTTGTTGAAAAAACAAAACATATTCCGATGAACATGTTAATTAAGCTCTTGATATTTACATCTAAATTTTACAACGAAAAAAGTTTCAGAAATTGTTTTATAACAAAGAAAAACAAGTATGGCACATTCCATAGCATCAGTTTAATAAACTTTTGTACCTACCCTAAAAATATATGAAAATCGGATGTCTTATCAGAAGTATCCAAATTGTCAATAGTCAAATTTACAATATTAACACTTATGTCATAATTAAACATTTGTAGTGAATTTATTTTTAAATTTCATGAAGTTATTTTACAAATAGTAGAAAACAACTAAGTTTATAATACTACGCTATAAAGACTAAAAAGATTAAATACCTCTTTATCAAATTCTGGAACTTTTTCTCTAAAAACATTTTATATATTTTTATTTGACGTCAATTAACAAATACCAATAAATACATGAATAGATTATAGTGTTTTGGAAAGCTAAAGTACTATTAACTGTTATAGATCCGGGTTTTATAGGTAAATATTAACTGGTTCCCTTCCAGTCTCAAGAGGCAGAGGGGAAGTGTCGGGATGATAGTCTGATACGAACCCAAGGCATTTCTAAAGATTCCCAGAAAAGTGCAACCTAATTAGGTCAGCAATTTCCAAGATATTTATCTTATGATAATCATAATCACTGCAAAATCATAATCGTACAACAAGAAATGAAAAGTTTATTGAAAAAAATCTCTTGAAACAAACTCCTCATTTAAATTAGGGGGTTTAAAACTAAAGGGGTTCGTTTAATTTACAGAAATTAAACAGCTCTATTATACACAGAAATCTTTCGTTTAGCTATCTCAATATTTTATTGGAAAAATTTTAAAACAATTTATTAGAAATTTCATTCGAATCAATTTAGATTTAAAATGAATAGGATTCAATTTTAATAAATTTAAAATAATTAAAATGAGGATGACAATGTCCATGTAAATAAATGGATGTTGGACAAAAATCAGAATTATACACGAAAAAATCAGGATATTTTGGCTGTGTGTTTATTGAGATATGAAACGTCTGTATCAAGAAGTAAAAGTTTCAAGCTATTTTTCAAAAGATAAAACGATGAAACACAAATAAACCTTTGGGATGGTAATTGAATTTCAGCCTCCTAAGTCTAGGGACGAAACAACAAGTTCTATAACATATTAAGAATAGAAAAGATTTATTTTTTGATTTTTAAAGAAAAAGAAATACCAATATGTAAAAATTGGCGAACAGTCTTATCAAAAGGTAAAAATAGGTTAAATTATAAATAAGCCAAACTTATTTCCAAGCAAGTTACAAATAGAACATAAAACAAAGGTCATGTAATAAAAGGGTTTGGTTATCTGCAATATATTGTGAGGAAGTGTGGGTTAATCAATTGATCATTAAGTATTTATTCATTTGAAATACAACCTTTTTAAAAATGTCTCTTTGCTACTCACAGATTTAAAAATTTTTGTTATTTCATTATATCAAATAAAATATATTCCTTAAAACTGATTCTCCAGTCCGTAACATTTGCTGAACCATCTCTGAATCAGATGCCAAACTTATTTCCAAGCAAGTTACAAATAATACTTAAAAACAATTGATCATTAAGTACCTATTCATTTGAAATACCAAGAAGGAGGTAGGTTGTGCTAAAATTCCGTAAAAGTGTATGTTTTAAGGCTTAAAAACAGTAGTAGAACGATAATATTCACTAAATATGAGTATTCCTTATTGAAAAGAACTATAGATAAAAATAGTAGTGAAAAATATTTAGTGAATATTAGGTATAGTTTTTAAGCATTAAAACTAGCACCTTTACGGAATTTTAGCACAACCTACCTCCTCCTTATTAAAAAATGTTTGCTCCTCAAGGATTTAAATATTCTTGTTATTTTATTATGTCAAATAAAATATATTCCTTAAAACCGATTCTCCAGTCTGTAACATTTGTTCCACCATCTCTGTATCAGATGACTTTAGTTCTCTTATATTCTAATTATTTGTTCAGTGTTTTATCAGTACCTAGGTATTGAATTATTTAAACATGAATCACAACATTCAAATGTAGCAAAGCATTGAAATTGAACAGAAAGACAAATAAACTGAGTATATGAAGACAGTTATGTGGCCACAGATATAGTCAGTATAATTCACAGTTAACCACATAGAAATTCTATCATCCTGAAGCGTTATAGACAGACGGACACACTAATTGGGTTATAATTTTCGCGGATATATAAATATTAGCATTCGTAATACCAGTATGATGCGCGAATATCAATTAAGATATATGTAATGGAAAATCTGTTAAACTAAATCAAAAACTTGGATTGAATCCTTTTAAAAAATCAAAGATTTTCTCCGATACTTATGTAAATTCCCACCACTGCACTGCACTGTAACTTCTGAGTTTTATGAATTATTTTATTTGTTTTGTTAAAACACTTTCCTTGATGTGGTTCTTGGGTATAACAAGGAAATGATTGTCCGAGGCAGGTTTGTGATCAGGAAACACTACAAACTTGTCATCCTGCAAAAAAATATAAATATAATGTAATGTACTTTTCACATATTAGCTCCTTCTGGGGCTAAAAACTTTTTTTTTTAAACCTAACACTTTTTAGAAAGATTTCAACCTAATAAAAGACCTTTAGAATAAAATATTCTGTAGGTACTCTTTAATTTAAATATGAATAAACAAAAAAATCACCTCAAATAGAATATTCGTAGGTACTGTTTTGTTTCTAATTTTACAAAATATACAAGAATCAACAGTTTTATAGTCAGGTAAACTCTCTTCTGTTCCTTTCACAGGCATCGGTTCTAAACAAAAAAATGTCACTTAAAACAGATTTAATGGAATAAGGATTGAAGAAATTTACCAAAAGATCCGTTCAATTATACCTATTATTATGAGATGTTGTTAAATTTAAAAATAATAAAAAAAGATTTTATGCTTCTTAATCTTTTTTGAAACATGGCTTAATATATGTCATATTCTATAGCAAAGAAAAATACTATTATAGACGACCTAGCTAAATCTAAAGATCAATGAATTGTTGAAAAAGGATTGGATCATGGAAAGAAAATGAAGTAGCGGGTTTCGTAGTATTTTTATAGGTCATTTTATTTTATGTTATTTAAATGTTGATGATTTCCCCGCAGGGGCTAGAAATAGGAGAAAAGCTACTGTGAAAATACGACGACTCCCGCTATATCGTTTTCTTTCCATGATCCAAAGGATTTAAGTAAAAAAATCGATGAAATATAACCTTGGCTTGTAGATGTCATTTTCGTTCTTGTTATAGATGCTGAATTATAAACTACAATCCTATCATTTGACTTTAATTAGAACATTTTAATGTTTATTTCAAATGTTTGCAAATATTCTATTATTCCAATAATGTTGGAAAATAGATTTTTGAATATTTACCTATTTAAAAGGTTTTTTTTTTCTTTTCACTATTTTTTGCAAGATACTTTTCAAAGTGCATTTTGGAATTTTAGAAATGTCCTATCGATTTAAAACTTTTCCTGGTGATTTAGAAAGCGTAAGAACTCTATAGTTGTTATGAGAAATTCGATTTTAACTAAAGTGATATGTTGATTTTATAAGAGAATTTCGGACAGAGCCAAATAAGAAAAATTGTTTTAGATATTTTATAATTTCAGCTGATTTTAGGGGGCCGGCAACGGGTCGTAGTAGAGCCGACCTTTTTATCTGCCCCCCCCCCCCCCCCCCTCCAATATTATTTCAGATTTATTACGCTTGTTGGCTTTACCTAATTCCTGAAATGGCCACCTTCTTAAAGTTAAACTAGAATATCTTACACATAGAACAAAAACTTAATGCATTTACTTACATTTATTAAAGTCAAATAAAAACCTAGGAGCACAAAATCTGTTTAGAAGTTTATAAACATACATTGACGAATAGATTAAATTTTCTGAAATTCAAAAGTAAAGCATTGAATTAAATTAATACTGGAAAAGTAACTTTTATTTTTCTTTATGTGAAGATTGAAATATCCAAAAAGGCACAGATGTCAAAAAAAATTCCTTAACTATCCTTTCATTCATTGTGAGAGAGATTAATTCTATATTTAAAAATGTGATATTTTCGAATGCTTGAGTATATGACCAAACATAATATATATTTAGGTTTAAAAAAACCTCAAATCACTTAACTGGCTATATTTTTTCATTTATTTTATACTTACAGCTTTGCTAGTTTTTATTTTGATAATCCTAATCATAATAGATATAAATTTATTAATTACAATAAGAATTAAATCAACAAATCTTTGGGTCTAAGATAAGAATTCTAGCCTTAAGTAAAAGTTTTGATAACAAGCAGACCATATTTTATTAAAATGTAAACAAAGATCAGCTGATTTGGAAATGTCGTCTTTGTCATTTAGCTATTTGAAAATAATATTACAGGATTTTTTGATTCTTTTACATGGAACAAAATAGATTATTACTGCTTATATCTTAAAGGTGTAATTCTGTATCTTTTCTGTTCCTTATAATCTCATAAAAAATGGTCTAAAAGAATGTTTTTTTTTCCAGAGCTACATATAACTATTTTGTGCGCGCTATAAATCCAACTTAACTCAAATGTTTTGTTTAAGTCCTAAGTGGGTTTGATAATGTAAAAAAAATATGTATTTGTTGTTTTTACTATAACAAAGCAGTGATAAATACTCAAGAAAGAAACCGTTAATGGCAGAACCGATCTTTTCTTATTTTTTAAGGAAGTTAAGTATTGATATAGGGAACATTTTAGTCTATTTAGAGGGGTGTTCGTTAATATTATCTACCCCCCCAAAAAATGCATTTCCTCTCACAACTAAAAACTACTACAGTTACTTCATAATATTTAATAGTTCTTATAAAACATCTTTTTTGTCTTTTTAAGAGCGAGGCTTTTCGATATTTAGGATTGGTCAGTACCGCCGGACGTCCGTAACGGTTAGCTTTTTTCATTAATTTAAACAGGTTAGAATTGTTCTATCGATTTCAAACTTTGCATGCTGATTCCTATTGATTAGGTACGATTACAAAGCGCAGCAGCTCTATAATCGTTACCAAAAAGTCCTTACGTCCATTTAAAACATGCTGATTTTTTTACTTTTTGGACAACAATTTTTTGTATGTTAAAATTATCCGATTCCTCTTAATTTTTTAATACTGATTCCTATTACAACAAGGTACAATGTTATACGTGAAACATCTCTATAATCAAGTCCTAAAAATGTAAGTATGTCCTTAAACAATTTCATGTATTTAAGCAGTTTTAAAACAAATTTACTTACAATATTGTGTGTACTTATGCATTAATATTCTGCTTATTCAGTAATCAGTTCTGACACTCTCCAAGTGTTAATGTTAGTTTGTCCTTCAATTTCAGAGCTTCGCTTTTATGGATGTTGTCATCCTTGTTTGTCCTACTTTTAGACATAATTGTCCTTGTCAATGTGAAACTAAGCTCTAATGTTTTGTAGTGATAATAACTTTTTATCGGGAAAATACGTAACTAAGGTATATACAATATACATATACAGAAGTTGTAGTATACATATACTGCAGGGAGGGAAGGGACATTGGACTGTTTATTACACTAGTCTCCAAAGTTTGTAATAACGTTTTTGTATTCGGTGACTCAACAAGTTGGGGGACTTTTATTAAATTTTTATTGGTTGATTCATTACGTTCAACGTTTCAAGCACTAATTGCAATCCACAGAAGGGGTAATTTTGTGTATCAATAGAGATGCACATTAATTTATTGGCCATTGTCTTATCCCTGTAATAATGCCATACACTTAAAATGTATATATGTACAGCGCGTAGCTGTAGTAAAACAAGGATGACAACATCCATAAGTAACAAAGCTCATCAATACATGGAAGAAAAAGCGAGTTAAAGACTATATTCTAGTTGCATTCATGGAAATGGTTATACAAAATCTGAAAGCCTTTATTAAATAGCACGAAAGAAAAACACAATAATTAGCTTGTAAGTTAACCAGCTTTATTACACTACTTAATTTTAAAAACCTAAAAAAATTCTTTCTACATAGACAACCACTAAGTTTTATAGAACACGTATAATAATCTACACTAAAATCCACGTAAACTTACAAAACACGAACAAAATAGTTTTATGTTGATAGCAGAACGTGAATGTATAATGTACATTTATTTTATTGTATATTAGAAAGCTGCTCGCAAGGTTGCTTGGTTATAATGATATTTTTTTCCATGTTCTGTTAATTATGGTAATTTTTAGGTGTTAAGTGAATAATAGTTTCTGAAAGAACAATAAAACAACATAAAAATCTTGAAAATTGCTCAAACTACTGCTATGTCACATAAGTGAAATTAATATTTCATGTGGGGGAATGCCTTGGCTCAAAACAGGTGCAACACATTACAGCACACAGATAGGACTTCCAGTCAAAGGTTTTACTATCAAGGGGTTAGTTGAGACAAATAATCATGCACTATATTATTATTATTTGGATCAGAGATAAACCAAAATAAGACGTCTAGGTTTCCTTTTAACAGAACACTAAAAAAAACATATTTATTCTTTATTCCTCTGAACATAACTATCCTTGTTCAATAAACCTTGTTTTGTAATGTGTTTTACTGACAAAGTTTATTAAAGCACTCAATTTGCTCGTATATTCTACATTTATTCTACCTTCTACGTATAAATTGAAAACCTCTAAACACTATAAAATAATGTTTTCATAATGTCATTTTAATTCTCTAAAAAGCTTTAAATAAAAGGAGTTTCGCCCCTAGCATCTATGGATTCTGCAATCGAAGGAGAAGCCTTAATAGCTTTCATTTGGTTGTAAAATAGCCTAAAACCATCCTAAGATGTGTGTGAGGCTTTCCTCAAATAGATAAAACAATAGTTATATAAATCTTAATGGACAAACAAAATTCTTTATAAATAATACGATTAAAAATGAAAATTTTTTTGGTAAAATTATTGTGAATTTTTTTAGAGTGCAAAACATACAAGTTTCATATTGTATTGATTTTGAAGTTATTTTTTTTTATGTACAGTAATGATACGCTGTTTGTCGTAAAAACACCTGTGCTAAGTTGTGAAACTTTTTAAAGCAAAGCTTTTTTTATATTTAAGGTAGGTTTGTCCGTTAGATAGCTGAGACATGTTTAGAAATGTCCTATCGTTTTCAAACTTGGCAGGATGATTCCTGTAATAAAGGAAAATGAAAGGGTTAATTTGCTTTACATATATTAGTTAATGTTCGTTTGTCTTATGGTCGTTTAAGCTTTGCCTTTATGGTTTTTATGCAGCCGCTAGAAATTTATAAAAAATAGTTTTTACCTTATTGTAATAGGAATGTTGTCTCCAGACGTTATACTGGCGGATTTTTTAATGTTATAAAGATTCGCTTCTAAAAACAATTCATTAATGAACTAATTCAGTACTAGTACTGTTAATAATCATATCTTTAAGACATTTTGACGATTTCCCGCAGTGTTTAGCAGTTCACAGAAACACCTTCCCCCCCCCCCCCCTCCACTTATATTTTGTTAGGGTGTAAGTTTTTCGTTTTTTTTTTGTTTCTTACTTTTGTTCAGGTTAGGTTGGGTTATATTGGGTTCTGGGATTGTCCCTCAGGGATAGGGGGGTGGTTGTATGGAAAATAACAACCACCTCCCTTATTAGCTATTAATTTGTTTCAGAAATAAAGTAGGGGAGGGGGGCCGGGGGGGGGGGGGGGGACAGTGCTTGACAAGCAATTTGGGGGAAAACACATTTTAACCGATATTTCTTATCTTAGAGGATATTGGTCATTATTGAAAACAAATTGTATTATACATTTTTCACAGGTGGGAAGGGACAATAACATGTAAATTATACTGTCTAAAAAAGTTTATCAACCCGTTCTGCTCTTTGTTGGCTTTAATTTTTTTTTTTTGGAGGGGGGGGGGTTGTAGCGTGCACAGTGATTCACTAGGGGTGTGTAAAATTTCAATTTTTATTAAGGTGTTGACTCCCCCCCCCCATCTGCTCGTTACTGTACATGATGATTGATTTTGTTTATCAATTAATCGAGGTGGGCTATAACAATATATTGATCATTGTCTTATCCCTTAAGATACCTGGGATGGTTAGGAAATCACCTTGTAGCGTAGCAACATTTTAATTTAATTCTAATAAATTTCACTTTTCTCTTCTATATCTTCTACTAGCGGCTACGCCCCTAGCGGCTTCTAGGGGCACTGGAAGAGTGGGAAGATTAATTTGATAAGTGTTTTGGGGGTGGAGGAATTTTTTTCTAAGAGCGATATCTTTTGGAAGGGAGATGGCACCCTCCTCCAAAATAGTTATAAACCTTCCCAGGACCTGTGTGCAGCTACCCAATAAAGCAGAACCATATCGGTTCAGCGGTTAGTAAGATCCTTCAGTACAAACACACACAAAAAATCCTTTTACTTCATTATATGAATTTTTTATTAATATTAAAAGTTTAAGATAAAAGTCACTTTTTTTAGATTAATTTCTGAAGAAATATAAAGTATACGTCATTATATTTAAATGTCATAGAATGAATTTCTTTAAAATGTTTAGTTGAGTTAATGTATTTGTCGAACGATTATGTTATCTCTCTCTTTAAAACTTTATTTTACTAGCAAAGCAACTCTATAACTATGTATTTACGTCTGCTCGTCAGCAACAATTAAAAGTAATCATGATTTTTATCTGTTAAAAAAATAATATTAAAGGTATTTCTTTATATTCATGACTATTGAATATTAACAACTACTATAAGTCAGGGCTCGGTAGCCATTTCCACCGTTAGTAAGCCAGCACAGTGAAATCGTCATATTATAACCTTAAAATTAAGCTGGATTCCTTAAAATTAAGCTGGATTTCTGAACCTTTTTATAAACAATAAACATACAATACATCTTTTTGCATACATTTTTTTGGCACACAAGAGGGTTTAAATTTGAGGCTTATGCGCAGCTGAGGCTCGGCTGCCGAGCCCTGAAATATCTTCTTCTTTCAGTAATTAAAATTTTATTATCTAAATTTTCTTCTCTGTTCTTTTAAAGATTGATTTCTGAATCTATTTTTGTTTATTTGCATTGCTAAGGAGCATCGTCTCAAATACTCTATAAATCGCTTTGTCCATCCGTTCTTCTATTTGATTTAAACATTTCTATCCAAGCTTGTCTATGTAGTCTTTTGAGACATTAAAATGATATAGTAGCTGCACACTCTGTTCATAAACAATAACAGGCATCTTAAGGGTCCGTTTTGTACAGTATACATATATTGGTACTTGCTTACATGTGGTAGACTGGAGCAAAATCAAAAATAAGGGGGGGGGGGGGGTAGTTTTTTAATGTCTGGAAAACGGCAAGGAGGAAAAGTGCAGGGCAAGGCAAAGGCTTTTTGTTCAAAACCCCCCCCCCCCTTAATTTTGAAGAAAATAAAAATTATCTTATTCCTCAATTTTTAAAATTTCGTAATTCCTGGACTGTTTCCATAAAAAAACATTCATAATTAATTAAAGTTCTCCATTGAGGGAGGGAGGGGACATTGGGCTCTTTTTCCTTCTAGTCCCTTAAGTTTTAATATAGGTTGTTCGTTGGCTTAACAACTTTGGGGACTTTTATTGAACTTTGATTGGTTAGTTCATTAAGATGAATGTCCAGACGTTTTAACCACTAATTGTAACATAGAAAAGGAGTAGTGTTTATGTATCATCATTGGAAATGTACATAAATTTATCGGCCATTGTCCTCTAACTTTAGATCCCTGGATTTTTGTGTACATTTTAAAGAGGTTTTAATGTATATAATTTCCAACCATTTTGAATATGAGAGTACACATTTTTGATTATCAATAATGACATTTATCAATTGAACATTTAATTTTCAGCATGATAAAATTTTAATTACAAATTTTTCAATGATAAAAGGTATAATTTTAATCTTGCCATGTTGCTACGAAGATAAATGTACATAAACTAAAAGCACACTTTTGATCTAGAACATTTTTGTACCATTAAGTTATAAGTTATAGGTGGGTGTGAGCGTTGTAGAAATCTTTGCGATTTTTTTTAGTATCTTTGCTTGTCCTATTTGGGCCAAACTCCCCCCCCCCCCCCCCTAAAAAATATAAAGGCAAATAAAATGTATGGACACTTTAATGGTTTTAAGCCAACGAATGAGATAACGTATTTTATAATTTTGGAATTATTGAATTAGTATGCATGGGGGGTTTTCTTTATGGTACAAGCTAATATGAGAAGAGATTGTCGAATTCTTCGCTTGACTACAAAATACTACAATACTTAACAGTGCCGTGAATAGATATAGAATATACGTGGATATTATGACAGCAAAAAATCTGACGTTGATTTAGGTTGCTAAAATGAAATTAATTATTGGTCCGTTCGTTTATCCAGTAGGGGAGGGAATAGGGTAAATGGGGAGGAAGGAGGGGGAGGGGGTCATTATTTTAGCTAGCCACAAGTTCATTTTATTAGAGTACATGATAATCTGGTGTAAGATCCAAGTATTATTAGATCCATTGTGCTGTGCGTCTTTAGTAGATGTGTTGTTTTGTTTAGTTGACCATCTACCTTTCAGCAGTGAAGTCATAAATAACAAAATTTACATAGTGCTTGTAAATTTTATTAATGATAAAATGAAGTTATGGCATTGTTTTAATCAAACATTTGTGATTACGTTATAAAGTTAATGATGTGTTATTTTAAATATTATATTTGTAATTTATAATAATTACACAGAAATAGATATTGATTAAGTTAACCCCAAAATTAATATTGACAACTACATAATATATAGATATCATAGGCTTTACGGTGTTGTTTACTACCATAATGGATTTTAATTCTAAATTAAGACTTTTTTCGTTTTAACTATCTACTATTTTAATTTTAGTAAAAAAATAAAGGACTTGTAATTATTCTATGTCAGTGAACTAAATTAAAGGTTAAAGATAAAATCTTCCCTAATTTTTTTTTAGGTTTTGGGAGATTTTTTAGAAAACTGATATGATTCAATCCTATTATTTGATGAACTACGTTTTTTTGTCTGAAGCATCAGATTTCAATGGGTCCTTTTTAAGGAAACTTCACATAAATCCCATGATGGTTTTAGACTATTTTAAGTCCCCTTCTTGCACCTTTAAGTACACAAAGCCCATAGATGCAAGAGGGATAGCCGCTAGATTTTTAAAAATATAAAATAAATAATTGTTCAATTTTGCATCGTATTATAGACAGCTTTCTGCGTATACTAAAATAAAAAATTTAAGATTAGAACCAGTTTGGCTAGTCCCTTAGGACCGGAGACCCGGTCTAACAAAACTGGTATTATTTTTATGATTTTACATTTATAACCGTGGAAAATTGTCTGTAATAAGACGCTATATACTATAATTTTTTAGTTTGGCTGAAAACCGGTTCTTCTCAAGCGGATATCAACCAGTTTCAAAGGCATAATGAAATAAAATTACGAGAAGCCACGCATTTCAACACTCATGTGAAGTATTTGTTTAATAAAATGAAGGAGTGGCAAAATTTCTCGCCCATATAATTTCTAAAAGGAATTTATGATCTAACCATTTTGTAATAATCGTATTCAGCCGACTGGTTGTTTAGTTTTTGAAAGCAAAGCTTTTCTACATTTAGCGCGACTGTCCTTCTGCAAGTTTTTCCACAGCTCTTATTGTTCATTTTGGCATGTTAAAATTGTCCTATCGATTTCAAACTTTGTAATGCGATTTTTATATGTTTGATAATTATAATGTATTTATCGTTAATAGGCTTTTATTTTTATACTCTTTTGTAGATTAAAATGATAATTGTTTAAATGCAAATTTGTTGTTAAGATTAATGTAAAAATGATTTTTAAATTTTACGAATTAACAAAATTTTCTTGAACTGAATACTAACTTCTTAAAAACTTACTCGAGGCATTATTACATGAAAAAAAATTTGGCGATTGGCCATTAACATTTTTTGCAAAGTTGATTTAAGATAAAAATATATAATAACTAAAATGATAAAGTAGGAACATGCAAAATGAAATTATCATATTCTGTGATTTATTGACAATGCTTTCAAAACAAAGCTATTCTAAATCTTTACTAGAATGTCCGTATGTTCTTTTAAGAGATATTCATTTTTAACTTTTTAACAACAAATTTTGATTGGATATAATTGTTCGATTGGTCTGATTTTTGGAATACTTATTTCTAAGACAATGAAGATCAATGCTTTAAGCGAAACATCTCTATAATCAAGTCCTAAAAATGTAAGTATGTTCTTAAACATTATTTTGGAACCCAGAAAAAGTGTCGGACTGATTATGACGTAAAAAAGTAATTAGCCAATGAGAGGCCACTATAAATTTTACCATTGGTCATTAATGGCCTCTAATTGGCTAATTTTTTTTATGTCATAATCAGTCCGACACTATTACTGGGTTTATTATTTTGTATTTAATCAGTTTTTTAAAACAAATTTACTTACAATTTTGTTCCGATTTTTATACATTTATAGTCTGATTATTCAGTTCTGGCACTTTACAAGTGGATCGTTTGTCATTCTAGTTTAAGCTTTTAATCGATGTTTATGTTAAATGTTGTTAGATATTGCGGACATATTTGTGTTTGTTCAGAGAAAAGCTTTTTAAATTTAGGATCGGTCCGCCCGTTATAGATATATCTTATCGTTAATTTAGGCTAGTTAGAATTGTCCTATCGATTTAAAACTTAGCATGTCCTTCCTGTGACTGATTACAAGAAAGTCAGTATGTCCAATCATGATGAGCATCAAGATATTTCATTGTATGATGTTCCTTGATTTTGTACTTTTGATTCCTATATCAATTGGGCTTAAGTATCTAGTGTATTGAAGTAATTTTAAGTGTTGTGATTTTTTCTTTCATACTTCTAAAAAATGTTCAATATTTGGAGCGTTGTTACTCTATATGTGTTAATGGTTTTTTCCGTCTGATTTGTTGAACTTCAATTTTTCATGAATAATGTAATCCTTGTTTCTCGTATTCATTCGAATCCGGTGGATAGGAATCGGTTCTCATCCATACGAAAAAACTATGTCTAGCATCGTATTATATCCAGCTTTCTACGAATATAAAAATGTACAATCATAAGATTAAAACCAGTTTGTACATTCTATTTCCGCGGAAAGCCGTTTATAATACGATGCGAGAAATAACTATTATTTAGTAATTAAGTAATAAGCACACTTGTACCATTCTGTATCTAGATTAAATCACGAATATTGGTGATTCAGCCAACCATAGTGCAAGCAAAACCTTGAAATCATTAGCTCTAATTGTCAAAATATGGAATGGTTTCTTAAAAAACACTGTGAAACAAGGATGACAACATCCATAAAAGCGAGATTCTAATTGAGTCTAATTGTCTAATTGTCCTAGGAGTCAATTTAAAAATTAAGTAAACTGGATTGAATAAAGTAGTAAATTTTTTTTGTCTGAACCTAAAGATCACCATGAAAACTTAACCAATTGAGCTCTCTTTTTTTAGGTAAGCTTCACATAGCTCCTGTAATGGTTTTAGGCCATTCTATTTTCAGATTTAAGTCATGGAATGGTTTCCGGCCATATAGACTAGGGGCGTATCCACGTAACCTTTTATTCGATACGACAACAATAACATGTCAAAATTTTCAATAAGGGCTGGCCAGTACTACCCTAAATGTAGAAAGCTTCGCTTTTCTAAAATATACAAAGATGTCTTAAAATCAAAAAGACACTCATTTCCCATATTTATCAAGATCGACAGAGCATAAAATTACGTAGAAACTGCATGGTGCAAAAAAATGCCCAAAGCTGGTTTTCTCCAGATTTGACAAGTGCACTTTTTTTACGTTGTTTAAGATAAATGTCCTTGCATTTAGTTTTGACAAGTTTAGCTACTCTGCAAGCAATTATTTTCTTATATTTTCATTTGTATTCAGAAATATAGTTTAATGGTGTAACCTTTTAAAATTTTTCCTACAATCATGATAAGGTTGCACAATTACAATTTAGCAACTCTATTACCCAGTTATTTAATTATTTATGAAGAAACGTCTTCATTTCAGGATTGGTTTCGAGCTCTTTATCTTTAGATTTTAATCTTGTGACAGTTTTAAGCTATTTTTTGCCATCTCACCCCCCAATTAAAAAATATTGAGCCACGATATCCCAAGGGCGCAGCTGCTATTCTTTGAAATAGCTTTAAGTATCTGAGATGATATACTTTTTTGGTGAACTGAAATTAGTTTCCGAATGTGAACACGTTTTCCTAGGTGTTTCCCAATCCTATCTCAATATTTGCTACTAGCTAAAAAACCTTCAACTTCAAAAAAAAAATCTAAATTTGAAAAAATAAAACTTTGAATGTATAATGTAGAAATCGTTAATACATTCAAATTTTGATTTTTTTTTTTGAAGTTTGAAGGTTTTTTAGCTAGTAGCAAATATTGAGATAGGATTGGGAAACACCTAGGAAAATGTGTTCACATTCGGAAACTAATTTCAGTTCATCACTTTTTTGTGTACTATCGGCTTCACCCCTAGCCTTTAGGGGCTTTGCCCCAAGGGATAATTTAAAAGAAAAATTAAGTACTACTGGAGCTGCAACCAATACTTTTAAATAAATAACTGCCTACAAAAAAATGGGAGAGGATTTTTTTTTTTGGGGGGGGGGGGGGGGTGGGCCGGGTGGGGGTGACCCATCCCTTAAGAAAATAGCCTAAAACCACCACAGGACCAGTAGATATATTCCCTAAAGAGTAAAATCCAATAAGTTCAGTGGTTACCTAGGTCTTAAGGGACGGACGGACGTCAAGCTACTTTGTATTATAGATTGAGATTTTCTGTGGATATACTTATCTCATATCTATCAAATATTAGGCATGTCAAAGTATAATTAAATAAATATCAATTATCATTAAGTATTATCATTGCTTTATTACTCATGGACATACAAATCCTTGTTAAATGTTAAAATCAATATGCTGTAACATTTAGATGTTATTTACAGATTAAAGATGAACGACGTTGTAATGACACAGCCCTACGATCATGGTAAGGTTTATAATTACAAGCCTAGCAACTCTATATCTTGTATTGTCTGAACATTTTTTATTTGTGAAAGCTGATGTTATCACTTATACCTATTATGGATCTCCAATATGTTGTTTTCTAAACCCTGCAGAAGATATTTTCCCATGGGTCCCTATACCTGCAAATGTAAATACAAATAGCGATTACGCCCCTTTAGCCCTTTTTTCTGGGGGTAGGGGTATTTTTTTTCCGGATGCAAAACGTGTTCATGAACCCTTCTGGATCTGTATAAGAATCTTCACTCCTAAGGAGAACCATATCGGACTAGCGGTTACCGAGATCATTTAGTACAAACACTCAGATAGACGGATACCCTGCTCCTTTTTATATGAATCTTCTAATAGTAAATAGTCGGTCTAGAAAACGTGGTATGTTAAGTAAGTCTGTAAGTAAACTGTCATTTATTTTGATTTAGGTTTCAGTAAGTCTCAAGGCCCAAGAAGTCTGGATGCCTTAGCGTAAGTAGTATTATCATTAGCGAAGCTACTACATAACTAGGCTATGTCCGTATACTATTTACAAAAAGTGGACACAAAGTCTAAATATGAATTGATGTCTATTATATAAGTTGCTTACAGAGCATTCAATAAAAGTGGTATTGGTTAACATATTATAATCGATATATTATTACTTGGATGCTGTATCAGATTTTCATGTACTCTGATAAAATGGTACACGCAACTGTCAAAATAAAGATAAACCCCATCCTCTCCCCTCCTGCTGGTCGAACAAATTGACAAATAAATGAGGTCCATATTAGCAAGTAAAATTGATGACAAATTTTCCGCTGTCAATATATCCACGTATATCCTTTATCCAGTCATTTTATCGACATCATAATTACATTACACAAGATTTTGACAGAAATATTTCAGCATTGTTTCTCTTTATCCGTTTGTCCATCCATGATTTTTTAGTGCTTCGCTACTTTAGGATGTTCTTATTATTCCTTTTTAGTAGCGAAGCTACTCTATAATTCACATATTCCGTCAGTCCGTAACGCCATTGGGAAAACGTGATTTTCTCGGCTCCTGTTAAAGATAGACAGCTGAAATTTTTAGTGAAGATTCCTATAACATATGCTCATCTAATCTATACAAATTAGCTTAATGCTTCAAAAGACCATTATGCATCTTTAAAAGTTTTCTTAATTTATTATATATTATATTTAATTTTTTATGACATACTCTATAGATCATTTTTTCCAGATATCGTTCAATACTTTTTGAGCTTCGCTACTTAAGGATATTGTCATCCTTGTTTTTTGTTATTTTAGTCGATTGAACAAAGTTGAGCTGAAGCAGAAGATTTCCTGGTGCGAGGTTATGTCTGGTTGTGAAATAGCAAACAGGTATTGTCTTTCAATCTCAGCTTTTCCATTTGAAAGCGCTGGAAAGTGTCATGAAAATTCATCTTAATAGGAGGGAAGATAGGAGATGTGGGAAAGGAAACACCTACAAAAGAGATGGATACAGTCCTATTTTTATGACGTCACACATGACATTTTCCAGCGCTTCTTCCATTTTTCAATCCTGTTGGAAAGTAACAGGATTTCTGTCTGTCTGCGTGTCTGTTTCTTAAGATCTCCATAATAGCTGGATTTCTATGGGTATCTTGTGCAGATAAGCTTCTCATAGGTACAGGGAAGGTTTTAACTATATTAGAGGAGGGTACCTCCACCCATCCAAGAGAGATCGCCCCTGAAGAGAGGGCAGATATATAAACTAATACTATCTCAAGACTTAAAATAGTTTAAAACCATTTCGGAAACTATGAGAGGCATCAAAAATTAATTCTTTGTATAGCAAAAGCAAATCCTTTAAATCTTTCAATAATTATAATTAACATTTTTACCATTTAATAATCTATTTATATTTTAAGATTTTGGTTGAATACACCGGAGGGAGAAACAATCTATCACTGTAGAGAACATTCTAGTCTTGGGGACAGGTAATATCATAGGGGGGGGGGCGGGGGGGGGTAAATAACCAAAAATTAAAGTTTTAAAATATGGGGGAAGGGGTGGCACAATGTCGACTTTAATGGGTCTATAAATATCAGTTAATGGCGAGGGAATCATAAACGCAGCCAAGCCCCTACAAAACAGAGAAAGCAAAAAAGACAAAAAAAGGTCCTCACTACTTGGGCCAGGTAGTTGTCTGGGATATACATCTTTACATTTATTACCCTAAGAATGAACTGAATAGTCGTTTAAAATCTTTGTTTTGAAGTATGCATTAGAGCATGTCTGTTGTCTCATTTGATTTTAAATATCTTAGGTTATGTTGTGGAAATATTAGGCCTTTGACAATCACCATTGAAGATGACACTGGAAAGGTATGATTTTAAAAATTAGTTGGAAACTTTAGTGATAAGACAGTTGACGATAAGTTGATGTAAATCCCCAATGATGATAACAAAATTACCACGTCTTGAAATCAAAATTATTGTTTGAAAAGTTTGGAACTACCCAATCACAATTATATCAGTACCTAAAGTTTTTAAGCCAACGATTAAGATAACGTGGTTATATAATTTTGGGTACCAGTATAATTTAGGCACGTTGTAATTGTCTTATTGATTTCAAACCTCGCATGTTGATTCCTGAAACAATAATGTAGCAAATCATAGAAGACGAAAAACTTTGTACGTGGATTTTAAATATCCTGTTTTTAAACTATATTTTACAAAATATTTACATTAAATTTTGTTCAGTTTTTTTAAATAGTATTGTAAAAGTGAAGTGAGTTACTTTATATGTTTGTTAACCCTTAACAGTCGGGCCCCTTGCCGCACCTTAATCAGTCCGGGGGGGGGGGGGGGGCGTTCAACGCCCCCCCATATTATCTCAGTTCCTATTAGAGCTAGAGGGCTAATTTTTTTTGTACAAGTCCCCTGTGTTATGATGAATTTCCGACCTTAAGTAAGTCAAAGTCAATTTTCGCTTCCTTCACCCTTTTATTTAACAACCTTTGTTTTTAGGTCCTTTTTTACTTAAAAATTTCAAACGGCTGTAATTTTCTTATTTTTGAAGCTAGAAGAACAATTTTTTTGCAGAAAATGTTTATCTTTATGTAAATTTTATATTTGAAATGTCAAAATATAAATTTCAGCGGCCGCAGCTGTACTTGGCAGCTGCCAGCCGCCGCAGTCGGCGGGAAAACGGCGGTGGATCTTTATGAAATTTTAATACGTTATGTAGACATGTAAGAAAAGCTTAAGTTTAAAATTTGAAGTCTCTAAGTCAAAAATTGAGGCCACAGGAGCCTTTTAAAGATTTCTGGAGACCTGGAGGATCAGGACCTGCAGGATCATACCTGGAACCTGAAAGTGACTTGAACACCTGTATTTCATATAAGGATGTACTACTAGAGGATATTTTAGTATTTTGGCAAGATAAAATACTTTGTTTAAGTCAAAAAAATATTTTTTGCTCTTTACCTGGATGACCCTGCCAGGTTTGCTGGCATCCTGTGCCCGCCAGGATGGAGATATTCAAAAAATTCCAACTCTCAGTTATGTGTCATACCCAAACTTAAAAAGTCACGCAGTTTGGGCTCTTTATCTTTCACACACAGAAAATGAGATAGAAAAAACCGGATGGGGGGGCGTTCAACGCCCCCCCCCCCCCCGACCGTTAAGGGTTAAAGTTCATTTGTCTGATTTGTTAAAATATTGACATCCTTAGATTAAGTTAGAATCCAATTTTTTACTGTATTGACTTTTGAATAAACATGTTTTTAGCCAATTGTAGAGATTGACCGTCCGCTGAAGTGTATGGGATGTTGTTGCTCTTGTTGCTATCCTTCTTGTACACAGGTAGATACATAGATAGATAGATAAATAGTGAGATAGATAGATAGATAGTCCGCTGAAGTGAATGGGATGTTGTTGCTCGTGTTGCTATCCTTCTTGTACACAGGTAGATACATAGACAGATAGATAGATAGATAGTCCATAGAAGTGTATGGGATGTTGTTGCTATCCTTCTTGTACACAGGTAGATACATAGATAGATAGATAGGGAGATAGATAGATAGTACGCTGAAGTGTATGGGATGTTGTTGCTCGTGTTGCTATCCTTCTTGAACACAGGTAGATACATAGACAGATAGATAGTCCATAGAAGTGTATGGGATGTTGTTGCTATCCTTCTTGTACACAGGTAGATACATAGATAGATTTACAGTGTCATAGATAGATAGTCCACTGAAGTGTATGGGATGTTGTTTGTCGTGTTGCTATCCTTCTTGTACACAGGTAGATACATAGATAGATGGATAGATTAGGGAGATAGATAGTCCGCTGAAGTGTATTTGATGTTGTTGCTCTTGTTGCTATCCTTCTTGTACACAGGTAGATACATAGATAGATAGATAGGGAGATAGATAGTCCGCTGAAGTGTATGGGATCTTGTTGCTCGTGTTGCTATCCTTCTTTTACACAGGTAGATACATAGATAGGATAGCAAGATAGTGAGTTGATGTTTTAAATATCTTTACCCCTACCACAACCTCTAATATGAGATTTATCAGCTTGCATTCGAGCAAAAAGCTTGATTTTTCGTTTTATGAATCAATATATAAAATAAAAAATTCATTAGTTATTTGATATTTCCTTAAATTACTTAAGTAAACTTTACACTTTTCTTGAAAAAAAATCCGACTTTCTCAAAAGCTTGTGAACAAGCACTAAGATCTTTAAAATTATTGTTCTGCTCTATACCAGGGGTAATTGGAGAATAGGGCAGGTATTTGTTTGAAGTATACATCTATAATCATAGATTTATTCACAGAAATATTAATGAAATATATATTTTTAGGAAATGAGTGTCAGAATCGAGGGACAAGACGTTGGTAAAGTGGAGGAATATCCAACTTGGTGGTATCAAGTTGTTAATGTGTTTGATCAAGCAGGGAATAAGGTATGATCATTGATAAGACAGGGAATAATGTATGATTAGTTAGTGATTAGAAATAACATTCCTATATAAACAAAACATTAGAGTAAAACACTAGAGGGAGAAAGGACTATATAACTGTATCTCCCCATTGCAAGCACCTTGTGCAACCTTTCTATTGGGCCATTGAAAATCAACCAATGGTGCCGCTTATATTTTCACAGCTAAGTAGCAGAAAGAAATTAAGAATCAGACGAAAAAGGTCATTGAAAATGGAAGGAAGGTAGTTGTCTGTTTATACATCTATACTATAGATCTGTTAACAAAACTAAAGTTAAAAACGGGTCTTAAGTTTTTCTTCCCTTTCCTCTAGTAACCACTTCTCATTAAACAGGGAATGACAAGTGCATAAATCCAGGGATCTAATGGGATACGTCAATGGCCGATAAATTGATGATATATAAAATCATCTCTTCTGTAGAATACAATCAGTAGTTGAAACGTTTGGACAGTGGACACTCAACTCAAAGAACCAACCAATCAAAGTTCCATCAAAGTCATCTAAATTGTTAAGCCAACAAATAAGAAACTTGTTATAAAACTTTGGGAACTAGTTTAATAAACAGCCCAATGTCCCCACCCTCCCAGAAATAATCACAATTTTCTTATGAACGACAATAAACAGACTAACTGACATATACAATGATTTATAGAGTAACTTTAAACTGTTTTTAACCTATTTTTAAAACATATATCAAAAATATACTATAACACCAGTAGAATTAAACTGCAGAGCCTAAATTTGAATTAAGTCCCCGATAAACTTTTTTGAGGGGATCTAAAAATTAATTTTACTGTTGCTGTGGTCTTTTTTGATCAGAGCAAAAGGTCTTTTTTTAATTGGGTAAAATTCGTAGCTTTTAGAGTGTTTTGCTTCATATATATAGTATTCTGGTATAGAGTAAAATTAGGCCTTTTGATTTCATATAAAATAATTCATTAAAAACTTAATTCTTTACAATATATCAATGAATTAACTTTATCGTGCTTTTTTTCCATCACTTATTTAAAACACAAAAAAATTGGCTGTAAAGGGTTAAATAGTGAAAGATGACAACAAACGTTTACGCAATACAACAATTTTTTTTTGTCACATATACAAATATAATAAATAAAAGATTATTCAAACTTATTTTTTTTAATATTTTTAAAAAGCATGTATCTTTTATGTGTATAGTTTTCATTCTTTTCATTTTAATTAAATAAAAATTATTTAACTACATTGGAAATAAGTCACTTTGTGGAAAACACTCTTTTTTGAATTGTAAAAAACTGAAATGAAACGAGACTTCTAATTGGTTCAGACTTCAGAATAATATGTTTTATTTTAATGTTAAATTTCTTCTATATAAATTATTGTTTTAGAAAAAAATTATTTGCATCGAACAGAGTAGAGTTTTTATTATTGTATTGATATAATCTGAATCACATCAAATTGTTCTGTAAGAAACAATTTAACCCCAAACTAAAAAATGCTTTTGCTTCCATCAAAATGATCACAGCAACATATAAAATTGATTTTTAAATCCCCCCAAAAAAGTTTATTGGGGACTTAATTCAAATTTGGGCTCTGCAGTCTGATCCTACTGGTGTCATAGTATATTTTTGATATATGATAAAAAATAGGTTAAAAACAGTTTAAACCTTAAAATATTTAATAAGAATGAAAAAATGTCACTTATTCGAGGTTTTTTATAAACATAAAATGTGGGAAAAACACAATTATATTGATTTTTACTTTACGTCAAGACTGTATAATCCTATAATAAAAGGCCTTAACAAGTAAATACACACTATTTTAGAACTGTTCAATTCATTGTTTATAATTTACAATTTTATACTGTTATATTTTACATACAATAAGTATAGAAGAACTAGACGAACAATACCCTAAATGATCCAATGGGAAGTAAATATTTATTTGCCTGTACTATGGGATTCAACCATGCATATGTGACACCGCGTCATAACTAAAGACGTTAAAAATGGTTCCTACTGCAGGTAAGTCAGATGCGCGACTTAAATAGTTTGAGTAGGAGGAATGCCTTGGCCAAGACAGGCGCAACTCATTACCATGCACAGTTGGAACTTCTCAGACAAAGGTCGTGCAATAAAAGGTTTGGTTGTCTGATGGGTGTTGATACTCTAGGCGATTGAGCGCGTTACATTGCAATTTGAATTGCAGAGTATGTTCAAAGGTTACGTGGAGAGGACTTTTACCCGAAGCGTCACCACGTTCCTAGAGTCAATAGTCAAATGCCTATGTGGTTTAATATAAACAAAAATATTTTTTCTATTAGAAATTCCCTTTAAAGTTATTGATAAAGTTGTAATTTTGATCAGGTCTAACACATACACATAAGTATAGTAAACACTATAACATAATGAAATAATTCTACACATTAAACAAATTAATTAAACACCAAGTGTATGTCAACATATTAATTAAACAAGGCTTCTTTTTATTTAAAAAGAAGCCTTGTTTAGAAAAAATAAAGTCTAAAGAATTTGTTGAAAATGTATATACAGAAGTTTGAATTATCATTAGACAATAATATTTCTTAAAGTTTGGGCCCTGAAGGATAAGACAATGATGATTAGAATTATTGGCCAAAAAAATTGGACACTGCTAGTTGAGACAAACAAATCAAGTCCCCAAAGTTTTTAAGGCAATGAATAAAAGACCATGTTTGTAAAGACTTTGGGTCCCAGTGTAATTTACAGAGTAATTTCCTCTTAATCTCTGAATATTTGCAACGAATTCTTGGGGTTCTGGGTCTTAGGACTTGGGGAGGTGAAATTAACTAATCTAAGCAGAAAAATGAACAGAATGTCGATGGGGCTTGTGTTAATGAGGTCAACTATCACATCCAATGAATGCAGATCAGGTCATAACATTGTTTCAATTTCTATTTCAGATATACAAGATTCGTGGAGACAGTTGTTTCACATTCTGTTGCAATGATATTCCTTTCCAAATTATGGATCTAGATGGGAACCAGGTTTAATATTATCTTGATAATCTATCTTGGTGGGTTCGAAAATCGTCCTGAACAGTGTCATTGTTCATAAAGTTCTTCATTCTTTTGTTATTTAAAATGTACCATAATTTTCAGCCATTTTCTTGTCACAATGGCATAGACTCGAAATAAAGTATTACCACACTTTACCAATAAACTGTAAACAAATATGATAAATATACAAGCAAAATAACAAGTTAATGTTGAGATTCAAATCCTTCTCGTCCCTTCTTAAGCATAAAATGAATTTGAAAATTTTTAACTTAGATTTCAATATCCTTATAAGGATGTTGTTTTTATATGTCGTCTTTATGACAGGTAAATATTTTATGAATATATTTCTTAAATTATATATATAAAAAAAATATTGTACGATAATATCAAATTAAATCAAAAGTTTTTTAATTTGTTTTATTTTTTTGGTGCTAAAATCATCCCTGACTTGAATAAGAGAAAAAGTTTGTTTTGATTAAAATTGCAGAAAGAACATATCATTAAAATACACAATAGTCTCTTTGTGAGTTTAAATTTATAACATTATTTTTTGTTAATGAATTAATAAAAAAAAATTTGTTTAATATTTGATTTAATGGCATCTCGTATAATATACTTTACATTCCATCTTAAAAATAAATCTGTAAGACATATATGTTTAGATATCTGTAAACCACCAACTTATGACTATTGAAATTTGATCAGCTGATAGGTTTTAATACTAGATGTTTTTAAGTAGCGCAGCTACTCTAAATCTAGAGAATAAATCTAATTTTGCTTAGAATTTACTTTTAGGTGTTTTAAACATTGTAAATTAAAGATTTTATTTTGATAGTTAATATTTTAAAACAATATCTTCTATAAACTGTGAGGAAGTTTGATAAAATTACGTTTATTTTACAAGCTTGATTGAAAATGCTTCATTATTTTTATAATTCTGACAAAATAGATTTTCTGTTTAAATAAATAACATAGCCACAAAAAGGTTTAAGTAGTTATTGAAATATTTTATTACTATTCTTGCTAATAAAATATTCGTTAACTATGTTTAAATTGCATTTTTAAAATAGACAAGAAAAATATCCTACTTAAATGGTAATTTTATGAAGTTATCTTAAACCTTTTCCAAAAGTTTGTTTTATAAAACTATTTTATTTTCCATTGATTTTATTGATTATATAGGTTAAAAATATCAAAAGTATTTTTTAAAGGCTACAGATTAATTTTGATTAATTCCGATTTTTTATTATCCAATTTTTTTCAAATCTAAAAGAATATGCATGTCTTTTCAGAGAATAGATTATATAAAAAACAAAATTAAACATATTCAGGCTATCAAAAAGCAAAAAATATTCTTTTTTACCATTAAATCGCAAATTTTTAAAATCATTAAATTTTAAGCTTATTTTGCATGGAAACACATTTTTTCATTTATTTTTTCTCAACAACGGATCTTAAATGATTATTACTAAAAACTTTTATGAAAATGTTATTAACCAAAACTTCAAATAAAGGAAATAATTGCCGTTTGCGAAAATGTGTGCAAAAAGTTGCCAATATCTTGTTAGAAGGGACGTAATTGATTTTAATTCTTACTACTTACAACTTAGTGGACTATAAACTATTAGAAAAGTATCACTTTAAGGTGAAATTTTAAGGGTTAACTTTTTTTCTTTTAAAATTCGCAGTGTTGTTGGGTGAAACAATCAGCTCTCAAAATATCTCCCTCTTCTTTAAATTTTGTAAGTTACTGTAAAAAAATTCTTAATTTCAAACACTCATAGAGGCTGTTGTGATAGGGGGGGGGGGGGAGAGGGCGCCTATTAGTTTAAATTTTCAAAAGTTGTTTTTCATTGAAATAAAACTGTGTAAATATCAAGAAAAAAATATAATTAATCAACAATGTATTGGGTAAAACCTCACAAAAACAAATAAAACACTTAAAAACTTCTTGATTATTTTATTTATTTGTTTTATAATAATTTTGATTTATAAGTAATCCAATAATTTTTTTGGGGTATAGTCCCATTTGTGACAACACCTCTTTAGGGGCGTTTCGACGTATTTTCACAATAGCTTTTCTCCTATTTCTTGCCCATGAAGTGGGGGGGGGGGGAATCACCTAACCTATCAAAAGCTACTGTAAAAATACGACGAAACGCACCTCGAGAGGCGTTGCCCCGAAAGGGACTAAACCCGTTTTTTTCTTTAGGTTGGAACAATTACAAAGATGTGGAAAGGGTTCTGCAAGGAGGCATTCACTGATGCTGATACATTTATCATTGAGTTTCCTAACATGGATATCAACCATAAGGTAGGTTTAATTAATGTACAAGTATAGATATGTAATCCAGATGATTGCATGCATTCAGTGTTTGGGACCTTTTTCGTCTACTAGCAATTGCTTCCTGCAGTTTTGTAGCGAATTTACTGTGTTACTATTTCCGACGCTGTTGGTTGATATTCAAAGACTCAATTGAAAGTCTTCACAAGGTCCACGGGGTAGGAACATAGTTAGTTAATCCCCTGATCCTCTATTGTTTTACTTTAATGGGAGGTTAAAACATTTTCCAGAAAAACTACTTTATAATCATTATCAGAAAGTCCGTTTTTATAACTTTTTAGCTACCATTTGAACTTGATTTTTAGAATAATGATTTCTAGGACGATTAGACACTAAGTAATAAGCGAATCTTCTTTATAATCAAGTCTTAAAATCTATATGTAATAATTTTTGGATAGATACACGGAATTTTTTGTTTAGACTTCTAAATGAAATTTTTTTGGTCTATCTGATTTGTTTTGCCTCGCTTTTATGGCTGTTGTTTTTTTGTAATTTATTTGTTTCTTCTATTTTTAGGTTTTGATTCTTGGAGCTACCTTTATGCTGGACTTCATGTTCTTTGAAAAACAAGATAATAACAACTAAAAAATACAATAATTGCAGTATATTTTTTTGTATAATTATGAATACTTTTAATTAAGAAATAGTACATTAGGAACGTCCATTTTTTAAGGGAAGGGGGGGGGGGGAGGGTTCAACATTCAAAATTGGTTGATTATGTTATCAAGGGGAATCTAAATCTAAATATCCTGTAAGTTTTTTTGGGGGGTGGGATTACCCCTAAAGCCCATTCACCTCCAATTAAGTTGTTATTTTACAAGTATTTTTGTAATTTAATGTATAATTGTCTAACGAAAACTGGCAAGTAAAATAATTATATAAATATTTTTTTATAGCTTGCATATAAATTTAATATGGTAAAAGTTTTTAGAATCTTTTTAATGGAAATTAATTGATTTCCCATAATAGAAATACCACCTATGTTTTTTTAATATTTCTGATCCTGTCAGTTTTATGGCATTAATACAATTTTACTAGACATGATTTTTTTCTAAGATTCTGAATTCAATTTATCAATGAAATATGTATTGATAGTAGCGCAGCTACTCTTAACTTATGGTCTGTCTGCACATGCGTCCATAAGTAAGTGGGAGGATTTTTTTTAGTGAAGATTCCACTTTCTGTGGGACATATGTCAGAATTATGCATCTTTACACAGTGTGGCAAAGTATTCCAGACAGGAACTGAGATTTGTTTCATCCAGGGATAAGAAAATGGGCAATAAATTGATATACATCCATAATTATAATAAACAAAATTATTCTTTTACATAAAATTATTGGTTGAAAAATTTGCTCATTACTTGCTTTGAACCAACCAATCAATATTCAATAAAAGTACTCAAAGTTTTTGATCCAACGAATGAGATAACTGGGTCAAAAATTTTTGGGTACCTTTGTAATTTACAGTCCAATGTCCCCTCCCCTCCATTCCTTATTTCACCACATAAAAAAACCATTCCCATATAAACAACCCCTTAAATAGTGGATGTAAATATTCATTTATTTCCCGGAGGTAGTCATTTTTAGAAGATTTTTAATTTTTTTTGTGGAGGTTTTAGAATTTTTATTAATTATTAAAAGAAACTTGATATCAGAGATATAAATGATCATAGCCGGGAAATAAATGAAAATTAAAAACCAAAATTAAACCACATTTTAGCATAAAAAAATGAGTTTTTTGTTTAAATGAGAATGATATTCCTGTCCAGTTTTTTGTTTAGGAATGAATATTTCTTACCCTCGTGAATAAATGATGACCTCTCGGTCCATCATTTATTCCCTTGGGTAAGAAATATTCGGTTCCATTGGAATTCAGTCCACATGGGATTCAACCCACGGAATTCAGCCCAGCGGGATTCAACCCAACGGTATTCAGCCCACACGGGATTCAACCCACGGGATTCAGCCCACACGGAATTCAGTCCACATGGGACTCAACCCACGGAATTCAGTCCATACGGGACTCAACCCACAGAATTCAGTCCATACGGGACTCAACCCACGGAATTCAGTCCATACGGGACTCAACCCACGGAATTCAGTCCATACGGGACTCAACCCACGGAATTCAGTCCATACGGGACTCAACCCATGGAATTCAGTCCACACGGGATTCAACCCATTATATATCTAAAATTACCAGTTTTCAAAATTATATTTTTTTAAAATTTGAGAACTAAATTTTTAGAAAATTTTAAAAATAAGTTTTGATAAAATTTATGTAATTTTTTTTACTGTAGAAATTATTTTATAAAATATGCTTTATAAAAAAATTTGAGAAAAAAAGAATTATTTTCTAAAAATTTGTTTCTTAAATTTGAAAAAAATTTATATTTGTTTCAGTCCACACGGAATTCAACCCAATATATATAAAAAATTCTCAGTTTTAAAAACAAATAATTTTTTTTTCAAATTTGAGAAACAAATTTTTAGAAAATAATTCATTTTCTCATTTTTTTTATAAAGCATATTTTATAAAATAATTTCTACAATAAAAAAATTTACATAAAAATTTTTGTTCTCAAATTTAAAAAAAAAATATTTTTTTTCAAACTGGTAATTTTACATATATAATGGGTTGAATCCCGTGTGGACTGAATTCCGTGGGTTGAGTCCCGTATGGACTGAATTCCGTGGGTTGAGTCACGTACGGACTGAATTCCGTGGGTTGAGTCCCGTATGGACTGAATTCCGTGGGTTGAGTCCCGTATGGACTGAATTCCGTGGGTTGAATCCCGTGTGGACTGAATACCGTGGGTTGAATCCCGTGTGGGCTGAATACCGTTGGGTTGAATCCCGCTGGGCTGAATTCCGTGGGTTGAATCCCATGTGGGCTGAATTCCAATGGAACCGAAATATTCATTTCTAAACAAAAAACTGGACAGGAATACCCCATTCCCATATAAACAACCCCTTAAATAGTGGATGTAAATATTCATTCCCATATAAACAACCCCTTAAATAGTGGATGTAAATATTCATTTATTTCCCTGGTATCTCATTTATATCCCTGGTATGATTTTAGAAGATTTTTAATTTTTTTTGGAAGATTTTATAATTTTTATTAATTACTAAAAGAAAGAAAAATTATACCAGGGAAATAAATGAAATTTAAAAACCAAAATCAAACCACATTTTACTAGCATAAAAATGAGTTTTTGTTTAAATGAGAATGATATTCCTGTCCAGTTTTTTGTTTAGGAATGAATATTTCTTACCCTCGTGAATAAATGATGACCTATCGGTCCATCATTTATTCCCTCGAGGGAATAAATGATGGACTGATAGGTCATCATTTATTCACGAGGGTAAGAAATATTCATTCCTAAACAAAAAACTGGACAGGAATACCCCATTTATTTCCCGGGTATCATCATTTATATCCCTGGTATCATTTTTAGAAGATTTTTAATTTTTTTGGAAATATTTTAGAATTTTTATTAATTACTAAAAGAAAGAAAAATGATTCCAGGGAAATAAATGAAATTTAAAAACACAAATTTAAACCACATAATAGCATAAAAATGAGTTTTTGTTTAAATGAGAATGATATTACTATCCAGTTTTTTGTTTAGGAATGAATATTTTTTACCCTATCGGTCCATCATTTATTCACGGTCCATCATTTATTCCCTCGGGTAAAAAATATTCATTCTTAAACAATAAACTGGATAGGAATACCCCATTGCTACGCTCATTATCTTATTCTTATTGTTTTAATTTTTAGTTTAGCACAAAATTAATAGTAAATTACGGGTATTTTTAGGTCGTTTTAATGCATGGCCAATTCAAAATATTGATCTCTTATTTTTTTCATTTAAATAATTTTGAAGAGATAGCAGTCAAATATTTTATCAATTATCTAAATTAATAAAATTTTCAATAAATTATTGTACTTATCAAATTACTAACACAAAAATAGTTATTTATCGTATCGTATTACAGGCAGCTTTCCGTCGATTTTTAAACTAAAATGTTATAGGATTAAAATCAGTTTTGTTTGCCCCGAGGGTACAAAGGTCCGGGCTAATATTAAAAACTGATATTAATATTATTTTAATATTCTTAGAAAACTGGTTATTGTACGATACAATACATGATTTTTCAGTATAGCTTATTTCTAATCCAGCGGATGTTAATCGGGTTTGAAGCCATACTGGAAAACAAATGTTCATTTTTTAATCAAAAATTTTTTTTCTTAAAACATCCTCGTGCATTGAAATTTTAAACTATGTAAATAAAAACTCTATTCTAGTTCAATTTAAAAACAATAATGTATATATATGTATAAAATTTTATGCCAAAAAAATAAATGAAAACTTCTTAGATTTATATTCTTATATTTTAACTCTATGTAGAAATAATTTGTGTTTAAGTGTTTATAAGAATAGACCAAATCCTATATATTAGACTAGCCTATGAGTCAGAGTTTCCTAGACCTAACACAGACTTAAAGACTTGTAAGGCATGGTAACCCTAGCTGTTAGGCTATGATAGAAAAATTCATAGTATTTGGCTTGTATTGTAATAAATGTGGTCTTTTATTCGTTTTATTTGTTTATCGTCATAAAAATTTAAGAAGTGTCTTTTGAGTAGATATAGAATGCGTGAAAATATTGCTTATATGACCCTCATTTATTGTTCAGTTCCTTCTGACAGTAGGAGGGGAGGGGGTAAAGGAGGTGGTTGAAGAGTATTGTTATAGTTAGCTGGTAGTATTATTTATGAGAGTATGTGGTAATACGGCAACAGACGGACGGGCAGTTTACAGAATTGCTACGCAGTGGCTTATCATAACAAGCCTTCTGCACTAATCCCATTATATCACCATTTACCTCATGACCGCCGGTGACCCCGCTGTCCAGCGGTCAAACTGGCCTGGCTAAATATGGGGAGGGGCACGGACACGCAGCTATCACGCGCCCCTCACGCAACTATACAACCGGGAGGCGCTGCCTCCCCTTTTACCACAGCTACCCCCACAGACTGTCTACCGCCGTGGGCTAAGCCCTTGTGTCCCACACCCCCTTCAAACCTAACCTATTGTTATAATCTGTTGTATATATATAGTAAACATCCATTGTAAATGTATTCAGTTAAATATATAATTTCTGTATGACTAAATCCTGCTAGTTTGTTTTGGTAGAATACTTCAAGGCTAGGGCTCGTTGGATTCGAACTCGCAACCGGTGAGCTGAAACGCTTCGGCTTACCACAAGTACATGAAAATCTGTGGTGCAACATCCTACTAATAATATATTGATTGTCTTGAGATGCTTCGCTTAAATATTGTACCTTGTTGTCCTGAAAATCAATGTTTTAAAAACACATAAATATGATGATTTTTATAATACATAAAGTTGTCAAAAAAGTTAACTTTCTGGTAACGAAAATAAGAGTTCCTGCGCTTTCTATTTCGTTCCTAAATGTTACAGGAATCAGTATCCTAAGTTAGAAATCGATAAGAATATTCTAACCAGCATAAATTTACTAAAAGCCGTAACCGTTTCGTACATACAATCCCTAATTACAATCAAATGTTTTGTCAAGTTCAAGGTGTCGAAGAATTGCGCACGAATATCCTCTAACTTGTAACTTTCAATGTAATAGCAAAATATTTTTTTTAACCAGAAAATATTTTTTTTTATTTTAGGGAGGGGGGGATTGATTTCTTTTGGCTACCTGCTGCAGGGTGGGTCGATTTGTAAGCTTTTTGGGATTTTCACATTAGTACACATTGGCAAGGGTTACTGGGCCAATATTTTTAAGTAGGCTGCACGAAATTCTCCCATTTTAGAACTTCAATAGGACACATTGGCAAGGGTTACTGGGCCAAAATAAAAACCTGTGAAACTTGAAAGGAGTTTTGTATTTGTAATCCAAAAAAACGGGCGCGCGGGGGGTATAAAATGTGTCCGCCCTCTTTTAAAACCTAAAAATGAAATTCCTTCAAACAAGGGCATGTTGCATATCAAAATGACCGCAAGGAAATGCTGATTACGAATCTGTAAACAGTTTTGAAACATATTTATTCAGTCTTTAATGATTTTCAAATAAACTACCAAAATAAACAGTTTTGACTAAATCAGCTGTTTTAGGTACTAAATAAGATTTTATTCGAACTAGGAGCAACATTAAAAAAAAGTTTTTAGATTCATAATCAGTATTTCAATGTGCAGAGTGACCACTCAAAATTTACAAATATATAGTACATAAAAATTTTCATATAGTACCATATAGTACACAAAATTTTAACTAATATAGTACCATATAGTACCAAAATTTTAACTAATAAATGTAGTAATACCATATAGTCGAAATATCCTTATACTAAAGTAACAGGATGTTTGTCTGTGTGTTTGTACGGAAGGATCTCGCTAACCGCTGAACCGATCGGGTTCTCCTTAACAAGGTAGCTTCCCATGGGTCCCAGTAAGGTTTATAACTATTTTCTTGTGGGGTGGGACACCCATAACTCCCCCAAAAATTAAAAATACCCCCCCCCCAAATTTTATTTAAAAAAAAAATTTTTTAACTAAAATTAAAAATGATAGGTAGGTAGGGGGGGAGCACCCCCCCCCCCCCAAAATATTTTTATAAAATTTTTCTTTTAATATATAAAAAAAGAAATTGGGTTATCAAATTCGACTCCCCCATCCTCAAGTGCCCCTAGAGGCCTCTAGAGGCATAGCCGCTAGTTAAAAAAAATAGTACCTATATATCTTATTAAATAAAGTAGTAAGGGTTTTATGTCTGAATCTTAAGATCTCATTATCTACTGAACCAATTGGGTTACAAATGTTAGGTAAGCTTCACTGAGGTCGTATGATGGTTTTACGCTATTTAATTTTCAGAATTATATCCTGGGATGCATATTAATGCAAATGTCTATACAAAATTTTAAGTATAAGTAAATTTGTTGCAAAACTGATTAATTTTTTTGTCAAAAAAGGAAAAATAAGCATGTTTTAAATGGACGCACAGACTTTCTGGTAACGGTTTTAGAGTTGCTGTTCTTTCAATTTAATTACCTAACTGTTAAAGAAATCATCATGCAAAGTTTGAAATCTATAGGATGTTTTAAATTAACAAAAAAAAAGCTAACTGTGACGGACTGACCTTAATTATAAAATCTTTGCTTTTAAAAAGGTGATAGAGATGATGAGGGAGCATTAAACATTTTTTTTAATTGGTGGAAGAACCGAACACATTTTCAAAAAAGTCTTAAAAATGGACATTTTTTGCGTAATTAAAGATGTCGCACATAATGGCATTAATTCAAATTTACAGTGAGGATCTAAACCTATACATTTCACCGACTCAGAATTACCAACTTTTTTTATAATTCAATGGACGTGCTGTTCCAACCAATTCCTTTTATGATAAATGACCATTCCCATATAAACAACCCCTTAAATAGTGGATGTAAATATTCATTTATTTCCCTGGTATCTCATTTATATCCCTGGTATGATTTTAGAAGATTTTTAATTTTTTTTGGAAGATTTTATAATTTTTATTAATTACTAAAAGAAAGAAAAATTATACCAGGGAAATAAATGAAATTTAAAAACCAAAATTAAACTACATTTTACTAGCATAAAAATGCGTTTTTGTTTAAATGCGAATGATATTCCTGTCCAGTTTTTTGTTTAGGAATGAATATTTCTTACCCTCGTGAATAAATGATGACCTATCGGTCCATCATTCATTCCCTCGGGTAAGAAATATTCATTCCTAAACAAAAAACTGGACAGGAATACCCCATTGATACCCAAAAAAAAAGTGTTCTGGTAGCTTTTCTCCGCAATATGTCAGTTTTGATTTTCATAAAAAGGGGAAGGGTTCATTCTGGAGAAGAAATTTTTTTTCTTCTTTCAAATTATGACTTTTTTTTACCTTCCTGAAGAGATTAAGAATCAAAAAAACGGTTTATAAAAATTTGACCATTAAAAAGTTATCCTTAAATAACTGTCAAAATCACCTGAATTTGCTAAAACGTCCAAAATTGTCAGTCTTTTGAGGATAGCCCTTGCTATGATCAAAATCTTTAAAAATCTTTTTTTTTTAATTCTTTAATCTACTCTTCAAAGCGAATTTAGAAAGTTATATAAATCCATAGTTTTTTTTTATGAAAATCGAAATTGACATATTGCTGAAAAAAAACTACCAGAACACTTTTTTTGATGTCAATTGTCATAAAAGAAATGGGTTAAAATAATGGACCAAATTTTTTTGCATTTTGAATCGGTCTACTATACATACACCTCCAAGGTCCTACCCTAACCCAGCAGAGCATTATTTCTTAACCAAACTTGGTCATTTAGCAATTTACAGAAAAAGCACAGTTTAAAAATTTAAAGGTAAAAAATTTAGCCTATGTATTTAACCGCATCAGCACTCATAAAAATATGAAGAACAAGAAGAGTTTTATATCTTATAAGAAATAATAAAAATCATTGAAGCAAAAATATGTATGATCAAGGTGATTTTAAGTCATTGCATATCTCAGAGCTGCAGTGATTTTAGAAACAAAATTAAAAAGCATTTTTGTAATATAAAATAAATACTCAATAATGATTTTTATATGAATGTAGATGAATTATAATGCCAAAGAAAGAATAAATAATAATAATATAAAAAAACAGGTAAAATAAATACCATTTATACAAATTTTTTTTGGAAATATTACAAACCATATTATCATACCTACTTAATAAGTTTTAAAATAATATTTAAAAAATTTTCATATAGTACCAAAATTTCAACTCATATAGTACATATAGTACCTAATTTGTCATATAGTACCATATAGTACAAAATTTTGACTATATAGTACATAAAGTACATATAGTACACAGTGGTCACCCTGAATGTGGTCATTTTGATATGCAACATGCCTGTGTTTGAAGGAATTTCAATTTTAGGGTTTAAAGGGGGGCGGGCACATTTTATACCCCCCGCGCGCCCGTTGTTTTTGGATTACAAAACCCCTTTCAAGTTTCACAGGTTTTTATTTTGGCCCAGTAACCCTTGCCAATGTGTACTAATGTGAAATTCTAAAATGGGAGAATTTCGTGCCTCCTACTTCAAAAATAGAATAAAACCTTACTTGGAACAATCTGAAACTTACCAGAAATTAATCAAGCAGTTTCCAGAACGGATTATACCAATAGACATAGAACCAGTTACTTTAATACATAGAATAGTAAAAACAGTCCAAAATTTAATATTTATTGATAAAACCTATTCTATACAATATTTGCAAAGTTATTGTTCTTAAAAAATCAATAAATTAATAGAAATGCTTCATATGAGCATAATACAAAATAAACTAAAGGAGAAGTATGTTTAAACAAGGATTTTAGAGGATGAGACAATGGACGATAAATTAAAATACTTCCCAAATTTTGATAAACAAAAATAGGTACCTCTCTGAAATTATTAGTTTAAAAAATTGGTTACTGCTTGATTGCACATACAAACTAATCAAAACGTAATATCAGTGTTGCGGATCCGGATCCTTGTGCATCCATTTCTGTGAGTCCAAGGATCCGGATCCGGATCCGCGAAAAAATGCGGATCCGGATCCGGGGGTATAAATTTATGGAAAAATCTAGGGTAGTGCGGGGTTATTCCGGTCAATTTTTTGCTTCAACTTAAAAAAAACATACTTCCCAAAAACTTTTTCCGGTTTTTAAGAGTGCAAATGAACGATATGGCAATAACGAAGAAGCCTGTCTTGGTCCCATTAAGATCTCGCAACTAGAAGTCGGTCAAAAATCGGTTTTAAGGGCGGCGGTTGGCCTATACCGGAATAACCCCACCGGTGGGGCTATTTCGGTCAGTTGACTTTGGGGGGGTGGAACACCCCCTTAAAATATTTTTTTTTAACATTTTAAATTATAAGTAGAAAGCTGAGGTCATTAGCTTTCTAACGGTACTAGTCGCATGCAGATCAGAAAATTTTTTGACCACATTTTGCCCATTTTAAAAAAGTCGGTAAAATCGCAAAAAAACATCGATTTTTTTCATGCAAACTTTTAAGAAAAATCATACTTTTTATTATATGATTATTTTTTTTAAGCTTTATACATAAATTAGAGGCAATTTCTGATTCGCAGGTCTTGGAATTTCTTGAAAAAAATGATTTTTCCCCCAAAAATTTTTAATTTTAAAAATCCTGCCAGTTTTGACGGCAGTTTTTGATACAATTTTTCTTGTCTCAAATTGGCTAGGATTGACCTACAAGGGTGGTTAAGGTGTCTAAAGATGCAAAATTACATGCCTGACAATTAACATGAAATGATATGGGGTCTAACTCTAATATTTCAACACATTTTATGCAACAGGAATTTTGA
Organism: Acartia tonsa; assembly: GCF_053477335.1. Classification (NCBI taxonomy): domain Eukaryota; kingdom Metazoa; phylum Arthropoda; class Copepoda; order Calanoida; family Acartiidae; genus Acartia; species Acartia tonsa. Next base: position 20,627,049 of record NC_137266.1, read on the forward strand.
AAATGCAAAATTTTGAATATGTACTCTAAATCTTGGAGATAGAACCCATATCCTGGGGAGTTTTTGTTAGGCATGCAAAGAGCTTTCTATAGACACCTTAAACACCTTTCTAGCTTAATCCTAGCCGATTTGACATAAAAAATCCAAACCGCGCAAAAATCGCGAACACCCTCTTATACAAAAAAGATGCAAGGGTTTCATATGGAATTTTAAATCTTCTAGCGGTCTTTCTAATAGACATACCCCTTCTTACATGAGCCAATGCAGCTGATACATCTTCAGGCAAATATTTAAGGCGTTCCTTTGGGTGATTCCCATTCCCATTACTATAAAAATGTGTCTGAAAAATTTTAAATGTCTTTACAAATTGAAAAGCTTAGGCAACAAAACATGACATAATACAAGCAGTAAAATGACTAATAATGTACATCTAACAACAGGCAAGGCAATGATTAAAGCTTAGGTCATGCATTGAGGTTGTTCATGCTTCCAGATCACCTGAAAAAAAAAATTAGGGTATTATACATTTATAAATACAGTAATAAAAAAAAGTAAAAAAAGTGACCAGAATAGACCCTTTTTTTGAGACAAAAAAAAAATTATGAAAAAATCAAGTTAGAACAACGCCTCCAATTGCAAACGATAAATGAATGCCATATCTTTCATTTTACAAAAACCCGGGGGTCAATAGGACTTACCATTTTTTCACAATTTTAGATTGAACATGGCCCATTTTGAAATTTTTTTTTTGCAAATTTTTTGCAACTTTTTGAGGGCAAAAAAATCATAGAAGGACAAAAATTTGCTGAAGTAAGAAATGAAAGTATAGGCAATAAACTACAACTTTGCTTTTCTGAAGATCTCTCGCAAACGTTTAGAACACCGTTAAAAAACGGTTTTTAAAAAGTTGGTCGAGTGACCGGAATTAGACCCACCTACCCTACCTAAATTTATATAAAATAGTCACTTACAAATTTTGAAATATCTGGTAACCTTGTTAAGATCAGCTGATTCACTCCCACACTCTTTTGACTTCGAGATTAAAGAATAAATATTTTTTGAAAAATTTGGTGATTTTATTTTTATTGTCAAGGATCCGGATCCAGTCGAACCAAATTTGGAGGATCCGGATCCGCATACAATCAATGCGGATCCGCAACACTGCGTAATATTAGTCTCAAAAGTTCTTTGACAGGCGAATGAGAGAGTGTTGCTAAAACTTTGGGAACCTGTACATTTGAAAGCCCAATGTCCCCTCCATTCCTGAGCTGGATCTTTCATTTTAGTGGTGAGCCAGATCGGGGTGGGCCAACTTTCCACCAATGAGAGCACAGCATTTTATGAAATGCCGCGCTGTGATTGGCTGAAATTCGGCGCACCCCGATCTGGCTCACCACTAAAATGATTTAAAGATCTAGCTCAGAGCTGAATGAAATGAACCTCATCCACATACATAGCAAGATTAAAATTAGGTTGTATCATACATTGAATTATTAGCAGTAATGTACAATATTTTGAACATTTTGCTTAAAAATCTATGAAATATTGTTTTACACAAAGAAAAAAAACATATTTATCGATAGCAATCAATTTTAATTACGTATTGTGTTGTGTATGCTTTAATTTATAATATTAATTTTACTAGACAACATTATTCGATGTTTATTTAAGATTTGTGCATTATTTATTATAGGTATTATTTATCTATAACTTTTAAATGGATAGTTGCATGAAGTGCATTTCATAAACGTGATTTCAAGCATAAGTTATATATCATCAACAAATTGCATATATCACAAGAATGCGAATTTTAAGTCTTGATATTTTAAAACTGCATGGTAGAAAATTTAAAATCTTTCATTATATAAACCCTTGAACAGAAAAAAATATGCACTTCACTGAGTTCAAGTTTAAATGCATTTCGTGCAACTAACCCATTTAACAGAATTAATACATTACACTAAGCAATTTTCCACTTAAAACAATTCTGTTATTTAAAGAGAGCTTAAGGAATATGACAATGGACGATAGATTGATGTACATTCCCACTGATGAAAAACATAAGAACTCTTCCATAGATAAAAAAAAGTTTAATCCAGCCAATCAAGATTTTATAAAGTATACCAATATTTTTAATGTAACCAATGAATGAACATTTGTAAAACATAAGGTTACTAGTATAATTTACAGTCAAATGTCCCCTCCCTCACTTGCCATCTGAAAAATATTTCTTACATTTTTAAAAAATTTGACAGCAAACACATATCTGAAATAATAATCATAATAAGTATCAAATATCTTAAAAGGACTCTCCACAGAAAAATCAACTTTGGATTTTTGAAAATCTAACCTGAAACTATTATTCTCTGTTCAATTTTAGGCATTTTTTGTTTTTGTGGCATCGCGATCGAAGCCCTTTGAAAATTTTGTCCGCCGCCTATTTGTACTGCCGCTATAACAATATATACTACACTTTCCTCCACTCAATATATGTTTGCCGCTAAAGAACATTTGCTCCATTGCAACTGGCCGCTCTACGATTTATCCTCTTCCTTGACTGGACAATCCTGCCGCCTCCATTTTGTGTTCGCCTCCGCCAAATATAACCATCTTTTGCCGCAGTTGCCGCATTCATCGCCCTTCTCCGCCGCTACTCCGCTATACATTGCGTACGTTGCTATACACAACACCCTCAGCCTCCATTTAATTTCTGAACAAGGGAGAGGGGAGCATGTATTAAAAAGCGATGAACAGCGGAGTAGCGGCGGAGAAGGGCGATGAATGCGGCAACGGCGGCAAAAATAGAAGCTAAAAATCACTAAAGCAGCACAAATTAAATGGCGGGAGGATTCACTTAAAGGAGGTAAAAAATTTCAAAGGGCTTCGATCGCGATGCCACAAAAACAAAAAATGCCTAAAATTGAACAGAGAATAATAATTTCAGGTTAGATTTTCAAAAATCCAAAGTTGATTTTTCTGTGGAGAGTCCTTTTAAGACCTATAAGGCACCTTTTTACCAGGTTGTATTGATTTCTCACCTATTCTAATAATCTAAGTAGCAAATTTAGAGGGATAGCTCCATGTAGATTTCTTACAAAAATTATAGTTAAAAGAAACTTTATAGAACTACCTCTTTTCAAATGAAAAAAAAAATTAAAAATATGCTAGAGTGATGTTTTAAGTACCTTCAATTATCACAAGCATTTTTCATTTACAAACCTTAATTTTAGACATTTTTAAAGACATTTTCTCTTTTTATTAATTTTGAACATGTGTTAGATAAAATATACAATTTATATGATAACATTTACATATAGTTAAAATAATTAAGATCACAATTATTTTTTTTAATTAAAAATTTAAATTTACAGCAAATTAAAAGTTTTATTTAAATTTTTTGTGCAATTTCTGGTTTTAATTATAATCAACTAATTGCTAATAAAATTTATATTTTACATAGGTATACTTAAATAAATAATTATCTGTAATCACTTTTAAAAACTGGGATTTGTTATCAAACATATAAGAAACAAAGCCATCAAGTTTTATAGTATTTTTTAGGTTTTTCTTATTTTACATTTGAAGCTTTTACATTGAGAATTTGTTTTGTGAAAATATTGCATTAATTATCATAAAAAGCTTGATACATATAAAAATAAAAAATTGGCAAATTATTATCAGTAAAAAAATATTTTTTATTATGTTTCAAAATGATTTGGAAGAAAATAATTTGAAGCAATTTTAAAGGTACTTTGCTCCAGTATAACAAAACTAAGAAACTATGTGTTAAATAAACTTCAGGGTTAAAACGATGTAATTAATTCAATAATAAAGAGAACAATTTTAGTCCTTGAAATATTTTCTGCTAACTTATTTAATAAAGTTTTTTTTAGATTTACAATATGGCTTCGAAACCAATTAAAAACCGCTGGATTAGAACCGGTTCTTAGCCATACTTAAACATCATGTAACGTATCGTATTATACACAATTTTCATAGTAAGATGGAAATCATCATATTAATACTAGTTTTGTCGGTATACCGTTTTGTCAGCCCGGGCCCTCGGCCCCTCACGGGGCTAACAAAACTGGTAATAATCATATATTTTTTTATTCTACTATACGCGGAATGCTGTCTATAATATGATGCGATAAATAACTATATGTATACTGGATAGTTCAAAAGCAAATAAAACTTCTAAAACATTTGCAAATCTGTTATAAAATTAATTACATCGTTGCCAATATTGTAAAAAAAGAAACATTCTTAGTCATTCCAACTAAAGGGTGAAAATAAACAGCAAAAGAAACTAAAACTAAAAAGAGCAGAAATTTAGGGGCCAAAATTCTTTTTTTAAATCATCAAACTAGAGCAAATAAATATCATGTGACAAAAAATGATAGTTTTTTACCAGGATTTTTTTATTCTTGGGCTTGATAATATTTGTCATGGTCCATTTAGGATTTGCTTTGCATTTTGATGGTAATCTACAACATGGGGAGAAAATCCACAAATCTGCTCGGAATTGCGGATTTTTTGTTTGTTTATGATGGGCGGAATTTTTTTAGAATCCTCTCTTGGATGGGGGAATAAGGTGAACGGGAAGCTCGCCCGGAAGATCATTACCTAAAATAGTAATAAAAATTATCCTACTAAAAAGTTACAGGAGGACTTTTTTCAGACAGTGTGTCTGCTTGATTGATTGATTGATTAGCCATAGTCTCTTAAGGTTTGGACCTAAGTAGTCATGGAGTAGGCTGAGACACTTTTGTATAGCCACTAGGGCTATCAAGCTCCACGTTCAAGCACATTATGACTTGACCCGCTATCTCATGAGAGCTACTCATTATTACCTCACCCTCGCCGAGTATGGCAGGTGTCCCAAATTAAGTCACCGAAATGAATGACGCTCACCGCAGAGGAGCTTGGGATAAGGGTAGTACTGATATTATGTACGTGACTATTGAGTATCCAAACTTACTCAATAATCCCCTTCTTACACAACCAGGGGAAGTTGCGTTAATGTATTCAACTGAGAAATTCGAGTTGCCACATGGGGTACTAGAACTCGAACTCTCATCACCGTAACTCAGTGCGTTACCACTGAGCTAGGACGCCCCTGTGTGTCTTCTAAAAGATATCGCTACCGTACAGTTATCGCCCAATATGTCCCGAGAAGATTTTTCAAGACTATTTTAGGGGAAAGTCCCACAACCCTACCAAAAGAGAAAGTGGGGAATGGGGTTAAGTCCCATCTTTCCCCTCTAGTACAATGCCAGCTACAATCTATCCTATCTATCTATCAAATTTAGGTATCTAATTATCTATCTACAAATCATTTCACCTAATATTCTTATAACTTATGCAAGACGATTTTTTGCTATCTATCTATCCATATGAGTTATCTATTTATCTATCTACTCACCATCCAACTTAATATTCATAAGATGCATGGCTAGTTACAAACTATGCTATCTATCTATCAATATCATGTATCTATTTATCTATCTACTCACCATCTAACTTAATATTCATAAGATGCATGGCTAGTAACAAACTATCCTATCTATTTATCCATATTAGATATCTATTTATCTATCTACTCACCATCTAACTTAATATTCATAAGAAGCATGGCTAGATACAAACTATCCTATCTATCTATCAATATTATGTATCTATTTATCTATCTACTCACCATCTAACTTAATATTCATAAGATGCATGGCTAGTGCAAACTCGTCGGCATCGAGCATACCTGAAAATAATAATGATTAATAAATTATACTTGATTTGATAAAGATCTTAAGGGATAAGACATTTGACGATAATGGGAAAAGTAGGTTGCGGGTAAAACCCGTAAAAGTGTGGGTTTTGAGGCTTAAAAATAGTAGTATAACCATAATATTCACTAAATATGCGTATTTCTTATTGAAAAGAACTATAGACAACACCATTTTTTAAAAATTAACATAAAGAGAGGGGTAGGTTTCTGGTAAAATCCGTAAAGGTTATGTGTTATAAGTACAAAACAGTAGTAGAACGATAAAAATTTATGTTAACTTAAAATTTTTTTTGTCTTTAGTTCTTTTCAATAAGAAATACACATATTTAGTGAATATTATCGTTCTACTACTATTTTCAACCCTTAAAACACACACACCTTTACGGATTCTACCAGAAACCTACCCCTCTCTTTTTATCGTTCTACTACTGTTTTTAACTTGAAACACACAACCTTTACGGATTTTACCCGCAACCTACTTTTCCCTTTTATTTTTATATGAATTGAAATTCTTAGTATCTCTGCATTAGACTGTACACATGCAAGCACTTGATATTGCAGGGTCTGTATAAAAACTTTAATCCCCCCTATAACTCATAAATGAACTGTCAGGGTACAGTAATCAGTCAAACTTCAAAGGAATTCCTAGAAAACATATTTGTTTAATGTTTATGTCAGTTATGATTCACTTTTCATATTTGGATAAAATGAAAATATGTATACATATTCTAACCAATAATACGGCCGAATTGTTCCTTCGTTGTGTTCATTATTAGTGATGGCAATCCGTCGAATTTTTGGGCCGGATTCGGAATCCGGATTCTTAAAAGAATCCGTCAAAAAAGTGGTGGATTCTTTGCGGATTCCGGATTCTAGCAATATTTTAAAAGGCTTTTTTAAATTTAAATATTTAAGACCTATAAAGAATCCGAAATCCGCTATTAAAAAACGGATTCCGGATCCGGATTCCAATATTGGCCCAAAAATTGGCGGATTCGGATTGCCAACCCTATTCATAGTAGTCTAATTTTCTCAATAGGGATCTAGATACATCCCTTTTATTATTACTTACCATCCTTATCAACATCGCTGAGCTTCCAAATCTTGCCGAGTACATTGTTAGGCAGTTTACTCTTGATCATCTCCCCCTTCGCGGCACTACCCGACACCTTACCGTCTATGGGGTTCAGCGTGTCAAAGATGGCGTCGTATTTGTACCTACAAAAAAGTATTGTTTTGTTACTAGTGTATAACATAAAAATCCTTTATTATATAGTTCTAAATTTTGCCAATAGATGTCTCATTTAAATTTTTAAACTATATTTGAATTACATAGTAAATAATAATTTTTATTCTAACTACTTATAACACTTTACAAAATGATATTATGCATTTTCGTGTCTTTATAAATTGAAATGTTTTTAACAATTTCAAACCCCAAATGACAGTCAATCTTTTAATTATAATAAACAGTATATTTCACAAATTGGACGTGCTATAATTTTCGACTAGACGGTCCGTATCTTGATCCTGGGTAAAGATATGGGGAGTTTAGACGCTTACAAAGGATAAGGTCGATTAAAGCTGAATAATAATCAACTAAAACTAACTCAGCCCAGAGAGATAAGTTTTGGCAATATTTGATGCTGATGTAGAATCAGCAAGTTGACTATATATTAAGTAAAAAGATTTGTCAACTTAATTTAGGAAATTTTTGATGTAGTTTAGACTAAAGCATGGTGTTTAATGATTATTTTTTCTAGTGGAAATAACTCGAGTTTGAATTCTTTTAGCAATGAACCAAATATCTTTAAATTTTGATGATACCTAGTCAATTAATCAATACTAATCATACTAGAGACGTTAATAATAATGGTTAAATTAATTAGGAAACATAAGTTTTGCAGTCAATGGGGGGTTTGTTGTCTGTAGAATGTTAATTTTACCTGTCCTTGGCAACAATCCATTCAATTTCACCAACACCAGCATTGATGCCCTCGCCACCCTGAAAACATCATTTATAAATTGTTAGTATAATAAGGTTATGGTATGTTACAGGGGAAGATATTTCCTCAATTTAGGTTGGCAATGGACCTTATTTATTGGTCAGTTCGTTCAACCAATAGGAGCGAATGAAAATCATCTAAATTGTATACCTTGTACATGAAGGGAGTTTTGCTATTCATCACATTGTCAAAGGCACCTCCTTCGATCCTGAAGAATTTTAAATCATCATTAGTCTTATTTTTTGATAACATTAATACATTTGTATACAAAAATTATCTTACAAATAAAAAAATACACAGCAAACGTTATTTTCGAATTTAAACTTTTAGAATTTGCCCTAAACAAATACTTTTGAAATATTTTTTAGGCGAAGGTGCTTTACATTGATATATGTATACATGAAAAAAGTGCTTTCATGCTGATTATTTTTGTAATCCATGGGTTAGTTGTTCCTAGACTATTAAGTTAGGCTTATTTATAACTAATTCTAGTTTAATTGTTATGTTGTAAAACCAAACCCAACATTTTCCCCTAATTTTTGTTGTATATTAATTTCTAGTATAAATTTGAAAGCTGTGCTTTTTTGTGTGGGTATTAATAATACTTTTCATATCTTATAAATACAAAGAAACTTAAAGATTGAGATGAAAAAGAGTGGGGAGGGGAAGACAATGAATGGTCCTACATCCCCCTTGACCATAAAATAAAATTACCCCTTTTGTAGATTAAAATTAAATGTTGAAAACTGTAGATATTCACAAAAATTGTACATACAAACAAAACAAAAAATCTGATACAATGTTCTAGTCAAAAACGAAACCTAATGAAATAATGCCAAAAATGAAATATGAAATAATGATTTAGTAAAAAATATGTATGTATAGCACTGCAAGCCAAGGTATTATTAACATCTAAACTCTAAATAAAATGCAAATACATTATTTTTTAAACCTACGTTTGAATTTTCGCCGTTCCATTCCTTAAATAAAATAAAAGGTTTTATTATTGAAATCCCCAAATCATAGGAAACTAATCTACTATTTATATACAGCATCTTTGATTTATCTAAATTCAAAATCTGTGGACCCTGTGCTACTTTCCTTTAGATCTTTGAATTACAGCCAATAGCGTCGGAAATATTAACACAGCCAAGTTGCTTCAAAAAGAACAGAAAAAATTTGCTAGAAGACGAAAAAGGTTCACTACACTTGATTCAGGTACTATGTAGATTATATTTTTTTACTTCTACATTTATTTGTTAAAAAGTAAAATCTAAAAAGTATTTTTTTGTCGCTTTGGAAAATGCGATAAGACAAGAAGGTACTTACTTGTCGCTGCCCTCATTCTTGCTGATAGCCTCCTCATGGGGAACCATGGCCATCAGTTTGGCGATATCTTCAGCCAACATCTTGTCTACCCTCTCCAACAACTTTAGATCTAGATAGATAGATAGATAATTATATCTTCAGCCAACATCTTGTCTACCCTCTCCAACAGCTTTAGATCTAGAAAAAAATTTAAAAACAAAAATTACTTAGGTAGGTATGTTTATTTGTAATTTTAATTTTTGTGTGAATGTTTTTGTTATTGTTATGTCAGTATTAAAAGATAATTTCTTACCTAAGACTGCTTTAATGCGTGAAACATGATGTTTTACAAATAATCCTTTGTTGTTCATTCTATGTGACTATACATAGATTTTCATATCTTTAGAGAAAACACTTTGTATAATCCATATATCTCTATTAGATTTAGACAGATGAATAGATTACGACATATTTTTTTTATGTAGAATGAATTTCCAGAATGAGTTGGTTCATATCTTCTGTAGAAAATTTGAGTCTTGGTATCTATTTATCTATCCATATTTATCTACCTCAAGCTCTGAATCTGTTCAACTATCTATCTTGTTGTCTGTATACCAATGCTCTGATTTAGAGAAGTGAAGTCATTAATCTCTATCCATCTATCCACCAAGTTTTCTAGCTATCTATCAACCTAATGTTCAAAATCTATTTAACTGTTTATCTGGTTATCTTTTCTACCTAATGCTCTCAATTTAGAGAAGTCATCATTGATAATAAGATCTTCCAATTCTCAATTTCTATCCATATTTCATAATTATTTAGCTATATTTCTATCAACCTTAATCTTTATCCATCTATTCACCAAGTTTTCTAGCTATCTATCAACCTAATGTTCATAATATATTCAATTTTCTATCTGGATATCTTTCTACCTAATGCTCTGAATTTAGAGAAGTCATGATTGACGAGTAGTTCTTGCATTTTCTTGATGTCTGGGAAATCTCCAGGTGAGATCTGGTGCTCCTAGAACGACATAATTAAGTAAATTATCAATAAAACGTAAAAAGATGTTTTTGAGGTCAAGTTCTACACATATATAAAGGGTCTGTTTGCACGTTCGTAAAGGATAGCTCTTATCGATAAATTAGGCATGTTCGAATTATCCTATCTATTTCAAACTTTGTATGATAACAGTAAGGTACGATTTAGAAACGTAGCAACTCAGTAAGCAGTACTAGAAAGTGGTGATGTTCGTTTCATTCTTATTGTAGAGCTTCACTTATATGGATGTTGTTTCCACGAAGTTTTACTAAGAAGCAAAATCCTAATATAAGTATATGTACATCCTTTAATGGTAGGTATGTAATGTGATTGACGATAAAAAAAACTTACCCTCTGTAGAGTGGCGTAGATAGTGTCCAGGTTCTTAATCAGTTCCTTCTTCTTGTTCTCCTTACCAAACATGGAGGGCATCTCTTTCTTCAGGGCAGACATGATGTAGGCATGCACCTAGATAGATAGAAAGTTAGCTTGTTATATAGCTGGATAGATAGATAGATAGATAGTCCTTGACAAACATATAGGGCATCTCTTTCTTCAGGACATACATGATGTAGGCGTGCACCTAGATATATAGTTAGCTAGATAGATAAATAATTATATAGGTAGTTAACAAATGGTGAAAATAAAAATGTAAGAAATATATTAAGTACAAATAAAGTATTTCAAATGGAGAAAATGCCTTGTCCCAAACCGGTCACAACATATAACCAATTTAACAAACACAGTAAGGACTTTCGGAAAAGAGTTGTGCAATAAGAGAGAATGGTTGTCTGTATGCCCATTATCAGGCACTTTAGTGCATTAACCCCCCCCCCCCCCTAGTCACGAAACCTATCTCCACATAATCCTTTTTGTCGCTCAGAAACCTTATCAAACGGTTCTAGCCGGTAGCTGCTGGCGCTAGAAATTTTGAAAATGGTTATTGCTATCATTTAACATGAATTAAACCAAATATATGTTTTTAAAGGTTGATTCCTACGTAATTCATGATGAATTTGCCCTGAAAATATACAAAAAACGGCTAAACGGCTGAACCGCCAGCCGTTACTTTTTCAACTTTTGTTCGATTTAGGGAAAATAGACCTACCAAGGATTACTCATGAAAAATTTTAGATCGAAATTCGAATTCTAAGTGCCATTAAATCATTGATTACGAGATAGTTGCATTAACCCTCCCCCCTTAAATGGCGATACTAGGGTCACTGAAATACATTTGAGAATTGTCTTTTACCTTTGCTAATCTGGCTCTCTTGATCAGGTCATTCAGTTTCCTTAGTGCAGCATTTCTACAAATATAACATTATTAGATTTTTAAAAGCGAAAGAGAGAGAATAAACTAACTATTACATTAATAGCGTAGCTACTTTATATTCACTTAGTCTTTCTTTCTATCCGTCCGTAACGCTATTGTTACTAAAGATCAAGTTTACAACTTACTTGGTCCGTTGGTCTATTTAAGATTTTTTTGTTATTCTTGTTAAGAAAAATAAATTAATCTGATTATCAAAACAAGTGATTTATTTAAGCCGGAAGGAAGGGGACATTAGGCTGTTTATTACACTAGTCCTCAAAGTTTTATAATAACGTTTTTTTTTATTCGTTAGCTCACAACTTTGGGGACATTTTTGAATTTTTATTAGTTGGTTGATTAAGTTGAGTGTACAAAAGTTTCTACTACTTATCATTATCTATAGAAGGGGTTAAATTAGTTTATATTCATTGAGGGTGTATGTATCGGAACGCAATCCTAGCCGTTCTCGATATCTTAATCTCAAGCCCTCCGAATGACCAACATGTGAAGTTTACAAATGTGTATTTATTACCATGAAAACAGTGAATCTAAAACAAAAATATAAAAATTAATTACATAATATTAATGGTTTATTATTTTTGTAGATCGAGGTTGCGTGATTTCAATTTAATTAAAAATATAAAATTTCTAAAAAACTTTAAATTGGCACGAAACATATTAAATAGCATCAGAAATTGATAATTTTAGATTCAAATGATCAATAAAATGAAGGAAAATATTCGTATGTCAAAAGTTAGCAGTTAAATGGTCTATTTGTTGAAAAATTAATGTTTTAAATTTCTTCGTAAAAATATACCATACTACACTTATTATTAAGAATTAAAGATAAATTCTTACCACATTATGATGTCAAACTAAGCAGAAGGCTTATTTGAGATATTCCACACATCAGAGCACATGTATATTAAAGCAATACATTATTTTTATTCACTTAGCTCCTCACGTGGGACTAATCAAAGGAAAAGTGCGCGTTTCTTTTGTCCGTTTACAAGCCACGCGCTGCGCGGAGATAGTCAGGAATGCCGCGTAACACACTCATTCTCTAGGAAATTTGGTGTAAGGAAACAGGGATTGATGGGTTCGAACTTGCCAGGGAATACAAGAAAACATACCGAAACACACCCGTCTATTCACTGGGAATCGAACACAATACCTCATCTTTGCAATATGCGTGCAGACAGTGTCCACGAAATCACAATCTCACAACACATAAACCACAAGAGTTTAAAATGTTATGGCCATAAGGCCTAAAATTAATTATGGTAACTCGCGAATACCACAATAACTCAAACCGAGTCCACTACCACATAAGGATAGGAATAAGGAATGGGAAAAGCATTCAATATACATGAATTGCACATTTACCACTCACACATCTCATTATATCATGGCCTCATAATCTCAATAAAATTAGAATTACAGACCATGTAATTGCGAATACATGAATTAATAATCGATAGTACCTAAACTTCAATTAGGCACCTACATAATAAAACAGGTAAATGATTTTTATACTAAAAATCGCATCAATAATTAAATAATCAACTCAAACTTTTAAATCAAAAGAAAGAAAGATTAAATAATGACATTTTTTCTACTAAATCTTTTTGCTAGAAAAGAAAAGTAAAATTCCATAAAAAAACTTCTCAATAATTAGCATTTTCCAGCGGAAAAATACTCGGGCTTACATCTAAACATTTTAAAGATAAGATAGGTAAGATCCTTAGATCTAACATGTTTTAATAAAGTAGATACTTAAATCTAAATAATTATGACCATAAAATCATCAAACATCGGAAAATTAAAATTTCATAATTTTAAATCTTCGTGAATCAAAATTGCGTAAAATAAAATTGCAATTGAAATATGCAAATTAAATTACCAAAATAAAACAAAAGCTCAATATAAGAAAAGAACTTTAAAATGCTGAATCTGCAATTTCTCTTTAGGTACATCAGTTCAAAGGTAAATAGTAATAATTTTAATATGCATGTTATATTAAATTATTTATGTGATTATAATAAATCATAAAGAAATATTTAAATGATGTAAAATTCTCATTTTGTTAATTTCTTATCATATCAAATTTCAATCCAACAAGGATAAAAATGTTTATATCTGTGCAGGTACCTAGGAAATTTTCCGCGAAAAAAATCCCTGGTCCCGAAAAGACTTCAATCATTGAAAAAACTTGCGTAAACGTATAAAAAACTTAAGTTTGCATTTCAAATGAAAAAAATCTTGCATCGATCTGAAAGTTTAAACGAAATTGTATCAAAATTTGCGTTACTTGTAAATCTTAAGAAATGGTTAATTTCTTTTTACAAAAAATAAATACATTGAAGCAGTATTTTAATATATACGATAAAAATGAAGGTAGAGTTAATTTAAATATGCATAGTTTATCTTAAATTAATTCTGTGGCATTCAGATAAAATAATAATCAATATTTTAATAATACCATACATCGCGTTCGTTATTATAAATGCTTAAACATGAACGAAAAATATATATACTTAGGAAAATAATTGCTAAAGTATTTTCTCAAGGTTTAAAATTGTCCGAAACCGCTAGGTACGTATATTACTACGAATCTCTGCTCTCGGAATGAAAAAAAATCTTTACGCGTGGATTAATAGGAATCCCAGCTCCCGGAGTGAACAAAAAAAAACTTTTGTACATGAATTGTTAAGAATCTCTGCCTCCGGAATGAAAGAAAATCTTTGATTTGCTTACAAATTTAAACAAATATCTTGATTTTTGCGATAATCTTTTAAAATAATAACGAGGAATATTTTAAACATTATCATAATAATATTACATGTTGTGTTCTTTACTGTAATGCATTATTTCATATGAGAATTTGAGAAATAACATTTTTTAAGTAAACGTGAACCATAAAAAAAACTAGAAAAATAATTTGTAAAAAATCTAATTTTCTCAACTTAAAATCTGCAAAAATCATTTCACGAACTTTTGCTTTTCAAAATCATACTTAAAGAAACAAAATCTTTTTAAAATCTGCTTTAAAAGTCTAAACAGTTTTGTAGAATTTTTTGTGCTTAGGTATGAACAATAAAAATTAGTTGAATAATGAATACTTATTCTTTACAGAACCGATTTAGGTTCCTTTCACAAGCTCAACATAAAACTTGCAATATTTTTTCTTTAAAGATCATTGTCACATAAATAGTTTATGTTGTGGATTAGATATGTGGTTTGAAAAATTTCAATGACTTTCTGGCGGCAACACCCGCCATATTTCCACCCGCCATTGGCAGGCCTCTTACCCTGCGTCGGGCGGCCAGCTTGGCAGCAACCAAGTCGATTCTTGATTCATAACACCACCAGGGCACGTAATAAAAGTGTGGCTGTCATAAAACTTAGAATCATCTACTGGCTTTTGTCCGGCCGGAAACGAAACTCCCGTCGGCTCTTGTCCGGCCGAGACCGAATTTCTTATCGGCTCTTGCCCAGCTGGAACCGAAACTCCCGTCGGCTCTTGTCCAGCTGGAACCAAAACTCTGATCGGCTCTTGTCCAGCCGGAACCGAAACTCCCGTCGGCTCTTGTCCGGCTGGAACCGAATCATTCAGCGGCTCAACACCCGCCGTAACAAAGTTATCAACGACTACAGTATCGTTTCCAATATCATCAGGAATAACTGCAGCACAACTAACATCATTATCAATATTAGCCACGGCAACACCCGCCGTAGCAATGTTGTCAACGGCTGCGGCACTAGCAGAACCAAAAGGTTCATCAGCCGCGTTACAAGCAGAACCAACAGGTTCAATAATAGCATCACAAGCAGCACCAACAGTCGGCTGCGGCTGAACATCTGAGCAGACAACATACCTACTCTTTGCTAAACCATTAGCACTAACAGCAAAATATCCAGATCCAAACAGGCTGGAGTAAAGCATGGTTTCTCCTACTGAACGTTCAGAGTAGGGAAACATCGATGGGTGCAGGTGCCCTACGAGCAAATCAACCTGCCCATCAACCAAAGTAAAATCTTCAAGTTTCATATCAAACAAAACAGCTGCCTCCACAGGATTTTTGGAGCAGATCGCCTCTTTTGGACCAATGAGAGGCACTACCACAGGTGATAATTCTTGTGTCGATCAATTAAACATAGCTTGACCGTCGGGAGACGTTTAACTTCACCGTCAGCTAGAGAAATTCTTGCTGAACGTCCAGTAAAAGGTAACTGAAGTTTATTAACAAGTGACTGGGTTACCATTGTGGTAGTTAAACCAGTGTCCCACATGGCGTTCACTGGGACCTTCTGGCGATTAATATCAACGACGTCTAACTGCTGTAACATTAACATTAGGTTCGCCTCAGGGGAAGTATGTACTTCATAGACGGCGGCAGCCATATCAACACTCTCATGGAGTAAGTTGTTATGGGCCTGACCACAATTGTCCACTTTGCAGCCGCCTATTACATCTGCCTTCGGGCAATCCACAGATTTATGCCCTTTTTGCAAACAAATCCAACAGCATCCAGCACTCTCCACAATACTCTTCCTGTCTGACACTGACAGGTCATGAAATTTTGGGCACTTGTAAAGTAAGTGCATGTCATCACAGCCATTAACAAAACATGACTGCTTCATCTTAGATTTACCAGGTTTACCTACGGCGGTAGCGGCTGTCGCAGGGTTACCTTTCTTCTTAGAGGGGGTGTCCATATCAGTCGAACACCTCATTAAAATGGCGCCACACTGTTCTTCAATAATCTTTAACAGCTTTGGGACGTTTGGGACATCCATCGAGCCCAATGATAAATTGAGCTTATCTTGAAAATCACGTGGCAACTTCTTGGATAACATCTCAAGAAGTATCACAGTCAACCACTGGCTAGTGGTAACTTCATCATCTTCATCATCTTTAGTCAGCTGCTCCAGCTGGCTAACTGCTCCGCCAAACTCTGCTAACACAGTCACAATCTGGTTGGAGTCCGACGGTTTCGACTTCTTCTCCCATTGGTTGAAAAGGCAGAGCATCTGACGTGTTTTGGACTTAAAACGTGCGTCAAGGTAGGCCCACTGAGATTCATGCGATTGAATCTGAATTAACTGGAGTCTAAGCTCTTTATTTTTACAGACCTTTTCACTGCTTAACAATAACTGTAAATACGACGGGTCTTGTCCTACAGTAAGCTTTTTAAGTGTCTTTAAAACTTACATAGGAAGCTTCCAGGCCGTCGAAAGATGGAAGAAGACGTTCGTCGACACGATTCATATATCCTGGCGTGAACATAGAACCGGCGACGAACTGTGGTGTGCCAAACGGTGACACAAATGGCGATGCTGTCGAGGCACCCGCCGTCGTCGTGAGTGGCTTCACAGGTTCAAGCTTAACCTCAGCCAGACGTTTCATCAAAGCAGACAAAGTGTTTATAATTGCATCAGGCAAGGGAAAGTATGGCCCTTTAATAACTTTCACAATCTTCAAACATCGATCATAAAGTTCAGCCTGATGGTTAGGCAAATTATCACCAACAACATCAACAACACTTTGAATGTCACTAAGCTCTTCTATAGCATCAAGAGCGTCTTTCAAGGCACTATAGTCTTTTTGTACAGTAACTATATCAGAATAAATGTCACTAAACTCATCAAGCTCTTGGATTCTCAAACCAAGCTTGCTAAAACCGACCATGATGCTGTCAAATGTCTCGAACTTGTCATGGACAAGGATTGATTCCTTAGTGAGATGTCTAACATTAAGTTCTGAAGTATCACTGACCAACTTCATCACTCTATTTAGCTCACTGGTTAGGGCATCAACGGCTGGACGCAGCCGCTTACTCAATTGTTCACCTTTATTCTTTTTAGGACCCATAATTGTCACTAAAGTTAACTGTACTGATTATGACTATAATAATAATGTGTGGTAAGGTATCACAACCAACACATTCACAAAACTTCACAGAATGTTCTTAGCTGCATCTGTTCTGTCTTGTTTTCATTGTATCGGAACGCAATCCTAGCCGTTCTCGATATCTTAATCTCAAGCCCTCCGAATGACCAACATGTGAAGTTTACAAATGTGTATTTATTACCATGAAAACAGTGAATCTAAAACAAAAATATAAAAATTAATTACATAATATTAATGGTTTATTATTTTTGTAGATCGAGGTTGCGTGATTTCAATTTAATTAAAAATATAAAATTTCTAAAAAACTTTAAATTGGCACGAAACATATTAAATAGCATCAGAAATTGATAATTTTAGATTCAAATGATCAATAAAATTAAGGAAAATATTCGTATGTCAAAAGTTAGCAGTTAAATGGTCTATTTGTTGAAAAATTAATGTTTTAAATTTCTTCGTAAAAATATACCATACTACACTTATTATTAAGAATTAAAGATAAATTCTTACCACATTATGATGTCAAACTAAGCAGAAGGCTTATTTGAGATATTCCACACATCAGAGCACATGTATATTAAAGCAATACATTATTTTTATTCACTTAGCTCCTCACGTGGGACTAATCAAAGGAAAAGTGCGCGTTTCTTTTGTCCGTTTACAAGCCACGCGCCGCGCGGAGATAGTCAGGAATGCCGCGTAACACACTCATTCTCTAGGAAATTTGGTGTAAGGAAACAGGGATTGATGGGTTCGAACTTGCCAGGGAATACAAGAAAACATACCGAAACAGTGTAGATCAATTTATAAGCCATTGTCTTATCCCTGATAAATAAGTCATGTTTGAATTATCTGCTTATCTTAGATTTTAAACAGATGTGACCCGAATATTTATAAATCTGGTAAATCAAACAATCGCTTTATTTTTGGCGGGGAGATACTCTACAATTTTCTATATCAATCTGTTTCTTTTTTCTTTTTAAAATTTCGGTTTTTAATTTTTTGTTACCTACACTTTTTTATAAGAGAAAGATTCTGATATATATTATTGAATTATTTTTACCAAAAAGCATTTACTCTATAACCACTTTTATCCGTTTATTTAAATACAACATTATGAAGGTAAATGTTATATCTATGGGGGAAAAGTGAATTACTCAACTAGTTTTTAAGATAGAATCCTAAAAATTATCGCATCTACTTTATGACTCAATTAGTCCGTTCGTTTCTTCTTAAAATTTTATTATGTTTGTTTTACTCCCTCCCCTCTCCCTTCCCTTCAACCTAATTTTATACATTGTACAAAATAAATAAAAACAGAGATAAAGAGATATAACAATTGCACGATATATTAGGTACTCCCATTATTGTTTATTAGGGGGTAGAGTGGGTTGTAGATTACTTATTACCTCGGCAAAGATTGAAGATCAGCAAATAAATCCTGCTCCTCGGCTTCGAATAGACGCCTGTTTATGTCATATCTGAAATCAAATATTTTTCATGTTTGAACATTTTTAGATTTTTTTTGATAAAAAAAAAATTAACTCTTACTCACTAGGGTACTATTCTTATTAAACCTTGGAGACCTAAGCGAGCAAAGATAAATCAAAGTTCTTCAAACTACCAGCCCTCTGATTACAATAAATATGTTGCAAGGGTTAATCGAATAAGGTAATGATTTTATCTTGTATTTCTATCTGTCAATCTTTAACTTTACATCTAATTATCTATCTGCCTAAATATCTATTTACCTTTTGGTTGAGCTACAATTATAAAATCTATTGATCTAAACTAGGATACATTTTCTTAAAGCGGACTATCCACGAACAAGAGCAAGTGAGTCTAATCACCTTCCAGCAGTGATTCTACATGTTTTTTTGGTGAATTTTCTAGGGTTATGTTTAATATCGATTTAAAAAGTTTAGTTTCACCATGGTTTTATATGAATAAAACTTAGACATTTTGTGACTAAATATCATCAAATGTTTTGTTGAGTTCAAACTGCTATGGCACATAAGTAAAATTTTTTAATGAAAAATGTTAATTTAGAAAAAGGGATGGTAACTTGTAATATTGTTAACAGTTTTATTATAGTGTACTTTAGTAATTTATAGCATTTAATTATGTTTTGGCACATTACTTTATTTGAACTTTTGAACTCAACAAAACATTTGATGATATTTTGTCAAAATTGCTTAACATTTCAAAGTTTTGTTTTTAGAAAACCATAGTGAAACTTATTTTTTTTAGTCGATATAACGATATTAAACATAACCCTAGTATATTCACCAAAAAAACATTTAGAATCACTGCTGGAAGGTGCTTAGAATCACTTGCTGTTGTTCGTGGATAGTCACCTATTGCATTGTTTCTTTTTCTCTTCTTATCATCTAAAATACCTCAAGGGTTGGTCCCAAAAGCTTCCAATATAGACTCTTGCTACCTCAGGAGTTCCCAGGACTTTGCCCAAACTCCACATAAGAGCACCATACACCTGCAAAAGAATGATTTATCCTTCAAATGGTAAAAAGACATGTTTCGATTACTAACAATGATTTACACCTTCGAAAGATAAACAAACTAATGAAGATCATTGTTTTAGAACCTCCAGGACCATAAAAAAGGAAAAGCATAAAAAAATAAATAATAATATAGGATTATTACTTAGAAGATGTAAAATCATTATGCCTTATTTTCAAAAGGCATACATTATTAAATATCCTTCTCTAAATTATAAATATTTTCTAATTCTTAAGGAGAAAATCTATCGATGTCGTAAGTACTGTCACTTTATCTGTTAAAAAATTAGTCATAAAAACTAAAAAAATTCTGAGGAATAATTCTTAGTAATATTTGCAAAGATTACAGGCAATGAAAGTCAAATAGACATGTGGTTTCTTCAACAAAAGATAGATAAGTATTTTTTGGAAGTGAATCTTCTCTATAATAGTAAAGTCTACTGACTGCCTTGAAAAGGTTCTCAGAAATTGCTAACATTTTCAATGTAATCATCAAAAATATAATAATCTTAACGACAAAGGGAGCGCTGAAGGTACAATGAATCTTTAATGACAGTTGAAATATTTATATGCTATTTTAAAGTAACAACATACATTGTATGCACATCTAAAGGCTTTTATTTTCTTTAGTTTAGATTTTTATCAAGAAAATACCAGATCTTTAAATGCAAATTCTAAATTAATGTGTAAGCATATCTTCAGACTTAGAACTAAAATTATCCAAACTCTTCATTAAAACTTTGTTTGCATTTTAACACACATCATTTTAATTTTTAATGACAAAGCTACTTTATAATTTAGATGGAATAAACAAAATTATCCCTTGTATAAATTAAATTATTGTTGGAAAAGTCAGGACATTGTTAGTTAGTACTCAAAATTTATTTGAAGTCCCCAAATTTTTTTCAGGCAATGAAAAGAAATGATGTTTATAAAACAGAATAATTTACACTCCAATGTTTACTCTCTCCCAGAAAAGCATCACTTTTATGTACGAAAAAAAGTTTCAATGATCACAGAAATATTTTCTCATCTATTTACCTAGTACACGTACCTTCAACAACAAAATTTAAATTTGTTAACTTATGTTGTAATGTAAAATCTAAAATTTTTGAATATTATGAAATATGTATAAATCATAATTTCACACAATTTTTAAATGTAAGAATGAATATTGCATAGTTTAAAAATGTGCTTTAAAATATCAAGAATTCTAAATTCTTCTAAAAAAGTTTGTCTCGGATATATTCAAAAGTTGTCTAATTTGGCATGTAAAGCGAAATAAATACGTAGGCGGAAAACGGCGGTTTTTTGAGAGAGTTGCGGTCCCAACGCCGATTATAAAAAGTTCAACAATATACCTTTTTAAGGCAACTTCCTTGCCAAATTTCAGTGCTGTAACATTTTTAGTTTAATTTCTTTGACTTTTAATTTTTGGTTCAAAAAGTGTCACCTTCTGTATTTTTATATTTTTTTATTGAGTGATTTTCTTTTAAGTATACCTATACCTTTTCATGAAAAATAAAAATATTTGAGCTGTTTTGTTGCTTAACTCCAAATAAAGGGGGGGGGGAAAATGTGGTGACTCGTGCCACGACATACCAGCAATTTTATTTTGGGTGCTACTCCCTTAGTTTTAGAGATAATTGGGTGAAATCTTTTGGGCTGGGTCACTAATTACCCCAACTAGAGGTATCTTTCAAAAAAAACGGCGGCGGGTCAACCGCTCCCGCCGTTCGCCGCCATTTTCCGCCGCCGCCAAAAAAAATTTTTTTGTTGCATTTCTCGCCGAATTAGGCAATTTGGAATCATTTGAGACCATGTTATTTTTTTCAAAAATTTTTCCCCTTATAACCAACCCTGCGGGGGGACTTAGTCATTTTTTTCAAATTCTCGTTTATCAAGGTATATCTTAAATTCAGTGCCTCTCCTAAGCTTTTAAAGATATTGAGACAAAACCTGTTGAGGTAGATCAGTCAAAAATATTTGAATAAAAAATGGCGGCGGTACCGCCGCTCCCGCCGTCCACCGCCATTTTCCGCCGCCGCCGCCAAAATTTTTTTTATTGCATAAGCCGAATTAGGCAATTTGGAATCATTTGAGACCATGTTATTTTTTTTCAAAAATTTTTCCCCTTATAAGCAACCCTGCAGGGGGACTTAGTCATTTTTTTCAAATTCTCGTTTATCAAGGTATATCTTAAATTCAGTGCCTCTCCTAAGCTTTTAAAGATATTGAGACAAAACCTGTTGAGGTAGATCAGTAAAAAATATTTGAATAAAAAATGGCGGCGGTACCGCCGCTCCCGCCGTCCACCGCCATTTTCCGCCGCCGCCGCCAAAAATTTTTTTATTGCATTTCTCGCCGAATTAGGCAATTTGGAATCATTTGAGACCATGTTATTTTTTTCAAAAATTTTTCCCCTTACAAGCCGTCCTGTGGGCCGGTGGACGGCGGGAGCGGCGGTACCGCCGCCATTTTTTATTCAAATATTTTTGACTGATCTACCTCAACAGGTTTTGTCTCAATATCTTTAAAAGCTTAGGAGAGGCACTGAATTTAAGATATACCTTGATAAACGAGAATTTGAAAAAAATGACTAAGTCCCCCCGCAGGGTTGGTTATAAGGGGAAAAATTTTTGAAAAAAATAACATGGTCTCAAATGATTCCAAATTGCCTAATTCGGCGAGAAATGCAATAAAAATTTTTTTTTTGGCGGCGGCGGAAAATGGCGGCGAACGGCGGGAGCGGTTGACCCGCCGCCGTTTTTTTTGAAAGATACCTCTAGTTGGGGTAATTAGTGACCCAGCCCAAAAGATTTCACCCAATTATCTCTAAAACTAAGGGAGTAGCACCCAAAATAAAATTGCTGGTATGTCGTGGCACGAGTCACCACATTTTCCCCCCCCCCTTTATTGTTATAAATTCTTGACAAGAAAATGAAGATTTCACGTTTTAAATATGAATAATATGCTTACAGAAGCATTCTTTAACAAAAATGTGCAACATTGAAAACTTTTATAAACTTATGATGACCAATATGTGTATTACAATTTTTATTCACAATTTAGTTGTTTTTTCATGATTGGCTAAATTAGGTTTGAATTTTCATGTTAGGCTTGTTACGCTGTAAAAATGGGTTTAGCCTATTTTCGATAAAGAATGGTCAACTAAACTTCAGATAAAAGGCAAATGGTCAAAGAAATAAATTTTTACAGTTCGATCAATTGATATTAGCTAATATTTGAAGCTGCCTATTGGTTTAAGTACGAATCCTCTAAATTCAGTAATTCAAAATATATTTTATTCTTATCTTTAATCTAAAACATCTTTCATTAGAAAAAATGCATCTTGGGAACCAAAAACTTATTGCATAATATTTCTGTAAGGCATTTTGTCTTTAATTGCATGATTATTATTTGAAAGATCAAATGTACATATTCATTGTTTTTTAGCCTAATATAATATACACCTTCGTATTTTCTTCCAAAATTTTTTGGGAGAGGGGTTTCTTTCTTAATGAACCTCTCACTAAGTACCCTAAAACCTGCTCCGGAATAATATTCCCTAAAAATTGTGAAACGTTCAATCAAGCCATTGGGGTGATCTTAGCTGACATACACTAGTAAGGTGTTTAGCGAAAGATCTCGCAAACCGCTGAACCGATACGGTTCTCCTGTACAGCTTAGCTTATCATAGGTCCTGGAAAGGTTGATAGCTTTTTAACTCTTAAAATATTTTTAAATCGGAAAAGGGGATGGGGAGTAGAATTCAAGCCCCCATTAACTCAAGTGCCCCTAGAGGCCTCTAGGGGCGTATCCGATAGTTATTAAATATTCCAGCCAAACATTAAATTTTGAATGGTTATATAATATATAGATTACTATCAAGCCACCACAATAACTAACAATGGCCCTAGGCTGATTTCAATCATATTCATAATAAATTAAAAACAAGAATGGTATTAATCAAAAAAGCAAAACTATGGAGTAAAAATAATTAATGAAAGTTAATAACAAAATGTAAAAATATATTTTATTGCTTTTTTTAAAAAACGTTCCCTAGCTTAAAATCTTAATCAGATCTTGATCGGATTGTACAAATGAGCAGTAATGTAAAAAAACGAACATTTAGAAAATATTCCTCAAAAAGTTTTATAGAAGCTGCGATATTTAAATAGAAATAAATGAATTAAGTTATAAATAAAGTGTTTATTCAAAACAAAACAAAATACTCATTTAAAATAACTTAATTCAGCTGGTTTAATGTACAGGTTTTTTCTCAAAAATTAAACTTTAAAAGTAAAACCTTCAAAGTAAAAAATAAACTTGAAAATTTTTTTGTTGAGTTTTTCTTGATTTTAGATCGAATTCGGAGCCAAAAGTCAAACGGCTCCGCATTCCTGCTTAGGATAACATGAAAAAATATTAGCTGATTTTTTTCTGTATGCTTTTTGACGGAAACACCTTCTAAAAATAGTTTTGTGCAGCCTTGCATGAAAAATGTAATCTCAATATGACATAAATATTAATTCATTACGAGCAGTTGACAAATATTAATAAAAGAGTTATGCAAACTTGTTAGCAAGGATATAATCTTAATTTAGGTCCTTTTTTAAGGGAGGGAGGGGCGTTTCACTTTTTCCATATTAGTCTTAAAAAGAAAAAAAGGTGGAGGTAAGCTTTCCCAAAATAATTATTGACCTTCCCAGGACCTATGAGAAGCTTAACTGTATAGGAGAACCATATCGGTTAAGTGGTTTGTAAGATTCTTCACTACAAACAGAATCACAGATAACCTATTTCTTTTATATAAGGATTATCACTTTAAAACATGTATAAAAAATGTTAAGTAATCAAAGATAAAACATTGCAACTAAATAAAAAGAATTTGCAATGCTTTATAAAGATTTTGTATTAGTACTTTTGTAAAACGTACTTTACAGTTGATGTATTTTTAATTGCTTTATAAGAAGTAGGTAATGTGCTTCTTAAACAATTTGTGAGATCTTTAAATACATTTTTATCTATTTCTACCTATATTTAGTTATATTTGATGTTTCTTTTTACAAGAAAAAGGAAATGAAACTAAATTTTTAATTAAAATTTAAAAGCAAGGACAGTTATATCCAAAATAACCACTACAAAATAAACATAAATTTCCATTACAAGACTGGTAGAAATATTCAAGGCATTTTGGCCTTTAAAAACTTTCCCTTTAGGTAGTATTTTTTTATGAAGATGTTTTTGACGACCATTCCATTTGCCCTCCAAATATCATTTTAGATTAATTTCGCTTGTTGGTTATACCTTATTCCTGGGTTTATTCAATAAAGAAGCTAGGTACAATAGAAAGAGGTTTCTAACTTTAAAATCAGGGTTAAGAGATCTTCTACCTAGCCACAACTGCGGCCATACTAAAGACTTTGAAGTTGTATCAAATTCTGCTTTGTCAGATGTTTAATTTTAATTTTTCAAAAGGGGGGGAATGTAAAACTAAAGACATACAAACAGGCGAAACTCTTTACTCTCAGACATAAAAAAAACCTTGTTTATAAAATTTTGAGTCTCTTAACCCAGAAGGAACCCGTCGTATCAAGTTAACAAGATTATGATTAGCATATTCTTAATTTATGCACCTTGTCACGGATGGAAAGGACAATGGCAGATGAAAAACAATCTGCAACCTACATCCTCGATGCTTATAACTAAAAAAGTAAAACTTTCAAACTAAAATAATGAATAAAAAACTAAATTTATCGTCCATTGTCTAATCCCTGTATATCATGCTTTAAGTACTTCTATCAAGAAGATTTACACAATAAAGTTAAAATTATTGTGTATTTACTGCCCTTCTAGATTTTTTTTATAAAATGAAATGATGACTGTTTATACAAGTACGGCAATTTAAAATAAATAAAAGAATGTTATTTAAATTAAAGTGTGTGGTCGTCATTTTTAGCGAAAGTTTGCCTAACAATATTTATTAGTTTTGACTACACAAAATAGCAGTTTTAAGAAAACACCTTTTCAAACAGTAGCTTAGGGCCACTAAGGTTAATGATAAACATTGATATAAAGTTTGTATATTTAAATGTATTCATGAAACAAGTAATTCTAGTTTTGTCTCTTTAATTTAGGGGTCAAACAAATTTCTCCAAACTTAGAAATAATTTACAGGAAATGAAGCAGGATGGATTTTCTAAAATAATTTCATATAACTTAATGTAATTAAAGCTTATAATATTTACTGGCCGGGTGTTAATAAAGTCACTTTTAGACGTCTTAACATTCAGACCTCTTACAGAGGTGAATCAAGCAAAAAGCTTACGGAGGTAACAACAGCAAAGTAGCTTACCCTCATCAGCTGTTGATGGTCCACCATATCAGCTTTGTTATGATCTATCCCAATTTAAACTTAATATTATGCCTCCTTATGTTCAATGCAGACCTCTTAGTGAGGTTTATTAAGTAAAAAGCTTACAAACCTCTTACTGAGGCAACAACAGCAAATTAACTTACCCTCATCAGCTGTTGATGGTCCACCATATCTGCTTTGTTGAGAACTATCCTAATTTTATCATCATGACCACGCAAAGACTCAATTGATCGTCTGAACTCGTCTGAGATATCCAACTGAAAATATAGAAGTTGGTTAAAATTTCAACAGCACTATGTATTGGTTTAGCCCCTCACATCTAGGGTGTCGATACTTGAAGCATAAATACATAAGAGCTATATAAGGATTCTCTGAAATGAAGAAATAAATCGGTCTGGTGCTGAGTGATATTTATTAAATGTAGGAAAGGAAAAATTTCGTCTTTCATATCATATAATAGGAAAGAATAGGGTTCACTAGTTAAAGTTTAAATGCAATTTGTGTTACTAGACCTCCATGGCTTTAGAAAATGTGCAAAATGTACCTTGTGAGCATCAAAAAGAAGTAGAATTCTGTCCACCCTCTCTGCAAACCACTCCAGAACTCCAATAAAGTCATAACCTCTGTCAGTTCTCTGCTTCTCTCCGCTAAAATATTAATTCTTGATTAGTAGCGCAGCTAAATTATAAATAACTAGGATATGTCAATGCGTCCTAATTATAATATTATTGTTAATATTTCATTTCTTTGTAAAAGGTAAAAATATAGGAATGTTTAAGTTTGAAGATGCCTTACTGCCGATGTCCTTAAATCTATAGAAAAATTAACCCTTTCATTGAAAGCCCTTAGTCAAGTCAACACAAATTGAAAAATGCTTATGGATTTACTACTATTTGGATCTTACACCAGATTATCATGTTTTCTCTTTAAATCTGTAGCGGGCTAAAATAACGATCAACTCCATCCCCTCCCCTCCTACTGGATAAAAGAACTGATCAATGGGTGACAGAAGAAATAGCAAACTAAATTGACGACAATTTTTCCCTGACATCTAAGTATATTCTACAG
Organism: Acartia tonsa; assembly: GCF_053477335.1. Lineage (NCBI taxonomy): Eukaryota > Metazoa > Arthropoda > Copepoda > Calanoida > Acartiidae > Acartia > Acartia tonsa. The sequence goes on from NC_137266.1 coordinate 20,654,378, forward strand.
TCTACATACATTTATGTGCTAAACCTATTCACTGTCTATTCAAGGCATTCCCATATATTCCTGATATCACGTCACGCGCCTTCCATAACAGCAGAGCTTACCTGAGAATACCAGGGGTGTCAACAATGGAAATTCCCTTCAATACTTGACTGTTCGTTCCGGAACACTGAAATCTGAAGAAAAAATAGAAATAAGTAGCGAACCACCTAAAAATCATGAATGGACAAAAGGAATTGTAGAGCAGATGTTTATTGGTCATAGAAAAATACAGGGAAAGGAATCTTAAAAATTCCAGCTGTCTATCTTGAAAAACAGACGAGAAAATCACATTCCCCCATAACGTTACAGACTGACGGACGATCTTACAAGTTATTACTAGAGTAGATGCGCAATAAAAAATATTCCTTCATAATCAATCTATTACACTTTGCCTTTTAGAATGTATGTTACGACTATGTTTATAGTACGTAAGTGTTGTTTAATGACTGATTTTTTTGAGCAGCTGGAATCAAAATCTATCTATCTGTAAACTAAAACTTACCTGTTAAGAAAAGCATTTCCAAATTTTGACAAGGGACGGAATTGTTTCTTAGGATCCACAACCAGCGCATTGCCGGGAATTACGCCGTCACTATCGGCGTGCATCACAGCAATAAAACGGTCAGTTGTTGGCTCAGGACCTGGTTACCACAGGAGTCACAACTTGGTCATGTTTTAAGCTATATTTTGCGTTGGGGTCAACAAGTTTATAATATCAATCAAATGGGAAGGGAAGGTTGTGGGAAACCGCCAAATATAATATTTTGTATTTTTCAGCAAATACCTAGGTGATATAATCCTAATGAAAAAACAATAGAAACTACCTTTTTTCTTTAATTGATGGAAAAGTTAATTAATGGCTCTTAAAATAATACATTAGTGATATAATTTCATCAACAAAGATGTATCTCATTCCTATTCTGATGCCGGGGAAGTCTTGTTCTAGAAGGTAGCGGATGAAGGTAGTTTTACCAGTCGAATATTGACCAACCAACATTACCAAGGGCCTGAAATTGAGAGACAATAAGAAATTAGGATAGAAAGAAGATAGCAACAGTTTAGATAGATATTATATAAAGCTACTGAAAAATATCCTAAGACAAAATATTGATATATCTTTGGAAACTCATAACCAAATTGTATGTCACTAGCGGTTACGCCCCTAGAGGTATCTAGGTGCACTTTAAAGTAATGGAGTGGAGAGTAGTGATAGGGAATTAATCCACCCTCAATCTTAAATTTAGAAAAAGTAAAATTAATATTTTTTTGGGGGGGTTGGGGTAGATTTATCTTGGCAGGGAGGCTTCCCTAGACCCATAAAAAGCTTAGCGGTTCTGAAGTTAGCGAGATGTTAGCCTTCACATAAACAAGACAGAAAGTCATCCTGTTACTATTATGTCAGTATAGAATATTATGGACACCTGCCATAATCGGTAAAGGTTAAAACTCAATCAAGCAATAGAGAATAGATGTTAAGTTTCATCACTTCATAAGTTCATAAATATTTCTTAACATCAACTTTGTTTCTCTTAATAGGGTGAATAAAAATAAGATATCTGCCATACTCAAGCAAGAATTAATAGTTAATATTTTGGTTCTTATGTCTGGAATTAAATTCCGATACATTCATTAGAATTTTTCACTTATATCTAATTTTCACTTATAACTGCATGTCATTATTTTATTTCATGATTTTCAGAAACTTATTTACCTATCAATGTATATAAAATACTTTAAAAATCTGCAAAATAAAAAACTCATGTGGTCTCTATAAAGCATGAACCCTTTATATAAACAAAACTTTAAATATATAAACAACTCTAATAAAGGTCACTATGTGATATTTTTTTCTTTTAACACAATATTTTTACAATGAATTAACTTTAACATTCTGTGAAGTAGAAAATGCTAAATTAGCACATTCTTTTACACATTGCAAAATTACTATTATGGTAATGATTACACAACAAAATTTTCCAAATAGGTATAATTATAAACTATCTGTGTCTTTATGCATAGCATGATTTATTGGATTTTAAAGCTCCTCTAAAATTCATTTAGTAAAGGGTTTATATCATAAGTATTTCAAGAAAAACTATTTTGAAATGTAAAGTAAATGAAAGTATGATGGGTATATTATATTAATATTCTTTATAGAAACCAATTCATTGATAAGAATTGTATTTTTAGGTAATGATAACAAATTATGAACTATACCAAAGTGTGGCTGCTGTGAGATGACGACGGGACCAGGAGGAATCTTCACAGCAAAGTTTAAGATAACAAATGAAGATTTTATTCAGTTGTTAAGATATCAAGAATATACCTATTTATTTGTTTATTTGGTGTTTATTTATTTTTGTAAATAAGATTTTAAAGATGGTTTATTTTTCATTACAGAGTTTATTATAATCTGGGGTTTTTAATTTTACCCTTCATATTCTACCAAACCTGTTCTTTATTCCAGATGGGTGTGAAATGTCTTTTTATGTGTGCTTGATTCATGTGCTTCCACAGCTGCGCTATTGACTATGGTAAGATTTTCATTCATTTCATCGGCTAGGTAAATATTTATTTCTTCACATAAAAAATCTCCCTTTTCATTCTCTAAGTAAAATGAAAATCCTAATGCATTTAATTAAAGTTCTAAATCTTTGCATAGAGTCATACTTGTAATAACTTTATATATCATGAAGACTTGTAAAAATTGTTTATATGATACTTTTACAAAATACTTATTCACAAGGTCTAGTTTCACCAGGGATAAGATCAAGAAGGGATAGGAAAATTGACGATAAATTAACATACGCCACCTATTATAATAAACAAACCTACCCTTCTATATATTAAAATCATTGGAGGATTTGAACAGCACAATAAAGGTAATATAAAAAAACACTAAAGTTTATAGGCTTAAAAATAAAATATTAAACCTCAGGGTGGGTACCAGTGTGATTTACACTCCTATGTGCCTTCCCTGTCCATAATAAATCTACACCACTTTCTTTCCTTCAGAATCTAACATGTAGATTTAATTTAAAGATCAATTTATCATACTTTGTTCTTTTCCTTTCCCTGTATCCTGGAATTTCAGGCTCTATCAAAGAAGTTTTTCAGACATTAAAGAAATTAAGAAATTGCCAGACTTTAAAGTAGCGAAGCTTCTATTGGATTGTAGATAAGTCTGTCTGAATGGAGGAAAAGGGGGGTTAAGTGATTTTAATAACTGCTGCTATTGAAAATATTATATAATCTAGAAAATTCGTGTGAATAATTGCAGGATAATGATCGTGTACTATGCATCTCAATTTGTTCGCATGTCTATTTGATGTACTTAATACTTCACTGATGATATTTTTCATTTTGTCCTTCGCTACTTATGGATGTTGTCATCCTTATTTTTATATATTACAAAAAGGTAAGTTTAAAGAAAAACAAAGAAAATAATTAGGACATTTATTACGTAAGTAAAAACTAATCATTGATTCAATGATTAATTTTATTCTTTGTCTTTTGAAAAAGAAATGTTAGGTTTAAAGTTTTACATTTCTTAATCAAACATGATATCAAAGAATTTTTTTGGTATTAGCTGCTTTTAGTAATATTTGTATATAATCTAGGTTAAACAACATGTATTTAACACTAATGTCAATAGGTACTAAGAGGGCATTCATATTGTTCCTAAATCTACCAATCTGTTAAGCCATTTACGTGTTTTACCATTTAAGTAAGAAAGAAAGTAGAGTTACCTATCTATCTATCCGATATTACCTAAACATACTTCTACCTAATAAGTATATTTGTATCTATCTATTAATCTTACTTGGCATCGAAATCAGGATCATCAAGGGCAGGTGAATGAAAGTCATGGAAATTATATTCTTTCTCAAGAGGAAGCAGTTTCTGTTTGTAAATATTCTTCAAGCCTTCTGTTACGTTCTCATAAATATCCTAAACAGATTTAGATATGGATCAATACTTTGAAAATAAAAAGTTGCTTAGTAAAAAAAGGTAGAATGTTTATTTCCAACCTAATAATCTCATAAATATCTAGACTAAAATGAATATGTTGTGTGTAGGCTTTAAAGAAATTTTGCCATTTTCATAATGTGACACGATAAAATTTCCCGTAAGACATATATAGTTATGTAAAACATAAAAGCCAAAATTCGGTTATTGAACGCCATCGAAATTTTACCAGCTTAAGATAATTAATAAGGGATAGAAAGTACATCATTTCTAAATATGAAACTTAAACCAATAGAAAAATAAAAACAAATAACAAATATTTAACAGAAAGATTCCAAAAAAAGGAGTGTCATAGAAAAAGAAACAAAGATTTCAATATGGTAAAGTATCAAAACAAAAGTGTAGGTACTCTTAAATTATGTACTATCGAGTTCGATTGATATATACGAACTGTCAAATAAACTTAAGAAAAACAAGGATATAATTGTGCCCTTTAGTGTATAAATGACATAAAACATTCAAAAAACATCTTTAAATCCCTAATAATTACAATTATAATTACTACTACCTACTGAGTATTCATTAAAATCCTAATTTGGGCATTTTCTTCCTAATCAGTAGACAAAACAATAGAAAAAATATATAATATGCACTTATCTAACACATAAGGTCGGCCCGAAACAGAACGTCCAATATATAATAGGGTAGCTGCGCGCGCTACTAATCAGAAAGTTTTTTCACAACAAAAATAAAATAAAAACCTGATTTTTTCGGCGTTTCTCATCTTTCCCCAAATAGGAGAACATCGTGTCTGAAATATAATTGCAAAAACTTAAATGAACATCAAATAAACACATTTCTACACTAATTCTAATTTATTAAATTATTGAAAACCAAAGATTATTGTTATCCATTAACTGGTTATAATTGGTTTTTAAGCCATATAATACTAAGGAATTTTACGCTACGATATCGAAGCAAATACAGAGTTACGTAACGTGTAAAACCATTTTGTTATGATTCATTTGTTTTTTAAGGTTTGGTGGAATTTTAATTAATATTTAAACGTACATTAATATTTCGATTATGGGGAAACAGGATTTAATGAAAATAGTTTAGAAAGCTAAAATTCGTAGGTACATTAATACAAATAGGTTCCTATGAAGATGTATTTTAGGATCTAAAACGCAGCTAAGCAGTTTTTAAAAAGCGGCCCAACTACTAATAACTCTCAAAGCTTTGTGAAATAGAATACATAATAAAAGGAATCTACTATACCTATTAAAATCAAACTTTATCTCTAACAGCAGCGTATTGAGAAAGACGTACAGGCCTTACTTATAGAGTAGAATAGCTACTTTTTAAACTTATAGATTGACAAAAAATACATTTCTTTAATTTTTGATTTAAAAAAAACTTAATCTATAAATAAAACACATGATACTAACTATAATTCACGAAATAATCCTTATCACTCAAATAGATTGAAATCAAACATACAGAAAAATAACTTTTAAATCACTTTAATATGTTGTTCTGATTAATTTTCTATCTGTCTATCTAAGACATTTACCGGCCTAATTTTTACTAGGCATCTTTCTATATCTATCTATCTCAGTGTGGGTCAAACAACTTGAACAAGTGTATAAATAGCAGAACAGAACACTGCACAATGATATTATAATATACTTAATATGTGAAAGCAGAAGGAAAGAAAACTCCCTTACTACTCATTCACTCTCTCACGTCACTGAAAAAAGACAGACAGACAGACGGACTGACAGACGAATTCCAACTCCTTATTCTTCCTTCCCTTTCCTATGTCCTTATACTAAATACAACCGTCCAACTTTTTTTTTTTAGATTTCCCCAGATTACTATTTTTGGGGATTTATCTGTAAATTCGACATAAAATCTAAACCCTAAAAACAATTAAAGGGGTCGATTTAAAGAAGAATATACGAATGATATGTATATTTTCATTTTAATTATAAATAAAAGATACTTTGATATAATAGGGGGAAAAATGCCTAAAGTGGGCTTCCTGGTTCCAAGTACACATCAAAGCAGAAAAGAGATCCCACCAATCAGATGTAAGCTAATAAACATGTGACCAATCACAAGATTGTAAACTGGACAGCTTCAGTTCTAATTGGCTAAGAAGCTGTTTTATTAAGATTCTACCAATTTTAGAAAAATAAGTCAGTTTTAATTCAAAAACTAATACAATTAGGTTCATATGACTTTAAAACACCCTAAAAGTATAAAAATATCTATAAAAGGCACTAAAAGTTGATATTTTTACAATAAATATCTTTTTTGTGTAAATACGACATTTATTTATTTAAAAATTGCAGCGGCATTTTTAATGTTTACTTTTGTTTTGGACAAAACATTTACAACAAACTTTCCCTATTAAATTTTATTTTTTTCATCACGATATTGATTTGAATTTTTTTCCAAAAAAAAGGACATTTTATATCTTTGTATATATAGCAAAATGTTTCTTTTTACAAAAAACGTTCAATATGGTTAATCTTTTTAATTGTAATTTTTTTGTTTAAGGAAAATATAAACAAGAGAAAACTTGTCTTCTATTAATTCACAACAAATAACAATAAAAAAATTCTGTAAACATTAATAAATAAAAATATGTCCTAAAATAACTTAAAAGTAAAGAGCTAAAAATGCCCCCGAAAAGAATGAAGCCTGAAATAGCCCTGGAATTTAAAGATGTATCTATTGAAATTAAGGTATTTTAAGATTTTAACACTTGATGATAAAAAATTAATATTAAATCGACCCATAAAGATCGAATGCAAAAAATTATGTTTACAAGAAAAATGTTACTATGTAGATTGTCCTTATATAATGTACCTAATAAGTTTTTATTTGTCCTGTAAGATCTAGCTAACTACTGAATCTTTTGGTTTCTCCTTTACATGGAAGCTTCTCGGATGTTATTTTACTTGATGGTTTTAAACTATTTATCGTCTAAATTTAATCCTTTGGGTGGTTTTAGGCTTTTTTTCGGTACCATGAAAAATAGTAAGTCCAATTATGATAGGAGTGTAGCCGCTTATTTTATTTAAATTACATTTTTTAATATAACGGCCTAATCTCGATTGTAATAAAAAAATGATTATTTTTAACTTTAATTTATATGCAATCTGTACTCTTTTCATATTATTATTTCTAGGTTTGTGGTGTGGATTTGATGCCTGAAGACCGAGAATATGTAAAACTATTTCCAGAATTAGACACAAATAAATTAACCTGCAGAGAAAGAGTTGATGCATATAGGAGATTAAATAAGTGAGTTATTAATCTGCATTATTTTGAAGAACATTTTGTTCTACTGAAATAGGTGGATGTTAGCCTGTCTGTGTTTTACTACAAATATTATTACAGAGAAACCTTTCTTGGCTACATATACCTCTATTCTATAGCTTGAAAAAATATTTTTGGTTGTAGGGAGGTTATTTGATCAAGTGTTCGAGCAAAAGGGAGGTATGAGTCAAGAGTGGGTGTTAAATCCCTCTTAAAATAAGTCTTTGGGTGGTTTTTCCTCCAATATTACTCTAACCTTTAGATTCACACTACCAGCCTTCTTTTAAAACTATATAGATACATACCTAGCCAGTTCAGAACCATTAAATTGAACCCATAATATTAAAATTATTTTAGAAAAGAACGTAAGAGAATACCTAAATTTGAATATAAGCTTGTTCCAAATCATGCATCTGACAGTAGCGAAGATAAGGTTAAGGTAATAAAATAAGATAATCAGTCACCCTCGGTTTACAAAAAATATTCTAAAAAATATCTACAAGGAAAAAAATATATCTTTAAAATATTTTCTTTTTCTTTTAAAATCTAATGCTTCATAGGGATTTGATAAAACTTCTTCATGATTTGAATTTTTGTAGGTTTTACCAAAGTTAAGTTGCGAGCATTGTGGTAAAACATTTTCTAGAAAGTAAGTATCTAGCTTTTATTTTTTAAAGTGAAATACAGTCATAGTTGCATGATTAGTTAAACATAAAAATGCGTTGAACTTCCAGATCAAAGTATTTAGATTATGTTGTAATGTCTGTAAGCTATTGGCTTAGATTTACATCAACTTGGTTATTTTTCCCATGTAAATTCATAGAAAAAGTTTCTACCAGTAAATGTTAGAATTATAATTCATCTATCATAATCAAATTCTGTATGAAAATGTTTATTTTTGCAGATCAACATTAGAACAGCACGTAGCTAGTCATGATCAACACAACACTAGTTGGGAAGAAGTTCAGGTTTGTTACTTTTATGGGACACCTGCCATAATTTAATTTAGATTTTTTTATTGTCATGGACAAATAAAAATGTTTGTTTATTTAATATTTTATATTTATTATCGTTTTTTAGGATGCAGCTCTTCATGATCTTGAGCAAGCCGCAATATTTGGTGTTCCAGGTACCTTTTTTCACTAGAATTTTGATGTAAAGGAAGTTTTTCAACTTTTGCCGTTTTGGTTAACAAACTCATTATTTAAGAATGACTATAATTACCATCAGTATTTGTGACTTAGATATACGAATTTTTTTCATAATAACATAATAAAATGGACTTCAATCATTAAACATGTGTCTTAAATATTTAACTGATCTTGATATTGAATTACAATTTTTTAGGCTAAAACAGCTTCCTTCTTTAATAATTTTAAGTCAAACCCATGATATAAAAGGAGAAGAATTCACTTTTAAAGTCACAGACTAAAATTCGACTGATTTAGGACAGATTTCCTATCAACACATTTTAATTTTTAGGTGCTATGCGTCTAGGGGGAAAACAGTCCATTGTACTTTCCAGAAGATCAGCAGAATTTAAAGAATTTGAAGATGGAGGGGAGGAACAAGAGATTGCCCCTCCAAAACTTGTCTCACATAAATTTTTATCCAAGTAAGATTTTATTTAAAACAAAATAGTTTTCAGAAAACTAAAGAGATTCAAAAGATTCTGTTTTTGTCAAATACTTCTTTTCGCAAAGAGATAAAAGGCTTTTAATTAGGTACTGCATTACCTAAGCAATTTGCTTATCTTCACTTTTTTATTTTAAAGGAATGGAAAGATGCCAGGGCTGCAAAAAATTGGAAAGAAATTTGTTCCCACCACGCCAGGTAAAGAATCATAACAAAAGAAATTGAGGTGTGAGAGGGTTATTATTCTTTTTTTTTCAGGTTCTTTTTCAGGTTTCACATACTATTTTTCATAATTGTTTACAACTTTATTGTTTATTGTTTATTAGTACTGTTGCAATTTTACCTAAAAATAATACAACAAAGTTAAAGTAGATTTTGAAGTAATGCCATACACACAGACAACCAAATAGTAGTAGATACAGTGCAGGATATAAGGTAGGGTTGGGCTGGATACCGGATATCCGGCTGATTTTCTAATGCTGGATATCTTTACCTATTGGTTGGTAGGTTAAAATTAGCAATGACCAAAATTTTGGGAAATTATTTTAAACTGCAGTAGGAAAAGGAAATTTTGTTAATCTCTTTTGAATATTTATAAAAAATTACGTCCATTGCCTTATTCCTATATAACTGAGAGTAAATATGGCATGATTCCATATTAATATACTTAAAATTTTTTTTATTTTTAGGAGTGAGATTATTTAAGTGTAATAAATGTGAGATGCAATATACAGATGTGGGAAATCTAAAGAGACACATTTGGGCCAAGCACAATAATCCTAATAGGGTAAGATACATTTCATTCGCAGCTTGATTATAAATATAGAATGTCGCACACTTATAAAATAACACCAACCTAAGATTTTTTTATTCAATCTTAACCAGACAAATGCCATCTAGCTAAAAAAGATTTGTAGATTTCATATCTGGCAACCAGAAAATCCGCAGAAATCGCATTTACGAGATCCAAAAAAGTTACATTAAAAAAAACCTTTAAAACCATTAAAAGCTTTTTGTGTTAAATAAAAACAAAAATAAAAGAGTTTAATAAAATAGTGAAATAACAAATTGTTAGGTGAATAGTTGATATTAAAATAATCAAAAATTGTTTCACATTCCTGTAAATAATTTTAGTAAAACATATATATGCTCAACAAAGGTTATTTATAGTTATGAATTCTACCAAACTGATTTTTAAAAGGGGAAATAGTTTATGAAGACGACACAAAATGATTTGTAAAAATTACTTATTTTTTATTTTTTTTTAATCTTTAATAGTTTTAATGTTTTTTTTTTATGTAAATGAATAAAGTATTATTTAAACTTAAAGGATTTAATCTTTTTCTTTGAAATTTATATGTCTAAACAGTGTAAATATGAAGTTCTTAATCACAAATTTTCAAATCATTAGATTTTAAGCAAGTTTATTACAAAAATAAAGAATAATTTCGACCAAAAAAAATAGCCACAAAAAGGCTTACTGCTTTATAAAACTGGCTTAATTGTATAATTGCATTCATTTTGTTTAATTACCTTAAAAAATGAGTGTTTATATGCTGCCTTGGTTATAATCAAACCTAAAAGTGCTCTTTAGTCAGTGACAGAGTGAAAAAATAACCTTGTTTTATAGTTTTTAATCTCTTTTTTTATATACTTTTATCTGATTTGTATATCAAAATTAAAAAGTATTTAATTCTTTAGATATTCATACTTTGCTAAAACGCCTTGGTTACTTTTTGCACTATATTTGCTCTAAAAAAGATTCTTTATCTGACTTTCACATTTAAAATGATAGATTTTATATCAATTATTGTGTTGACTTTAATTAAAATCATAATTTCTGTTTGTATGCATTTTTTTATAATGAAATGTAATAATTGCCTTTTTTTCGTATATAAGTCGAAAAAACTGACACTGAAGATATTTTTTGTCTTATATATGCTCTTAACTTATAGATGAAAAACTTTTATAAAAAGATTTATTTAAAATATGTCATTTAAGGCATGAAATAAATTTTGCAAATTAACATTGCTAAATTTTGCAAATAACTTTTATAAATGATTTCTGCGGATTTTCTAATTTACATGGGTGTTTTCTACACATTTTCCCCTTTCCAAAAATACCTTCCTCGTAAAAATTGACTTCAAGAAAATATATACTTTCTGAAAATGAAATGTGGTCGTTTGTCTGATTTCTGATTTATTTAGATTAATTTCAACAATTCTCTACCTATTACAATTTACTGTTGTTTTTATTTTAAATATATCAATTTTCTATTTTTCTTTCTTTAAGATATTTAGTTTTGCTGTTATTTTTCTTCTTGGAATTGTCTGATTAATATTTTAGAATGTAAACGGAACATTCTCTAAGCAAGCAGAGTCTACAAGTATAAATACCAGCACACCAATAAAACAAGAAGTCAACGACAGCCAATATTCACCAACTATGCCGCTATCTTCTTCAGAAGGAAAGTGTTTATTAAATATAATAATTTAATTAACTTTTTTAGTCCAAAATTAAAGTAAAACAATAGACGGGGAAAAGGTTAAAAATCTGTATATCCCCACATTAACACAGCCAAGTTGCTAAAAAGAGCAGAAAGCAATTTTCTAGCAGGCGAATAAGGTCCCCATTATTGGATCCAGGTAGTAATCTGGATTATATATCTAATCTTTCAAATTCAACTTTAAAGGTGTAATACCTATTGTATATGTATACTATTACTGTATAAACAAAACCTTTATAACAGATGGACTGATAAGCTGTCCGCATTGTGACCGAAAGTTTGCCGCGCGAGCTCACCTTGAACGCCATCTACCAGGAATACATTCATGATAAATTAGATTTTTAAAGTAATAAAACCAAAAAGTGGAGAAAAGTAGTCAAGACATTATTTCCTTTTACTTAAGTAGTTTGATGTGATTGGGTTTGTCCGTTTCCTCTGAGAAATGTCATAGATTTTAAACCGATAAATCTATTATATTCATGTAAGTTTTGTATCGGGCCTGGTAAAGTTTTATGTTATCTTGGGATGAAAAATAAACATAGAAAAAGTTAAAATTATTAAAAAAGTTATCATAATATATTTGACAGTGCACAATAATAACATGGCTAAACCATTTGAGTGTGATCTCTGCGGTTGGAAGTTTCATCTTCTGCATAATATGGAGAGACACAAATCTACACATGACAAGGTAATACATTTATATTATTCATAAATATAAAAAAAATAAAGGAAAGTTTGATATCTGTCTATTAGGTGTTAAATGGACAGATACACATTTATATTTAGACAAACAAACTAAATGGCTAAAAAGCAAATAGCATGATAAACATAAAACTAACATGCATACATATAGATTTAAAAATAAGCAGACAAAATATCATCATTGATGTTTTGTATCAAATTATCGCCCATGGATTATCCCGTAAGATCCTTGATATTGATAATTCTATTTTAGGGAAGGAAAGCAAAAGTACCACCGCACGTTAAAGAAAAAATGCTTCAAGACGTTCTAAACGTATCAGAAACAAGTGAAAACAACCCTAACACCCACCTTAGTCAATCTAACAATAACATAGCACAAGAAAATGATAGCTCTAATGATTCATCATCAACTAGCCAACAAAAGTCTGAAAAATCCGCAATTGCGCAAATTGAAAAATACACTAATGAAACTGCCACCACTTCAAACCAAAATAAAACAGAAAATTTTATGAAAACCAATGATTCTAGTCTGAAAGAAATAGATTCTGAAACATTATCAAATGCCAAAGAACCATTTGAAACTAATAAGGATCTGACTGCAATAGAAGTCGAAACAAATGATCTAGAAACAGAAATTAAAGACAAGGAAGGTGAAACGAATGAGATTACAAAATAAAAAAAAACAATTGAATATTAAGAGAAACATTGAAGTAAAATTGATTTGAATAGTTATTTATGGCATCGTATTATAGACAGCTTTCCGCGAATATTAAAATGAAAAGTTATAAAATTAAGTCCCGAGTGGCCGAAGGCCAATGCTAACAAAACTGGCATTAATCTTTTTATTTTAATAATTAAAACTATTTGTACTACGATGCTATACATGATTTTTCAGTATTGCTGAGAACCGGTTTATAATCCAGTGGATATTAATCGGTTTCTAAGTTATACTGGAAAGATTATTATTATTATTATTATTTAATATTATGTATTATTTTTTTCCTGTTATTGATGTTAGTTGTTATAAAACAAGGAAATTAAGTTCTCATTTAGCGAAGTTATAAAATTTTTTTTGCAGGTATGTGTAAAAATTGACATACTAATTTTCCTTTCGAGTATATACCTAGTTAGAATGGATGTAGAATATACTTGAATATTATTATGTCAGGGGAAAAAATATCGTCAATTTAGCTAACACGGAAGTCGTTTCTAATATCCACGGAAAATTGTCTATAATACGATGCGATAAATAACTGTTCTAAAAATGTATTTTAGCCTTTAAAAAGATGCCAAAGAATTATTAAATCTTTATTAATATCTATGCAATTCAGATGTAAATGTAAAAAGAGCAACAGAACTAATGTAGATATCTTTTGAAATTCAGGGTTTGTTTTGAACAATTATAAACATCATTTAAAGCTAACAATTCAATAATGTTTTTTTATACATAAATTAGGAAGCTCAGTCAATTGAAGTAGATATGAAAATTAGGGTTGGGCCGGATATCCGGTGTGGCCGGATATCCGGCCGGATATCCGGCCATTTTCAATATCCGGCCGGATACCGGATATTGAAACTATCCGGCCGGATATCCGGCAATATAGTCTTTTATATTTTACAACAAAAATCTCTGTTTTTTTTAATCTTAAATGGCTGTAATTTTCTTATTATTGAAGCTAGAAGAAAATTTTTTTCTGAATATGTTTATCTTTATGTAAATTTTATATTAGAAATCTCAAAACCTAAATTTTGGCGGTGGCAGCAGTACTTGGCAGCTGCCAGCCGCAAACCGACGGTTGGCAGGTAAACGGCAACGGATTTTATGAAATTGTAATAAGTCATGAAGATATATAAAAAAGCTTAGGTTTAAAATTTGAAATCTTCAAGTAAAAAGTTGCGGTCACGGAAACCGTTTAAAGATTTCTGGAGACCTGTAGGTTCAGAACTTGCAGGATTATACCTGGAACCTGAAATCGACTTGAACATCTATATTACATATGAGGATGTACGACTATAGGATATTTTAGTATTAGATAACATGAAATGCTTTGTTTAAGTAAAAAAATATTTTTACTTTTTACCTGAATGACCTTACCAGATTAGCTGGTATCCTGTGCCCGCCAGAGGTATTCAAAATTTTCAACTCTTAGTTATGTTTCATACCCATATTTCGAAAGTCACTCAGTTGTAGCCCTCTACCTTTTATACACAGAAAATGGGATAGAAAAAAACAGAGGGGGGGGGGGCAGGCATTTAACGCCACCTCCCCGCCCATCCTCCAAGCGTTAGGGGTTGATATTACATATTGAGGGTAGTAATAGTTAATTAGATTTATTTGCTAAGGCGATTTAATAGTTACTTAATTTTTAAGTTTTAACCTTAATTTTATCCTATTATATAAAGTAGTAAGCTTTTTTTGTCTGTAGCAAAGGATCTCGCTAACTGATGAACCGATATGGTTCGATATGGTTCTCCTTTTTAGGTCCCAGGGTGGTCTTAGTCCGTTTAATTTTTATAAAAAAGTCGTTGTAAGGTTTTAAGTTATTTTTCTGCACTTTCATGTCCTTTCTAATGTCCCTAGATACTAGGGACGCAGCCGCTAGTATAATATAAAACACCAGTTTATGAAGAATTTTTTTTGCGGGTATAGTCCCTTTCGTGGCAACGCCCCTTAAGGAGCGATTATTCGTATTTTCAAAGTATCTTTCCTCCTATTTCTAGCCCCTCGCAGGGGACTCTAACCTTGCGGGGCCAATTGCCTAACCCTGCGGGGCAATCACCTAACCAAATATAACCTAACCTAACCTAAACTAACCTATTAAAAGCAATTTTAAAAATACAACGAATCGCCCCTTAAGGTGCGTTGCTACGAAAGGGACTATATCCTTTTTTGATACTTTAATATGTAATAATTTGGCCGGTTATCCGGCCGGATATCCGGTAATTTGGCCGGATAACCGGATATCCGGTGTTGGCCGGATATCCGGCCGGATACCGGATATCCGGCATTTGAAATCAGCCGGATATCCGGTATCCGGTATCCGGCCAAAAAACTATCCGGCCCAACCCTAATGAAAATCTTACATTTCAGCGCTAATATGCTACGTTTTATATCGTTTTTTTGTTTTCTATTTTTTTTTGATATCTTTAAATTAAACGCTTATGTAATGTCAAATAATTTGTATTTTGCTACATTGCCTATGAATTTTGTATATTCTACAATTTATTTTCCTAATACCTTTTTTAAAGAAGCGCTGTATGAACTTTTAGCTTTGTCTAAATTTACAAAATACCTTGATATACGGTGTGTTGCCCTTTATTTGGATGAGCTTAAATCTTTCTGAATATAAATTGTGAATAATGTAAATATATTGTTCTTACTTTTTATGTATTTATTATGTTAAACCAAAAGCTTTAATTAATATGTAATTAAATAAAAAATTAAATGACATTTGAGTATAGCTTTACTGAATATGGATTTAGGACACTTCATCTAAATTAATACCTACAGAAAAAGAAAAATTGTACAATTAAAAACTCTCTTTTTTTTTGAGTAAATAACTTTAGAAGTTTATTTGTATAATTGATTGTATTTTTGTGTGCTATTCTTGTTGCCAATAAATATTTGTTGATTTTTTAATCCAAGATTTTTAATATTTTCAATTGCTACAATTAGAATTTTGCTCCTTAAAATATTTATGCTTACAATGGTTTGGTAACTTATTTTATATCCTTATACTAAAGTAACAGGATGTCTGTGTGTTTGTGTGTTTGGATCTCGCTAACCACTGAACTGATCGGGTTCTCCTTAACAGGGTAGCTTCTCATAGGTCCCGGGAAATTTTATAACTATTTTGGGTGAGGGTACCACCACCCTCCTAGGAAAAAACGCCCCTAGAAAAAAATCCCCCCCCCAATTTTTTTTTTTAACTAAAATAAAAAATTTCTTTCAAAATCTTAAATAACAAAATTGGGTTGGACTCTCCTCAAGTGCCCCTAGAGGCCTCTAGGGGCGTAGCCGCTAGATCAATAATATAGAATCTAGATCCCCATTTACTTGATTGGACCAATAAGAACATAGTGTTTAAACAATCCTACTACTTTATTGATAAGAAAGTATACTCAACTCATATTGGTATGAAAGTGCTGTTATTTTTTTTATTTCTTTTATATAATAAGTCTTTGATTACTAGTGGAATATCTTAGGATTAAGCTTTGCTTTTATAAATTATATTGATAAATAATTTCGTCGGAGGTATTATATGATTATTATGTGATTGTTACTAAAATCAAACAAATTCGCTCTCTGCTAGATATCAGTTTTATATCAACGTTTTCTTAATTGTTGGCTGCACAATTTTTACCAAATATTATTTTTTTTGTCTTGATTTTGTTCAGAAAGTCAAAAGTTGTGTTGTGTTCTTATCCCATTATATAAAGTAGTAAGGTTTTCTTTTGTCTGAATCTAAAGCATTTGGGTACTCTACTTTAGGTAAGCTTCACATAGACCCTGTGATGGTTTTAGGCTATTTGACTTTCAGATTAAAGTCTTTGGTTGGTTTTAAGCTATTTCCTAGCCCCTCTCTACCCCTTCCAATCAGAATGCTAGATGCTAGGGGCGTATAAGAACGAGTTACGAAATAATAATATAAATAAAAAAATATTTTTCATTCTTCATTTATTATTCAACTTAAGGGTCATGGAGAAAGTGGCTATTAAAATATTCCACGCGCTTGATTATGCTAAATAGTTCATTTTTTATTAACCCTTAACGGTCGGGGGGGGGGGGGCATTGAAAGATAAAGAGCCCAAACTGCTTGACTTTTTAAGTATGGGTATGACACATAACTGAGAGTTGGAATTTTTTGAATATCTCCATCCTGGCGGGCACAGGATGCCAGTAAACCTGGCAGGGTCATCCAGGTAAAGAGCAAAAATATTTTTTTTGACTAAAACAAAGCATTTTATCATACCAAAATACTAAAAAATCCTCTAGTAGTACATTCTTATATAAAATACAGGTGTTCAAGTCACTTTTAGGTTCCAGGTATGATCCTGCAGGTCCTGATCCTCCAGGTCTCCAGAAATCTTTAAAAGGCTCCTATGGCCGTAATTTTTGACTTAGAGACTTCAAATTTTAAACTTAAGCTTGTCTTACATGTCTACATAACGTATTAAAATTTCATGAAGATCCGCCGCCGTTTTCCCGCCGACCGCCGACTGCGGCGGCTGGCAGCTGCCAAGTACAGCTGCGGCCGCTGAAAATTATATTTGATATTTCTAATGTAAAATTTACATAAAAATAAACATTTTCTGGAAAAAAAATTTTCTTCTAGCTTCAAAAACAAGAAAGTTACAGCCGTTTGAAATTTTTAAGTAAAAAAAGACCTAAAAACAAAGGTTGTTAAATAAAAGGGTGAAGGAAGCGAAAATTGACTTAGACTTCTAAAAGGTCGGAAATTCATTATCAAACCATGGACTTGCACAAAAAAATTTAGCCCTCTAGCTCTAATAGGAACTGAGATAATAAGGGGGGGCGTTGAACGCCCCCCCCCCCGACCGATTAAGGTGCGGCAAGGGGCCCGACTGTAAGGGGTTAATATAACCCTTGCAATTTTTTCATAACATAAACAA
This sequence comes from Acartia tonsa, assembly GCF_053477335.1. NCBI lineage: Eukaryota > Metazoa > Arthropoda > Copepoda > Calanoida > Acartiidae > Acartia > Acartia tonsa. Next base: position 20,672,193 of record NC_137266.1, read on the forward strand.
ACCTCCAAAATTGATCATTGATTGTCATATTGGGGCTGCTTGCAATTTAAAGCTGTTTCTAAAGAATGTTTTACTCTAATTATAACATTAAAATTTAAACCTTGAAAGTGTATTAAGAGGCTGTAACTAAAAGTCAAAATTATTAGATTTAGCAAGGCCAGGCTACTCTTTAATTCGAAGTTTCTATCTGTCCGTTAAAATGGTATGGGGATTTTGAATTTTTGATGGCTGTTTCAAAAAGACGGCTAAAATTTTTATGCAGTTTTCCTATAATAGTGAACATCCTGTATATAATTTCCTTGGTGTATGTATGTAGCCTTGATTCTCTGAAGTTAGGATTCAGATGAACGTGGAGATTGGAGGTGAGAATCCTTTGACCAATCCTAGATTGGTAAGCTTTGCGCACAGCTGAGTGTATTTTATGTTACATTACAAGCTGACCCGCAATTCTCGTGGGAGCTACTCAATTATTACATCACCCTGGACTAGAGTTTTGGCAGGTGTTCCATATTAAGCCACCCTAATTAATGGCACTCTCATATGAATGAGGAGCATGGAAGAGGGAAAGCACGATTACAGTTGCTTGTTAGGTAGGATCCTACCTTCCTACAAATCTCCCTCCTTACAACCTAAGGGCATCACAGGGAAGGTTGCGTTATTATATTCTCACAAATTGCAACAGCATTTGTCATCCAAGTGCAATATCTATGATGGGACTTGAACTCGAATTTTCCCAACCACAGCTTAGTGTGCTAACCACTACTCTATGGGACACCCTCTATTTCCTTGGTCTGATGGCCTGTCGGTCATGCTATCAATTGCATTAACATCTATATATGTATCTCACAATTTTTGTTTGTAAATTGTCGATATTTTTGTGCTTCGCTACTTATGGAAGTTTGTTTTTGAAATACCTTGTCCTTCAATGTATTAAAAAGACTGTTCGTCTTATTTATTCAATGGGTGATTTTTTATCCTTGTATATAAAGTTGTAAGATTTTTTATCTGTAGTGAAGGTTCTTGCTAACCACTGAACCGATATGGTTCCCTTTACAGTGAAGCTTCTTATAGGTCCTGGAATGGTTTTACATCTATTTTATTCTTAAAGATAAGTCTGGGTATAGTTTTAGGCTATTTTTCGGCCTTCCATATACCTTCAAAAATAGAGACTATAGATGCTAAGGGCACAGCCGATAGTATTTTAAAAATTGTTTGACTCATAAGTCTTAAACATTCAGAGAAGCATAGTAATTAAATTTCAATGGACAGGTGTTAAGCTAAATTTTGATTTAAGATATTATTTTATAATTAAAACATCCTAAACTTCTATCCTATGGTAAAAAGTAAATTCAGTGACCTAAAAAAACTCGAAATTGTATTGCAATGCCAATATTAAATTGTACTTTTAGGGATTCTTAATTACTATTCAGAAGTAATAAAGTATTGCAAAATAGTTTTTACAATTTAAAGTAAAATTAGCAATGGAATGTCCTTTTAATTAGACAGTTGTTTTTTAACATAAACAATGTCTTCATATAAGATATGTATAGAATTTGGGTCTAAAAATGCTTGAAATGAGTTAGCCTTAGTTTTGTTATCATTTTCATAATCTAAACATTGCATATGGGCGTAGTAAATTATAAATTGTTATTATGAAACTTTGTGTACAATTAGTGATTTTTGTATTATTATGTCATTCATATCAAGTTTCCAGGTAAGCCGACGTTAAAATGATTCTTACTTATGCTATGCCAGGCGCTCGGCATTTATACGTAGGTTGGGGGGAATTTCTTGGCTCTAATCAGGCGCTACTCATCAAAATGCAAAGTTTGGAACTCCAGACAAGAGTAGGGCCTTTAGAAGTTAGTTGTCTGTTAGTTTTTATTTTACTTAATATTCCGTGTGTTTGGAGAACAAAGGAGAGATTCGGCTACCTTGTTATCCTTGGTTGTTGGACCTGACGTTAGAGTGTCAAGGACAACAGCCGCGCCCGTATGAGGTAGTAAATAGGTAGGTTATCCAGTACGATTTAATTAGTTTGAAAGATCTCGCCAACCACAAGACTGATTGAGTTCTACATGAGACTGCTGTTGTTTTCGGGGAACCCTTTTGCTAACAGTATCCAGTATACAACTTTCTTTGTCCGTCGGTCTTAGGGTCATGCTAAAGATGACACATAATTCATGAATCAATAACACTTATTTTCTTTTTTAGAACATCTTATTACTCACTCTGTCCGTCTGTCTTTCGTGATTTTTTTGTTTGGGCTTTGAAATTATTTACTGATTTTAACATCCGACCCCTGTTAGTTTTATTAAAAGCTAATTAAATGTGTTTTAGCTGTGACTCATTTAAAATTCTTGATCTGACCAAGCTGGATCCAAATTGGACCTGTTACGCCTCTTCCAGCAACCAATTGTTTCCTTGCCAGGTATATTTCTGAGAAGGCTATAGATTCCACTCTGCTAACATTTCAATGCGAAAACAAATTTGATAATTTCAGCTGATTTTGTGGGGCAACGCTTCATGGGTAAGGCGACCTTTTTATCTGCCCCCCCAAATATTAATTTAGATCTATTTCACTTGTTGGTTATACAACAGATCTGTAGTATAGAAAATATCGTATATACAGATAACTATCCCCCCCCCCCTTTTTTTTCAATGACCCATATCGTCTTCTAGCAAATTGTTTTCTATTAACTTCCAGTTACAATTGGTTGAATTTCTAAGACCCAATTGAGAGTCGAACAAGGTCATTGTGATAGGAAATACAGTTATTTAACCCTTTCTCAGGATAGTAATTCCTAAACAAAGGTCCTGCAATATAGAGGTGAAATTAGATGAAAATCAAGTAGCAGCTGCATTCCAAGTCTTTGGGGCATCTCAAATTTGCAGGAAACATTACATTATTACCTGTACAAAAACCCCCTTGAAAAGGAGAACATTAACAGTTCCACTTCTATGTATATTGTAGGATAAATTAAATGTATGAACATATTTAATTTTAATTTATTTAGTTTTTTGATTGCAGGACAGTTTTGATGGAGATCTGTTTACCTACTGGCATCCTGGTTATCCAGGTTTATTTTTCCTGTTTTATGCAGCGATAAGGGATTGGTATATTTATTATTTGTTTCGTCTTAAACTTTTTTCATGGGTAGGCTTCTCTATAATTCACTTTGTCCTTTTGCCTTATATTAACTTAAAGATAGAAAGCTTAAACTCTTTTCTGTCCATTATCTTTGATCGAGTTATGAATTCAGTGCCAAATGTCATTTTAAAGGTATTTTTTATGGCTGTCCGTCCTTATGGATGTTTTTTAGTCATACCGCTACTTTAGTAAGTTGTCATCCTTGTATTAAAACATATCAATTTACGTTAAACATCGCATTGTTTTATACCTAGACAATTTTCCGCGGTTACATGATTTTTCAGCATGGCTCTGAAGAGGATAAAATTCAGCAGTAATGAAAAGGAAATAATTTTTTTTTCTTTTTAGGAAAGGATGCTCGACTAAGTATTAATATCAATGTTGATGTAGTTTTAAATGGAATAAAAGTTGTACAGGTAAATCATTTTTCGTTCTTTAGTACCAAAGCTAGTTCTATAACTCACAATGTCTATCGGTTCGTTTGTTATATCTTGAGAAAATGAAAGTTACTCGGCTGCTATATGAAAAATTATTACTAATTATTTTTTTTTAAATGAAAGGGTGGTAGAATCAACCCACCCACAACCCTCCCAAAACTTTTTAAAAACTAAAATAAAAAAATAGGTTGTTCAATTCAACTCCTGGGCTTCAAGTCTATCGTCTATAAATAAGAGAAGAGAAAATGTTTTAAATTCTTCTCCTTGCTACTTTTGGATGTTCTTATCCTTAATTAAATTTTTGTTATTCTATACACATTAAAGATATTTACTGGAACTGCGCTGGCAATTAGAGTAAAAAAATAGAAGAGGCAAGGGGTTAAATAACTGTATATTCCCACCCCGACTTTGCCTACTTTCAATTGGGGTGTGAATATCAGCCAATATTAACACAGCCAATTCGCTACTAAAAGGGCAGAAATCAATTTGCTAGCAGACATAGAAGGTCCCCAAGACCTGTGCCAGGTAGTTGTTTGGGTTATAAATCTATACTTATTACATTTATTTTTTGGCTTGTGGACCAAACTTTTCGAATTCAATAATCTTAAAGCTGTTAAACACTTTGCTTAAGTCAAGTAATTTTACTTTATTTCAGGATATATGGGAAACTGGCTATGCAAAGAAGATTAAGGTTAGTCCAGTTCTACTTATCTGCCTCGGATAGCATGGAATACACCACATCATCTTGTTTTGGTGTATCTCTGAACCAAATCTTGCGTAAACATGTCACGTGCATGATAATATTGTAAAAAAACCCCACATCACCAATCAAATATGCACGATAATTATATGTGCTTGTTTTAGGCCAAGGCACTCCCCCTGCCCTAACTATATAACTAATTAAAATCTAACCATCAATAGACATCTTAATATTAAAAATTTATTAAATAAATAATTTCAAAGTTCATGAATTACCTTCAACAATATTACATTTACAATTTTATGTAAATAATTAGTCGAATAAATTTAGATTATAAACAAGGATGACAAAATCCATAAGCAGTGAAGCACAACAAAACAGGGACTGACAAACAGGTCATAAAAAAAGGCGGAAAATGAAAGAGAAAGAAGGAGATTAGAATAGAATAGAAGATACCAAGAATGATAAAATTCATGTCTTTAACAAAAATTGTTGAAAATATTTTTAATTTGACCTTGAACAAAATCAGTACTTAGTAGTGAATAAAGCTTAGTTTTATTTGATTACATTTGCACTTTACAAATTGTAAGATTTTATTAGAAGTAACCAGATAGTATATTGGGAAGCCAAGTATAGTAAAGTCATGAACAACTGCACTTATGAACAGATGTATATTGTTTTCACTTCCCATCAAAGTTCTCCAAGTTAAAAGCAAGCCTGTTATAACTATAATGCTTGCAAGTAAACCAAAATTTGTTCCAACCTTCACTACAGTGGTTTTGAATTTGACCGAATTAGCTCGTTTCAGTCTAGATACTTGTTTTGGCTTCACAACACTAGGTGGTGGGTTCGCTACTTCAGTGGATTTCCTTGGCTCTTGCTTATCAATCTGTCTGACAAAGATTCTTGATCCAGCTGGTTCTACTTCATTTACAGTTGGTAGTGGATCTATGTGGGCCACTGTGACATGATGTATGGTAGTTTTGGAATTAGTTTCATTTGTCTTGTAGTATTTAAAAAATACTTGATTGTAAAAAATACTTGTTTCTTTTGTGGCTTTGATAGGATACTTTACAAATACACCATTGTCAATACTTGATACATTTAAGATAGGGGTTTCAACATTAAACACTCCTGGTTCATGATTGATATTGCAAGGATTTCCTAATTGAAGAAAACTTGAAATATTATTAGATTTTTCTAAATTGCCAGGGCAAATGGTGTTTCTTTTCTTTTTTAACATTCTTAATTTATTGATAAATCTCAATAATTGTACTAAAGACTCAGCTGTTATTATGATCAAGACAATGTAGAACGTAACTCTTGTATTTGTAAAAGCAATTTGGGAGGGTTTGGACATCCTAAGCTTGTAAAGCAGGAAGTTGAAAACTTGCCTGTTACATAAAGTTTTGTGTTTGTAGTAATTTGAGATCTGTATAAATGCACCTGAAATAGGCACTGATAAAGCCAAAAGATATCCCGAGAACTTATTTTTTAGAGTCAACATTCTGTATGGTGCACACTCAAATATAACTCTAATTAAAAGAAACTCAGCCATAGAAATTGTTGTAAATAATCCTGGCTGCATCCCAGCTGGGCTCCAGAAGCAAGTGTCATTGCCATTTGTTTCAAACTTCTCCTCAATCTGAAATTAGAAAATGCGCAATTAGATATGAATTCCAGCAGTTTAAATTAATTATGCAATGATTTTTTAGTTACATTATATTGCTGTATCAATGATATTTGAAAGTTTCTACCTGAGTCTTAAAAACTGAAGAAGCAGAGATGATGTATCCATAAGTTACAACAGCCATTGTCATGTGCCAGAAAATAAAAGACTTTGCTGCTGATGTCATGATAGAGTACTGCATCTCAGGAAATTTGTGGTAGTAGATGAATATTATACCTATTACAATTGCAATGATTCATTATTTTTACTTTTAATAATGAATTTAAAAATACAAATCTATGTTCACTTATGAATTAAAGCACATAAAAGAAACTTTTCATGTTAATTCTCAAAGAACTTTTTAAAATTGCACTGAAAGGGATTGTTGCATGAAGTGCATTTAACAAGTTGAGGTACGTAGAATTATGGGCTAGACTTTGCAATAAGGATTTTCAAAAGAATTTGAGAAAAAACTAACTTTTATTGGATAGTTTATGAGATACACTTAAAAATGTCCATGTCCAATTTATGATTGTTAAGGTTTACATAAAAACGATTGCAAGCATAAGTAAAAAGAAATGCATTTTACATTATTAGTATAAGTATGATTGAAGTAAATAATAAGCCATATGGCTCCACTAAAAGGTTTGCCTTGCTTTTTTGTTTAAAATATTACAACTTAAAATGATGCATGCATAGAGAATAATTTTTCTTGATATTTTGAAACCTACAAAAATTTAAATTCTTTTATTTAGGTATTTAAGCTTTATGAATGCATATTATATTGTAGAATAGGAAAAGGTTCACTATTTTGGTAGTGCGAATGGGGCGCTTGTCCAATATTATGGCATGGACAACACTCTTCTATAAGTACTACTAAATCCTACTTTTACTGCAATACACATAGACATTCTCAGCGTCGGCTCGTCAGTGTAGAATGCTTTTCCTTTTATTCCCACAAGTATAATACGAATTTGGTTGAACCCGTGGCAGTTCAACAAAGACCAACGCGCGGTATTATATTGCTTTAAGCTAAGAATAAATAGATGTTCGATCTATATCATATAAGTATATTAAGCACTTAAGAAGGAAGATGGTTTTATAAAGTGTATTTATATTACAAGTGAATCAGTTAAGTATGAAATATTTACAGGATAGGGTATAATAAACATAAGTAGTGTAGGACAGAAAAGTGCCCTAAGTCCAAAGCATCTAATTGTGCATAGTGTAAGATCTTTAACATAAGACCTAGGCACAATTCATGCTAAGTACTAAGGGACCTAAATTTAAACTACAATGCATGCTAAATTAACTAAGATCATTACCTTTAAGCCAGGAGAACTTGATAGTTCAAGAGTCAATGAATAACTGAGATATTTTAAGAAGTGCAAGTTATAACAACAACTATTTACCAGGATCTAAGTCCTTGTCTGTTTAATAAAGTGTTTGTATGTTAAACTTGTGACGTAAATAAAGCTATGGCTATAGGTATACTTAGTATTACATAATGGTTACATGATTACTTTAACAATAGATATAATGTTTTATATAAGCATATAACAATATTCAATCACATACAGATTACCATGATTAGGCTAGTATTACCCATATATGGTATTATATTGGTAATATTAGACTTGTAAATGCATAAAATTACATAAAAAGTGCCTAAGGGCTGACCAGAGTAATTGTGTCTTGTGCCTGAAGTGCGCGCAATAATTACTATGGCCTGTCAATCATTATTTAGATCAAAGTTTTATATGGTGTTAAATTTATAGAGAATATAAGTAAAGTGGACTAGATGCGAAGCATTTCTTTGAGAATCTTGTTCGTACGTTCAAAGAATTTTGAAATTTGGATGTCGCATCTCCAATTTAAAGTTCAAATGTGATTCGTGCATCTATTTCTTGGTTCTATTGCTTCAGAAAGTTTGTTTTATCTTGATTTGTATTTTGATATAAGGTTTTAGAATAGCATTAAGTTAAGAAATTCAATGCAATTCCTGATGCTCCAAGACTCACAATTAGGATTATACAATATGCCACTGTATTCATTAATATTTATTAAACACAAAAATAAAACTATTAACATAAAACACTTTACTAGCTAGACACATCATGCAAGAAAGAAGTCAAAAGTAAAAATATATATCCTTATACTAAAGTAACAGGATGTTTGTTTGTCTGTGTGTCTGTACCGAAGGATCTCGCTAACCGCTGAACCGATCGGGTTCTCCTTAACAGGGTAGATTCTCATGGGTCCCGGGAAGGTTTATAACTATTTGGGGGAGGGTACAACCACCCTCCCAAGAGAAATGATAAAAAAATCGATAATTTTTTAATATATGGGAGACTTCAACGTAACATAAAGAGGTATCGTACGTAAAGAATTATCGTAGAGACTTTAACAAACAAAAACAGTTAAAGTGCCACTAGAGGCCTCTAGGGCCGTAGCCGCTAGTAGAATAAAAAGCACTGCTGGATAAATAATTTTGTGTTTATGTATAGTCTACTGACAATAAAATCTTAACTGGTCCACCTTGGGAGTTTTGATTTTGTTAATTTTAAACGAATTTTTCTTGCCAAAGAAAATATTTTACATCCCCAAAAAGCCACAGTTAATTATTCCCTGCAGCTATTCTTTAGATCAGATGACCAAATTGCAATTTAGGTCATGAAATTTTATGTTATATTAGACCAATTTTTGTCATTAACATTAACAATTAAAAAAATTAGGTTAAAATTTGTGTTTAAATAAATATCCATGCCTGTCATAACTTTGAGTGGTATATAAGATAAATTCAATAAACAAAACAGCACTAACAAAATTACCAGTACTATACTTTTAGGGACCATTATATATTTATTTTTTAAACTGTGAGTAAAAAAGATATTTCATAAAGACTATATTTATCACCAATTTATTTATATAGAGATAAATACACAGAGAAACTTAATGGTCAACTACTTGATACACTTGAAAAATAATTGATTTATTTAATATAAATTCTACTATTGAAGTTGATTTTGCGCAGAAATATTTCAGGGGCTATTTTTAATTTGAATAAAAACAAATTTGAAATGTGTAGAGCTGAATTGTTTTGTATTTATATTCTATTCCATATCATTTGTATTAGCTTATTTACCAATATAAATACTAACAAATTTGTCAGGGCTCAGCAGCTGCAGCCACAGCCACCATCAACAGTGCAGCTTTTAAAGCCAACTTAACAAGCCTCACCTAACAAATTTCAATTCAGCTACCGTAAGTCTCAGCCAACGCCTGAGACTGATCCTTAGTCATATGACTGAACCATAGAATAAGGAGGAATAGAAGTGAAAACCCTAAATATTTCTGGGAAATTTGAAGGAATCTTTGACTTGCGCAGTAAAGATAATATTGCTGAAGTACAAATCACAATGACTAGTTGGACAAAATTAAAAAAGTTTAATTTGTATCAAAGTCTAATAGATACTGTTAAATATTTGTTTTAAGCCTTTGAAACTTGATTTCATATTGTGTTTTGTATGATTAGTCTTTGAATAAATTGCTATCATTTACAGTGGTTATTCTTTAACCCTTAAAATTATTAGTGTCATAGAATGGAGGTGGTTCCAGCATTTAATGCTTGGTCGTTTTAGACAAAGTTGAAAAGTTACTTTTCAAGTACACCTTGTTTTGATAAGTATGATTGTCCACGTTTTTAATTATAAAGGGTCAGCTAAATGGGTTCAACCCCTCCCCCCCCCCTCCCCTACCTCAAGTTCATGTATGGATGTAGTTGCTAGTATGTATAATCAGCTGTTTGAAAACAGCATAGGAGCGAAACCTATCATATAAATGCTGAGACCATTAATTTTGGTACATTTTTGAAAAGTAAGTTGCTTACTTTAATTAAAATTTTTAAGGCTTTGCACATAAAATTCGATTTTAATCCATTGTGAATAGGGAAGAGAAAGGTCGAAGCTTGGCTACAAGGCTTTTAGTAAATTAATGCAAAAGGAATTTATTTTGAATATTTTTTCAGAATAATTACTTAAATCATGTGATTTACTAACAGCCTTGTAGCCGTTTTGGTCTTTCAAATGTCCCAATTTTTCATCAGGCTAGCCAGGCAGAATCTTCTACCTGGATTCTCTTCTATACTTTATCTTCTTTGGACTGAACCAGACACCCATATCCATACACAGCTACCAAAAGCCAGAGCCGCAAATTTGCTTTTAGCCGCAGCTGCCAACACCTGCAAAATTGACACCTCCTGTACGCCTATCTACTGAAATAATATTTGATAATATACAGCCCTGAAATTTAAGGACTTATTCTAATATAAAAAAATACAATTGTTATTTGGATTTAAAACCTACTTATGTTTTTTTTTAAACAAAATTGATTATCAGTTTGTGTTTATAATTCAAATATGATCACACTTTTCCTCAACAGTTTAGCGGATTTAAAACCAACACGCAACAAGCGGTCAATGGATCCTATAAATAGACATATTTGCTGAATCAAAACTGGTTTTACCTAAATTATATCTGTTCCTTCTTCAGGATTATAGAATTTCAAAGATTTTAACCAAAACTGTGCGATGATTTGACTTTAAAATAGCATTTAATCTTAATGTTCATGGCTTGTTAATATAAGTTTTTCATATTTGTTGAGGTTTAAAAACAATATTTCTTTAGACAATTCAACACTGCATATTTAGGATTTATAACAATGGTTATTTTATGCATTATTAGTGATATAAAAAGTTATCAAAAGTACTTTTTATATATTAATTCTAATTGTTTAGTTACTTTGCCGTTTATTACACAAAAGTAAATATTTCTGTTCTAAATCATTTTGAATTTTATATGGATAAAATAATTGATATAATAAACAAGGATGACAACATCCATAAAAGCGAAGCAATGAAACGGTAGGACAAACGGACATAAACACTTGTATAGTGTCAGAACTCAATAATCAGAATATAAAAGTAACAGAAGCAAAATTGTAAGTAAATTTGTTAAAAAAACTGCTTGATACAGGATAATGTTTATGGACATACTTACATTTTTAGGACTTGATTATAGAGTTGCTTCGCTTATAATATTGTACTTTCTTGTCCCAGGAATCTATATACCAAAAATCAGATCAAACGGATAATTAGATCACATAAAAATTTGTTGTTAAAAAGTTGTTAAGTTATCAACATGTTTTAAATGAACCACGGACATTCTGGTAATGATTATAGAGTTTCTACGCTTTCTAAATCGTACCAAACTACTACAGGAATGACCATGCAAAGTTTGAAATCGATAGGACAATTCTAACATGCCTAAATTAACGAAAAAAACTATCTATCTAGAAAAGCTTCGCATTTAATAATTATAGAAAAGCTTTGCTTTTAAAAGGTAAGTAAGTTAATATATGACGCAAAAAGGTTTCATTAAAAACATTATTTAAAAGAGATATACTTAAATTTAAAGTTTTAAAATTCTATATAAATTGAATTAAATTTGGCAAAAATGTTATAATGATCATCTGATATGTCTGTAGCTTAAGATTTCGATAGCTGATTAAATTCTACACTCTATTAAAGCTTCACATAGGTCTCAGGATGGGTTCAAGCTATTGAATTTTAGATTTAAGTCTTTGAATGATTTTATGCTTTACCCCTTAGAAAACAGATCAACTAGATGCAGGGGCACAATTGCTATTTTTATATTGAGCTAGTATATCTTAATTAAACACCAAATTATTGTCTTGTGTATTTAAGATTATTTAGCAATTGAAAACAATTATTATTTAATTTTGTATCTTATTTAAGACATGGCAAAACCTTTTTCAAAATGTGATCATAATCTAAATAGGTCAAAGATTTTGGTCCTTGTTCATCTATAATTATATTTTTTTTACGTTAACAAACTAATAAAGGTTAGTCTTTAGGTTAGATTAGAAAACCTTTACATCTCATTTCTATATTTATTGTTCTTCTGTCTGTCCATAAAGGATAGATCTTATCGTTAATTTAGGCATTTTATAATTATCCTATTGATTTTATACTTGGCATGGTTGGTTATTTCTGTAGTAGTAAGGTACGATTTAGAAAGCATAGCAATTCTACAATCGTTGTCTATTTACAAAAAGTTGATTTGAAACATTTTTTATATTCCTACTACAAAAAGGTAGAATGTTATAAACAAAGCATATAAAAAATGTAGGAATGTCCTTAAACAGTATCCTATATTTTGCAACAAATTTACTTACATTTTTTTAGACATATATATTTGCTTATTCAGTTATGACACTCTACAATTGTTAATGTTTTTTTGTCCTACCCTTTCATAGATTCACTTTTATGGAAATTGTCATCCTTGTTATTTAATGTATAATGAATAAGTTGTTAACTAATTTGACTAGGTATACTTATTAATAACAGTCCTTTGATATAATCAATTAAAGGCCTAATGTCTTCAACAATCTATTGTTTATGTGGTTGATAACTTAATACTATCTTGTCTTTTTTTTAAAAACATAATTCGAGTGTCAATGCTAATTGTTTCTATATAAACAAGGATGACAACATCTATAAAAGCGAAGCTATGAAACCGTAGGACAAACTGACATTATCATTGTGCAGTTTAAGAAGTGAATAATCAGAATATAAAGTTATAAAAGTCGGAACAAATGTGTAAGTAAATTTGTTTAATTGTTTGTAATTAAAAAAACTGTTTAAATAAAGGATAATGTTTAAGGACTTAATTACATTTTAGGACTTGATTTTAAAGATGCTTTGCTTTAAACATTGAACTTTGTTGTCCTAGGAATCAGTATTACAAAAATCAGATCAATTAGATGATTTTTACACATAAAAATTTGTTGTTAAAAAAGTTAAAATCAACATATTAAAAATTGGCGTATGGACATTCCTCTAAAGATTATAGAATTGATACGCTTTCTAAACCGTACCTAATTAGTACAAGAATAACCTTGCAAAGTTTGAAATCGATAGGAAAATTCTGACATGTCCAAGTTAATGAAAAAGGTAATTGTTCCACCTAAAAAGCTAACTGTTACTGATGGACGGACAGACTAACCAACCCCAATTGTAGAAAAGCTTCAATTTAAAAAAAAGTATATGTTGTAAATCAATTGTGCCAGTATTTATAGTTAAATGATATGTTGATTTTTTATTACTGTTTTTACTTTCAAAGTTTAAAATTTCAAGGTAATTTGAAGAAAAACAAGCATTAATTAAAATCAGAAGGTACCCCCGTCGACAATTTTATAAGTTATAATTAATCTTCAAAAGAAGGTTTTTAAAACAACTACTGCTTTCATGTGTTAAGGGTAATATACAGCATCTATATTTAACATCAAAGGCCATTTTAAAGTCAAATCATCACACATTTTTTGTTAAAATCTTTGAAATTCTATAATCGCGAAGAAGGAACAGATACAATTTTGGTAAAACCAGTTTTGATTGAGCAAATGTGTCTATTTATAGGATCCATTGGCCGCTTGTTGCGTGTCGGTTTTAAATCCGCTATACTGTTGAGGAAAAGCGTGTGATCCTATGTCGATATCTATCCTATTAAACAAAGTAGTAAGCTTTTTTGTCTGTAGTGATTGATCTCGCTAACCTCTGAACTGAGATGGTTCATCTTTACAATAAAGCTTCTTGTAGGTCCACCATCTCAATAAATTCAACCATAGAAAAAATCCCTCCACCCATAATTTTTTTCCCTTGTTTTAAAACTAAAATTAAAAGTGAAGGGTCGACTCACCCCATTCCTTTATTTCCTTTGGTGTCCTTAGAGGCGCAGCCGCTGGTACAGAATTAGACAATTATTCGCATTTATCTGATGTAAATGCAAATTTTCATTTTCTTTATTTTAGGTTGCAGTAGGAGAACGTGTAGAAATATTGACACAAAATGAGAGAAAAGAATTTATATGGAATGGAAAGGTAATTTAATGATAGAAAATCTTAAATTCATGGAGCTAATGTCAACCCTATGGTATATTTAATTGTATTTCATCCCTATCAGGGATATAAAGGGATAAATTGATGTACAATGTAATCTATAGAAGGGTCAATTTTGTGTACAATAATTGGGGATGTACAATTAGTGGTTGAAACGTTAGGACACTCAACATAATAAATCATCCAAAATTCATTAAAAATTCCCAAAGTTGTTAAGTGAACCAATAAGAAACTTTATTAAAAAAAACTTTGGGGACTAGTGTTATATACAGCCCAATGATCAATCCCTCCCTGCATCTCATACATGAGATAACTACAACAACATGTATTATAGGTGTCTGGTGGTCAGATGAGGGGAAAACAGGTTTCAATAGAAATTCTGGAGGTTCATGGCACTATGGGCGCTATAAGGTAAGCTAGGATGCTGGAACTAATAGAAGTGATACAGTTATTCCTGAAAAGAAAATCTACCTTATAATGAATAACTTACTACCAATCACAACATTACATTTACTAAATCTATAACATTATTTCTATTGTACAGTTGACTGTTATCTTACAGATTGCTTTTACTGCACTTTTTAAGGACAATATTATATTTGTTTACTTACTTTTATCCTTTTTTTTTATTAAATTTGTAAAAAAATTAACTTTATTTTATATCAAAGATTTATTTCAGTAAAATATAATTATATAGGTATACAATAATAAATAGTTTATAGAGAAAATTTTGATAAAAAGAATTATGTTCCATTCTATGGAGACATAATTAAACCTTTTCTCGTATTCATTCGAATCCGGTGGATAGGAACCGGTTCTCATCCATACGAAAAAACTATGTCTAGCATCGTATTATATCCAGCTTTCTACGAATATAAAAATGTACAATCATAAGATTAAAACCAGTTTTTTTAGCCCGTGCCTTCGGAACCTCGGGGCTAATGAAACTGATTTTAATCTTATAATTGTACATTCTTTATCCGCGGAAAGCCGTTTATAATACGATGCGAGAAATAACTATTATTTTTTAACAAATTCAACATTTAAGAATTACCAAAAAACCTTGTTATCATAAATTGAAAAAACAATTAAAGATTAGAATAATTTTGAAGAAATTGTTTTTAAGAAAGACAGTCATGAATGTTTAATGGTGTTCTAGAATGTGTATACAGTTATCAAACATACACTTTAGGTATTTTTACAAATAAGAGGAGATTTTAAATGAATAATTTTTAAAAATACATTTTTTATGATGTTTTTTAAGTTTTAACTTAATAATCTTACATTAAATCGCATTGATTTGATAAGCTCTGAACGAACAGTGTTATAATTAATGCAGCTACATAATTATGGATTTAATGATTTTGTCAATCTCAAACGTGTAAGTTCGAAGAAATTGCTAAAATTGTTCTATATTTTTAAAGTGCTAATAAAATACAAAAGTTTGGCATTTTTGCTTTGTTAACTTTAACACAAGAGTTGAATGGTTTGTGACTGTTTTATCTTCTTTCCAACTTGACTTTAACACCACCTTCAAAGTCAGTAATGCCCATGTTGTACACCAACTTGTCCTGAACAAGGATGACGTTAAACTGTTGAAAAATAAATTTACATTTCATCAAGTCTTTCAAATAGTGTGGCTTGTTGGTCAGAGAAAGAGAATGCATAATGGGCTGTTTGGTTGGTTGATTAAGATAAGCGTCTAATCGTTTCAACCACTTATCGTAATCTAAAGATGGGTTAATTTTGTGTATTGACATTGGGGATATACATCAATAAATAGGCCATTGCCTTATCCCTTTAGATGCCTGCTTGTTGGTTGTGTAGCTTATCTAGAAGGGGTAGAAGATTTAAGGTTTTATTTAGATATTTAATGTTATTTGACTTGAAATCTTAAAATGGCCATATCTGGCAAGAAGGAGCGGCTAGGATTTTGTTTTTAACTGATTCTAACTAACACTAGGTCCTATTTGAACGCCAAATTGTCCGAATATTTGGGATATTTTTTAAATCTAAAGTTCGGTCATGGAGGGATGTGTTGTATTTCTTGCAGGGTTCCTTTAATCAATAAATTAATGTATAATTCACCTTCATGGTGGCTCCACGATGAAGACGAAACTTTCTGATCAAGAATATGATGCCAAGTTTCATCATGAACATTCCAAACCTGCAAAAGAAATAATCACAATTAAGACAAAATGTATTGGCGGTCAACAAATATACTTTTCCAATAAAGGGTTAATTTTTTTAGTGTATAAGCAGAAGTACGTTTAGGTTTGAAATCTTAATTTTTATGAGTCCAGAAATCTATTAATATTCACTTTTAATTATTAGTTGTGTAAACAATTTAGGGTGGGTCGATTTTGTAGTTTCACATTAGTAGACATTGGCAAGGGTTACTGGGCCAGTATAAAACCCTATGAAATTTGAAAGGGGTTTTGTAATCCAAAAAACAACAGGCGCGCGGGGGGTATAAAATTTGCCCACCCCCTTACAAAACCCCTTGAACTATGAATTATTATTAAAAATGTGATTATAATCAAATTAAACCATTTCAACATACCTCATTCCAATACAATTTCTAGGCCCCTGTCCAAAAGCCATGTGAGCAAATTTATTCTTTAGGTTACTCTGATCAAAGTTCTCTGGGTCAAATTCTTTGGCATTTACAAAGTTATCTTCACTGAATTGAATTGATGGGGTGTATACAACAACTGTTTGGCCCTTTTTCACAACTGCATCAGTTCCTAGATTGATCATAAAGGATTTTACTACAAAGTTGCTTTTTTTATTTATTGATTTTATTAGATAAATTATTTGTTGATCAGTTAATATATAATATGCGCATCCAATAATAACTAATATTTACTAGTATCAAAACTTCTGTATTATTAAGAACTAGCGGCTGCGCCCCTAGCACCTAGGGGCTTTCTATTCTAAGAAATGTGTAGGGGAAGAAAAATAGCCTAAAACCATACCTACTTAAACTATTCATAAAAATAAAATAGCCTAAAACCACCCCAAAACCTATAAGTAGCTTCACTGTAAAGGAGGACCATATCGGTTCAGCGATTAGCAAGATCCTTCGCTACAGACAAAAAAAGCTTACTACTTTATATATTAGGATATATGAAAATGGTCATTGCATTTTAGAGAAATATTCTACAATTAAATTTTATTTGTGTCAAATAACCAAAAAATTATGCTATACCTGGAATTTTGTAATTCTTAGTGCACTCCCTCTCTAATCCACTTAAAAGATTAGCACATCTTAGTGCTTCCTGTATAAACTTTTCTGTATATTTTAAGTTCTGTAATCTCTCAAGAGTGATTTCTTCATCACCAATCTCCTCATTGATCTCATCATATATTTTATCTTGTTCCTCAGGGTTGATAGCAAGTCTGTGCACTACAACTGATATACCATCAGATGATGTGCTGAATCCGGAGCTAAAGAAGAGCACACAGTTGGATACCAGCATTGTTTCAAAATCTAATCCCTCATCAGTGCCTTTTTCTTTAGCAGTTCTCATTTCCTCAATTAACAGATCAACAAGATCATTTCGAGACTCTCCAGAAAGCAGTCGCTGTTGATAAGTTTTGCGTACAATGTCAGCAAAGAATTCAAGAGCATCAGAGGGCATGACATCTAGCTTTAGAATGTCATTCGCCAACCATGGAACTGTGTTTATAAGAAGAATATTAATCATTGTTGCAAATGTACTGCGTGCTGCATATCCTTCAGCCCCTACCATTCTAAGCGCCATTCTTCTGAATATGTTGTCAGGATTGTTGAAATTATCATTCTCTATTCCAAATACTCCTGCAAAGATTGCATCCAGTGTAAAGTCACCAGACAATGCTTTCAGATCTATTTCCTCGTCTTTTTGACTTAGTTTCAACAGATGACTTTCAAAGTTTTGTCCACATTTCTGAATGCTGGGTAACATCCTCTTCAGTTTGTTTGCAGAAAAGATTCCAGTAATGAAGGATCTTACTTTCTTCCATTCACTTCCCTTCAAGTTGGCTACAATGTAGTTGAAGTACTAGAAATTTGATAAATATATTTAATTTCAACTTTTTTGTTTGTTTAAATATCATCATTCCAGTGGCCTTGGTTAGTTAGGATCTTTAATGTAAACCTTTCTTTTAATATTCTGGAAAAAAATGTTAATAAATATTTTCATTCCTTATTATGAGTTTGAAATGAAGGAATATCTCCAAAGTATTCAAAGTCTTTGATAAGAACCTGTTTTGCCAAAGCCTTATCATTGATCATAAATCTAGGAGACCTAAATGAAATTAAATCAATGGTTAATTTTCTTTACATTAAACTGTTAATGTTACTTTCCACAAATTTTTATATGTTTACTTAAATCTTTACTTTTAGTTGGAGAAAACTTCCCATTTTCCCCAATCTCTATATTTTCGGGCAACAAGCTACCAAATATTTTTTACTTTTGATTTAAAAAATTTAACTGCAACTAACTATTTCCTAGGTATAAAATTTAATACCTGAAAAAGTAGAAACCAATAACCATTTCTTTGGGGTAAAGTTGAACCACTTCATCTGCAAACTTCAGAAAGTTTACCTGAAGAAAAAAGTTAAATTTTTTCAAAATTCTTTTAATCTTACATAAAGAAAAATTGGTCAGTGAGACAAGTTAATTGAAGGTTTAAAAAAAAAAAATAATTTTAACTTAGGTTTGTTTTCCTATTATTATAGTGTTTTCTTATTCTACAAGTTCTACAAAATAAAATGAAAAATGGAACAATACCTGCCCAGTAAAAACTTTCTTGCAAGCTTCACTACCCCATGGAAAGCTAGGGGCACATACAGCAATATTTTGTCCTTTGAAGTAGTTGAAATCCTGTCAAAACAACTCTTTTATACTTTAGTTTAGTCTTAATTTGTAGTCTTAAAATTTAGATGAATTTTTTTATGCATGCTTTGTTTTTTATAAGAAAAAGTCCTTTTTTGTGCTATTGGAAATATTCTAACCCACATATGTATGATAATTTGGAAATTTTTTATTGATCTAATTTTGTATAAAACAAATGCTTGACATTTTGTTAAAATAGAAAATGACATACTTTTATAACAATTTAGATTTAATAACAGTTTCAAAAGGGCATTTAATAATTAAATTTTTTTATTTTTTTTATTTCTACTCAAATACGATTTATTTTAATTTCCTACACAATTTTTTTAAGCTTGAATTTATATAATCATTTATAAAATTTGAACAAAAAAAGATAATTTTGCCTTTGATCAGTCAGTCAATACATTAGTTCTCCCCACATTAGCACAAAAAGAAGAGATATAATATCATAGTACACAAAAAAAAACAATTTAGATGGTTAGGTAATATCTTAGTGATTAATTTATATTTTTTAAATACATCCTTAAGTGAGTAGTTACTCTATATATAATTGACTTTTTGCTTTTATGAATATTATCATCCTTGTATAGATACAATTTAAACTTTGTTAACCAGTAAGGAAGGGGGCTGTTTAGTACACTAGTCTCCAAAGTTTCTAATAACGTTTTCTTATTCGTTGGCTTAACAACTTTGAGACTTTAAATAAATTTTGATTGATCCAATTAGTTTAGTGTCCAAACGTTTAAACCAATAATTATAATCTACAGAAGAGGTAATTTTGTGTATCATTTGTTGGGAATTTACATCAATATATCGGCCATTGTCTTATCCCTTTAGATCCCTGTTTGTTAACATATTTATCTTATATAACTGAAATAAAGATCTAAAAAGAGGTTATTTCCTTTGTAATGTAGTAGTAAAATAGTACAAATAACAGAAGAAAGAACAAAATTATCTCTAATAACATTTTATCAGTCTTTACTCTGAAATAAGAAAAATTAAATAAATTCTTTTGAACTAAAATATTTTGACAGAAACTATTTTTGTTTGTTTTATTCCTTAGAGGAACAGCAATTATCAGTATGGAACCTTTCTGAAAATCAAAGTTTTATGCTGCTTGTATAGGATTTAATATGATAAAAACAAACAAGGAAGACAATGTCATAAAAGCAAAGCGAAAAAATCAGACGGTAGGACAAACGAACATTAACAATTGCAGTGCCAGAACTTAATAAGCAGAATATTAATGCTCAATTCTTTTTAAAATATTATATGATTCTGTTTTAAGGCAATACTTACATTTATAGGACTTGACTAAAGAGATGCTTCGCTTATGACATTGTACCTTGTTGTCCTAACAATCACCATTCAAAATAACTAGATGAAAGGGACAATTTGGATCGACAGACTTTCTGGTAAAGATTAAAGCTTTCTAAATTGTACCAAAATATTACAGAAATCATTATGCAAAGTTTAAAATTAATAGGACAATTATAATAACCATAAACTAACGATAAGTTACGGGCGTACGGATGGGCAGACCATATCTATAGATTAAGCTTTGATTTAAGAAAATTTTACATTGGGCATTTAGACTTCTAACTATTCAGGTTCAATAACTTAGTTTTCACAATTAGTTTTCTTCAAAAACTGAAGAGTATAAGAAATATATTTTCTTTTTATTGAAGTTTCTTTGTTCGGTGTTTACTAAAATCCCCATATCTTACATGTTATTTTAGGGTGAAGGGGGGGGGGGGTGTGTGCTATGTACTATCAAATATGCGTATATGTGTGTGTGTGTATGTTATTATTGAATGAACTCAATGTTTATACAAAACAGAGAATTTTACAACTGTTTATCAATTTTTCAGTGCCATACTCGATCTGTTAAATTCAGGACTAAATTATGATAAAAAGTTTTACAAAAACGATCTCTCATTCGTTGGGCTATACTTTTATAAAATCTTGATTGGGTAGCAGGGGCGTCCAAGCTTTATATTTTGGGGGGGGTCAAATTTTTTTTAAGGGGGGGGTAAATCGTTTTTTGGGGGGGTAAAATGGCCCCCCCCAAAATTTTTACCCCGGGGGTAAAATTTGCTTGGGGGGGTAATTACCCCCCCTGAAACCTGTTGGCAGGGGTAAATTTAATTTACCCCCCCCCAAAATTTACCCCCGGGGTAAAATTTGGGGGGGGGGTAATTTAAATTTTATTAAATATATAGAATTAAAAATGCGCGCGAAGCGCGCAAAATTTTTTTTTATTAGAGATTTTTTATTTTGGGGGGGGTATTTACCCCCCCAAAATTGTTTCGGGGGGGTAAATACCCCCTCCTAAATGGTTGAGGGTGCCTAAGGCTAGGGTTGGGCCGGATACTTTTTTGGCCGGATACCGGATATCCGGCTGATTTCAAATGCCGGATATCCGGTAACCGACCGGATATCCGGCCAACGCCGGATATCCGGCAAATATCCGGTTATCCGGCAAAATTACCGGATATCCGGCCGGATAACCATCCTAATTACCAGATATTAAAGTAGTAAATCTTCAGAAATCTTATATAAATTTACATAAAGTTAAACTTATTCAGAAAAAATGTTCTTCTAGCTTCAATAATAAGAAAATTATAGCCATTTAAGATTTTTAAAAGCAGAGATTTTTGGTGTAAAGTATAAAAAATTATAGAGCCGGATATCCGGCCCAACCCTACCTAAGGCACACCCAGGGTAGGGGTAAATTTTAAATGGGGGGAGTAAAATGAAAAAAATTTTGGGGGTGCCTACAGCACCCCCAAAATCGTTTGGGGGGGGGGGGGTAATCGCCCCATTACCCCCCCCCCTTGGACGCCTATGTTGGGTAGTTCAAACTAGCATTATCTTAACTTTTCAAAAAAAAACATCAATTTATCGTCCATAGCTTTTGGTATTACAATAAAAATAATACAGATTTAGTACCATTACATTTTACAATAATAATTCCCGGATAAGGAGAAGACACTGGATTTTTACTATTTTTTTTCATATTTGGGTATTCTTAGTTTTATGAAATTATTACAGTAGTTTTGTATAACGACTTGCGTAGTTTCTTACTAAAGCGTCAATTATTCTAAGGGAAAAGTCTGTTTCACTATAGAAAAATATGGTTCATTTAGAGATTTTAAGATTCAGAATTAATCGCTGGCTATTTTTATTGATTAATAAAATTTTTCTTTATACATTGTATAAAAAGTTTCAAGTTATCTAAAGTATTAAGTGAGGAATTTTATTTGAGTTTTCTATTTTTGCACAGAGTTCATTGGAACTGATTGAAATAGGATATAAATTGTTTATTAATAATCTTCTTTTAAACAAACCATCTTTTTAACATAATATATTTTGATGAAAAAAGTTTCACTGTGTATGTAAAGTAGGGCGGAGTTTGGTTTGAAAACATCCTCAAAAATGTTCAGTTTTTGGTGTTTACTATGAACCCAAGTCTAGTACAATAATGTGTTTTTAGAAAAGTACATATAGAAACACACACACACACCATAGACGCACACACACGATTATAGATACACATACAAATTTACATACTAGATTCAGGAAATAGGGAATGTGATTCTGACAAACAATTTTATAAGAATGTTTCTCATAACTTAATGAACAATAGTAAAAGTGAGAGGAATCACAAAATACCCTCAAATTTATCGCTATTTGTTTGAATTTTATACATTTTCTCAATATCAAATGCCTTAATAAGTAAAAAAAATATTAATTTCAATTTATCTTCATATTTCCTGTTAATAGAAAGTTTTATACATTTTTGCTTCATACTTATAAATAAAATATACAAATATATTTTACTAAGCATAGAAATTAAAATTATGGAACAGATATTTATTATTTGTTTCAGAGAGGTTCAGTTGATAGGATGTAAAGGGGAGCCTGTGGTGAGTTATGGACATAATTCATTTCTTAAAGTGAAGCTTTTCTATAATTATTGTCTGTACGTCTGTCAGGCAATTTTGGCCTGGTAAAATATTCCTATTGATTTCAAACTCAATATGATGATTCCTGTAACAGTTAGGTTTGACTTAAACGAAAAAAAAAGAAATAAAAAAAAGATTAGCTTGCTAATATGGACCTCATTTATTAGTCAGTTCGTTTATACAGTAGGAGGAGGGAATTAGGTAAAGGGAGGGATAGGAGTATCGTTATTTTAGCAAGCTGGAAGTATCAATTTATCAGAGAACATGAAAATCTGGTGCAACATTCAAGTAATAATATATCCATTGTTGGTAATATTGCTTCTTTGGTAGAGATGAGAGAAAACTATTTTAGGTTGTATTTTCCTATTTCAACATTCCCATATTAAAAGCTACTAAAGGCAGAACTAGTGTGGAAAATCTTTGAGTCCATTGTCTTCTCTTTCTTTGACGTTAAGAAATATTTGTTATATGCAAATCTTTTTTAAATCAAAATTATCTAAAAAGTGTTGTTTTCATTATATTTCAGGTATCAGTTGTGCAACCAGCATACAATCTAGACCCAAGATCTTTTGACTTAAGCTTTGGTCTCATAATAGGTAATATAACTAAAGTTAAACTATATACCTTTGTCTCATATGTTCTATTCATAAATGTTTATTTTTATTAATATAATTTGTTAATTTGTTAACCCTAATGAAAAAAATCATACATTATCAAATTTATCTCATGTAATCTCCAAATATCTTTCAGGGTGTTTCATTTTTCTGATTATATCTGTTGTTATTGTTTATTTCTGTGTAACTAAAAGGTAATTTTTTTAGAATTTTAACTAGTTACAAAGAAGATGTTATGTGTTGGTTTAAAAATTAATTATTGTTGGTTGTAAAATATTTGTTTAAACCTTGTTTTAGGAAAGAAATAGCAGAATTTTTACCAACTTTACCTACAAGAATAAAATCTTGCTGCTGTTGCTCTACTGACCATGAAAACTTTGCTTGCTTTAATGGAAAATTTAAAGGTAAAACTCTTCAATTGATAACAGTTGAAATGAAGATGAAATAATACTTGACCATAACCTTTCAGAAGGTTTGAACTGTAATTGTCTGCATTGCTTGGAATCTGGCTCATCATCTAGCAGGTCAAAAAGATTTAATTTCAATTTAAGGTTTATTCCAGATGTCATAAATTTATTTTTTGTTATTAATTGTGATTTAATTTGATTTAAAACATTTCCAAGACAACTGAAATTATTTGTCTATTTTAGTAGTTCAGCCTCAGTAGTAAGTAAATCTGTAAAAAGTGTGAAGAGTCAAGCCATAGATTCATCATCTGTTGTCAGCAAAGCCAGAAGCACATCCAGGTACAAAAAATATAAATTTTTTAGTTATTAAAGTTTATGACAATCAATAAGGTATGGACAATTATTGTTATCCATTCATTCTGTATTCTATGCAAATAATCTACAAATTATCTGAGTATGATATTTGTGAATTTAATTGGCAATTACCTTATTCAATGGGTTTTTTAGTGAATTGCATTATTGAAATTGTTCAATTGATAAGAATTTTATTTGTAGTATACATTTATTTTTAGCATTTTTTGCAATGATATATTTAATGAATACTGTAATTGTTTAGATCTGTAAGTGGCAGTAGAAAAAGTAGCAAGGCACCATCTGTTGCAGCTAGATCTATAAGTGGAAGTAGGAAAGGTTCCAGACCTCCAACCAGACCTGCCAGCAGGATGAGCCAGGGGAGCAGGTACTTAAATTTTTTATTTGCCTTTCTTTCAGTTAAAAAATCAACAAGTGGTATGAAACACTTTTGTTTTGAAATATTTTGGATCATGGGTTTTGGGTTTATGGGTTTTGTCATATTTTCAAAGTAGCTTTTCTCCTATTTCTAGCCCCTGTGGGGGCTCTAACCCTGCCGGGCAATCATTAATGTTTACCTATAATAAATAACCTATCAAAAGCTACTTTGGAAATACAACAAAACCCGCTACTTCATTTTTTTACCATGGTCCAATATTTTTTTGATGAAGTGCTGAATCTAAATCATGTTTCTATTTGATGATGAATTGATATTTTTCCATTTTCTTGAGCAAATCTTAATTTTACTTTTTGTGTTTAGAATGACAAGAAAATCAGTTTGCAGTAAGTGCAGCAGAGTAACAGAGAAAGAAATTGAACAAATAGAAGCTATGATACATTAGGTAAACTCATTTTTAATCAAAATTTAATTTCAAAAAATAAAAAAAATCATTTATTTTATTTTTAGGGATGAGAAATGCTGCTCTGTCATCATATTTGTAATCATTGTTAACTTGTTATACCTTGTTTTTATTTACATAATTTATGAAATGAATGCATATGCTTCATGTATGTATGCAATAATAAAAATAAATATAAAATAAACATAATTCTTTGAAACATGAAACATAATAAAATTTTAATAAATATTTAATAAGCATTATTAAAGTATTAGTATTAACACATAGAAAATACATAATATTTTTGTTTTTAATAATTTCAATATTTACATATTCATACTAGTTTAAGTTGAAGTTAATTGTAGACAACATACAGATCAACATAAACCCTGTTCATTTTCTTCACAGAATTTAAACATATAACTATGTGAATCCTAATTGGTTCAGAGGGGAGGTGTAAAGCATTGGAAATAACAAAAGGGTGTGCTAAAAAATGCCCACACCCTTTACTTCCCCTTTCTTATCCACTAAATGTGTAACACCACCTCTGAACACACCACTACTGATTTTACTGTAGATAGACTAAAGACCAAAGTGAATATGACTATCCCTTTATCTTCCCTCCTCCTACTTGACCAGAAAAATGATATTTGATATAAATAAAGACATAGACACAAAAATTTAGTTAAGCAGAAACCTTATTTATTTTTCAGTCGCCAAAATGAAATTATTAATAATATTATTTTTATGGTATGTACTACTAGATAAATGCAAGGTAGGCCAGATTTTTAAAATAAAATTAATGAAACATTCTCAGAAAATGGACAATAATAGTACAGTAATTTCATGCCTATGATAATTTAAATTAATGTTATAACCAAAAAAAGACTAAATTCATTTACTCAGATGATCTACATAGACTTATTTGTTAGGGTTCTGTAAAGGTTAGAAACATAAATCCAGAACACGTATTGCCAAAGAAATTAATGCATCTTAGACTGCAGGTGGAATATTTATATTCTTTAATACTTCTTGATTTCTAAACATTTAGGTAGAAAATAACTTTAAAATTTATATAATGTTTTTATTATTCTCACCAAGCTGTAGATATTATCTCTATTAGAAGTTATGTAATTGATTATTAATAGATTCCTGGTAGAGGAATTAGAATGAATAATCACAATGTCTTACACAGAAGAACTCATAATTTGCAAAAGGTAACGAATTTAAAGGATTTGAATGTTTAGTTGTAGATAATGAAACAAGGAAAATCTTTCAGAGTAATATTTTATTACAATACAAAGAAGAGACCTCTAAATGTGTTATTTTAAAATGTATCTCAGGAAGGAACTCATCCCTCTGAACATCTCAAACAAGGACTACACAGAAATGAAGATAATATAAACACTTCTGGGCAGCATGATATGGATTATAGTACTGACGATTCAATGAATGGGGATGAGTCACCATCAAATGTGAGCAAGTTTTATGTTTTTTTTAATAATGAGATTATATACAATTTTATATGTTTTGAGTGAATTTATTTTCAGAATCACCATAAGAGAGTTTCAATAGATATAAATCTTAACATTAAGGTATTTTTTTCCATTTTTGTAAATAATGTAAAAATTTGATTTCATACATTCTTATTTTTTTAATATAAAAAAATATTAAGTACAACATTATGCCATTAATAATTTCTTCATGATTTCTTTTAATTTTAAAGAATTTATTAATGACCTTTAGAATCACAATTCTGGTCCAGAGATGAATGTTGATGATTCAAAGTTACCAGTAAATAACATATTTTTTTAATCATATTAAAAAATATTATATTTTTTGTTTTTAAAATGATAGTTGTTAATTGGAGAAGGCATCACAAATGATCTGAAAGGAATATTAAAAAAATGTAATAAGAAATACATTTATATCTTTGTCAATTCTTTCCTGTATTATATTGGAAATGTACATTTAATAAAATATTTTCAACTTAAATCAATGTTATAGAAGAAAGGAGTAAATGCTATTCAAGAAAATAATTCAATTCCTGTGAAATCTAGTTTCAGTAAGGAGAATGGTAAAGTTGTAAATAGTCCTATCTCTGAAGGAATAGAAAATGTTGGAACTAATACACTTTCCGCAGAAAAACTTAACAATCCTGTAAATCCAGAAAGAGGTATTACAGAAGTCAACAAATTATCAGATAATTCCAGCATGAAAAATGAAATCACTCCTAAAAATGTAATTGATGGTAACAAGGTGTTGGAAATTCTTGATGATGAACCTTTGCTTGAAGATGTTAAGGTAAGCAATTAATGACATGCTATCTTTTTATTATTCATTTAGCCTGAAGCCAAAAATTTTTTTATCTACTTTTTTAACATCAATAAATATCTCATTATGTTTGATTTAAATCAAACTGCCTGTAAGCCTCTTTTTAATAAAAAGATAAGTTTCAAAGATTCCAATCAATTTTGATTTTAACATTAAATTTGTATTCAGGTATCATCAAAGATGATTTCAGATTTAGAAGACTCTAGATCAAAAGGAACTGAAAATAAAGACACTAATGCTATTCATGAAAAAAAGGCCATACCCACAGGAAGTAATCCATTCCCAGAAAAAAGGGCTGAAAGTTTTGAAACTACTCAATCATCCATAATAGATGACAAAAAATCCATATCCTTTGGAACTAATCCTTTCCCTGGAAAAAGTGGTAAAACTGCTGTATCTACTGTAACTAATCCTCATCATGGAAAAGGTGGTAAAACTGATGTACCTATTGGAACTAATCCTTTTCCTGGAAAAGGTGGAAACACTGGAACTAACCCCTTTCCTAAAAAAGGTGGTAACACTGGAACTAATCCATTTCCTGGAAAAGGTGGTAACACTGGAACTAACCCATTTCCTGGAAAAGGTGGTAACATTGGAACTAATCCTTTTCCTGGAAGAGGTGGTAACAATGCTCCATCTACTGGAACTAATCCATTCCCTGGAAGACGTAGAAACACTGCTCCATCTACTGGAACAAATCCATTTCCTGGAAGAGTTGGTAAAGCTGGTGTTTCTTCTGGAACTAATCCTTTTCCAGAAAAAGGTGGTAAAACTGCAGTAAATATTAAAAATACTCCTTTACCTACTGGAAAAAATCCGTTTCCTAGTAAAGGTGTAGAAAAAGCAATTGACAAAAACCCTGAAAATTCAAACTTAAACCATGAAAAATCCTCTAATCTTGTGGATGCTGGTAACACAGATGTAAATAACCTCACTGATGTCCCCCTTCATGGTAATACTAAGGTGAATAAGAATTGTTGAAAATCTTTTTTTATATATTTAACAAATTGATATTACGTGAAGGGTTGAAATATACTGACAAATTACAAATAGATAAAGGTGCACCTTTATAAAACATTACTGAAATGTTGTAAAATTCCCAATTCTTGTGTGGATAATTGATAACTTAGCCTCTCCATTTCTGACACACAAAAACATTACAGAAATCAACTGTACATGGAAATAGCTTTGGGATGTCAGGGGCTGCAGCTGCAACTAAAAACCTACAGGTTGTTGAAAACTATTTTTTTCTTCATGTTACTTGAAAGTTAAAATATTCTATGTAGTAAGTGGTTGATAGTTCTTAACTACAAGCTTTACAATGGAAATATTTGCAATTCTTCAAAACTATAAGAAGAAATTTAGCTTATGTTTTTTATCATATATAAACCTTTATTTAGAATGATATAAAATTCACTGTATGATATCAGAGGCTATTGTAAGTTTTATCATTCATAAAATTTTAGTATATTTTGATGAAAGTGTTATAATTCAAATTTTAATAAATCTTTTTAAAAAAATCTTCTGTAATTTTATAAAACCAACTTCTTCTATTTGAAAAGCCAATTGTGTGTGTCTTTTCTAAATATTTATCAAAAAATATGACATTTGTTAATTTCTATTTCTGGGAGTAACCATCTACATAAAAAAAGAAATACAATTTTTGATGAAATTTTCAAGGCGGATATTTATTGAGATTTGATAGCAGCTCAAAAGCAAGGATCCTGAAAATGATAGTCAGTATAAGTGTGAATTATGGAGACAAAAAATATTTTACACTGAAAATATCATTTACCTAAAAAGTTATTTGGACTCATCATCTATCATAAAACAGCTTTAAAGTTTAAAATATGCCTTTTATAAACCCACATAGTTTCCGCAAGCTTAAATTTATATCAACGTTCAATGATAAATAAAATTAAATATAGACTTTAGTACTTGTTAATAAAGCTACAGAGCTGCTACATTTTAAATTAAAGCATAAAACTTTTTCTCTCTAGCTAGGTTAAAAATGGGGAGTTTGGTGATTTTAATGATATGTATTATAGTATTGGTTAAGTTTGTATAAAAAATAGTTATTACTAGTTCATAAATAATAAACAGAATTTAAAGTAAACAAGAATTGCACTTAGGTATAAGCTATAACCAACAAGTGAAATAAATCTAAAATAATATTAAGGGGTAAAATGGAGAGGCCGTCAATTTTACTAAATGTTTTACTACAGCTGAAAAACACGTATAGGTTTCGTGATTTTTTCCCAAACTAATTTCATTATTGGTATAAGCTGCATTGCATGACCAATCTTTGAAAAATTAAAAGTCTCATACAGTCGGACAAACGAACATCACCATAAAATTTCTTGGGTGAAAAATTTATTGATACTTGTCTTAAATACAACACAAGGATATATGTACTACATGTTGCAGAAATACCTCGCTTCACACATTCAGCCTAATCGTCATAGGAATATAACATCAATAGAATAGGGTAATTATAGGATAGCTGAAACAAGTCAATTTGTTAATAAACGGTCAGATGTTCTTGTGACATACTGACGTACGGACACATCCTAAATGTAGAATAGCTTGGCTTTAAAAAGCGCTATAATGATGAGTATCAAGTCTTTTTTACATATGGATAGGGCAATGGACATTATATAGATTTTCCCTGGAATTTTGGGACAAAATTCTGATAAGGTATATCATAGACGTCCAAGGGGGGGGGGTAATGGGGCGATTACCCCCCCCAAACGATTTTGGGGGTGCCGTAGGCACCCCCAAATTTTTTTTCATTTTACCCCCCCCCCATTTAAAATTTACCCCTACCCTCGGGGTGCCGCTGGCACCCCCAACCATTTAGGAGGGGGTATTTACCCCCCCCCCCTCAAACAATTTTGGGGGGGTAAATACTTCCCCCCCCAAATAAAAAATCTCTAATAAAAAAAATTTTGGGCGCTTCTCACGCATTTTTAATACTATATATGTAATAAAATTTAAATTACCCCCCCCAAAAATTTTACCCCGGGGGTAAATTTTTGGGGGGGTAAACCAAATTTACCCCTGCCAACAGATTTCAGGGGGGGTAATTACCCCCCCAAGCAAATTTTACCCCCGGGGTAAAAATTTTAGGGGGGGGGTAAAAAAAATTTGCGGCGCGCTTCGCGCGCCATTTTACCCCCCCCCAAAAACGAATTACCCCCCCCTTGAAAAATTGTTACCCCCCCAAAAAAAAAAGCTTGGACGCCCCTTAGGTAGATTACAATTATAGAGCTTAAGGATACAGAATACAGCGGGCCTCGGAGACTTGGGTCATTCGCCATCTCGTTCAAGGCAGGGACCAAATTCATGCTTCGTCCTTGTCCATAGACCCTTCTGCTTTGTTTCCACTACTCTAAGGCAACTAAAATCTTCTTTATAGAGCTTAAAGTTTTGGAAATATTTTTAATTAAAATTATGGATTTGGTGGGATATTGATCTATGTTAATTGTCCTCTCCCTCCCTGAGTTTTATAAATAATCAAATAAACAAGGATGACAACATCCATAAGTAGCGAAGCACAAAATCTATAATAAAATAGACAAACAGACAAAGTAATTTATAGAGCTGATTAACTGTTATCACAACAAAGAAAAGAAAGAGATAAATATGCAAATAAATATGCAAAAACTTAAAATCATGAAACTTTGAAAAATGAAGGTTTCTGAAAGTTTTAAAAAGAAAAGCAGCTTAAAAGCAATCAGACTACCAAAGATAGGAACCGAGAAAATCTGTTGCAAAAAGTAAAAGCGGTTAAAGAGCTGTTTAAAAGCAGTCTGGCCACTATTGATGATGAATACTTAATTATGCTACATATTGTTGGGAATGTTGACAAGAAGTTTCAGCCTTCTATCTTTCACAGGAGCCGAGAAAATCAGTTTTAAAAAATAAAAGCGGCTCTAAGCTTCTTAAAAGCAGTCCGACCGCTATTGATGTTTCATACTTAATTATGCTCCATATTAATAGAAATGTTGACAAGAAGTTTCAGCCTTATATATTTTACAGGAGCCGAGCAAATCAGTTTTGAAAAATAAAAGCGGCTAAAAAGATGCTTAAAAGCAGTCTGACCGCTATTGATGTTTTATACTTAATAATGTTTCATATCAATAAGATTGTTGACAAGAAGTTTCAGCCTTCTCTCTTTTACAGGTGCCGACCAAATCAGTTTTAAAAAAATAAAAGCGGCCAAAAAGCTGCTTAAAAGCAGTCCAATTGAAGTTTTATACATAATTATGCTCCATATTGATGGAAATGTTGACAAGAAGTTTCAGCCTTCTCTCCTTAACAGGAGACAAGAAAATCAGTTTTTAAAATTAAAAGCGGCTAAAAAGCTACTTAAAAGCAGTCCGACCGCTAACAATGTTTTATACCTAATTATGCTCCTTATTGATGGAAATGTTGACAAAAAAATTCAGCCTTCTATCTTTTGTAGGAGCTGAGAAAATCACGTTTCCCCCAAAACGTTTCAGACATACATACATACATATAGACAGACATACAGACGGACATTTCAAATTATAGAGTAGCTTCGCTACTAAAAATATATATCCTAATATTATTTAGCCAATGGATAATTAAAATAGTTATTAAGAAAAAATTTACAAATATTTCTATAAAGAAATTTTTAAAGAAGTTATGATTATCAAACTCCTTTTTAATTAGTACCTTATTGTTACAAGAATCAACATGCAAAGTTAAAAATCGATAGGAAGATGTCTAACAGTTATAGAAAAGCTTCGCTTTTAAAAACACTTTATATATTCACATTCATAGGGATATTTAAATTTAACAAAGAAAATATAATGTACATTTGCATGACTACGTGGTATTAAATATGCTATTGTGAACAAAAATTAAAATAAAATCAAAGTTGATAATATTTGCTAAATAATTTATATTTTCTGTAATGTATAAACATACTCGTAGCTCCGTCCTACCCATTTTTTCCTCCCTATTTCCACTGGGAGGTTTGCAGGAGTAAATTATAATATACCTGTGGGCCTTTAACAATAGATAAACAAGATGTAGAGCGAGGGTTAACAGGTTTAGCTCTTCCTTTAGGCCTAATAGCACCAAGTCTGGAATTGCCTAGCGAACCATCGTTGCCCCCTATTTAGAAATAAATATAAATAAGGGGGGGGGGGGGACAAAATTACTTTCACAAAGTTTGTAAGCGAAAGAAGGACAGAACGTGTTTATAATACTTAAGATACCATTTGTCCGACAACCACTGTACTGATTGAATACTTTAATCTAATTCGTTGGCTTAATAATTTTTGGGACTTTTGATTGGTTGATTCATTGAGTTAAGTGTTCGAACGTTTTAAACGTTCAAACTACAGAAGGGGTAATTTTGTGTATCATCGTTCGTTGGGAATGACATTAATTTGTAAAGGAGTAAAGTTTCTAGGGGAATTGTAATTTACATGGCTGTTACCAGAGCTAGAAATCAGAAATGTTTCAAATGGTCTTCTACTTACATTCTGTATAATTTTTTCAAGAAAGAAATTTTGAAATAATTTTTCATTGTTATAAATGAAATATCTAAAAGTTCGATATTTTATAAAAGGAGAAAAGGTAATGGAAAAAAGAGATGGTTTGATAAAGAGAGAGAGATAGAGATGAAGAAAGAAAGAAAGAGAAGAGAGAAAGGGCAAAGGTCTCCTGGACGATTTTATTTCATTGCCAGTGAATGTGGCTTTGCTTTCAACCAAAATTTAATCCGGGAACGCCTAAATCCGGACCATAGAAAAATAATTAGTTTGATTTAATCTGAAAAACAAGAACAAATATACAGTGAGGGAGGGGACATTGTGCTGTTTATTACCTGGGATCTAAATGGATAACACAAAATTTATGTATATATCCAATGATGATAATCAAAATTACCCCTGTAGATTAAAGTTATCGGTTGAAACGTTTAAACACTATGCTTTAAAAAATAGAGATTGATTTGTAAGTTATTCCCTTTCAATTAAAAAAAATGTTCATTTGCAAATAAATGTTAAACAGTCTACGGCGTTTAAATTTATTTACCTGAAAAAATTTGTATACAAAACTGCGACTTTGTAGATTTTTTTCAAATCCGTAAATTCAATGGAATATCAAAAATTAAAAAAATATGTTTTGTTAATAAAATTATAAAACTACATTTTTAATTCTTTTACTATTTTTGCAGTATTTATTAAATTCCTATCTTTTTACCCTTTTTGTTTTGCCAGCACGAAAAGGCCTCCCTCCTATAAAGCCTTCTATCTACTACACCCATAACCCCCCCCCCCCCCAAACCCTCACCCATTGTATTATTAGTTATTCCCCTTTCCATATTGCTTAATTTATGATCTTATAATGCTTCCAACTTTCAAAATTAGCAAAAACATTATATTTATATATTCAATGATATGTAATTGAATAAGTAAATGCGCAATTTTATACTGTTTGATATTAAAAATCTCAAAACAAATCCAACTTTTCAATTGTGTTATATTAAAGGAGCCAGGAATCATTCTATTGTCATCATATCTATTTTAACTGAAGCGATTTTCTGAGATGGTTTGAGATACTCGTCTCCAAAATAGTTTTAAGACTTTCCCCAGATCTGTAAGAAGCTTGCTTAAAAGGTAAATTATATCGGTCCGGAGAATAGCGAGATTCATTGCTAAAGATAACCATCCTGTTATTTTCATATAAGTATTGAAATAGAAACTTATATCTACCAAAAATGATACTCATGTAATGATAGCTTAAGCATTACAGATCAACCGACGTATAGATTAAGTTACATAGTGGTGAGTTATTGAGTAGCTTTGCCACTACTGCATGTATTCTGCAGCTTTGGATAGACACTCATTGGTTGTTTGACAAAAGTACTGAGCTACTATTCTTTCTTTAGCCTCTACTCACATTATTAAACTATTCCCAGGTTTATACGAATATTTATCAATAAAATAACAGCAGAAAATTAACCAAACATAGCTTCCCATCTCACTGTCACATGGAACTAACTTATGGACGTTGGAACCCCTGTTAAACTAAGGTAAACTGTAGCTGAGGTGAAATAGTCGAATAGTTTTAGTGGTTATACAGCGTACAAAGTGTAAATAACAACTTTCTTTGCATTGTACTTTAGTTTAATTATATCCCTATTAACATTTGTTGCTGCTATTTTATCAACTCAAAACTGTCTTTATATAATAATAATAAAATAGATCAACAATAGAAACACTCCATGTTTTATCAATTGATAAAAGTAATGGTTGATTTTAGTTTTATCGACGCAAATATCAGTCAAATTAGATCGTACAACAACTTACTTTTGCTGGTATTTTATCAACAAAAGACAGTAAATTCTAATTAGGTTCTTGGTATTAATGCTTAGGGTTGGACATTTATATTGCAGATGTAAACATCAGGCGAATTAGCGTTTAAAATTGAATCTAAATAGTATTTCAGCCGTCGTTTCCCAAATTATATTTTACATACACAATAAATTTCTTGCTAACCCTTTGGAAGTTGTCTAATGTTTGGTTTAAAAACTTTTTGTAATAATGTGAATACTGTATTAATGTTGTTTATGTAATTATTGTCAAAGGGAATAAAAATGTTATTATTGGTATAACTATATTATATTTACTGTTATTTAATTATAGAAAATAACTTCTATTAGGAAATATTGATATATAATAATGATTAATAGAAAGTATACACTTAAACTTAACAATTGCCAAAAACTACCTTATCAAA
Source organism: Acartia tonsa (assembly GCF_053477335.1). NCBI lineage: Eukaryota > Metazoa > Arthropoda > Copepoda > Calanoida > Acartiidae > Acartia > Acartia tonsa. Next base: position 20,707,299 of record NC_137266.1, read on the forward strand.
AAGTGTAAATATTAATGTATTTTAGAACTTAATAGCTAATAAATGGATATACTATTACTTGAATGTTACATCAGATTTTTTATATTCTTTTAAAAAATGAAACACGAAGTGGGCTAAAAATCGACAAAATAATATTAGAATTAGTTAATAATTTGTTTGGATGGCTACAGAATGTTGAATTTGGTAAAAAAATCTAGGATTTTTATTTCCCTGCATTCAATAACTTTAAGTTTTCTTATCCATATACCTTGTACAGTAATTGAAATGGTTGATGAAATCTTAAATATAGTAAAATAATAGAGGGGACATGAGCTATAACTAACTCTGCCCCACTGGGTAATCTATGATCAGCTAATAATGTCGGATATATAAACACAACCAAGTCCCTACAATAGTAAAAAAAGCAATTTGGTTGCAGACCAAAAGGGTCTTTGCCACGTGGGCAAGGTAGTTGTATGGATTATACAACTATACTTATATACTTATTTGATCTTATCTCCATATCCTTGAGTAGTAATATTATACACTTTTAATAGTCTTTAATTAGCCATCCCTACATCCATAATGCAACACATAATAATATATACTAACCCTTTTACCCCTGCTTAACAATGACAATGTTTTCTGTATAAAATAATCTAAAACACTCTTTAATTAGCCATCCCTATATCCATAATCATAGTTAAATATCTTAAAATTTCTTTATTATAATAATGTATACTAACCCTTGATTAGCAATGAAAATGTTTTCTGAAATAAAACTCAATTTTTCATAAAAAATCATCTTAAATTAGCCATCCCCATATCCATAATCATAGCAATAATTTAGTTAAATATCTTTAAATTTCTGTATAGCAACACATAATAATACATACTAACCCGTCCTTTATCCCTGCTAAGCATTTCAATGTTTTCTTTAAACTTTATTCGTTTATTAAATAAAACTCAATTTTCTATAAAAAAAATCATCTTAGATATTCTTTAATTAACCATCCCTACCCTATATCCATAATCATAACAATAATTTAGTTAAATATTTTAAAATTTCTGAATAGCAAAACATAATAATGTATACTAACACCTTTATCCTTGGTTAGAAATGACAATTGTTTCTGAAATAAAACTCAATTTTCAATATAAAATTAGCATACATACTTTCTAATTAGCCATCCCTATATCCTTAATCATAGCAATAATTTAGTGTACTACCCTTCAATCCCTGAGTAACATCAACACAAATTAATTTATACTAACCCCTTTACCCCTGATTAGAAATGACAATAGTTTCTAAAATAAAAGTTAATTTTTAATATAAAATTAGCATACATACTTTCTAATTAGACATCCCTATATCCTTAATAATTTAGTGTACTACCCTAAAATCTCTGAATAGCAGCAACACAAATTAATTAATACTTACCCCTTTATCCTTGCTAAGCAATGACAATGTTTTCTGACATAAAACTCAATTTCCTATATCAAACCATCTAATGGTGCAAAAATATCAATAGAATAGGTTTATGGATAGGTATATTGAGAAAAAAAGTTTCTATCCGAAGAAATTATTCTGGGTTCTGAAAAGGTCATCTTAAACTTTAGGTAAAAAGTAGCATAAAACCTATTAGTACCTTTATATAAATCTTTACTTAAAAAGATAACACCATCAAATCTTTTGATTGAGAAATCTTAACGAACCGACAAAAAAACTTACTACTTTAAATTATAGTATTTTTAATGTCATTTAAATAAGTATTTACAGTACAGTACATAAATTGTATTCTATAAAGTCTTTATCTATGGATAAAACAAATGGAATGCACAGATAACAGGCACGATTATTTCCAATAGGTGAAAATGTAGAAAATATGACTATAATTCAAATTGTTTTAACTTAAGATTGCGGAAGAGGGTAGCCATTCAATTTTCTTTCTTTTATTTCATTTTTTGATTGTAATGTTTCCACAAACCGGCTTTAAAATAATTTTTACTGTCTACACATAAAATTACAGACGTACTAAACAAAATGTAGCGTTGCTACCAAAAAAACAAAAGTGAACTTCTAAAAGTGCAACTTTCATTTTGATGTGATTTTAATTGTATACCAATATTTGGTGAAGGAGAAAAAGAGGGAATGAGAATAAGAGAGAGAGAGAGAGAGAGAGAAAGGGGGGGGGGGGGAAGAAAAAGAGAGAGAGAGTAAATAAAAAGTTTGGGCTTTCTCTTTCACTGCCTGGAAAGTTATTTATTATGTCTAAAAACTTTGTTTGTTTGAAAACTAATTTATTTGTGTTGTACAAATTTAATAGATCACTTTTCAAGTTAAAATGTGCATGGATTGATGGATGGATGAATAGATGGGTAGAAATATGAGTAGATAAATAGATTTTTGAATATATAGATAGATTAATTGGTTGACAGATAGATTGGTGGATAGAAGGCGTGAGTGATAGATGTAAGATAGATAGATTTATGTAGATATAAGGATTGGTAGATTGATGATGGAAGATAGATTCATACAAATATAGATAGATAGATCTTTATGTAGTTATGCGATTTCACACAAAGTACCCCTGTGAGCAATAATAAAACCCCCTCCTTTGCTTTTTGAAAAAAATTTAAATAAAAGATAGGGTTGGGACTCGGGAGTATAGTTTTTAGTTTAATACTTGATGTCAGGCTAGGTTAGATTATAGTGTAGCCCCCGATGGTTAGGTCTCTCCTGGAGACTGTACACTGGATTAAGAAATATAGTTATCATATATACATACTTTCAATAATAAGTAATAAAGCAAGAAAGTACATAATATAAATTAAAACACGGACAAGGCTGAATAAAATTCCAGCAATTTATTTGTCATTGTGATGCCTATGGTTTGAAATACAAGTACAAATGACATGATAAAAGCTAATCTATAATTTGGCTTCGATTGCGTGCTTTTCACATCCTAAAATATAAATTAGTTAGGTTTGTCTGTCAGAAACTTAGGATCCCAATAACTACTAAACCGTTTCAGTTCTCTACATAAGGAATACTTCACATAGATCCCAGGATGGTTTTATGCTAAGATATTTTTTTAGATTCCAGTCTTTAAATGGTTTCAGGCTATTTTTCAAATCTAAGGATACGGAGTCTCTAGATGCTAGGGGTGCAGCCATTTGTGTAATATAATTAGATGAACTGCACCCTTATTTCTTTCTTCATCTTTACTTATTTATTTTTTCAGCTTATTATTTAAAAATGCTTCTCTTCTCTTGGACGTAATGTACCTTGTTTCCAGCCAATTTTGTTACTATCCAAATCTATCATCCTTGTTAAATCTATGATTTGTGATTTGCACAAAAAATTTGCAATTTTTGCCAGGTTTAGTTGTTTAAGAAAGGTTTACCTATCTATTGTTAGTATATTATAAAGTAACATGTGTTTTATAAAATAGCAAAATCAAAATAGTAGCTCAGCCCCTAATTATTGACATTCTAACGACATTCAAAATCAATGATTTATGTCGACCATAGCTGTTATATTGTCGATGACTCGGAAATCCTTTATTTTGACAGTCAAAAAACAGTGACAATGTTTGACATTATGTCGACATTACGCTGTTCTAATGTAGGGAGCGTCAATCAGCAAATTAATTCCATTTTAAAAACGCAGAAAATTTGGATATTTTTTATGATGTAATGTTGTTTGCTGTAACTACTTATCCATTTTTCTAGCACAGTTTACGTTTTTATTGAATGATGAAGTCATTTTTTAAAAGTGGTTTAAAAACAAAAGTAGAAATTGTCACTGTATTCTTATTATATTTTATTTGTAATGACAGAATATATTTAAACATAAATTACAATCATATGATATAGAGTATGAAAAATAACCACTTTCTACATCGCTAACCAATGAACTAAATATGTTCTCTATATTAGGGAAGCTTCCTATATGTTCTAATATAAGCAAAGACGTCCAAGCTTTTTTATTTGGAGGAAGGGGCGGGGGGTAAAATTGCGCACCGAAATTTTTTTGGAGGGTAATTTAATTATGTAAAAAAGTAAAATATTACAGAGACCCTAGTGGGTAGTGGCTAGTGGCGCAGTGACAGTTATATCATTATTAGAATAGCTGTACAAAGTTGTGAAGCAATAAAACATAATATTTTTTTAAGTGCCTTTTTTTACATATGTTTAACTTGTATTTGATTATTATTCTATTAAAAAAGGTACAAGAGTATATCTTTTTTCGGCCACTTCTTTACAATCCCAACAAAAAACATTTAAATAATTTGTTATTTTAAAGAAAATTTTTGTAGATATTAAAAAGTGTGCTGATTAAGATGAAAAGCTGTCGAACTCCAGTTTTTAAAAATACATAGTAATTAAATGAAAAAAAAAACATTCTTACCAAATTAACTTTATCATTTTCAGATTTTTCCCCCTTTTTGAAAAATGCTTCAAAATTGTTCAGTTATTACAATGGATATTTCAAGATTATCTGCCACTAAATGGTAACCAAGTTTTTTTCTTTTATTATTATTTTTTATAAAGCTACTCTATCAGTGACTGTATTTGTCTGACTTTCTGTAACGCTTTATATCTTTTCTTCCCCTCTTTTAAGCTCTCTTACTTTTTTTCATTTTCCTTCTTTGTGTTTTTTTATCAGTGAATATCTCGGATAGATGTTACAAATTACTTCTCTTTGCATATTAGATAAAGAAAATAATCATCTTTTTTACAACGAAATTGCTAGATTTTTAACGCTATTTCAGACAACGTTTAAATAGTATTACATTAAGCTCTATATAGTGCCTATAAAAATGACGTCATACAATACAAAGGCATAAAAACGTAGACAAAATTAGCATTGACAGGCCAATATACATTTTCATTGACCAATGGTATGCCAGCATGGCGTCATTTTTATACGTTTTATAAAAAGCTTTTTATTACAGATTTTTAAAGGATTTTCCTTAATTATTACAACGATAAAACCGAGTTTTGTAAGGATTGTATTTAGATTGTTGACAACGACAAGACGCATCTCTCCTCCTCCTCCCCTGGCTCTGCACCAATGAAGGAAAACAAGTAAGACAAACTTTTGGTTTGGTACAGCTATTTCACATTTAAATCAGGGCTCGGCAGCCGTGTGTCAGCCACGCGTCAGCCGCCTGTAAGCCTCAGGAAAATCAACATTTCACAACTTGAAAAATTAGCTAGAAGCCTAAACATGACCCAAATAAAGATATCACACCTCTTTTTTAAATAGATTTTTAAAACATTCGAACGGGTTGAGGCTTAGTCGTGGCTGGTGGGCAGATGGTTTTCAACATTTTCTATTTGTCGATTCGTCGAATAAAGTAAAACTATTATGTTTTTTGAAGTTCTGTAATTAAGAATTAGAATGAATTCTCGCATAGTTCAAAGAATGTAAACCAAATTACAGTAATTTTAAATCATAGGATTCAAGGAAGAATAGGACAATAAATCAAAATAAAAAGATTCCCTGAAATTTACAAATTTTTATTCTATTCTTGACAGATATATATATATGTATATATTAGGCACTAGTTTGATACTAGTGGTTGTGCCCCTAGCATTTGTTTTACAAAGGGGAGTAAGAACAGACTTTAATCTATAGTGAAGTTGCCTAAAGCCACCACAGTAACCATTTGAAGCTTCCCTAAAATGGAGAACTTAACTGATTCAGTAGTTAACGAAATCTTTTGCTACATTGCTAAATACTCAAAAATCTAAAACTTTAAATAATAGGGTTAATGTTTCTTTTATGAAATTAGTTAGGTAACACAAATATCCAGAAAAAAACAAAAATCATGGAAACTTTTTCAGGGGTTTCCCATGATTACATATTTTGCATTATAACTTTAAAAGTTTATGACTTAACACTTTAGACTTGCAATGACCATATTGTTATTGTTAAAAGCATTAAATAATATGCCTTTTTTCATCACAGTATATTAGAGATTCAACCAACTCCACTTTAAATTTTAGTTTTAAAAGAAAAAGTAGAAGAAAACAATTTTTCGGTACAGACAGACAGATACACAGACACAGTTCCTGTTACTTTTACAAAAGGTTGAGGGTAGATGAAGTGATTTAAGTGCAACCGTCCCTTAGTTATTTCATTACATTAACTTAGATATTGTTTTCTTTTTTATGCCTATCGTGCACTGAACAACCTCCTCCCCTCTTATTTAAAATTAATTAAAATTAGGGGGTGGTTCTAAGCCACTAGAGTAACATTGATCTAACAGAAACCTTTTTTGTTTTAGGAACGGAGGGGCCGGAGATGTCTCGGCGGCTAAATACGAAATGGTTTCCGATTCTCTATCACAGGATAGTTATCCCCATGTTTCATAATAATTAGTAGCCCAGCAACTCTATATCTAGGATATGTCTCCATTGACTAAACATAATTATTATCATAGCAGCTAATATTCTCTAAAAATAGGGAATACATTTTTTGGGTTTAATCAAACACTTTAAAATATTCAAACTACTGCATAGATTTTTAGCCTTTACAAACATAATAAATGTAAAGATACCATATAATTCTATTTAGTAGGTAATTCATTTAGGAAAATTGCTTTGGAGATTCTTTATCAAACAAACAAAATAATCCGTCAGTTTCCGTCACGAAACGACAAAAGGCCCTCATAATACAGCAGCTTCGCCAATAAAATTTTTTTATTTTTATTTATTTTCCCACTTTTTTATTAGTCGCGCAAATAATTAAGTGACAGAAGTATTTAATAATTTATAAGTTGCGATGCTAATAAATGTTTCAACCGTATAGAGGCCCAGTATTAGTCATCAGGGGTAGAGTGATAAATTAATTTTATTTGAAAAAGTTGGACTGTTTCCTAATTTTTTTTGACAATGCATGACCAATTTCCATTTTTTTGAAGGGAGGAAAACCTCCAATTTTTATGACATATCCTAGACCCATTAAAAAATCATTGCGCTAAGCACCAAAGTTTTTGTTCTCTCTCAAGGTTTCATGGCCATAGAATAAAAACTTTAAAAATCTAATAATTTTTGTTTGTTTGTTTTGAGATAAGTTATGTCTTTTATACCAAAAATCTAAAATATCTTCATATCTTTTTGTGTTTGCCTATTAATTTATCCACAATCAAAAGACATTAATAATAAATGAGTGAAAAGTAAAACCTACACAATGCCAGAATAAAGTATATACAATACTAAATTAATATCAAACATGGGGATTTCAATATCATAATGGAAATAGGAATCAAAGGTAATTATATTTATTCATATTATGCTATAATTAATATCAATATTGAGTATATTTAATGTAACAAGAACAATATTGGCCATAAGTATTGAGTAGTAAAGAAACAAAAAGTTTACAAATTAAAAAATATAAAATGAGACTTATCTTGAATAAAAAGTTATACACTTCATAAGAAAATTTTTGACAACTAGTTCATTCTGATTCCCTGGTAAAAGCTGCTTATAATAGTTATTTATCGCATAGTAATTTAGACAACTTTCCGCAGATTATGAGGTTAATTCCAGTTTTGTTAGTCCTTAAGAGCCTACTCCTTGGCTAAGAAAACTGGTTTAATATTATGATTTTTTATTTTACTAATCATATATAATTGTCTATAAAATGATATGATACACAATTTTTAGTACAGCTGAGAACCAGTTTTAATTCAGCAGATATTTATTAATTTCTAAGGAAAATATATTGTTTATCAATGTTTTACTGTTCATACTCTTGAAATTATGTCCTAAAAAATTTGTTTTAATTTAATTCTTATTATACAACCTTATAGGTTTATTCTTATTTTTGCTTGCTTGGTTATACTGCATTTCTTCTAAAGAAAAATTACAAATCTGAGAAAGTTAAACTTGTAGCTGGATAAAATAACAATCCTCATTCACCCTATACTAATTAACGAACTGACCAATAAGTGATGTCCATAATTGCAACCTAAGATAAACAATTTTTCTTCTGTCATGATATCCACATCATCTATATCCATTCTCTTATTATTTAAGCAAAAATATGTAATTAACCAAATTGATAAAATTTTTCCAGCTTATTTACATATTTCTTTATCCATGGCAGTAAAAACTTTGCAGCTTTCGACCTTCGTATGTTTTGGTTTAATTTAACATATAAAAACTCGAACTTTTTTACATTTAGAAGCGCAGCTACTCTTTTTGTCTATATTTTGTCAATTAACGTCAGTTTAAGATTGGATATTTCTTAAGTTGAATAAGTCCTTGTATATCATTATCAGTATGGCCTTGAAACTGATTAATATCCGCTGGATTAGAACCGGTTCTGAGCCTTACTGAAAAATGTATCATATTGTAAATAAAAAATTTTCCAAAAAAATCAATATAGATTAGTTGGCGCGGGATTTGGGCCCCTCTGGGTTAACTAAACTAGTATTAATCTTATAATTTTTTCACGGATTCTGTAATTATCTATTCCAAAGTTATAAGAAGATAGAATTAAAAAAAAATTTTTAGTTTGTTGGGGTTGGATCGTCCATGTTTTGAAGAAGAATGTATGCAGTTTCGTGATTTTTGTTAATACTTGAGTTTTCTTTTATTAAGCTTTAATTACAATCTTAAAATGCAAAGTCGTTTTAAACAGTCATGGTTCCCTTACTTTTAACAATTTAATTTAACTGTTTATCAAATAAAATGGTGATCTAATTTAAAATTTAAATAGACTAAAATTCAAAAATGAAATGATTTTCAATTCTTCAAACCAAACAAAAATGTTATCTTGATAAAATTTGGAAAAAAAGATTTTGCAATTACATTCTAAGAAACAAGGACATCTTTAAATGAAAGAATGACATCTTATGTATATTCTATCATTATGATTAAAGATTTAATATAATATCTTTAACCATATTTATCGCAACGTATTATAGATAGCTTTTCGCGGATAGTGAAATGAAAAATTATAAGATTAAAACCAAATTTGATAGTTCTAACAAACTGATATTAATTCTATCATTTTAATATTCGTGGACAATTGTCAATAATACGATGTTAAACATCATTATTTAGAATTTTTTTTGAATCCAGCGAATATTAATCAGTTTCGAAGCCATACTGGAATGAATATTTAAAACATGTAGAATGTAGATCAAGAAATATAAGAGGCATTAGAGTACATAAAAAAAGTTTTAATAACTCCATCGCTTGATATATGAATTTGAAATGTTGCTCCGCTTAAAAAAACAATTTTTCTATTTATTTTGCATAATAGAGTCTAGACAAAAATAGATTATAGTTATATTTCTTTATATAAGAGTGAGGTTAATGAATTGGGCTATAGTGCACAAACTAATACTCTAGTTATAGGCAATTTCCCAAAAGTGCCTTGTCCAGCCGAAAACCCTCGGTTTGATGATATTGGTTTCCGGGTAGTCACATAGGGTTAATTAACCCGCATGGGTCAGGTATAGGGGAAAAATAAACCCAACCCATTTTTTATTTATTTTAAGTAAAGCACCTACCTATTTTATTTATCTGATAGATTAATCCTATAATCAAAATAATGAACATTTGACTAAAAATAATGCGCGCAAAATAATTCTTTTAGCATATTTACGTGCGTTGCACGCTTCCTGTGAATTCTTGAATCTAGCTAATTTTAGATTGTTTTTTTATAGTTTAACCTTTATCAATGACCAAATCTAAGCTGTGGGGTTAGCCGTTTACATTCATGGACTTTGCAAGGACTTTGTCTTTTTTGTGTGGGTGGGGGACTAATAACGATTTTAAATTATTTTTATTTCTTTGAGGGTTAAGACAAAAAATTGTACCTTATGAACTGCTTAAGCACAGAGAAATCAATTTAATGATCCCACTGTATAACTATACCTCTTTTTACCGCAGTCTATTACAAATATTATTATACAATCATTTATAAATCTACAAAATTGTCGTGCTTCATAATTTGTGTTACATTTGTACTATTAAAGTAATGTTACTCAAAAACATTAAATAAAGAATTAAATCAAATTCTTCAATCAAAATTTTGGTTGTCTGTATTATAACAATTTGTTTGTTTATTTTTTTGTCTATTTGAAGGTTTGTCTTTTGTCTGTCTGTTTGTTTGTTTGTATGTCCGTCTATATATTGTATATATTTCTTTGTCTTTCTGCCTATCTCTTGAATATTTGGTCAACTTTCCTATTAATAAAAAGGTATGATTTCTTTACTAGATCGAAAATCATTGAAGAAGATAAAAAAGTTTTTTTTTTAAAATCCTTAAGATTTTATTAAAATCAATCCCTCTTTTTTCCTAGGGCCTGTGCTATGATATTTAAAGTGTTTTGTTTTTTTATTTTCAATACAAGTGTATTATTAACAATCTATTTTAATTTTGAATAGAATGATATATTTTTCAATATTAGTTTCAATGGGCAAAGCAAATAAAAAAAAGTAAAACCATTGAAATTTAAGTTTTGTATTTCATATTATTCTGATTTTAGAATTTACCCGGGACGAAGCCCAAACGGCCAGAAAGTGGAAAGAAAATCAGTAGAACAAAGGTATATATAGCAGCCATGCTAAGATTTTTAAAACACTGACATAAGGAGAAATACGAAGAGGATTACCCTAAATTATCGAGAAGGGGGTAGAGTTATCTAATATCAGGGCTGTAAAAATAGGTGTTTTTAAGTAACACAAAGATACAGATTAAATATACTAAACTGTTTTAATATTCTTATTTTGATTTTAGAGTAGTATAAGTTATCATAGAGAAAATAGCTCAGTCAATATAGAACCAAGAAAAGTCACATTAAGGGTAAGTTTTGTTTATCTTTTAAGTAATATATGAATAAACTTTCTAATCATCTACCTTGTACATAATTTTTTCTTATCTTTGTATCTATCTACTTCATTAATTGTCAATTTATCAATCTATTTTTCAATCTATCTATCCGATAATTTAGGATATAAAGCAGATCCTACCTACCTGCCTCATATTGTTGATAACTTTGCTCATCACCTTGACTGTTATTCCCTATGCCTTCTCCAATGTTATCAAGTAAGTTATCATTATAATATTATCAATAACTTATCCAGTTGCGTGCAGAAAGGAGTTTTAACTTCCCTCTAAATAGTGTCTGCCTCCCTCTTTTTATCTTTCTCTACGATGATCACATCCCCTTATCAAATATCTATGTACACAACTTTAACTAGCTTTTATTCTTTTGTCCTTATATCAATTAAACTACCCATCAATTTATCAAGGCAAATGCAAGCAGTGGACAAACTGGAGGAATTCTATCGACAACAAGAGGAGGCAGCTAAAGCAAATGCTACCCTAGCAGAATCAGGTATAATCTTCCAGTGCCCTATCAATATGTATCACCGGATATCATTTACCTCAAATATATAGAAGAAAAAATTACATAGAGTCATAAAGGAGACAGTTGACTTTTAAACAGGTACTAAATCAAAATGTTGCTTCTGGATACCATCTACATGTGGTTCACATATAAATAAGGTAAGGAATTTTATTAAATCATTTCAAAAAAGAAACAAATGAACTGCTATTCTAAAATTTATTACTCTAAATAGAAAGTATTAAATAGCAATACCAATAACTAGATTTTTAAAAAGATGTAGCTTAAAAAAAATAAATAGCAAATATAAGAGTTTACAATGAGGGTTTTTAGGTACTTTTATTTTAAATAAATTGGAAATAAAAAAGTAAAAACTATCCCAATCTCTTACTTAATTTCTAAAAAATAGGAATAGGCATTTCAAATTATTTGAAAATCATTAAATTTTGAGTAAGGCAGAGAATAATTTTATTGACAAAGGCCTCAATATAATGAGAAAGCTATTAAATCATTGACTTGATTTTGCAGACTCAGCAGGTATAGAGTCAACAGAGGGGTTAACCAACTTAACTGAAACAGGTACAGGTATGTATACAGGACAATATACTTACAGGTAACAAACAAGGATATGTTGCATTCCAATTCTTCTATGTTATATTATATGGCCAGTTCAATAGTTTTACCTAGCTTTCTCCCTCACACTACTTAGTCGATCACAGGACACCTGCCATTTTTAAAAACAGATTTAAAATAAGGTGAGGAAGAGGGGTATTTCTTTTGTATATGTACAATATACAGGTAACGAGTAAAGAAATATTACATTCAAGTTCTTTTTATCATGTGATATGGCCAGTTGAATAGTTTTAGTTGGAAGTTTCCCAAGAGCACAGAACCTTCCTCCCCTTATTTTTGAAATAAATTAAAAATAATGTTAGAGGGGGGTGGGGGAGGCTCGGAGGGGGTATTTTTTTCTATAAGGACAATATACAGGTAACAAGCCAGTATATGTCTCATTTCTGTTCTTCTTTATCATTTGGTATGGCCAGTTAAATAGTTTTAGTTAGCATTTTCCTAAGATCACAGAACCTTCCTCCCCGTTTTTTTAAAAATAAATTGAAAATTTGAAGTGGGGAGGGAGATTTTTTGTTTGATTGTTTATTAATTAAGGTCAGGTTAGAATAGGTTATAGTTGGTCCTGGATAGCCACGCAGGATTTTCGCCCCTTACTGGGGTTAGGCAAAAGAGAAATAGGTACCCACTTTATTTTCAATTTATTTCATAAATAAGGGGGGGGGGGTAGTGCTCGAAAGGTGCTTTGAGGGAAAGCACCGTCTAGTTTATAATATTAAAATTTAAATGGTCATATATAGAGTTAACAGAAAATTGATCTATTAGACAGGTCATTTTTTTTGTAAAAATGGTGATAATAGCAACAAAAAGGTAATTATTAATTAAATTTTAAAAATAAATACTTTTGGCTTACCAAATAGCAATTTTCTACTTATATTTATTCATTTTGCTCTATTCTATCATAAATAGAATTATCAATAGAACAAACAATATCTAATTACTATAAGCAATATTCCATCAATTAATGGTTCCACCTAAATTATTATTCCATTCATATTATGTAGTTTGAAATATTACATTAATATTTGGTATTTTAGTTAGATTCTGGAAAATATTTAGAAAAAAATTTTAAATCTACTTGAAAAGAACATGATATGTTATTTTATATCAATAAAAATGTTTTCAATTTTCAGGCGATTGAGAGAAAACTTGTTTAAACTTACTTCATAGAAAATCAAACTGTTTCTCCTTCCAACTAATGCAAGAACTTGTATTGTTAGAACTGTAAACAAATTGGCTGATATTATATTATGCCTTATAATGCGAAAAAAGACAATATTGTGATTTATTCCCCAAACATGGAAAAAAGACATTGTACAATGCTTTATGAGGCAACCACAATGGAAAGCCTTGAAAGTGATTGTAATATAATTAAACTCTAGCACAAAAATGCTTTAATATATAATTAGCTGCTCAATATCAAATATTTTTCTGCTATTTAACATTATTGACATTATATTGTACATAGTTTTTATTTCGAATTTTTAAACAACATATTTTTGGAATAATAAATATTTTTTGGTGGTTGATTTAAGTAAATTGAATTACTTAATTTATAACCAATTAGGACAAATCTTTAATTTAAAAAAATACTACTTTTTTATTGCTTATCAATAAATAGATATTCATATAATAAAATTCACCAATAAATTATTACAAAAATGTTTAGCTCAAATCGTGTGATATAAATAAATAAAGAGTGCTTTAATGTAAAAATAGACTAAACATATAAAGAATATATATTTGATTTTATCAATTAAAAAAGTTTTTGTTTGGCAAAAATGTACTTTAGTAAAACATAGCTTTTCCTTCGAATTCGAAATTGTTTAAAAATTAATTTTAGTTTTATTAAAAGAGGTGTTTATTACAAATTTTTAAATCATATAAAATCTTAGTTATGTTCAAACAAGGATGACAACATCCATAAATGCGAAGCTTCAAAATCTGAAGGATGGACAAACAAACAAAAATTCTTGAATTTTATATGCAGAACATGAATTTGTAAGTCTTAACAAAATTGCAAATACTTTTGTTACAAACTTGCGTAAATACCTAATTGTTATAGGAATCTTCACGCAAATGAAATCCAAAGGAAAAGTCTAAATTAACGAAATTAGCCAATCCTTGATATAGAAAAGATTTGCTTTAAGAAAATAGTAGCTTTTTTGTCACTACTTGAAACAAATATTATAATAGATACTCTTCATTTACAAAGGCAATTTGAAAACTAAATGGTAAACGTTACTTTTCATTTTAATTATTTCACATTTTTAATTTAAAAAAAAAATCTTCAATGGAAGTTATTTAACAAACCTCTTAAAATTCCGTCCATATACGAATAAATAATTACTTATTTTTATTGTGATTTATTATAAGTTTTGTCAAATAGATAATCTAATAATTCAATTAATAAATAAATAAGTAAATATATTAATAGATTTGTGTTTTAATTTATTCATATTTAAATACATATGATTGTTTTTTCAAAAAAATTTAAATTCTTGAAATTGAATCAAAAAATTATTTGTTTTAGTTCTTGAGAATCACGAAACCTTAATTTCAATAATTTCAGCCTAATCTCCAATGCTAAAAAAGATTATGGTCGATCCGTCTGACATTAACTGCAACTCCGATTGGGTGGGGATTTCAAGGAGTTTACCTATTTTCATACTATGGTATTTGTCTGTCTTAACCAATGTCCTTCCACAAGTGGCCGGTTGAGCACTCCCTCCTCCCATATTTCATATTAATTAGAAATATGGAGGATGGGTTATTTCTTCTTCTCCCAAGGTTCACGTCTTCGGTGTCATAACCCTGTGGGACTACCTAGTACCCAATATAACCTAACCTAGTCTGATAAGTAATAAACGAAAACTACCCCCTTCTCCATTATTTTAATTCATTTTAAAATCAGGTTTTTTTTGGGGGGGGGGGGGGGTACTACCGCTCAAGAAGGTAATTTTTATGATAGAGCCATATTATCTATTATTAAAACCTTATGATAAACATCCAAATACTATCGCTGATTCTATCCAGCTTCTCGAAAATGCCCAAATAAAATTATCAAACCCCTTAATAAAGACAATTTTATTTTTCTTATCTGATTTAATAGTTTTATTAAAAACTGGGAAGGAAAATTAACTCCGTTTAAAATGTGAGATAAGGGGGGGGGGGGGAGTTCAACTTGGTACGAAACAACTAAATGAATTTTATAGTAGCTTAAATTTATCTATCTAGATATTTAATTTCTATCCAACTGTGTTATCTATATCTGTCCTATGTATGGTTAAATTGTTTTTACGGTTCATATATTTCATACATGCTCCAATTTATATCTTTTCAAGGGAAACTCTGCCCCTTCGAATACGGAGTCCCTAGATGCTAGGGGTGTAGCCGCTAGTGTTATATAAAAAGTAAGTTTTTTAATGCTCGTTAATATCTTACCAACCACTGAATCTACTGGTTTCTTAATTTCTCAATTTCTTGGTTGGTTTTAAGCTATTTTGTACTCCTCCAACACCCTTTTTAAAATTAAATCCCCTAAATGTTATAGTTGGAACTAATGGCGTGCAATTGTTTTTGCACATGGGGTGCACGAAGTGCATCTAAAAATTTTACACCCTCCCTACGGTTTACAAACTGTACTGTATTAGATGGTTTTATCGTTTTATAAAGAGGGTTTATACCCTCGTTAAGGGCGGTTTATATGGTTCGCAACCTAGTGGGTGTATCAAACCTCATTAATTTTACAAGGGTGAAGGATACACTTCCCCTTCTGCACGCCTCTTGTCGAAATCGCCAGTAAAATCATTAATCACAGAAATTAACTTAAAACAAACTTAAAGAGTTTCCTTCTAATAATAGAAATTTAAGTGATGTAAAAAATCAGTTCTACTTGAATTAGAAAATATCATTGGATTGACATTTTTATTTCATTGACATTAATTGGTAATTTTTAATTTTTATACATTATGTATATATTTTTGCTCTTACGTTTACTCTTTTGGTATGCTTGGAAGTTGGAAATATATTTAAAATTTTCCTTTTTTGAAACAAATAATTCACTATTAATAAATCCTGAGAGTGGCGTTAAGTAGGGTGGTGTCAACACCCCTATTAGAATTTAAACTTGTAAGGTTATCTTTCCCTTTTTCACCCCTTCATACTCCCCTTCTAAATCACCGGGCACGCCACTGCCTGGAATCCACAGCTCAGAATATAAAGATATTTTTAAAACAGATCGTAAACAGGATGTTTGTGTCGACGCACAAACTTTTTAAAACTTGATGATAGAAATGAATAGCTTATTAAATATTTTTAAAATAATACATATTTGAAATGGACTTTTGGTAAAGATAATGAAGTTTCTACGCTTTCTTTAGTGTAAACAAAGTTTTAAATCAATAAGATAATTCTAACATGTCCAAATTTACGATCAGAGCTATACGTTAAAGACAGGATGACCTTAATTGTAGAAAATGTTCTTTTATACATCGCTGGTCTTTCTATGGTAAATTGTTAACCTTGCACTATGCATATATTACATACATTAATTATCGTGTTAAATGGCTGGAAAATGGTTTAGAAATATTCTCTATTGAGGCACATGTTCTGTTTATTTCACTTTGTCCATCCGACCGTACGCCCGTCCTTATTCACCTTTGTGGCTACAATATGAATGTAAACTTCTAAAACGTCTGAAGAGATTTTCACTTTAAGGGGGTGTAGGAGGGGTGAAAGCACCACCATAAAATTGAAATTAGGAAGTCTTACATTTATTATTTCACCCTTCAAGGAAAATCGCACTTTTTGCAACGTTTAATACAAAATTGCTTTGCAAACATATTTGTATTGGACAAATGAATTGTTTATGGAAAAATGAGATTTAACTTTAGTCTGTGTAAAAAAAATTATTTTGAAATTTCATCCATCATTATCCAGGCTAATCCTTGTAATCATGATATACATTATACATGTATTAAAAAGTTATTTTATGTCAGTGCTTTGCTACTTTTGTATGTATGCAAGTTATCATTCTTGTTTTAGCATTTATAATCACTTTTTTACACCACCTTTTATAGCAGTTAAACAAGTTTAAGAGGTTTCAGAAACTTCATATTTTGGTGAAGTACTGAGCTACTATAAGATTCAGTTTGTTTTCAATTCAGTGGCGTGCACAGTGATTCACAAGAGGGAGGCATTCCATTTAAAATTTGAGGGGGAGGGGTGGGGTTGTCACCGCTCTACACCCCCATTACCGCACGCCAATGCTATGAATAACAAGGATGATAACAATACTGTAAAACAAATCTCCATGAACAAACTAACATATACAAGTAACGGAAAGGGAGAGGACATTGGACTGTAAATTATACGGGTACTCAAAGTTTTATAAAAACTTTGCAAATTCTTATTATAAAGGGTAAGCAAAAAAATGCGGACATTTAAAAAAAAATTGCGCGGCTTGTCTTAATAGTAAAAAAGTGTTATGCATACCGTTAGAACCGCTATGAACTTTTAAAAAAAATATTAGAACAGTTCCAATGCTACGTATTGTTAGGGAGCTACGTGGTAAAATGTTCCAAATGGCATAAAACTTGACTTGCGAGTATATTACTAAATATTAGAGAAAAGGTGTGCAAAAAAATGCGTACATTTTTAAATTTCAAATTGCTTGTGTTAATAGTAGAAAACTGGGATCATGGAAAGAAAACAAAGTCATTCCTAAATTAGGACAGAAGTCACCTTCCTAGGAAGGACATAAGTAGCCTTCCTTAAGTGAGAATTTCTTAGATGAAGGGCATAATATGCCTCCCTTAACAAAGATTTTGCAAGATTAAGGACATAAGTAGCCTCCCTTCACCTCACAAAACCTAGCTTTTTGATCCTTCACATAGCAAAATCTTCCATAAAATTGGTTTTTGGTCCATCACATAGCAAAATATTGGAAAACTTAGCTTTTCTGTCCTTCACATAGCTAATTCTTGCAAAACATAGCAAATTCTTACAAAACATAGCAAATTCTTGCAAAACATAGCAAATTATTGCAAAACATAGCAAATTCTTGCAAAACATAGCAAATTCTTGCAAAACATAGCAAATTCTTGGAAAACTTAGCTTTTCTGTCCTTCACAGAGCTAATTCTTGCAAAACATAGCAAATTCTTACAAAACATAGCAAATTCTTGCAAAACATAGCATATTCTTGCAAAACATAGCAAATTCTTACAAAACATAGCAAATTCTTGCAAAACATAGCATATTCTTACAAAACATAGCAAAATCTTGCAAAACATAGCAAATTCTTGCAAAACATAGCAAATTCTTGCAAAACATAGCAAATTCTTGCAAAACATAGCAAATTCTTGGAAAACTTAGCTTTTCTGTCCTTCACATAGCTAATTCTTGCAAAACATAGCAAATTCTTACAAAACATTGCAAATTCTTGCAAAACATAGCAAATTCTTACAAAACATAGCAAATTCTTGCAAAACATAGCATATTCTTACAAAACATAGCAAATTCTTGCAAAACATAGCAAATTCTTGCAAAACATAGCAAATTCTTGCAAAACATAGCTAATTCTTGCAAAACATAGCAAATTCTTGCAAAACATAGCAAATTCTTGCAAAACATAGCAAATTCTTGGAAAACTTAGCTTTTCTGTCCTTCACATAGCTAATTCTTGCAAAACATAGCAAATTCTTACAAAACATAGCAAGATCTTGCAAAACATAGCAAATTCTTACAAAACATAGCAAATTCTTGCAAAACATGGCAAATTCTTGGAAAACTTAGCTTTTCTGTCCTTCACATAGCTAATTTTTGCAAAACATAACAAATTCTTACAAAACATAGCAAGATCTTGCAAAACATAGCACATTCTTACAAAACATAGCAAATTCTTGCAAAACATAGCAAATTCTTGCAAAACATAGCAAATTCTTACAAAACATAGCAAATTCTTACAAAACATAGCAAATTCTTGCAAAACATAGCAAATTCTTACAAAACATAGCAAATTCTTACAAAATATAGCAAATTCTTGCAAAACATAGCAAATTCTTGCAAAACATAGCAAATTCTTGCAAAACATAGCAAATTCTTGCAAAACATAGCAAATTCTTGCAAAACATAGCAAATTCTTGCAAAACATAGCAAATTCTTGCAAAACATAGCAAATTCTTAAAAAACATAGCAAATTCTTGCAAAACATAGCAAATTCTTACAAAACATAGCAAATTCTTGCAAAACATAGCAAATTCTTGGAAAACTTAGCTTTTCTGTCCTTCACATAGCAAATTCTTGCAAAACATAGCAAATTCTTACAAAACATAGCAAATTCTTTCAAAACATAGCAAATTCTTACAAAACATAGCAAATTCTTACAAAACATAGCAAATTCTTTCAAAACATAGCAAATTCTTACAAAACATAGCAAATTCTTACAAAACATAGCAAATTCTTGCAAAACATAGCAAATTCTTGCAAAACATAGCAAATTCTTGCAAAACATAGCAAATTCTTGGAAAACTTAGCTTTTCTGTCCTTCACATAGCTAATTCTTGCAAAACATAGCAAATTCTTTAAAAACATAGCAAATTCTTGCAAAACATAGCAAATTCTTGCAAAACATAGCAAATTCTTACAAAACATAGCAAATTCTTGCAAAACATAGCAAATTCTTACAAAACATAGCAAATTCTTACAAAACATAGCAAATTCTTGCAAAACATAGCAAATTCTTGGAAAACTTAGCTTTTCTGTCCTTCACATAGCAAATTCTTGCAAAACATAGCAAATTCTTACAAAACATAGCAAATTCTTTCAAAACATAGCAAATTCTTACAAAACATAGCAAATTCTTACAAAACATAGCAAATTCTTGCAAAACATAGCAAATTCTTGGTGTCCTTGGTACTGACGGTAAGATTTGGGAAATGGTTCGAATCCTTAGTAAATTTGGCTAAGTCCAAAAATTCTTTGACACTTAGAATATTTTCAACCTGGTGTCCTCTCAGTAGGTACGCTTGGTGTCACCTGGGTATTTTTTCAAAAGTGTCAAAATATTTTTGGACTTAACCAAATTTACTAAGGATTCGAACCATTTCCCAAATCTTACCATCAGTACCAAGGACACCAGGTCACCGTATCTCAAGAACAGGTGGTCGGATCGCACTGAAAATTCGTTTTTGAGTTTGGGACCCTTATTGCAAGAATTTGCTATGTTTTGCAAGAATTTGCTATGTTTTGTAAGAATTTGCTATGTTTTGTAAGAATTTGCTATGTTTTGAAAGAATTTGCTATGTTTTGTAAGAATTTGCTATGTTTTGCAAGAATTTGCTATGTGAAGGACAGAAAAGCTAAGTTTTCCAAGTTTGGGACCCTTATTGCAAGAATTTGCTATGTTTTGCAAGAATTTGCTATGTTTTGTAAGAATTTGCTATGTTTTGCAAGAATTTGCTATGTTTTGTAAGAATCTGCTATGTTTTGCAAGAATTAGCTATGTGAAGGACAGAAAAGCTAAGTTTTCCAAGAATTTGCAATGTTTTTTAAGAATTTGCTATGTTTTGCAAGAATTTGCTATGTTTTGCAAGAATTTGCTATGTTTTGTAAGAATTTGCAATGTTTTGCAAGAATTTGCTATGCTTTGTAAGAATTTGCTATGTTTTGCAAGAATTAGCTATGTGAAGGACAGAAAAGCTAAGTTTTGCAAGAATTTGCTATGTTTTGCAAGAATTTGCTATGTAAAGGACAGAAAAGCTAAGTTTTCCAAGAATTTGCTATGTTTTGCAAGAATTTGCTATGTTTTGCAAGAATTTGCTATGTTTTGCAAGAATTTGCTATGTTTTGCAAGAATTTGCTATGTTTTGCAAGAATTTGCTATGTTTTGCAAGAATTTGCTATGTTTTGCAAGAATTAGCTATGTGAAGGACAGAAAAGCTAAGTTTTCCAAGAATTTGCTATGTTTTGCAAGAATTTGCTATGTTTTGCAAGAATTTGCTATGTTTTGCAAGAATTTGCTATGTTTTGTAAGAATTTGCTATGTTTTGCAAGAATTTGCTATGTTTTGTAAGAATTTGCTATGTTTTGCAAGAATTAACTATGTGAAGGACAGAAAAGCTAAGTTTTCCAAGAATTTGCTATGTTTTGCAAGAATTTGCTATGTTTTGCCAGAATTTGCTATGTCTTGCAAGAATTTGCTATGTGAAGGACAGAAAAGCTAAGTTTTCTAAGAATTTGCTATGTTTTGCAAGAATTTGCTATGTTTTGCAAGAATTTGCTATGTTTTGTAAGAATTTGCTATGTTTTGTAAGAATTTGCTATGTTTTGCAAGAATTAGCTATGTGAAGGACAGAAAAGCTAAGTTTTCCAAGAATTTGCTATGTTTTGCAAGAATTTGCTATGTTTTGCAAGAATTTGCTATGTTTTGCAAGAATTTGCTATGTTTTGTAAGAATTTGCTATGTTTTGTAAGAATTTGCTATGTGAAGGACAGAAAAGCTAAGTTATTGGAAATAATTTGCTATGTTTTGCAAGATGAAGGACATAAGCAGCCTTCCTAATGTTAGAATTTGTCAGACAAAGGACATAAGTCACCTCCCTTAAGTTAGATTTTGTTAGATGAAGGACATAAGTAGCCTTCCTTAGATCAATTTCCAGTGACTTCTGTCCTAATTAGGAATGACTTTGTTTTCTTTCCATGATCCGAAAACTGTTACGCATACCATTAGAACCGCTATAAACTATATTTTTTGGAAATATAAGAACGGTTCCTGTGCTACAAATAATCTAGGAGTTTGGTAAAATGTCCCAAAATTTACTCGCAAGCCAAGCTTTAAATCAGTTGGGACATTTTACCACGTAGCTTCCTAACTATACGCAACACAGGAACCGTTCTAATATTTCCAAAAAATAGAGTTCATTGCGGTTCTAACAGTATGTTCAACACTTTTTTACTATTAACGCAAGCCGCGCAATTTTAAAAAAATGTCTGCACTTTTTTTTTGCACACCCTTTAGATAGCAGTGTTAGACCATACTAAAAGTGTCCAAACTTTTCAATCAATAATTTAGATATTTATTAAACCATAAAACTAATAATATGATAAATTACTACGTGAAGCTGCCTCGAATTCCATGTTGTACCTTATTGTTTTAGAAATCTTTCCACAAAGTTTAAAATCAAATTAAAATCAGTTATATCCATGTGAACGAAAAAGTTTGCTACTATTTAATGGAACTGTCCTTGGTGTGATTTTTAAAATGTCACTTTCCCCAAATAGAAAGGTTTTTTTCTCGGATTTCTTAAAAAAGATAAAGATTAATAAATATGACAAACATTTTTTTATGTATCTTCTAAATATCTTTAATCGGAGATTCCGTAAAAAATTTGAAACATTCTTAATCAAAACATCTATTTATATTGTTTACTAAATCATAAAAAATGGTCAAAAGTGTGCTGAAATTAATTTTTAAAGAAATAAAACCCAGGGAGGAAGGGAGGGGACAATGGATCTAAAATTCATATTTCTGACAGTCTTGGACTTTGGGTACCAGAACACATGCAACTTTTATTAATTTGGCAAATTTCAAAGACTTTGGGTACCAGTGCAAAGAATGCCGCAAAAAAACAATTATTTCCAAAGCAGACGACTCTTATTGAACTAACCAATACACATACTAGCAGACTATTTGAAACTTAAATTCAAAACAAGTTTATTTTGGTTTTTAAACAAAATAGTTTTCTTTTGAGAATGAATGGGATAAACCAGAAATTCTACTGTGATACTTCTGTAACTATCCATTCCCATATAAACGACCCCTTAAATAGTGGATGTAAATATTCATTTATTTCCCCGGTATGATCATTTATATCCCTGGTATCATTTTTAGAAGATTTTTAATTTTTTTTTGGAAGATTTTAGAATTTTTATTAACCCATTAGTGCCGAACCGGGTTTTAAAACCCGGTGCCAGAAAATGTAAAAAAAACGGTTTCCGGCTTCATAATTGCATCATTCTCAGTATGAATCCCCCCTCTACTACCCTGGCTTTCATTTCCCCCTGGAGCAGGTAGTTTTGCTTACTTCCGTTTGCCGGTATAGATCAACAAAGTTTGAAAATCATGAAAATTCAAAATACCCCATCTAACTTTTTTGTTTTTATAGTAAAGTCGCTGATTTTTTTTGTTAAATCTAAAGTTTATTGACAAGTACATCTATTTGTGAATTCGTTTTATTTAAATTATTATTTTTTATATGATTTTTTTATCGTTTTTTTTACGCCCTATATAGGCCCGGTTCGGCATTTCCATTTTGAGTCTGAAATTTTTATTACCCGGTTTCACTAATAGATCTTTTTTGACAACAACAACAAAACAGGGTTTTTTTACCCGAAATCGCCGGCTAAACACGAAATTTGAAATAAATCGCTTCGTATTATACTTGTAGCTCTTTAGATTACATGAGGTTGTGTAGTTTTCAATTACGGATCATATCAAAGTTCTAAAAAGTGTTCATCTCACTTTTGGCGTTCAAAAATTACATTTTTCGATTTTTGGTCAAAATAACCGGGTTTATACAGGTCAACCGGGTTTTAAAACTGGGGGAAAGCACCAAAAATGTGTTAATGCCTGGTTGGTATTTATGGCCAAGCCGAACCGGGTTTTTTTGCAACTTTCCTGTGCACGCCACTAGAGCAAAACAAAAAAATATGAATTCCGTTTTGACCATTATAAAGCTTCCCTGAAACTTACAGCTCGATCGGCCCATAAAAGTGGCGCTCGGCACTAATGGGTTAATTACTAAAAGAAAGAAAAATAATACCAGGGAAATAAATGAAATTTAAAAACCAAAATTAAACCACATTTTAGCATAAAAATGAGTTTTTGTTTAAATAAGAATGATATTCCTATCCAGTTTTTTGTTTAGGAATGAATATTTTTTACCCTCGTGAATAAATGATGACCTATCGGTTCATCATTTATTTCCATGGGTAAAAAATATTCATTCATAAACAAAAAACTGGATAGGAATACCCCATTCTAATCAACCCCTTGTCAAATATGAAAACAAACCCCATTTATGGTATTATTTTGTAAGAAACTGCTAGTACTAAGGTCATACCTTTTATGATAAATTACAGACTATTCACAGGAAAATAAGACAGGATTACCTAATGTTAAATACTTTTCTTTCAGTGTTTAATAAATTCTTATTATACAAATCTAATAAAGATTGCGATATCTAAATTTTTGGAATATTCCAGATATATCAGGTTTTGAAGATATTAAGTTAGAACTCTAAAATTGAATTAATTGCCCATTGTCCCCTCCCTTACTCCCTGAATAAAACCGCATCTAGTACGGATTATATTTAACAAGGATGACAACATCCATAAAAGCGAAGCACTGAAACGGTAGGACAAACGGACATTGACACTTTTAGTATAGTGTCAGAACTGAATAATCAGAATAAAAATGTATTTGAGTCGAAGCAAAGATGTAAGTAAATTTGTTGAAAAACTGCTTGATACTGAAAATGGTTTTAATCTCATAATTTTACATTCTATATCCGCGGAAAGCTGTTTATAATACGATGCGAGAAATAACTATTATCGATACGTTTTTACCATGTCAGCCAAGATCACTTTTATATTAAGCAACATAGTTATCATAACATGTATGTTAAACTATTGATACATTAGATTGCATAGGCTCAATATGGATGAAGATTAGTTTATCCTACATTGCACTATCCCTGTATCTATTAGCATCCATAAATTTTAAACTCTCCCCTGGCTCCTATACAAGTGTTTCTGCAATATACATAGATAATATTCAAATTATCCATGTTTATTTTTCTTTATCTAGAATACAAAGGTTTGATGTCTGTCCGTCTGCCTGAAGCTTAAGATCGCGGATTCTACTCTTCAGGGAATAAATCTACTGATCCTGTGGTGGTTTTAAGCTGTTTTCTTGGGGGGTGCGACACCTTCAACCCCCCCCAAAAAAAACATCCCCCAAAATTTAGTTGGGTCTTACCTTTATTACCCCCGAGGGATATTAAATCCCAAGAAAGTGATTTAATACATGATTTTATTTTTTTAATCGTGGAAAATCTATATAATATCATTTTCTTTTCGTTTAAAAAAAATGAATTGAACATAATTTTTGATTAATAAATCAGTAAATCAATCTGAAAAGTCATTATCATTTACAAAAATAAGTGTCTTTAAATTTTTGTATAAATGTTTGAACCCCCGAGCTAAAATGGTATAATTTCACTTTCTAATAACAAAAGCAGTAAGCACTCTACTCGTAACAGTGTTCATTCAAAAATACAAACAATATGAAATATACAGATTCTAAAAATGTAGAACTAAACATAATAGAAAATAATCAAGAATGATGATATCCAACAAAATTTAAAGCCTAACAAACAAGATGAACAGACATATAGACAAAGAAATCACAATTTTAATAACTATAGTTTAAGGAAAATCTTCACAAGTAATATCAGACATGAATCTTTAATAATTTCCGAAAAAAAAGTAGTCATAAAATTCCATTAAATTTTAAGTAATGAATAAAGTATCGCTGCTACTAAAGAATATCTTGACAGCTGATCATTTTTGTAACTGTTTTATAAAAACATACACATGTAAAAAATAAAATAGACGGACACATAGTTCGTGTGGCTTAAAACATAACGGAAGATTTTCAGAGCCATTCCAAAGTTTTTCATAGATATATGCACAGTTCAGTTGCAATCTATCTTAAACCTAAATTAACTGTAATTTAAACAGAAATATTAAAAATCACTTTCAGATGTTTTACTAGATTTCCCCTATGGCGTTTCCTCAACAAAAGGGTAGCTATTCTAAGCATTGTGGAATGTTGTTCGTTTCTTTTCATTTTTAAAAGCCAAGCTTTTCTCTAATTGGGATAGGTCCGTCCGTCCGTCCGTACAGCCGTAACTAATAGCCCCTTTTGAAAATTTAGGCATGTTAGAATTGCCCTATCGAATTCAAACTTTGCATGCTGATTCCTATAACAGAAAGGTACGAATTAAAAAACGTAGCAACTGTATAATTGTTACCAGAAAGTTCATACGTTCATTTAAAACATGCTGCTTTTTTAATCTTTTGAAAATAAATATCTGTAAGTTAATATTATCCGATTTATCTGATTTTTGGAATACTGATTCCTATTACAACAAGGTACACTATCATAAGCTAAGCAGCTCTATAGTCAAGTCCTAAAATATAA
Organism: Acartia tonsa; assembly: GCF_053477335.1. Lineage (NCBI taxonomy): Eukaryota > Metazoa > Arthropoda > Copepoda > Calanoida > Acartiidae > Acartia > Acartia tonsa. The sequence goes on from NC_137266.1 coordinate 20,733,557, forward strand.
ACATTATCCTTTATTTAAGCAATTTTTCCACAAATTTACTTACTTTTTTAGAATCGATATATTAGTACTCATGTACTTTAATAAATAACAATACCCCCCCCTCAACCCCTTTACCTCATCCTCACCCCATACTGGATAAACGAGCTGGCCAATAAATGAGTTCCATATTAGCAAGCCCAATTAACGACAAATTTTCCCTTGTAAATATATATCCACGTATATCCTAAATCCATTTTTAAGGGCTTCTTCATTCTTCAGCTATCTTAAGCTAAATGATGTACTATTGTAAAAAAAACAAGGATATTGTTGTACATGTGAAAAAAAACTTAACACACTAAAATTAAATATTTTATTGTTTTATATACTTGCTTTCTTTGGTTATACGTACTGATTTTATAAAGGGAGGGAGGGGACATTCGGATGTTTATTAGGCTAGTCCCCAAAGTTTTATAATAATACTTTCTTATTCGTTGGCTTAACAACTTTGGGGACTTGAAGTGAATTATGATTGGTTGGTTTATTAAGTTGAGTGTCCAAAACATTTAAAGCATTAATTGTAATCTACAGATGGGGTTATTTTAGTTTTACAGAACTCTATTTTAGTATTGAAAACAGGGATCTGAAAGAAGCTAAAGTTATACATTATAAAGACCTAACTAGTGAGTCGAAACATTGTAGAACACATCTTCCGAATTACCGTGAAAGATAAAAATCATAATATAGCTAAATCAAGCGTTTTAAAATACTCCTAAAGTAAAATAGTTATAACATTATAACAGAATGGTTTTAAGTTAGATATAATTATAATATGCTGTTATTATAAAAATCCAAATATTTGTGGAAACCTTGTATCAGGGTGAAATTGTGAATGAGAAACATACCATGACAGACAAACTGACAACAATACAGTTAGTTTTAGTGTAGTACATTTTTATAAGCAGTGTTTAGTTCGTTTTTATAAGCGGTATTTTACATACAGTAACATTAACTTGCATAGTTTTACAATTAACTTTCTTAGCCTGTTAAAAACAGTTATTAGTATTATTAATTTATTATTTTAGAATATTAGTAAATATACTTATTAAAAATCAATATAAATCATGAATTTAGATATTTTAGAGAATCTATCAATTTACCGTCCTTTAAATTAAACTTAATATAAGTAAATTATAAGTACAAAATAGTTATTTTAAAATATTTGATAGGGTGAGTTATAAGTTTTTAAAGCAACATCCATATAATTTTTACTATGGCATCTTCACCTTTAAATAAAGATTACAGAAAGAAAAAGATGTTAATGTAAGGGTTTTCTTACTTTATGATAGAACTAGCGGCTACGTCCCTAGAAGCCTCTAGGGGCACTTAAGGTAGGAGGGGGAAAAGTCGACCTCATCCCATTTTAAATTTGAGTTTCAAAAAGATAAAAAAAATATTTTTTGGGGAAAGGGGGTTAAGACACCCTCCCCAAAAATAGTTTAAAACCTTCACAGGACCTAAAAGAAGCTTCACTGTAAAGGAGTTCAAATCGGTTTAGCAGTTAGCGAGATCTTTCGGGACAGACAAAAAACGCTTACTACTTTATATAATAGGATAGCGACTGAACTCCTAGCATCGAGGTGTCCTGTATTCGTAGGGGTGGGGAAAGTAGGAAAACAGCCTAAAACCAAATTAGGATAAAAAAAGAAATAGCCTAAAATTATCCAAGAACCTAAAGAAGCTTCCATAAATTGAATTACTTAATCAGTTATTGAAATCTTAAGCTACAGACAAAAACCTTGTTATTTTACATAATAGATGACAAATGAAGGCATCTAAAAACTGTTGGCATTCTCTCGATAAACAATTTAGGAAGTTTATGTTGATTTATTGATTAATTATCCATAGTTTCTTAGGGTTTGGACCTAAGTTATCTTTAAGTAGGCTGAAACACTTTTGTATAGCCTCTAACTGGTGGAGTCTAAAAGGGTCCTGAATGTCCTGCTTGTACTGTCAGATATCTTAAATTTTTACGTGTTCCTTTTTTGACGACTTTTTATACAGTTTTGTACTATGAGAGGTGTACTTGGAATTTATAGTTGGGTGGGGAACACGAATATAATAGTGTGTTAACACTTTATGGACGAAATGGGCAAACTTTCTATTAAAAAGTTATGAGCTATTTTTTTAAAGAAAATTTAATAATAATGGGAATAAGATATTTAAGAATATCGCATTAATATTGAAAGAGGACAATGAATAGAAAAATTAATATCATTATGAATCTTTTGAAGCGAAGCTTTTCTAAAATTATGGTTACTTTGTCCGCCCTAAGCCCGCAGCGCTCGGCTCCCTAGTCTGCCTAGCCGCAGCGCTCGGCCCTCTTGCCTGCCTAGCCGCAGCACTCTGCCCCCTTGCCTGCCTAGCCGCAGCGCTCGGCCCCCTTGCCTGCCTAGCTAGAAAAAAAACGCCGATAATTAATTTAGGCATGCTAGAATTACCCTATGAATTTCAAAATTTGTATTATCATTCTTAATCTTAATGCATTATTTATAGGTCGTAGCAACTCTAAAAAACTCTATATAATCTTTAACAAATGTCTGTATGTCACTTTCAAACATGATTTTTAAAACGATGATTTTTAGGACGTTTAGGAACAATGTAATAATTAATGCAAATTGATAATCAAGTATAAAAATGTTGAAAAAAAGTTTCAGCCTTTTATTTTTTATAGGAGCCGAGAAAATCACGTTTTCCTTAAACTAATACATACAGACAGACGGACATAAGGACAGACGGACATTTTAAATTATAGAGTAGCTTCGCTACTAATAATCAAGTATAAGAATGTTGACAAGAAGTTTCAGCCTTTTATCTTTTATAGGAGCCGAGAAAATCATGTTTCCCCCAAACTAAGACATACGGACAGATAGACAGACGGACATTTCAAATTATAGAGTAGCTTCGCTACTAAAAATGTTAATTCACAATTAACAAAGATGACAACATCCGTTATTAGCGAAGCACAGATGTATCCTATTGTATAAAGTGGTAAGCTTTTTTGTCTGTAGCTTCTTATTAGTCCAGGGAAGGTTTTAACTATTTCAACTATTTAAAACAATAACTCTTATAGAGTTTCAGAAGCAGAACATTAATTTTTAAGTCTAAACAAAATTATACATAAATGTGTTGCAAAATTGCACATATATAGGATCAAATAAAAGGGCATACTTTCATTTTTAGGATTTTATTGTAGAGTTGCCTTGCTTATAATACTTTACCTTGTTGTCCTAAGAATCAATATTCCAAAAATCAGATGAATAGAAGAAGCATATTATACAACAACATGTTGTCAAAATGCTAAGCTTTATAAATTGTACCTAATTGTCATGGGAATCATCATGCAAAGTTTGATATCGATGGGACAATTCTAACATGCTGAAATTAACGAAAAGAGCTAACCATTACGGACGGACCGACCCTAATTTTACAAAACTCTCTCTTATTTGACAAAAAGGCGGGGTAGTTTATTGTTTGTTTTTAAAAGCGAAGCTTTTCTATAATTAGGAACAGTCTGTCCGTCAGTCCGTCCGTAACGGTTAGCTCTTTTTGTTAATTTAGAAATGTTGGAATTGTCCTAGCGATTTCAAACTTTGCATGATAATTCCTATAACAGTTAAGTAAAGATTTATGAAGCGTAGCAACTCTATAATCCTTACTAGAAAGTCCGCATGTCCAACCTTTTTAATGGCTTTTTTTATACCTTATAATCATTCTTTATATCTCATTTTTAAAAGCGAAGCTTTTCTATAATTAGGGTCGGTCCGTCCGTACGTCCGTCCGTAACGGATAGCTTTTTTCGTTAATTTAGGCAAGTTAGAATTTACCTATTAATTTAAAATTTTGCATGGTGATTCCTTTAGTAGTTAGGTGCGATTTAGAAAGCGTAGCAACTCTATAATCATTACCAAAATTTCCGTACGTCCATTTAAACATGTTTTTTTTTATTTTTTTACTTTTTAATAGCGAAGCTTTTCTATAATTAGGGTCGGTCCGTCCGTACGTTCGTCCGTACGTCCATCCGTAACGGATAGCTTTTTTCGTTAATTTAGGCATGATAGAATTGTCCTATCAATTTTAAATTTTGCATGGTGATTCCTTTAATAGTTAGGTACGATTTAGAAAGCGTAGCAACTCTATAATCATCACCAAAATGTCCGTACGTCCATTTTAAACATAATGATTTTTCTACTTTTTTATCAACAAATTTTTATGTGATCTAATCATCCGATTGATCTGATTTTTGGTATATTGATTCCTGGGACAACAAAGTATAATGTAATAAGCGAAGCAAATCTATAATCAAGTTCTAAAAATGTAAGTATGTCCATAAACATTATCCTGAAACAAGCAGTTTTTCAACAAATTTACTTACAATTTTGCTTTGACTCTTATACATTTATATTATGATTATTCAGTTCTCACACTATACAAGTGTTATTGTCCGTTTGTCCTACCGTTTCAGTGCTTCGCTTTTATGGATGTTGTCATCCTTGTTTAACAACAAATGTTTATGTGATCTAATCATCCGATTGATCTGATTTTTGGTATATTGATTCCTAGGACAACAAAGTAAAATGTTATAAGCATTGCAACTCTAAAATCAAGTTCTAAATATGTAAATATGTCCATAAACATTATCCTGTATAAAGCAGTTTTTCAACAAATTTACTTACAATTTTGCTTCGACTCTTATACATTTATATTCTAATTATTCAGTTCTGACACTATATAAGTGTTCATGTCCGTTTGTCCTACCGTTTCAGTGTTTCGCTTTTATGGATGTTGTCATCCTTGTTTAACAACAAATGTTTATGTGATCTAATCATCCGATTGATCTGATTTTTGGTATATTGATTCCTAGGACAACAAAGTAAAATGTTATAAGCAAAGCAACTCTAAAATCAAGTTCTAAATATGTAAATATGTCCATAAACATTATCCTGTATAAAGCAGTTTTTCAACAAATTTACTTACAATTTTGCTTCGACTCTTATACATTTATATTCTAATTATTCAGTTCTGACACTATATAGGCGTTCATGTCCGTTTGTCCTACCGTTTCAGTGCTTCGCTTTTATGGATGTTGTCATCCTTGTTTTAATACCGTTTCCTATTACATCAAGGTATAATGTTAGAAGCATCACCAAAATTAAGTCCTAAAAATGTAAGTACGTCCTTAAACAGTGTCCTGTATTTTAGCAGTTTTGCCTACAATTTTGTTGACAAATATACATTTATATTCTTCTGCTTATTTAGTTCTGACACTCAAGGGTTTATGTTCGTTTGTCCTACAGTTTCAGAGCTTCTCTTTTATGGATGTTGTCATAATTGTTTTACTGTAGGTCAGGCATTATGTTATAAAACAAAGAATTTCTATTATCAAACTTTATAATATAAGATACAATCTTAAAACCTAATTGGACAACAATTAATTTAGGTTAGGTTAGATTTAGTCATATAAGAATAGGTTTTTTAAAGAGGTACTAGCTAGGAGCACTTAAGTCAAAAATATATCTATTTTTCTCTATGTGTAAACAATATTCCCAGTTTTAAAGAGTTCGATTATCCTTGTTATAATCGAAGCTTTTCCACAATTAAGATTGCTCCGTCTGTCCATTATTGTTCTATCTATTTCAAACTATGCATGTAGAACAGTGGGAAAAGTAGAAAAGGTGTTTTAATTGAAATGAAAAAATCAATCAAAACATTTTTAATTATTAATTTATTACCTATTCTTTTTCAATTAAACTGTCGGTAATTTTGATGAAATAAAATCTTAACTTAGAAAAGCTTAAATTAAAACAATTTTTTAAAAATTTTCTCAACAAGAAATAACGTCAATTTTTCATAAATAAAGAGATGAAAAAAAGGAAATATATGATAAAAAAAACATTATAAGTGACAAAATTAATTGTTTATTATGATACGGAATTCCGGTTATCTACTATTATGCAATTAAATTTTTTATTAAAAATATTAATATGTACTTTATTACCTTTTCATGGAAACAAAGACAAGACTGGGGGCTCTACTTATAGTCAAACAAAAAGGTGGAAATGAACCCACCATCCAATTTATTATTTAATATATACATTACTTACAATTTTATGATAAGAAAAGGTAAAATAGATAATTTTGAAAGCGAAGCCATTCTATAATTGGGATAAGTCCCTCCTTACGTCTGTATGTCAGTTTGTACGTTTGTACTTTTGTACGTTACAAGCAGCTCTTATTGTTAATCTAGACATTTTAAAATTTCCTATTAATTTATTTTTTTCAATATCTAAGCGATTTTTGTATTTGTAGATTAAAACTTTAATAGGTTTTTTTTGGCTATTTTTATATTTTTCACATTTCCCGATTGTATCCTTTGTGGTCTGATTTTCAAAACTTCAGTACATAAGGGTATTAAAATTGAATTTTCCATCATTGTAAGGTATCTGTAGATGAAAGGGCAAGTAACTTTTTTTTATTTCACATATTTCTTCATTTCTTGATAATAATAACCCTTTGTTCTTATCATCCTTAACCCTTAAAAGTAAGGCCCCCTGCTGCGCCTATTAGTCGGGGTTGGGGGGGGGGGTGGTGCAACGCCTCCACCCTTATTATCTCAGCTCCTATTAGAGCTAGAAAGCTAAAAAAAATTGTGCATGTTCCCTGTTTAATAATAAATTTCCAACTAAAAGTGAATCAAAGTCAATTTTAGCTTCCTTCACCCTTTTATTTAACAACCTTTGTTTTTAGGTCCTTTTTTACTAAACAATTTTAAAAGGCTGTCATTTTCTAAATTTTGAAGCTAGAAAACTATTTTTTTTTCAGAAAATGTTTATCTTTATGTAAATTTTGTATTAGAAATCTCAAAACATAAATTTTGGCGGGCACAGCTGTACTTGGCAGGTAAACTACGGCAGATCTTAATAAAATTTTATTATGTTATTGAATGCCCCCCCCCCCTTCAGTTTTTCTATGTGTACAAGATTGGAAACCATAAATAAGTGACTTATAACATATGGATATAACATATAACAGAGACTTTAAGAATTTACCTTACAAAGATACTAGATATTCTCTTTTATTAAATCCTTATATGAATTATAAATATAACTAAGATAAACATTTTCTTAAATATTTGCTTTTCTACCTTCAAAAATAAAAAAATACTTTGACTGACTTATAGTCTAAATTCATTATCAAACAGTGGACTTGCATAAATTATTTTAGGACTCTAGCTCTGAAAGGAGCTGAAATAAAAGCAAGGGTGTTCAAGCCAACCCCCCCCCCCTTCCTACAGATTAAGGTCTGAAAAGAGGCCCGACTGTTAACCCTTAACAGTCAGGGGGGGGGGGGGCGTTGAATGCCCCCCCTCTCCAGTTTTTTCTATCCTATTTTCTGTGTGAGAAAGATAAAGAGCCCAAACTGCGTGACTTTTATAAGTATGGGTATGACACATAACTGAACTTTTTGAATATCTCAATCCTGGCGGGCACAGGATGCCAGCAAACCTGGAAATTTCATCCAGGTAAAGAGCAAATAATGTTTTGTGACTTAAACAAAGCATTTTATCTTACCAAAATACTGAATTATCCTCTAGTAGTACATCCTCAGATGAAATACTGGTGTTCAAGTCAATTTTAGGTCCCAGATATGATCCTTCAGGTCCTGATCCTCCAGGTCTCCAGAAATCTTTAAAAGACTCCTGTAACCGCAATTTTTGACTTAAATTGCTTTTCTTACATGTCTACATAACGTATTAAAATTTCATAAAGATCCGCCAACATTTTCCGCCGACTGCCGACTGCGGCGGCTTGCAGCTACCAAGTACAGCTGCGGCCGCTAGAATTTAAGTTTTGATATTTCTAATATAAAATTTACATAAAGATAAACATTTTCTGCAAAAAAATTGTTCTTCTTGCTTCAAAAATAAGAAAATTACAGCTGTTTATTTTTTTAAGTAGAAAAGGACTTAAAAACTAAGGTTGTTGAATAAAAGGGTGAAGGAAGCGAAAATTGACTTTGATTCACTTAAGGTCGGAAATTCATTATCAAACAGGGGACCTGCAGAAATTTTTTTAGCCCTCTAGCTCTAATAGGAAATGAGATAATAGAGGGGGGCGTTGAACGCCCCCCCCCTCTCCCCAACCGATAAAGGTGGGGCAATTGGCCTGACTGTTTTGGGTTAAAGGTAAAGCTAAAGTACAATTTATTTCACAAAATTATTTTTATTTAATTTAAATTTTATATCAAAAATTTCAAAATAAAAAAATTATGCAGCAATAGTTATAACCCTCTATCTTTCACACAAATGAAAATTACCCTCCTCCAAAAATAACCATTAAGGGTTAAAGAATTAAGTTTATCTATGTACACATGTACATGGTAAAAAACAATTTAATAAACAAAACATAAACTATTTTAAGGTTGTTGCTATGCTTTTAAAGTTGTACCTGTTACAGTAATCATAATACAAAGTTTTAAATCAATAGGACAATTTTAACATGAATATGTTAATAAGCAATACGTCAAGTAAGGACGTACAGACCTACTGCTGGGCGTACATGCTCTAATCATAAAGAAAATACGCTTTTATAGAATCATAATACAATCATAAAATCATAAAAAATGTTGTCAAGAAGAAAAAATTTGCATTTTATAATGAACGTCTGGAATTTCTGGTTGACTCTTTATATCGTACAGGCACCCTACTACTAAGTTGGAAATCAATAAGACAACTCTAAAATTCCTAATGACAATAAAAGCTATCTGTTATAAACAGATCAACCAACGGACTATTTATAAGCTTTTTTTATTTACACAAGTATCATAAAAATGTTATTAAAAAGTGTACATGGACGCAAGGATTTTTTATTAACAATTAGCGATCATTGTTACCAACAGAAAGGCGGACCAACCTCAACTATACAAAAGCTACACTTTTAATGATTATAGAAAAGCTTTCTTTTAAAAAAAGTTGATTAATTTAATTCATTGAAAATGTCGCACATTACTGAGTTTGCGTTTTTTGAGATAGACCAAATTACATTCAGGACCCTTTTAGACTCCACCCCTCTAACTTTGTTTTATTTGTGGTTCACCTATTGATAAAAAGGATTCTGCCGATTTAATTGCGACATCAATTAAGTGTTGACGTCTGTTTCATACTGTTTTATTGAAAAAAAAATTGCAAAGATAATAAAAATAAAAAAATACATAAAGTAACAGAATGTCTAGCAAATGATCTTACTAAATGCTGAGCCGATATGTTTTTCTTTATAGTGAAGGTTCCTTTTGGTTTATAATTGTTTTGGACACTTCCAAAAAGAAATCACTTTCCTATCACTCAAGTGCCTTTAGTGGCGTAGCGGTAGTAGGATAAATTAGGACTCTTAAGTATTAAAAATACATCTCTTATTCAAGATCAGCGTTCTAATCTTTTAGATTAATTTATCTTTACTAGTAAACAACAAATTTATACTATTCATGTAAGAAGTTGCTATAAGCCAAGATAATGAATATTTTGCAATCCAGAAGAATGAAAAATATAAATTTTGTCCTTTTTGTTCAGAAATATGTTTTAATGATGTTAATCTAAGATGCTAAGTTAATGCACCCTGAGAAATTTAATGATTTATAGCTATTGCGTTGCACAGCTTTTTTATAATTAGTGTATGTATGTCCTTAGTTAAAGTTATAAAATCTTTTTTTTTCTTCAGAAAAAAAGGATTTTAACAGTTGAAAAATATAAATGACCATGTATATTAATTGGCCCGTTAAAGCATACTAAACAGCTACCTGCACAATGATACACAAAGGGGGTGTAAACCCTTTCATTTTTTATGGGGGGGGGGGGGGAGATGGGGTGTCGACACTCCCTTTCGGCGCACCACTGAGCTACATAAAACATAGCTTGTTATTACTGCGCTACTATTGGATGTAATTGTACTTGTCAAAATTAATTGGTCGACAGATAGAAATTACAAAATTTTAGACAAAATATCAAATATAAGAAAGATAAGATATTATAATTTATGTCTTTTAATTGGATCTGTAAAAACATTACGAGTCAAGGTGAAATTCATTGGCTTGGATAACATCTTAACAAGAATATATTATGATAAAAATCTTTAACAATTAAAATTCTATTTTCAAACATTATTAAAAATATTAAAATCATATAAAATTTTGTTACAAATCACGATAATGACTTAACGTCTAGCAACTAAAATAAAGATTGCATAAAAAAGCGCAGCAATAAGGGCAGAGAACACCATAACTCCAGACAGAACTGTACAGAACAGGTAAACGTTTCTGGCACAATAGGTTTCTGGCATCGGATCTGCAGCATTTCCTCTGTCGTAGTTCACTCCTGGAAACAGGGTCATCAGATAGATGAAGAATCCGAAAAACATGAGGACTTGAACTATCACAAGGATACGATTCTGCACGACAAACAACCACAGCATGGAGTGCTCCTGTTTGGTTAGTCTCTTGTCCACCCAAGCATCGTGCATCAGGCACTGGGAGGTCAAGCTTACGATTGATATAAAGATGGACAGGCCGCCAATAATCAAGGCAATCAGCGGGATTTGGTAGGCACAGGTTTGGTCGTTGGTAAAGTATAAAAGAACCAATGACGACGCCAGCGGAAAGGGTAGGGCAGGTATGAATATTTTGCTGGACACCAAATTTGGGTCATTGTAGATCCCGTCTTCATTGTATTTATTCATCTTGTAGCCTAAAATATTTTTAAAAAAATACAAAATCATGTTTCTTTTCATTTACAAACTATACAAATGTTAATATGGATGAGCAATTTAAAGAAATCATATTAAGTGATTTATAAACAAAAATGTACTATTAATTTGATATTGCTGCGCTACTTATAAACATAACTGCCCTTGTAACTTGAAAATGATAAATCAAAATCTTACCTATATTATCCAAACAAGTGTTGATAGAAAAGTGATTATTACCACTTGTTTTCGAAGATTTCTTACAAAAATTGTCGAAGATTTTTTTTATAGAAATTAATCATTTCATTTTGAAAGATTAATGTTCCAAGCACTTTTTATAACTAATTTAGGAATTAACTGTAATAAAAATAACCATTAGAAACGCAGCAATAAAAGCAAAATATGTTAGATAAAAATAACAGTAAGAAATGAACGATGTTTAGGTTAAATAATAAGTTCTAAAGATCAACTATTTTTCGGTAAAAAATAGGGAAGGCATTGTAAATTTTAGTAGATTCGACGGTCTATGTACTAACATAATTATAGAGTAGCTGTGCTGCTAACACGACATTAAAAAATTTTCAAGGGTCCACAAAACCGCAACAATTAATAAAATTGTAAGAAATAAGTTGTAACAAGAACAATAACATTAGTTAAAAGTTAATCTATTAATGAATATTTATGCTTTTTAACATTTAAAAGCAAACAAAATTATTTATTCAGAGCTTTAGGAAGAGTTTACACACAATAAGAATTTACTAAAAGGACCAAATTGGGACATAAAAAACAATCATTATAGAGAATCTATGCTACAATAACACTAAATAGTTGAAACTTGACATTGTGTTAAAATTTTCTATTTGATTACAATGTTCCAAAGTCATTGTTGTTAACTAGTGTCGTAATATTATACAACAGGTGGGGGGAAATAGATAAATAGCTACTTAGATAATAAGATAAACAAGGATGACAACATCCATAAAAGCAAATCAAGAAATGGAAGGACAAACGAACATTAACACTTTTAAAGTGTCACAACTGAATAAGGAGAATATTAATTAAATAAAATTGTAAGTAAATTTGTTGCAAAACTGCTTATATACATGATACTGTTTAAGGACATACTTACATTTTAGGGCTTGATTGTAGAGATTCTTCTCTTATTACATTGTACTTTGTTGTAATAGGATTCAGTAAACAAAAAATCGGATGAATCGGATATTTTTATTATACAAAAATTTGTTTTAAAAAGTAAAAAAGTCAGCATGTTTTAAATGGACATACGGCTTTTCTGGTAACAATTATAGAGTTGCTGCGCTTTCTTAGTCGTACCTAACTGTTATAGGAATCATCATGCAAAGTTTGAAATCGATGGGACATTTCAAACCAATTAACAAAAATAGCTAACCGTTAGGGAGGGACCATGATTTCAGAAAAGCTTCGTTTTTTAAATTTTAAGATAGAAAAACATTTTTTTCTTTTCAGAATTTAAAATGACAGATAAACTAACAGAATTGGCTGTTTCAGCCCGTCAATTTTACCAGGAATTGTGATCATACATTTTTTGTCAATAGTCAAGATTATCATATATAGATTATGATTTTTAAAAATTCCTTGCCTTGTCTTCCTTTCAGGGATGCTTCAAGTAGGTCCCAGGCTCAATTTAGGCTAATTTATTTTGAGATTTAAATCATAAGATTGTTTTCATCTATTTCCTTATTTCTATTACTACCACTTTGCATAGAGCCCTTTACGGATTTTAAAAAGAAAAAGGCGATACACAGACGATTTTAAACCAAAATAAGTAATTTCTAATGTAGCTGTGTGCCCTAGGAAAATAGGGATAGATGTCACTGCTTTTGGCCTACCTATTCTATTGACGTCATAGACAGCTACATTTATAATATACATTGATATTAAGTTGAAAAAGGATATATTATTATGATCACATATGACATCCCAGGACAGCTACGGCGGGTATGTGGAGTGTTGTGAAGAAGTTGTTGATCCACTCATTCTATTTGGTGTCATTGCAGGTACATAGATAGATAGATTGACAGATAGATATATAGATAGATTGACAGATAGATAGATAGATAGATAGATAGATAGATAGATAGATAGATAGATAGATAGATAGATAGATAGATAGATAGATAGATAGATAGATAGATAGATATATAGATAGATAGATAGATAGATAAATAGATAGATAGATAGATAGATAGATAGATAGATAGATAGATAGATAGATAGATAGATAGATAGATAGATAGATAGATAGATAGATAGATAGATAGATAGATAGATAGATAGATAGATAGATAGATAGATAGATAGATAGATAGATAGATAGATAGATAGATAGATAGATAGATAGATAGATAGATAGATAGATAGATAGATAGATAGATAGATAGATAGATAGATAGATAGATAGATAGATAGATAGATAGATAGATAGATAGATAGATAGATAGATAGATAGATAGATAGATAGATAGATAGATAGATAGATAGATAGATAGATAGATAGATAGATAGATAGATAGATAGATAGATAGATAGATAGATAGATAGATAGATAGATAGATAGATAGATAGATAGATAGATAGATAGATAGATAGATAGATAGATAGATAGATAGATAGATAGATAGATAGATAGATAGATAGATAGATAGATAGATAGATAGATAGATAGATAGATAGATAGATAGATAGATAGATAGATAGATAGATAGATAGATAGATAGATAGATAGATAGATAGATAGATAGATAGATAGATAGATAGATAGATAGATAGATAGATAGATAGATTGACAGATAGATAGATAGATAGATAGATAGATAGATAGATACATACATACATAAATAGATAGATAGATAGATACATATATATATACACAAATTGATAGATAGATAGAAAATTTCTTTTATGAGAGACTTTAACAGTTAGGGAGTTGAATATATTTTTATAGAAGCAGAAATATAATCTATGATTACGATTTTGACCCTCTAAAAAACATAATCTTCCATTCCACTTTCCCCTCTCTTGGTGATGATATCATGAACGCCGATACGACTTTTGAAATAGAGGCGAAACTGGAATGGTACATTTATGTTTACATATCAGTGTATTCATAAACATTGATATCCTTATTTAAATCAACATAATAGTAATGGTATATTTTGGTTATTATTTTTATTTTACATAAAAATTTCTAAATTATAAATAGTATTTTATACATTCCTACGATTAACATAATTTAAAAATAGTATGTATGATTTCAATTATGTCAATGTTAAAAGTGTAAAACACCATTCCAGTTTCGCCTCTCTTGAAAGTGGAATGGAACATTTCAAGAATCGTATCGGCATTGATGATATCATCACCAAGAGAGGCAAAATTGGAATAGTAGATTACGTTTTTTAGAGATAGTCAAACAGCTGATTACTTTGAATGTAAAGGGACAAAGACGCTCAAAAAATCAGCAAGTGACGTCATAAAAATGAGAAATTATCCATCTCTTTTTCATTATTTTTCTTTCCCACTCCACCTCTCCTCATCCCTCATTTTTGTGACGTCAGAATATTTTTTGAGCGACTTTGTAACCTCTCCTTTTACCAAATAGTCATAACCAACTATTTTCAAATAATTTAATTTTAATATTTTAAGATATGCTTACATTTCATTATAAACTTGTATGTATGAACCTTTAAAATTGTGCAAGGAATTACCATTATAACAATTAATTCTTGTCAGCTGAATGTCATTTTTAAAAGTAATTAAAATATACACTTATTCTAATATTGTTTAGTTTATTTGCATCCTAGATAATAAAATAAACATTAACACAAGCTTTTTATTTTGAGGGGGATAAAATAAGGGGATTAAAAGTTTGAGGGGGGTAAACAGTCCTTAACCTCAACAATGGGACGTCAATGACTAGGATGCCAAGTTTTTTATGATATCTTTTTAAGGTATTGCTGGTCTGACCTACTTTTTAAGAGCACAAATTCTTAGATTTATTAAAACTGGAAGCGGAAGAAGATCATTTGATTCAGGTTAGATAGATAAATATATAGATAGATAGATTAGCTACTCAATAAACACAATTTGTCCGTCTGTCTGTCCATTCACACATCCGCGAAAAGGATTAAAATCAGGGATCTGAAGGGATAAGACAATAGCCGATAAATTGATGTACAAAAAATGATCAACAAAAAAAACAGTTTCTGTAGATTACAATTAGTGGTTAAATCGTTGGGACACTCAACTTAATATGATAAAAAATAAAAATTAAACATTATATCCCAAAGTTGTTATGCAAACGAATAAGAAAATGTTAATAAAAATGATTGGGGACTAGAGTAACAAACGACCCAATATACCCACCCTCCATGGTTCTAGAGTATGTATAAATTGAAAGAATGGCGTGTACAGAAGGTTTAGGGAAGGTGACAGGTTTACAATTTCTAGAGGATGCTTTGCTTCGGCCATTAACAGGTTTTAGGCTATATTGTAGCGTGAGGAGGCGAAAAAGGCAGTCATGTGAGATATTTTTTCCCCTAACAAAATAATATAAATAATTCTGAAACTTTTTCACTTCATTGACCGCTTGATTGAAAAAAAATGCTATTTTTAATAGTAATTTTGTCAATTGTAAACTCTAATTTGTTAAAAATTATGAAACCACTTAGGAAATCACAGACCAATTAATTATTGATTCAATTTAAATAAGTCAAATTGCACTTTTAAATATATCAGGGGAAATTGTATTAATTATCATACAAAACAAGACATTTGAAAAATTTAAGCTATTATTAGCGGCTATGCCCCTTAAAAGGGGCACGTGAATGAAGGATGAATGTTGAATTTTCCAAGGGGAAATTTATTTTTCTAGGGGTTGTTTATCTTGCAAAAGTAGAGGTGCTCTATCCCCATATTTATTAACCACTCCTGGACCTATAAAAATATTAATTGTAAAGAAGAACAATATCATTTCAGTTGTTTGCAAGATTCTTTGCTGCAGAACTACTGTTCAATAAATAATGTTTAGTATAAAATCGCCGTGTTATTTTGTATTTCTTTTCATCTGATTTGTTGAGCTTATCTTTAATGGATGTTGTCATCCTTGTAAAGTAAAATCTATTTTGAAAAGACAAAACACAATGAATCCTCCTATAATTGGTGAAAGTAGATTTTAAATAACTGTTTTTTTTATAGCAAAGCTACTCTAAAAATCCCTCCTTTCGATGATTCGATGATTCGTCTGTTATATTCTTTATATAAAGGAACTGTATGTCTGTGTGTTTGTGTGACTGTTTGTACCAAAGGATCTCGCTAACCGCTGAACCGATCGGGTTCTTCTTAACAGGGTAGCTTTTCATAGGACCTAGAAAGGTGTATAACTATTTTCTTGGGGGTTGGACACCCCCAACCCCTAGAAAGTGAAAAATACCCCCCCCCCTCCAAAAAAAATAAAATAATTTTTTTAACTAAAATTCAAAATGAGTAATATCAATAATTACTGAACCGGTTTGGTTCTCTAAATTACCCCGTGTTGGTTTTATGCCATTTTATTTTCAGATTTAAGACTTGGGATGGTTTTAACTCATTTTTCAAGCCCTTCTCGATTCTCTGTCACTTTGAATACAAAGCCCTTGGGCTCCAGGGGCAAATCCGCTAGTAATTAATAAAATTATTTTAAAAAGTTTCTGAAATTTCTTGTGATAATTTCCATGACAACATTAAATATTGTTGTGTTGTTAAAGACTACAATTTTAATACTCTTTGATTGCTTTTTAGCAGCTTTTACATTTTAATATGATGAAATTTTAAATAATGAATTAATATACTTGGTGAAAGTAAATTCCAATTGCTACTGTTTATCAGTAACTGGGGTAAAAGTATAGATACATTCACTTTAATCTTAATCCATTGGTGCTTTACCTTAAATTGACTATAGAACACTCAACCCTCCCCCTATTTTTTTTTTATCTCAGTTACTTGGATAGGAAAATTTTAATCATAATCAATGAGTGCTTTCCATTAAAACGCTACTAATACCCCCCCCCCTGTATTTTTTTTCTAAAAAATGAAATTAAGGGGGGGAGGGAGATTTCTTTCTGTGTCTATCCTCTTCGGAGCTACCATTACCTAATGTAATAGAACCTAACACGATCTATTGTAATAATCAAACAAGAGATTAACTTCTTCCTCCTTATTTTCAATTCATTTTCTTAAATAAGTGGGGGGGGGGGGGGGGGAGGGGTGTGCAGTTATTCATATCTTAGATTCTTGAAGAATAGTACAATCAAAATTCAAAGTTGTGTATTTTCCCATTTGCGGACAACTGGCTATAAAACCATATGATATGATTTAATATATTTGCTTGAGAATATATATTACAAAAAGAGTTTTTTTTTATATATTTTTCACTCACTTTGTCCGTGGTAGACACTACCAATTCATAACAGTTATGTAGAGTTTCTAAATTTAAATCATAAAACAAGATATTTACAAAGAGAGGTGGTGAAAGTCTGTCTGTAACTTGGCTCTATCCAATTTTTTGCAATGATAGCACTAACTCCTTACCCGTTTATAACTAAAATGATAATAGCCTAAATCAAAGTAGTGTAGTAGGTACGGACGCAGGGATCTAAAGGGAAATAAATTGATATATATCCCCAATGATGATAAACAAAATTACCCCTTCTGTAGATTAAAATTAGTGTTTGAAACATTTAAACACTGTATAAACCAATCAATCAAAATTCACCAAAATAAGAATAAGCTATTATAAAACTTTGGGTACTAGTGTAATAAACTGACCATTGTCCTATCTCTCTCTGGTATTGAACAAATTTTATGGAATATATGAAGGATCCTGCCCCCCCTCTTCCCCCCCCCCCCCCCCAACACTAAATTAGATGTCCAATTATTGCCAATTTACCCCTTACTTAGGTTCAATTAATTTTGTCCAATTTTGAGATGATTTGAGATGCGAAGTCACACTATATTTCATGTTGTATTATAACTGCTGTTTTTATTAAAATGCAGATGTTATGACTGTTAAAGAAAAGAGAGAAGGAAAAATTGGCTCTTTAATACACTACTCCCCAAAGTTTTATAATAACATTTTCTTATTAGTTGGTTTAACAACTTTGGGGACCTTAATGAAATTTGATTGGTTGATTCAATTAAGTTGAGTGTTCCAACGTTACATTCACTTATTTTTATCTACAAAAGGGGTAATTTTGTGTATCATCATTGAGGATGTACGTCAATTTATCGGCCATTGTCTTATCCCCTTAGATTCCTGGTATAAAAAAGATTGGAAGGCTCTGTAAAACAATCTTTCCACCCCACCCCAAATTCAAAGTAGCATTTTGAATATTTTCATAAAACATACCAGAACTTACCCCTAACCAAAATATGGACTTTTTTTAAAAGCGAAGCTTTTCTATAATTAGGGTCGGTCAGTCCGTCCGTCCGTCAGTCAGTCAGTCCAAAACGGATAGTTTTTTTCGTTAATTTAGGTATGTTAGAATTGTCCTATCGATTTCAAACTTTGCATGATGATTACTGTAGTATTTAGGCACGATTTAGAAAGCGTAGTCACTCTATAATCATTACCAGAATGTCTGTACGTCCATTTTCAACATGTTGATTTTTCACTTTTTTAACAACAAATTTTTATTAGGGTTGGGCCGGATACTTTTTTGGCCGGATACTGGATACCGGATATCCGGCTGATTTATAATGCCGGATATCCGGTTTCGGCCGGATATCTGGCCAACGTTCGATATCCGGCAATTTACCGGATATCCGGCCGAATAACCGGATATTCGACGTCAAAAATCAGCTGGATATCATGTAACCGGATAGTTTTAATATCCGGTTACATGATATCCGGCTGATTTTTGATATCCGGCCCAACCCTAATTTTTATATGATCTAATTATCCGATGGATCTGATTATTGGTATACTGATTCCTGGGACAACAAAGTACAATATTATAAGCGAAACAACTCTATAATCAAGTCCTAAAAATGCAAGTATGTCCTTAATAATTATCCTGCATCAAGCAATTTTTCAACAAATTTACTTTAAATTTTGCTTCGACTCTTATACATTTATATTCTGATTATTCAGTTCTGACACTATACAAGTGTTAATGTCCGTTTGTCCTACAGTTCCAGAGCTTCGCTTTTATGGATGTTGTCATCCTTGTTTCTTTGAAAACATTGATCATTGAATATTTTAGAAGCGGAAGATGAATTTCTAGAGAAACTACACAATGCTCAAATAGGTAAGCTATCAAAATTTGTTAATAAAGCTTTTTATAGTGTCTATAAAAAAAATGACTGGCCTACCATTGGTCAATTAAAATGTATACTGGCTTGTCAATGGTAATATAGTGTATGTGTTGGCCTAGTCATTGGTCATTGGTATTGTATGACGTCATTTTTTAGGCACTATAAAAAAGCTTCTTTGTAAGCTTGTAATTATAATCTAATCATAATAATAATAAAGAACAGACATACGGACAATATCTACTAAAATATAAAGTTGTTTTGCTACCAAAAATAATTTTCTGTAATTTTTTCAGTTATGGAATCTTTGGCTTCATTCGCTGGTTTGTTACAGACAGAGGAGGAGATAAAAGACAGGTATCCCTTTTTCATTTGAGGGGGGGGGAAGGGCGGTGGGATGTATGTAAATTTGTTACTTTGTACCTATTTATTATTTTTTTTGGGGGGTGGGGGGGGGGTGGGGGCGGAGTTGTATTAAACTTTATATTTTAAAGATATAAAAAATTGTACGAAACCTTCCTAAATATAAACCCTAATGACAATGTTTTACACTAGGGAATGGGAGAAATAGAGGTTGGTAAAATGAACCCCTAGATAAACTTTACTTTTCCAAATTATGGAAACCGACAAATTTTTTTATGCGGCGTTATGTTCGTAAGCATAACTTTGAAAAACTTGGTTATATAATAATATATGTTTTAGAGAGTTGAACGAGTCTTTGAATGAAATTGACGATAACAGCTCTATGAAGTGCTATGTTTCTACAGGTATGCATTAAAAGGATAACAATCAAAGTAAAATAAAAGAGGGGGCACGAGCTAATGTAATTAACTCTACCTGATATCAAATTTCATTTGGGTCTTTGAATATCAGCCAATAGCGTCAAAAAGATAAACAAAGCCTACAAACTACCAGAAAACAATTTGCCAGTGGACGTAAAAGGTCCCCACAGGTATTTGTCTGGGATATACCTCTATACCTATACATTTATTGGATAATGCATATAAGCAACCAGACAGACCAACAGACATAAACAATTAAACAGGCAATAAGATTCCAGGGCTCGGCAGATGCACATGTTTAGTGGGGCTTTGCGTTTCTTAAATGTATCAACTTCAGATACAATCTCCCAAAATGAAGATTTAGATTTTTTCAAAATATTATGACTGACAACAGATCTAAAGTATAGATGTAAATACAGATAACTACCTCCCTCCCTTTGTCATTGACTCGCTGCCAAGCCCTGCAGATGACGTGAATTAGTTTATCCTCAACAAATAAATGCACAAAAATCAATCAAAGTGAAATGTGTTTTAATTAGCTGACAAGTCAAGATTGAAGAATTATTATTTTTCGCATCGTATTATAAACTAAACAGCTTTCCGCGGATATAGAATGTAAAATTATAGGATTAAAACCAGTTTTTTGGCCCCGAGGTGCCGAAGGCACGGACTAAAAAATTGGTTTTAATCTCATGGTTGTACATTTTTATATTCGTAGAAAGCTAGATATAATACGATGCTAGACATAGTTTTTTCGTATGGATTAAAAAAGCGGTTCTTTTCCACCAAATTCGAATGAATACGAGAAAGATAATTAGATACCTAATGAATTAATGATAGATAAAATATCAACTTACCATTTGATGTGCTTTGCTTAGGCTAATTTAGCAAAAGATAAGCCAGTAAATAAACAATGATAAATATTTCCATAACGCAATGGGTCACCCGTGGGTCAATGGATGATAAATTGGTATATATCCTAATGACAAAATTACATCACCCCTCTGTAGATTTAAACTAGTAGTTGAAAAGTGATGACATAAATAGTCGGGAACCAACCAATAAAACTGAATTCTGCCAATTTTCAATTTTGGTTTTAAAAAAGAAAAAGTCAAAAAGAGGGTGATTTCTCTTTTGAGGGTTACGTTCCTTCCCCCAAACTAGTTATAAACCTTTCCTTGGCTTATGTGAAGCTACGTTTAAAAGAAGAACCATATCGGACAGCTTTTTGCGACATCCTTTGTTACAGACAGACAGACAGACGTCGTGTTTTTTTAATTAAGGATCTAATTTTTTATTAGGTTTATGTTTGTTTGAGTCACTGCAGGTCAGCTTAAAGAGCAAAACTTCAGGTAAATTAAAATAACACCAGAGTATTCACTCAAAATAATGCCTTTTTGATTGTTTGTTTACTATTTTCCAATTTAGATTATATTGGGTACTAACTCTACTTGTAGATCAGAAGAAAAATTCTTAAATCCTCCCCCTCCAACCCCACTATTTTTTTTAAATAAGGAAGGTGGTACAACAGACACTTTGGGGTTAAGCACCACCTAATCTTTTAAATTTCTATTTTAAATTCAAAAAAAGTTTATTAAATAGATTGATAGAAATGGAGAACAGAATGGCTACCTTTTTTTAGTTTTTGAGATGCTGTGTGACCCTACATTACACGTTTTATTGTACTCACAAACAGACTAACATCCAGTTACTTTAGTATAATTACAACCAGAGATCTCATGGGTTAAGATCAATTGATCCACAATGATTACGAAGCAAATTTATTCTATTTTTGATAAAAAATTATTGGTGGAAAAGTTAAGACAATGCTAGGTTAAACCAACCAATCAAGAATAAATAAAGAATTGAAAGTTTTTAAAGCAATAATTGAACGTGTTTTTAAAGCTTTGGATGATAACAGGGGCTGCTATCAGCCAATTCATTCCAAATGAAATTGCCGCAAAATTTAATATTTTGTTTTGGTAAAGTTGGCGTATAACTTGTTTTTATGTAACTGAAGGGGAGTGGGTAAGAATGGGGGACAAACAAGAGATGGGGGTTGTGAGGAATTGTTTGTCAGAATCACATTCCGTTTTCCCTGGGTAATAGTATAATTATTGGTCCAATGTCACCTCCAAAAAAATCCATTACTAGGACAAATCAACAATCGCTCTTTAGAGCTTAAATTTAAATTTAAATTATATGTTCAGAAACAGACTTGCTATGGACTACTCTAGAGGGGGCCGTGGAGTATGTAGTGACAAGGGACATCTCCACCACCTGGCCCAAGCTCAAGAAGTACGAGGCCGTGGGCTCCATAGCTGCCTGTGTCAACAACCACTACAAGTGTGGTGCTTAGTTAATTTTGCGCACCAAAAGTTCACATTTCGCGCGCTTTTTGAAAACTTGGCCAGAGTTATGAAATTTTCGCGCCAATTTAAAAACATTTTTTGTTTGTTTAAACTTAAGGTTTGTTCAAAAGCTCAACCACTGAAATAATCTTCCTGTTATAGGAATATTTTTAAAAGCGAAGCTTTTTTATAAATGGTTCTGTCCATTCGTCCGCCCGTAAGTCCGTAACTGTTACCCCTCCTCATTAATTTAGGCATTTTAGAATTGTCCTATCGATTTTAAACTTTGCATAATGATTTCTGTGAGAATCAGGTACAATTTAGAAGCAACTAGCAACTCTATAATATTTACCAGAAAGTCGGTACGTCCATTTTATACTTTATATCGGTACTGTATAATCAAATCCTAAAATTGAAATAAGTCCTATTACTGTATTCTATGTGTAGGCAATTTTGCAACATATTCATGTACATTTTTGTTTAGACTTTTTAGTTCTGACACTCTACAAAATTATTGTTCATTTTTCCTCACTCCTTATTTTAGAGCTTCGCTTTATGATGTTGTCATACTTGTTTTTATATAACCAATCATTTTACATTTAGTAACCATTTGCACCAAAAAATCAAAACTGGTAATGTTGTATTTTTATAGTAGTTTTATACCTATCGACAGTGCAATATTTAGTTGTTTTAGCAATTTTGTAAATACCATTTTTTATCTAATAATGCTGCGAAACAGGAACTGATCTACCAATTTTTTTTTACTTTCTGCAAAAAGATGTCTACGATAAAAAAAAATATTATAGATTAAAAAAACTATAAAAGAATTTTAAGCATTTTTATGTATATTTTAGTGGAACACAGTAATAGTGTCTGACTGATTATGACGTAACCAAAAAAAATTAGCCAATGAGAGGCCACTATAAATTTTACCATTGGTCAATAACGGCCTCTCATTGGCTAGTTTTTTTTGTTACGTCATAATCAGTCAGACACTATTACTGTGTTCATTTTAGTGTTCCAATTGCACTCATCTGTTTATAGTACAATTATTTTATAAAATAGAACAATCTATCAATATTTACATCCAAATTTTTTGTGTTTATTTTATGTAGAAATAGAATAAATTTTTTTTTATTTCTTCTTATTATTATTTTAGTCTAAAACTAATAATCTCTAAAACACTGTGTTATTATTTAATTTCCAAACAATTTGTGAATTTATCTATTCTTTTTGTATATTATTTTGTATAATAAATTAATTGTATTTTTTATTTTCACTTTTAGACAGTTTATTTTTTTAAAATCCTATCATCTATAATACAAAGTAGAATGATGCCAGTCTGTCGATCTGTTTGTACCGAAGGATCTCGCTAACCACTGAACCGACCAGGTTCTCATTTACAGGATAGCTTCTCAGGTCCGAAGAAGGTTTATAACTATTTTCTTGGAGGGTGAGACATCCACAATCCACCCAAAAAATGAATAATATCCTCCCCCCCCCCACAAAAAAAGAATTTTCTTTTTAAAACTAAAATTAAAATAGAGGGGTCGACTAACCCCTCCCAAAAAAATCTCCCCCCCCCAAAAAAAAACAATAAATATTCTTTTTAAAATTTTTTTAATCTAAAATAAGAAAAACTATTTTTTGGTGAAGCTCAAGATTTTGATAAATACTGGACTTATTGAGTTTTCCTATGTATGGAAGCTTCACATAGGTCCCTAGCCTATTTTATAACAATTTCTTACCTCTTTAAATACAGAGCTCCTAGATGCTATGTACGCAGACGTTTTCTAAATCATTAAGTTATCGTTAAGACCTTTTAAACCCTTCATAAACCACATGACTTCTTATCGACTGTACTGAGTGTCGTACGACATATAATCAGTGAGGGAGTAGGGGACATTGGGCTGCTTAATACACTAGTCCCCAAAGTTTTATAATAGCGTTTTCTTATTCTTCGGCTCAACTTTTTTGGGGACTTTTATTGAATTTTGATTGGTTGGTTTATTAAGTTTCTTAAGTGTCTAAACGTTTCAATCAAAAATTGTGATCTACCCAATGGGATTTCCTTGTCTGTCTGTCTGTTTGTCTGTTTGTTTGTCTGTCTCTCTGTTTGTTCTGAAGGATCTCGCTAAATGCTGAACTGATCAAGTTCTCCTTTGCAGGGTAGCTTATCATAGGTCCTGGGAAGGTTTATAACTATTTTGGGGAGGGTACCACCACCCTTCCAAAAGAATTAAAAAAACCCGAAATATTTTTAAAAATATTCTTGCTTATGCTTAGAGACTTGAATGCAACATAGACCAATCCTTTCTCAAATTAGATATTTGAAATAAAATAACACATTTAAAGTGCCAATAGAGGCCTATAGGGGCGTAGCCGCTAGTTCTATATATTGTGGTATGTTCGTTGTTTTATTGTCAGATAGCCTAAGGCTTGATTAGAAAGTACAAAATGGCAATCAACCAATCACGGAGAATTCTTGTCCCCTGCCACGCTATAGCAAAGTAAGGATGTAGCCACAATGTCAAAAGATTGTAGATATTATGTCAGCTATGGCCTTTTTTAATATTAATATCGCATAATCGACATATTAAAGCCATACAAAATGCAGAATGCTTTTTTTCGGATACAATATATTATTTGTTGGAAGTTGTACCAGATTTTCATGTTCTATGATAAATTGATGCTTGCAGCTGGCTAAAATAACGATATCCCCCCCTTCCCACAACTTTACCCCATCTTCTCCCTTCCTACTGAATGAACGAACTGACCAATAAATAATATCCATATTAACAAGACAAATTGAGAACAAATGTACTAATCTAAAAAAGAATTAAGAATTGCTATTGTTTTGTTATGCTTGAACAGGGCGAAAAAAAACTAAACACACTAAAATTAAACATTTTATTGTTTTATGTACTTGGTTGGTTTTTGGTTATACATACTGATTTTATGCAGGGAGGGAGGGGACATTCGGATGTTTATTACACTAGTCTTTAATAATAACGTTTTCTTATTCGTTGGGGGTCTTTTGGAGAATTTTGTCTAAACCACTAACTGTAATCAACAGAAGGGGTTATTTTGTGTTTCATCATTGGGGATGTACATCAATTTATTGTCTTTAGAGTTTATGAAAACAGACAAAAAATAATTTCAAGGGATATTGATTGAAAGCTCACAAAATATGTTTAAAAAGGTTCTTCATATTTTGAATATTTCAAAACCTTTAACAACAATGTACACAAATTTTGTTTTCATCGAATTTGTAGATATTTAACTATAAGATGTAACTTCAATAAACGAATGGTATATATTAACAATATAAAATTACATACTTTGTAACAAACAGTTACAGACATAAGAGTAAGGGTAAGCTTTAAAGAACATGTTTTTTGTATTAAAAACAGGGTTTTGAATAATAAACAAAGACCACAATAGTTAGTCTAATTATTATAGAACACATTTTCCGAATTGACTGTTTAAGATTAAAATCATAATATAGCTAAATCAAGCGTTTTAACATAATTCGTAAGTAAAATAGTTACAACATTATAACAGCATGGTTTTAAGTTATATATAAAGATATTCTGTTGTTACTATAAAGTTGAAAACAATTATGGAAACCATGTATCAGGGTGAAATTGTGAATGAGAAACTAGCGCATATGATAATTCCCCTTTAAACAATTACACACGCGACCATGACATACATACTCACACCCCTCCTTAACCAAACTTTAGATTAAAAAAATTTTCCAAACATTTGGACAATTGGGCGTTCAAATAGGACCTAGTGGTAGTTAGAATCAGTTGAGAACAAAATCCTAGCCGTTCCTTCTTGCCAGATATCGCCATTTTAAGATTTTAAGTAAAATTACACTAAAAATCCAAATACAAACTTAAATCTTCTTTCAATTTTTTTGTATAATTTTAGTGAGACAGCCCCAAAACAGATTATCTTTGCTCCTGTGGCCATACTGACTGTCTGGAGTTCTAAACAGAGAGTGCCTTCATGTGGTAACACAAGTAGGGATTCGAACCCATTCCCAAAACTAACAAATGTGGAATAGCTGTGTATTACAGCATGATGGCAGTATTTTTAACACTGATAGATGGATGGCTAGTGAAGGCAAGGCATATCCTAACCAGAAAACCTGATCATTTACCCGCAGGCCCCAGTGGAACACCTTTGAGGTCTGCACCACATGTTTTCTGGGGTGTTGTTCACCTGCTCTTATGGATTGGGCAGATTTAGACCCAATGGTGCCCTCAGACTCCCATGAACCCTGCCATTTGGGCCAAGTTTAGAGTAATGTTACACACCTGGCCCGTGAAATGGGCCGGGAGATGCTCCCCTGCCAAGATCAGCACAGCCGCCACAGAAGGATAGCTACAGGTGGTGGGCCGCATACATTTCTCAAGATGCAAGTTAGCCCCATTCTGATCTTGATCCTCCAGGAGATCATGGTATTGTGCATTTTGAACCATACCCTGAGCCTGGGAGGGTTCTTTTTGATGGATTTGGGGACACAGTTACAGTTTGACAGACCTGAGCTGGTGGTATGGATCAGTTGGGAGAGTAGCCATGGTCGCCCCCACTCACACTAACCAAGTGGCCCCAGCCCTGCCAAGCCTGGGAACTGGGTCTTTCCCACAACCAGCAGCTGAAGGCAAGAAGCGCTCTAGCCGTACAATTAACTGTCTGGCCAGAGCTGCTTTCAAGGGGCCACTGCAAGCCACAGCCCTTGTTCCCATCGAATTCCCTGAGGTCAAGGTGCACCTGAGCTGACAGATGAAACCGTGAAACTGGACAGGGGCTATTCTTAGTTGTACACCCCCAGGACAGAGATGGTGGTCAAGACCAGGCCAAACTTCCAGTGCAGGGGACTACGGGGACCCCAGGTACAAGTTCAACAAGGAGCTGACCCTGCTTATCACAAACAACAGCTAGAGGGTATCCAGAGGGGCATGCATTGCTAGAGCCCAATATACAAATTACCACTGTCGTGCTGTAATAGTTTGATAGTTTCAAACGGTACCTGTGTCCCCAACTCCCTCAGAAAGAACCCTCCCAGGCTCAGGGCATAGTTCAAGATGCATCATCATCATCATCGCCATTTATCTCTTCTTTCCAGAGCATAGGCCACGCACAATGGTTCTCCATTTATCTTTGAATTGGGCCTCAGTAGAGGCTTCACTGAAAGATGAAAAATTCTTTTTACTCAGTTCTTCAAGGAATTCCCTCCTCCAGGTTGTTTTTGGTCTACCTGGTTTCCTTTTTCCTGTGAAGGGGTCCCAAGTCAAGGCTTGATAGGTTAAATCATCATGCCCTTTCCTTAGAGTGTGCCCCAACCATCTCCATTTTCTCTGTTTTATTGTCAGTTTGATGTCTGACATATCACTGCGCTCTAAAAGCTCAGCATTTGTGATCTTGTTTGGCCAAAAGATCTTGTGGATTCTCCTAAGACATTTGTTGACATATGTCTGAAGCTTGGAGACCACTGCTGTGTTTAGGAACCAAGTTTCGGCCCCATACAGCAAAACAGACAGAACATTTGACTTGAAAAGTCTTAACTTGGTCTTTATGGAGATGTTGTTGGAATTCCAAATTTTATTCAAGCTGGCAAAGGCTGTTCTAGATTTGTTAATTCTAGCTTTAACATCTGTCAAAGTGCCTCCAGCTTCATCAATTTTACTTCCAAGATACTCAAAGCAGTTAACATCCTCAAGAATTTGGTTTCCAATAGTTATTGGTTCTTGGGAGTTTGCATTTAATCTGAGTATTTTAGTTTTTGGAACATTTATTTCAAGTCCAACTTTCTTGGAAGTTTCAGCTATCATGTTAGTCCTTCTTTGCATTTGACTTCTATTGCTTGTTAACAAAGCAATATCATCAGCAAAGTCCAGATCTCCCAAATATTTGGGATTGCCAAATAACTGCCAGCGAATGCCATCATTGCTTTCACAGTTCTTCATGATCCAGTCAATGGCAAGGAGGAAAAGGAAGGGAGAGAGAAGGCATCCTTGTCTGACACCTGTTACAATCTCAAAAAAGGTTGATAGTTTACCTTTATACATAACATTTCCACCTCCTTTATGATAGATAGCTTTAATGATATTGATTATCTTTTCTGGAATGCCATAGTGTCGGCAGATTTTCCAGAGTGATTTCCTGTCTAAAGAATCAAATGCTTTTTTGTAGTCAATAAAGTTTACAAAAAGCTCAGAGTTCCATTCCTTGGATTGCTCTATGATGATTCTTAGAGAGGTTATCTGATCAATAGTGGAACGGTTTGGTCTAAATCCAGCCTGATTAGGTCTTAGCTTTTCATTAACCTTCTTCTTTATTCTATTAAGAAGAATCTTACTAAGGATACGGCCAGGTACTGAAAGAAGCATTATCCCTCTGTAGTTTCCACATTGGGTCAAGTCTCCTTTTTTGGCCAGTATTGAGATATGTCCATTTTTCCAGTCCTCTGGGCATAACTCATCATTCCATATCTTAGTGATCAAAGGTAGGAATGCCTCAGCAGATGTGTCTAGGTCTGCTTTCATGACCTCAGCTGGGATGTTATCAGGTCCTGCGGCCTTGTTATTTTTCAAACTTTTAATGG
The DNA here is from genome assembly GCF_053477335.1 of Acartia tonsa. Lineage (NCBI taxonomy): Eukaryota > Metazoa > Arthropoda > Copepoda > Calanoida > Acartiidae > Acartia > Acartia tonsa. Next base: position 20,762,403 of record NC_137266.1, read on the forward strand.
CCTCTTTGATTTCCAATAGATTTGGCGCTCGACAGTCAATGTCAAGTGCATCTGAGGGTGGAATCTCAGTTTCTTCCTCTGGAACTGGAAGATTCAGCAGTTCAGTGAAATGTTCTGCCCATCTATTTAGAATATCCTCATCAGTTTTAAGGAGTGAACCATCCTTATCCCTGATGTGTGATCCTGATTTGTGTACTTTGCCTGCAATGCTCTTAGTAATCTCATAGACATCTTTCATTCTATTTTGATTAGCAGCATTTTCTGCTTGCAAGGCAAGGTTTTCCAAGTGTTCTTTTTTGTCAATTCTGACACTTTTTTGGATTTCCCTGCTGAGCCTCTTATACAGGTCTTTATCTTCTGGAGAGTTTCTAGAGAGTGTCTTTTGTCTTACCTCTCTTCTTTGATCCATGAGATCAATGGATCTTTGAGTGATCCACGGCTTTTGGTTAGCCTTTTTGAAACCTAATTTTTCTTGGCTGGTATCATTATAAACTTTTTTGATACCTTGCCAAATATCTTCCACTCCATCTTCCTCTTGAAGAGTCAGCAACTCAAATCTATTCTTTAGAGTGAGCTTAAACTCTTGCAACTTTTCAGAGTTTTGGAGGGTTGTTAAATTATATTTCTTCCTGGGGTTAGGCTTTGTGTCCTGCTTTTTAAATCTAAGCCGAACTTTAGAAGATAGAAGATAATGGTCTGAATTAACATCAGGTCCTCTTTCAACCCTGACATCAAGGAGAGAACCTTTAAAGCGTCTAGATATACATATGTGGTCTATCTGGTTAAAGGTTCTTTGATCTGGTGATCTCCAGGTGGCAGTATGAATCTTTTTGTGTTTAAAGATGGTTCCACCAATGACAAGTTTGTTTTCAGTACAAAAACTTACAAGTCTATCACCATTGTCATTTTCCTTGCCATTACTTAAGCCTAGGCCATATCTGCCCATAACTTCTTCTAAATTCTCATTATTACTCCCCACTTGAGCATTGAAATCTCCTAGGAGCATGGTCAGATCCTTTTCTTTATGACCATTTTTAAATACAGAGTCAAGCTGGTCATAAAATTCGTTTTTGACCTCTGTATTTGCTTGTTCTGTAGGAGCATATGCTACTATAATTCTCAGTTTGATGTTTTTAACTGAGGATTTGAAATAAGCCTCCATAATTCTAGGACCATGGGGTTGCCAACTGATCATGGCCTGCTCTGCTTGCTTGGTCAGCATAAGAGCCACCCCTTGATTATGGCCTAGATCCTCATTCATATGACCTGAGTATAGTATTTTCAAGCCAGAATGATGTTTAAACTCTCCATTGTTTATCCACCTTGATTCGGTGATAGCCAGGATGTCAACCTTGGCTTTTAGCATTTCTCGGCAAATGTTTTCTGTCTGGCCTGACTGAAACATTGTCCGAACATTCCAGGTGCAAATTTTTGCTGGTCTGCGGGAATTCAGAATCATCCGCCTGACTGGTCCATTTGCGGTTTCCCAGCCAAACATCATATTGTTGTTTCCAACCTCTACTTCGTTCCCGAGCCCAAAGTTAAATTGGTCATTACTTTGTGCGGGTTGAACATAAGCAGGTTTTTTCTAGGGAGGGATTGTTAGCCCCACCCAAACCCCCTGAACTGGGGGAAGTGACCAGAGTTCAGTCTGGCATCTACCCTAGGACCTTTCCAGCACAGTAGGACTCTTCTGGTGTAGCTCCTAGGATCATTGATGCACGGTGCAGGATGGACGGCGTGCACGTAACTGGTCTCCCATCCACCACACCACCATAATCTTCCGGAGGATCAAGATCAGGGTAGTGCTAATTTGCATCTTCAGTGAAGGTATTTGGCCAACCACCTGCAGCTATCCTCCTGTGGCAGCTGTGCTGATCTGTGATTGGCAGGGGAGCATCTCATGAACAGGGCATGGGCCAGGTGTGTAACATCACTGTGAGCTTGGCCAGGGTTAATGGGAGTCTAAGGGCCCCATTAGGTCTCAACATGCCCAATCCTAGGGTGCAGGTGAACAACACCCCAGTAAACATGTGGTGCAGACCTCAAAGGTGCTCCACTGGGGCCTGTGGGTGAATGATCAGGTTTCTGGTTAGGATAGGCCTTGCTGTCTATCTGTCAGTGGTAAAAATACTGACCTCATGCTGTAATACACAGCTATTCCACGTTGGTTAGTTTTGGGAATGGGTTCGAATCCCTTTTTGTGTTAACACGTGAAGGCACTCTCTGTTAGGAACTCCAGGCAGTTAGTTTGGCCACAGGAGCAAAGATACTCTGTTTTGGGGCTGTCTCACTAAAATTATACTAAAAACTTGAAAGAAGATTTAAGTTTGTATTTAGATATTTAGTGTAATTTTACTTAAAATCTTAAAATGTCGATATCTGGCAAGAAGGAACGGCTAGGATTTTGTTCTCAACTGATTCTAACTACCACTAGGTCCTATTTGGACGCCCAATTGTCCGAATGTTTGGAAAATTTTGTTAATCTAAAGTTCGGTTAAGGAGGGGTGTGTACTGTATACAGGTATACAGTTATTTTTAGTTTAGTATGTTGCTATAAGCGGCATTTTACATACATTGTGATACATTTAGAGAATATGTCCATTGAGAGAACATGTCTCTCCATGCAAGCATTAAAATAATTAAAAATGTGACACTTTGTGCGTGACTAAATTAAAAATATTTCAAAATGAAACCAATTTTTTTGTTAAAAAATATAGTAAGTATCTCCTCTTACTCAAATGATGTTATCACTGACAAGGAAAAACCAAATGATGGGAACGATTGTACAAACTTTATATCTAAAGTTGATGAAATAGCAACCAAACAAAAAAATAAACTTTTCAAAATCCGAAGAATCCCCAAAAAGAAGGTCAAAATTTATAAGGATGAACATCAATTGTCTGCAGGTCAAGTCTTGATTAGAATCTCCTAACTTAAACATCAAAAGAGAAGTTTCAGAAAGGATTACTACATCCTCAAGAAACGACAAAAGCTGTTGCATGCTGCAGCAAGGGCTGCAGATACCATTATAGCTGAGGTTCTGCAAAGCAACATCTACTATGATGCTGAATCAACAAAAATAAGACTAAAATACAGATGGAAAGTGGGTACTTGTAATTATTCTTACTCACAGTGGATACACACAGAATATGAAGATATTTATTCAAAGTACATTCCTATGTAAAAATGTTTAATTTTTCTTTATTTTCATGTATAATAATTCATTTAAATAATGAAATAACAACTTATTTCTTACTTACGCAACAAGAATTTGTTTAATAAGCATAGCAAATCTTTTTTCATGTAGATTTAAAATAAATATTCATACATAGACTTGCATAGTTTAATAATTAACTTTCTTAACCTTAAAAATAGTTATTTAAAAAGATTTGACGCAGTAAGTTGTAAGTTTTCAAAGCAGCATCCATATAATCTTTACTAGAGCATCTTCGCATTTTTATAAAATTTTTTTTTTAAGAAATAAAATGTTAAAGTGACGTTTTCATTCCTTTATGATAAACTAGAAGCTACGCCCCTAGACACTTCTTAAGGAACTTGGGGGAGGGAATTAACCAACCCCCCCCCTCCTACTTTCAAATTTAGTTTTAAAAAAGAAAAAAAAGTGAAATATCTTTATGGGAGGTTGGTGGTACCCTCCATCAAAATAGTTATAAATCTTCCCAGAACCTATAAGAAGCTAAATTGTAAAGAAGAAATATAGCATAGGGTTTTTAAAACTAATCATTTTTGTAATAAGTTGTACTAAAACAGTAGCTTTTAGTCTTATTAGAATACAAATGACGAAAAACTGCAACAAATCTACGTTTAAAGACATAAAACAGTAAAAAAGTATTTAAATAAAGTTCATGTCTCAACAGTTGCCAATAAAGAAAGAAATATCTAAATAAAAAAATATAAATGTAGGTTAAAACCAGCTTACACCAAAAACGAAATTAATTTGGGAAAAAATCATGAAACCAATACGTGTTTTTCAGCTGTTGTTTGGGGGCAACACATCTTAAAATTGACGACCTCTCCATTTGCCCCCCAATTATTATTTAAGATTTATTTCCCTTGTTGGTTATACCTTATTCATGGGTTAAAACGTGTTCTACTATTTGACACATGTTCAATAACTTTCCAAAAAAATATACTTAATACAAAAAATAATATTGCATCAAATTAACTACATATATTGTTTATAAATGTATCAGAAATAAAGGCTAAGGTAAATCTTTAATTTTTTACTTTAATAATTTTGCAGTATGAATTAGCTTTCCTCAAAGATTGTAATTTTACAGAAAAATATTTTAATCCTTTTTTTCTTCATACATTTATCCCTGGTGATTTATATTTTATTTCATTGTTTTAAAACCTAGCAGAAAAACGCTGTAATATTTTTCTTTATAACTGACATAAGACTTTCCTAATTGGTGAAGAAAAGATGAAAAGAAAAGTGCAATTAATATCGAAGCTCTGAAATGGAAGGACAAATGAACATTAACATTTTTGATATAAACACACTGAATAAACAAAATATTAATTAAATACAGTTGTAAGTAAATTTGTTGCAAAACTGCTTAAATACATGAAACTGTTTAAGGACATACTTTTACTTTTAGGACTTATTTATAGAGATTTTTGGCACCCCCCAATTTTTTTTCATTTTACCCCCCCCCCTTATTTAAAATTCCCCCCCCCCCCCAAAAAAAAATCTATAGAGTTGCTGCGCTTTCGTCGTACCTGTTAACGAAAAGAGCTAAACGTTACGGATGGACGGAAACTAATTTCAGAAAAGCTTCGTTTTTTAAAATTTTAAGATAGAAAAACATTTATTTCTTTTCAGAATTTAAAATGATAGATAAACTAACAGAATTGGCTGTTTCAGCCCGTCAATTTTACCAGGAATTGTGTTCATACATTTTTTTTATAGTAAATATTATCATAGCCTAAGATTTTTGTTAATACCTTGCTAATGAAGTTCTTCTTTTTAGGGAAACTTCACGAAGGTCCCAGAATGGTTTTAGGCTAATCTATTTTGAGATTTAAATTTTAGGATGGTTTTAAGCTATTTTCGCTTTTCTAACGCTCTGCATATAAGAACCCTTAGTTGCAAGGGGTGCATAAGCTTTTTAAAAAGAAAAAAGAGATATTCCAGACAATTGTAAAAAAATAAGGAATTTCTAATGTAGCTGTGTTTATATGCCCTATGAAAATGGGGATAGATGTCACCGCTTTTGGCCTACCTATTCTATTGACGTCATAGTTGATGGAAAGAGAAAGGGAATTGGGAAAGAAACCCTCTAGAAAAGAGATGGGGTAAAGGGTATTTCCTAGCTTCAATAGAATGGATAGGCCAAAAGCAGTGACATCTATCCACATTTTGCTAGGGCACTATAAACAGCTAAAATTCTAATATACTATGATGTTAAAGTTGTAAAAATGGACATATTATTATGATCACATATGACATCCCAGGACAGCTATGGCGGGTACGTTGAGTGTTGTGAAGAAGTTGTTGATCCACTCATTCTATTTGGTGTCATTGCAGGTACATAGATAGATAGATATGGTAGGTAGGTAGATAGATAGTTAGAGAGATAGATAGGTAGATAGATAGATAGATAGGTAGGTAGGTAGGCAGGTAGGTAGGTAGATAGATAGATAGATAGATAGATAGATAGATGGATAGGTAGATAGCTAGGTAGGTAGGTAGGTAGATAGAGAGATAGATAGATAAATAGACAGATATTTGGATAGATAGTTATATAGATAGATAGACATATAGATAGATAGATAGATAGATAGATAGATAGATAGATAGATAGATAGATAGATAGATAGATAGATAGATAGATAGATAGATAGATAGATAGATAGATAGATAGATAGATAGATAGATAGATAGATAGATAGATAGATAGATAGATAGATAGATAGATAGATAGATAAATAGACAGATATTTGGATAGATAGTTATATAGATAGATAGACAGATAGATAGATAGTTATATAGATAGATAGACAGATAGATAGATAGTTATATAGATATATAGAAATATATATATAATTAGTAAGATAGATGATAGATAGAAAATAACTTTTATAAGAGACTTCAACGGTCAAATAGACAAACGTCTTAATACTCGAAAATGATATTCAACTATTTTCAAATGAATAGAAATTACTGACTGACAGACCAAACTATTAGAACTGAGCTCCGCACCTTGATAAATCAACAAGGATAGCAACATTTTTAAAGTAGAGCGCAATAATAGAAATAAAAAAAAATTAGAGCTAAAATTTAGGATAATAATAAGTTGTGTAATATTACAAAATTATTCAAATTAATCTTGACATACTTTCTTTTTATTATGCCTAATAGTGCAAGGAATAACCATTTTAAAAAATAAGTTTATGTCAGCTAGTTATTTCATATTTACAGTATTTCAAGTATCTGTTAAGTTATTTAGTGTCCTAGATAATCACTAAAAATGTAGAAAAAAGGTTTTAAAGGTTTGATAGGTTAATCTAATTTATTTTTTAAAAAAATTTTTGGGGTATAAAATGAGGGGTTTAAAAGTTTGAGGGGGGGGGGGGTAAACAATCCCAAATTCCAACCCTTTCAATTCAATAATTAGAGTTGGTCCGTACGTCCGTACATAACGGATAGCTTTTTTCGTTAATTTAAGCATGTTGGAATTGTTCTATCAATTTCGAACTTTGAATGAGGATTCCTATAGTAGTTAGGTACGACTTAGAAAGCCATTCTATAATCGTACCAGAATGTCCCTACGTCCATTTTAAACATGTTTTAACATTTTTAAAAACTTTTAAAGAATTTTTTTATGTGATATAATCATCTGATGATCTGATTTTACAATAAGCTACAATATTATAAGCGAAGCATTTCTATAATCAAGTAATAAAATGTCCTTAAACAGAATTCTGTACCTAGGAAATTTTGCAACGTATAATTTTGTCAAAACTTAAATATTCATATTTTTTATATTCAGTTATGCCAATCTACAAGAGGTAATGTTCGTCTGTCATACCATTTTATAGCTCCGCCCTTATGGATGCTGTCATCCTTGTTTAAAATTTAATCTTATTAAGGTATTGCTGGTCTGACCTACTTTTTAAGAGCACAAATTATCAGATTTATTACCGGAAGAAGATCATTTGATTCAGGTTAGATAGATAGATAGATAAAGAGTTGGCTACTCCATAACTACAATTTGTCCGTCTATCTGTCCATCCACTCATTTTTGAAAAGGTTTAAAATACAAAAGTGTGTACAGACTTTGAGCTTTGAGGAGGTGGAACATGGGGGGGGGGGGCGTGAATTTTAAATTTAAGGGGAAGGTGTTGAATAGTGAAATTTGATTGGTTGATTCATTTATTTAAGTGTTCAAACGTTACAACCATTAATTTTAATCTATAAACTGTGTAATTTTGTTGAGGATGTACATCAATTTATCGGCCATTGTCTTATCCCTTTAGGTTCCTGGTATAAAAAAAGATTGGAAGGCTCTGTAAATGGGGAACAACCTTTCCCTCATTTCAAAGTAGCATATTTTGAGAATACAACTCCAAAATTTTCTGAAAAACATACCAGATAACCCCCAACCCAAAAAAGGACGTCTTTGTATGGCTGAAATTGAAATTTAAATATTTTAGGAGCTGAAGATGAATTTCTAGAAAAATTACACAATGCTCAAATAGGTGAGCTATCAAAATTTATAAGTAAAGATTTTTAAAGTGCCTATAAAAAAAGACGTCATACTGGCCTAACAGTTGTCAATTAAAATGTATACTGGCCTGCCATTGGTAATTTAGTGTGTGTATTGGTTTATCGTTGGTCATTTTATATTGTATGCCGTCAATTTTTTAGGCACTACAAAGAACTTCTTTGTGAGTTTGTCATCATAATCATCTCTCACGTTCAAGAACATACATACGGACATTATCTACAAATTATTATAGAGTTGTTCCGCTACCAGAGTATAAATTTCTGATTTTTTTCCCAGTATGGCTTTGAAACCGTTTAATATCCTCTGGATTAGAACCGATTCTCAGGCATACTGAAAAATCATGTATAGCATCGTATTACAAACAAGTTTCCACAATTACTTAAAGAAAAAATATTAAAATAAGATAAAAAAAGAAAAGAATACGATGTAATAAATAACTGTTTCAGTTATGGAATCTTTGGCTTCATTCGCTGGTTTGTTACAGACAGATGAAGAGATAAAAGAAAGGTAGCCTTTAAAATTTAGACCTTAGACATTTATATTTTTTTTATGGAGGAGAGGGGGGGGGCAGATATGTAATTCAGCTCTGAGAAACTTGTATCTGGCTAAAATAACGATCTTTACTCCCTTTACCCCATCCCCATGACTATATAGGTCCAAACACTAAGAAACAATGGCTACACAAACAAACAAACCCCATTCCCTCCCCTCCTACTGGATGAACGAACTGACCAATAAATCAGGTCCCTGTTGGCAACATAAATTGATGACAATTTTTCTCCTGTCATAATATCCACGTATATAATATATTCATTGTTTAAGAGAGTTGGACGAGTCTTTGAATGAAATTGATGATAACAGCTCTATGAAATGCTATGTTTCTACAGGTATATATTAATAGGATAACAATTTAAGTAAAAGAAAAGAAAGGGCACGAGCTATATAGAACTCTATACTTATACACTTATTGGATAATGTACCATATAAGCAATTAGACAGATTAACACAAGTATAAAGATCCATGGCTCGGCAGATGCACATGTTTATTGAAGTTTGCTTTTCTTAAATGGATCAACTTCAGTAAAAATCTAACAAAATTAAAGATTTAGATTTTAATAAAAAATAGTATTACTGAAATTCAAGATTAATAAGCTAAATAACACATAATGAGTTCATAAGACAAGATAAAAACAAGTAGTCTGGGTGCCGAGCCCTGCAGATGATATAAAATAGTTTTTCTACAATGCAGAAATGCACAAAAATCAATCAAAGTGAAATGTGTTTTAATTTGCTGACAAGACAGGATTGAAGAAAGATGATTAGATACTTAATGAGTTATATGATGGATAATAATTTATCAACTTACCATTTGATGTGCTTTGCTTAGGCTAATTTAGCAGTAAATAAACAAGGATGACAACATCCATAAAAGCGAAGCTCTGAAACGGTAGGACAAACGAACATTAACTCTTGTAGAGTGTCAGAACTGAATTATCAGAATATTGTATAAAAATCGAAACAAAATTGTAAGTAAATTTGTTGATTTTTTTAAATTTAAAAAATAAAAAGTAAAAAAGAGTTTTTTTCTAGGGTTTATTTTTCTTGGGAGGGTGGTGTTACCCTCCCCCAAAATAGTTATTAACCTTTCCTAGACCTATGTGAAGCTACGCTGTAAAGGAAAACCATATCGTAAAGTGTTTTGCGACATCCTTCGATACACACAGACGGACATACATCATATTATTTTAAGGATATACTTTTTTATTAGGTTTATGTTTGTTTGAGTCACTGCAGGTCAGCTTGAAGAGCAAAAGTTCAGGTAAATTAATCTACCAATAGCAAGTTACCCTATCGTTTTATAGTAATTCAGCAGTTACAGGCTCCGATGGCTTATTTAGTAGGATAAATCTATATATCATTACTTGGATGTTACACTAGATTTGTATTTACTCTGATAAAGTCATACTCGCAGCTGGCTAAGCTAGTGATCCACCCACTTAAAAAAAATCCAGTTACTTTAAAATTAATAAAACTAGGGATCTTATAGGATAAGACAATGGATGATACATTGATGTACGTGCATGCTGAATGAGGAATAAAATTTTTCTTGTTTTAAATTAAAACTATCAGTGGATAATTTTTGGCATTGCTTAATTAATCCAACCAATAGAGAGTTGATTAATTCCAATGACCCCTCCAAACAAATCCATCAATAGGGCAATTCAACGAGGCGTTCTATAGGGCCTAACTTTCCCAACTCACACAAAATTATATTTTCAGAAACAGACTTGCTATGGACGACCCTAGAGGGTGCCGTGGAGTATGTAGTGACAAGGGACATCTCCACCACCTGGCCCAAGCTCAAGAAGTACGAGGCCGTGGGCTCCATAGCCGCCTGTGTCAACAACCACTACAAGTGTGATGCTTAGTTAATTTTTCGCACCAAAAGTTCACATTTCGAGCGCTGTTTTGAATCTCGGCCAGAGTTATGAAATTTTCACGCCAATTTATAAATAATATTTTTGCGTAAATTTTTGCTTTGTTCAAAAGCACAACCACTGAAATAGTCTTCCAGTTTAAAAAATAATTTTTTTTTATAACTAATCCTAATAAAATTAGTAACCATTTACACCAAAAAATCAAAACTGGTAATGTGATATGTTTATAGTATTTTTCTTTCATGTCACCAGTGCAATATATATTAATTTTAGCAATTTTGCAGATACCATTTTTTCTCTAGTAAGGCTGCGAAACCGATTAATGTTTAGAACCGGTTCTGGGCCATACTGAAAAATCATGTATCATATCGTATTTTACTTTCTGCGAAAAGATGTCTACAATAAAAAAAAACTATTATAGTGTAAATAACTATGATAGAATTTAAGCATTTATATTGTATATTTTAGTTTTCTAATTGCACTCATCTGTTTATAGTACAATCATTAATTATTTTATATAATAGAACAATCAATCAATTTTTAAAGCCAACTTATTTTTTTTATTTAATATAGAAACATTTTTGATTCTTCTTTTAATTTTAGTCTAAAACCAAACAACTTTTAAACACTGTGTTATTCAATTTAAATCTATTTATTTATTAATTTTGCTTAATACTTTATGAAATAAATTAATTGTCGTCTTAATTTTTTACTTTAAGACAGTTTATTTAAATCCTATTAAATAAAGTAGTAAGATTTTTTTGCTTAATCTCAAGTTTCAATAACAACTGAACTGATTGAGTTCTCATTTGTATGGAAGCTTCACATATGCCCCGAGCTGGTTTTAGTCTATTTTATTTTTATATATTGGAATGGTTATAGGCAATTTTATACCAATTTCTTACCCCTTTAAATACAGAGCCCCTAGATGCTTTGGGCGCAGTCGCTAGTTAAATCATAAAGTAGGAAAGACCTTTTCAACCACATGTCTTCTTAGTGTCGTACTACATATAGCCAGGGAGGAAAAGGGCATTGGGCTATTTATTACACCAGTCCCCAAAGTTTTATAATAACATTTTCTTATTCGTTGGCTCAACTAATTTGAGGACTTTTATTGAATTTTAATTGGTTGGTTGAATAATTTGAGTGTCTAAACGTTTTAACCACAAATTGTAATCTACAGAAGGGTTATTTTTGCATATCATCATCCGAAATGTATGCCAATTTATCGACCATTGTCTTGTCCCTTTAGATCCCTGACATAAAGGACTCCGCATATACTATTATTACTACACTAGCTCTATGTGCTTTATATGAAATGTATGTAGTAATATATATTGGCAAAAAAATATTATATTTTCACTTTCACAAAGTTGCGATGTCATCCTTCCCTTTAATAGATATGAGGAAATTTTTGTCAATGGACTCAATGATGGATTAAAAAAGGGATTTATGATTTTACTACATAATATTTTGTTGGGAATGTTGACAAAAAGTTTCTTGAATAAGAACCGAAAAAATCACATTTCCAAAAATGGCTTCGCTGCTAAAAATAGATTATCTATTTGACGGCTAGAGCTAGAACCCATTCAAAATCCAGTTAATATATGCTGGATTAGAACTGCTTCTCAGCAATACTGAAAAATTATGTATCCAAGACAATTTCCCACCAATATTATAATAAAAACCATATAGTTAATACAAAATTAATCTTATAATTTTTTATCTTAATATCCGCAGAAAGCGATAATTCTTGTGCAATTCAATGGAACATTTAAATTGTTACAATTTTTAAAGTGCCCTAGACGGACAGACAGACAGACAGTCAGATGGACTTATTTACGGACGGACAGACAGGCAGACAGACAAACAGACAGACATACAGACAGTCAGATGAACTTATTTACGGACGGACAGACAGACAGACAGACAGACAAACAGACAGACAGACAGACAGACAGACAGACAGATAGACAGACAGACAGATAGACAGACAGACAAACAGACAGACAGACAGTCAGATGGACTTATTTACGGACGGACAGACAGACAGTCTCCCTTCTAATTTGTATCCTATTATATAAAGTAGTAGCAAGGATCTCGCTTACCACTGAACTAATGTGGTTCTCATTTAGAGTGAAGCTTTTTAAAGGTCCAGTGAAGGTTTTTGATTATTTTGAGGAAGGGTATCTCCACCCTCCAAGGAGAAATCGCCCCTAGAAAAAATTACCCCCTTGATTTTTTAAAACTTAACTTAAAAATTGGTCGATCAACTAACCCCCAACATTAAGTTTGGTGCCCCTAGTGGCGACTAGGAGAGTATCTGCCAGTTATAGACAAAACATTATAAAGATCGAGAAAAATCCATACTGTACAAAATCGAACACTAAATTTGTTTCAACGGTAAATGTGTTGTGAAGTCTTGAACCGCGCGCCACTGTAGTGCAAAAACTATATTGTGATAAATTAAAATACTAGATTATAAAAATGATAAATTTCCTTTGCAAAGGATAATCTTTCATATCTATCTTTGTAGAAAAATGCGGCAGTTATAATTTGTATCTTCATCTAATAAGAGTGTGTTGGATTTATGTACGCGCTCAAAGACATTTCGGATTTCATGTTTATAAAGTGAACATCAATATATATGTGAAATGCTATATGAAAATTTATTTTAGAAAAAGTCCTAAATGTAAAGATGAATTAAATAACAAACCTGACCTAGGAAAACTCAGCCTAAAAGTTACTAGATCTGTGTCTGTCTGTCTGTACCAAAGAATCTTGCTAACCGCTGAATTGGTTCTTTTTAACAGTGAAGCCTCTCATAGTTCCAAGGAAGGTTTACAACTATTTTTGGGAAGAATTCCACCAACCACCCAACAGAAATCGCCCTTGAAAAATGACATCTGCCCAATTTTTTTAACTTTAATTTTTTTTACAATTGATAGTAGAGAATCCCCTCCCCTGCCTTCAAGTGTCCCTAGAGGCCTCTAGTATTATAGAAACTAGTATGTTTTTCTCATTAAACATTTAAAAAAGGTTTAGGCTATTTTATTTTAAGATCTAAGTTTTAGGGTGGTTTGGGGCTTACTTCTGCATCAACCCTTCCCCTGAAAATAAAGAGCCCATAGTTACTAGTTGAAATGAAAATAAAATATTTTCCTCTAAAGTCCAGAGGATTCAATTATTAACACTAGACTAAAATCACAAAAGGAAAAGTATAAAGCTTCCTAAAAAGGCCAATCATTAGGTTCATTGTTTTTTTAAAATCTTTAGGTCAAAACCCAAATCCTTAAAACTTTAATCATAGACTAGGAGGATGGAAAGGGGGTGGTGGATATCCTGTAAGTCCACCACCTACACCACACTAGATCCCCTAACTGTGGTATAGATACACCCTTAGGATACACACCACTAATGAAGCTACTTATCTAGTTTTTACCTCTACAATTGTTTGCTGTCTGATTAAATTACTTTATGTAAGTACTAGCGGCTACGCCCCTAGAAGCCTCTATTAGCACATTAAATGTTTGGTTTTTGTTGCGTTCAAGTTTCTACGATATGTTGCGTAAGAGTCTCTTTGTACGATACCTCGCAATGTTACGTAGGAGTCTCTATACTTAAAATAAAAATTTCGATTTATTATTATTTCTCTTTAGAGGGTGGTGGTACCCTCCCCCAAAATAGTTATAAACCTTCCCGGGACCTATGAGAGGCTACCCTGTTAAGGAGAACCCGATCGGTTCAGCGGTACAAACAAACACACAAACAGACATCCTGTTACTTTAGTATAAGGATTTTCAGGGAGTAAGGGAGGGGACAATGGATAGAATATTCAATTATTAGGGGGTCTCAAACCTTGGGGACCTCCTAAAGTGTTCGTGAAGGATTTGGGAAGATTTTGGGGACTTTGGGGACTAGCGCACATTTGCCGCTGAATTTGTTATGATTCTAGCAGACAAATATCAATAAACATAATTAGCACAATTTCTAGCAGACAAGAAAATAAAATTATTTTGGCTGGTTCTAGCAATATTTTTTTTCTCAAGAAACTATTATTTAATAGAGAGAAACTATATGTGATAGTTTTGTAGTAAACAATCTATAACCCTAATAGTCAAATTCATTTTTTCTTGAATTTTGGTAGTAGTTCAAAGGATGGGATTGAGCAAGTACTAAGGTCGATTAGTGATTAATTACAGAATATTTACTACATTGTGATGTACTGCTAACTAGGGTTGGGCCGGATACTTTTTTGGCCGGATACCGGATATCCGGCTGATTTCAAATGCCGGATATCCGGTAACCGGCCGGATATCCGGCCAACGCCGGATATCCTGCAAATATCCGGTTATCCGGCCAAATTACCGGATAACCGGCCAAATTACCAGATATTAAAGTAGTAAAAAAAAAATTTCTTCAGAAATCTTATATAAATTTACATAAAGTTAAACTTATTCAGAAAACATGTTCTTCTAGCTTCAATAATAAGAAAATTATAGCCATTTAAGATTTTAAAAAGCAGAGATTTTTGGTGTAAAGTATAAAAAATTATAGAGCCGGATATCCGGCCGGATAGTTTTAATATCCGGTATCCGGCCGGATATTGAAAATGGCCGGATATCCGGCCCAACCCTACTGCTAACCTAATTTTCAAGGAAATGCTTTTTTCCCTAGAACTAATTTTTTTCTAAATTAGATTACCATGAACATTTACTATTTTCTTCAAATTTTCTGGATAAATCTAGTTTTCATTGCCTTTTAGCGAAAACTCTTAAATTGAATTAATTGCCCATTGTCTCCTCCCTTATTTCCAAGTATTTCATAAGATGTTCAGAATGATTATCTAATTTTTGTGCATTTTCCAATAAAAAAAGACATATTTTTAGAAATTTACATCAAAACATCCCAAAACTCACACGCCTCAAAACATCCTCCTTAAGATTACACCCCTCTACACCCCCCCCTAGATTTTGGTTTATGGGTTATGTCAAAAATAGTAATGGGATGTCAAAATGTTAGCATACCTCCTTGGCAAAACCCTGTAAACGCCACTGAATTAGATAAAAGATGTTAAATATAAATTTTTTACACATTTTGAGTTTCAAAACTTGGAAAATTACAGATAATTTAAATGTCATAAATAAACCAAAATAAAGAATAGCTAAGCTTCCGGAATAGTTTATTTCTGCAAAATTGACGAAATTAAATAATTTTGCTTCAAATAATGACTTCAATTTACTTTCTCCAAAAATGTCATTAAACTTTTTTGTTAGAGTAAGATCAAGATCAGTGCTCATCCAAAATTGGTTAAAAGTCTTTGAATTAGCAAAATAAATCAATGACACATTTTTTTTCATTCAAAATCAAATTTATGACGTTATACAATTCTTAAGTATAAAAAATGTCAGTATGATTTCAAAAAAGCTTTTTAAAAACTTGCTATCGAAAAAATATGCATGATTATGCCATTTATGTCTACAACTGTATTCAAAATAGAATTAATTATGTGCAGTTTATAGCCAAAAAATTATCAAATGATTTTAAAAGGTCATTTACTTTGTATAACATGTGCTTTGACTTTTGTATGCTTTTGGTTGTTTGAAATTCACATCTATACTTTAATTTATTTTAAATTAGCCAAAAAATTTGCAACTTCTAAAAATTTTCTTTTGAAAAGTAAAAATCCCTGATAACTTATTTAAAGTTAAACATTAAAATACAGACAACTCCTACTCATTCAAGTAAAGTAGATTGTGTGTCTTGTATAATCATTTATAAGCTGCCGTATTGATCAGTCTTAGTAGGTTTAAACAGATTTTGACACCCCTTTACACCAAAATCGAGGGCGGGTGGAATTTCATTACCAGGAGGGTGGATGATACACCTCTCCTGACAATGTGTCTAACCTCGAACATAATTAATATACTCAATAAGCATTCACCGAAATCTTACACTCCTCTTTTTAGGAGATAAAGCCCATCTCTTGGTAAAATTTTTAAAGTAAATAAATTAGGGGAGATACCATTAATCTACGAGATAAATACCATGAAAAAAGTTTGAAAAACTAGAACAAATTGACATTTATGATGATTAAAATAACACTTCTAAATGTCAGGAAAAATATAGTTGATTTGCCAAAAGTTGCACAATTTTTAGTTGTACAAACATTGGACATTTATCCAATTTTCGAGGCGTGAAGCTTTAATTATGTAAAAGACACAATTTTAAAATATAAAATTTGAATTTTATGTAAAAGATACGAGAAACTGGGTAAATTAAGTAAAAAATATTTTTCTTTGAAAGTTTGATTCAATCTAACACAGTTCATGAAGTGAAGACAGACGACAAAGTAATTCATAAAAAAATAGCCTCTTATCTAAATAGCAGATGAAAAAAGATTTATTTCTCGTAGAAAATCAATGGTAAGGAGAATCTCCAACAAAAATTCAGCCGTCTTTCTAAAATTGCAGCCCCTTCTTTACCCCATCCCCCCCCCCCCCCCTCCAAATGGATAAACGGCTCGACCAATATAAACGAGGAGAAATTGCAATGTTTTCCCTTTAAATCATCCAAGTATATTCTACATCCATTGTACTGGATGATTAATGGAATAGAAAATCCTAACAAAAAATTTACTATTTTTCTTGAAAAGCAGCTGAAAAAATGACGTTTCCTACTAAAATATTTAAACATTTCAGAATTTAATTTCTCGTATTCATTCGAATCCGGTGGATAGGAACCGGTTCTCATCCATATTAATCCATCCATTATAATTGTACATTCTACATCCGCGGAAAGCTGTCTATAATACGATGCGAGAAATAACTATTTTTGTACATTTCAGACATAAACAAAAATGGATCAGTTATCAGCTGATATTTCATCAGCAAGACAATATTACCAAGACAGGAATTTAAACTTAAATTAAATTATCATGCAAACACTTCCAATAATTGTTAACTTTTAATATATTTAATGATTTTTTCAACTTATAGTGAACAAAATGTTTTAGAAATGGTAGATAGATAGGATTAGTAAAATTAAACAAAACTTATTTAAAAGAAACAAGAATGACAACATCCATAAGTAGCGAAGCACAAAAAAAATCATGACTAAGAATACGGACAATGAGATTTAAATAGCATTTGATGAAGAAAAAATCACAAAATCTCTCTTATGAATTCTTATATATTTTTAATGTTTACATTTTGTATGATGACTGACAGTCTGACGGTCAAAATAAACTATATGCTGGATGCTCAGAACTAACGGGAAATTTAATTTTGATACTATTATGCACAAAAACTAGACCAAAAACACCAAAAATATAGGGATATATATATAAAAATAGCCAAAAACCTGCTAAAAGGTAGTCTAAAAAAATTAAAACTGGACCATGAACACCAAAAATATGGGGAAAAAGGTGAAAAATATAAAAATAGCCAAAAACCTGCTAAACGCCATTCTGACTGTCATTGTTGTTTTCTTTAAACTATAGAAAATTAAATTTGATATCATTGACTAATAGAAATTGAAATTGGACCATTAACACCAAATATATGTGGAAAAATGTGAAAAATATAAAAAAACAGTCCGACCGCCATGGATGTTTTTTAGTTTATTGTGCTCCTTAATGATGGGAATGTTGTTACAAAGTTTCAGCATTATATCTTTTAAGGGGACTGAGAAAATCCTTCCATTCCCCCATAGCGTTCCGGACAGACGGGCGGACTGCCGACATGCAGACACCTTACAGACAGACCAAAAACTATGCCTCTATATTTTATTTCCCTGTCAAAGTTAACAACAGCTTTTAATCAACTCTCACTAAACTCAAAAAATTTGAAGAAAAAAATAATTTAGCTGACCATTATATAATAAACAAGGATGACAACATCCATAAAAGCGAAGCACTAAAACGGTAGGAAAACGGACATTAACACTTGTATAGTGTCAGAACTGAATAATCTCAATATAAATGTATAAGAGTCAAAGCAAAATTGTAAGTAAATTTGTTGAAAAACTGCTTGATTCAGGATGATGTTTATGGACATATTTACATTTTTAGAACTTGATTATAGAGTTGCTTCGCTTACTACATTATACTTTGTTGTCCCAGGAATCGATAATCGATATACCAAAAATCAGATCAATCGGATGATTAGATCACATAAAAAAATAAATCACCATGCAAAATTTTAAATCGATAGGACAATTCTAACATGCCTAAATTAACGAAAAAAGATATCCGTTACGGACGTACGGACGGACCGACCCTAATTACAGAAAAGTTTCGCTTTAAAAAAAATCATCTACAAAGGTCCTAAGTTTATACTTTGTAAATATAGTCACGGGGGTTACATAGAATGTTGTGAAGAAGTGGTAGATCCTTTAATTTTACTGGGAGTCATAGCAGGTGAATTAATATATATGGATGTATTTATAGATAGTGTGGTAATACGACAGCCAGACGGACGGGCAGTTTACAGAATTGCTACGCTGTGACTTATCATAACAAACCCTCTGCACTAATCTTATTATATCACCATTTATCTCATGACCGATGTTGACCCCGCTATCCAGCGGTCAAACTGGCCTGCCTAAATGTGGGGAGGGGCTCAAACACGCAGCTATCACGCGCCCCTCACGCGATTATACAACCGGGAGGCGCTGCCTCCCCTTTTACCACAGCTGCCCCCACAGCCTGTCTACCGCCGGGAGCTAAGCCCTTGCGTCCCACACCCCCTTCAAACCTAACCATTGTTATAATCTGTTGTATATATATAGTAAACATTCATTGTAAATATTATTCAGTTAAATATATAATTTCTGTATGACTAAATCCTGCTAGTTTGTTTTGGTAGAATAATTCAAGGCTAAGGCTCGTTGGACTCGAACTCGCAACCCTGTGAGCTGAAACGTTCGGCTTACCACAATAGAAAGAGAGAACTTTTTTTAGGTTGATAGATATTAGATGAATAAAGAGTTTAGTTGTAGATAAATACGTAGATAAACGAAAAAATGAATTATAAGTAGATAGATAGATAGATTCTGTTGTTAAGAAATGGTAATATTTAGACAGTAAGATAGATAGATATATAAATAGATTGTTAAATTGGTGAATAGATCTAGAGTTAGATACATAGAAATATAATCATATAAGTTATCGATCCTATAATTACCGATAGACATACTACTATTTTCTTTAAACTATTGATAGCAGCGAACCTACACTCCCTTACCAAAATATGTTTGTAAGTCCGTTCCTATGATGCATAAAAGTACTTTAGCAACACTTTTAGTTTTTCTCGTATTTTATTAATCTTTATATGATATTTAGGTATTGGTGGCCTGACCTTTTTCCTTCGGTCCCAAATTATCAGATTTATCACTGGCAGAAAGAAAAGAGATATTTCAGATTCGCAAGGTAAGTAATATATTTATTTCTCCTTTGGTTCTATAGATAATTGTCCGCGTAGAAGAAAATAAAAACTATAAGATTAATTTCAATTACGTTTTTGTGAAAATATCCTTTTATCATGTTTTTTAAAACCGGATGGTATTCAGTAGCAAATAACCAGTTACTGTAAGATAGGTTTTGTGATTTTTATAAGAATAAATAAATAAATTTAAAAATGATTGATCTTTTGAGCGAATTAAATATAAAAAGTACATAATTTTGCCAAAATATATCAGTTTTTAATTATCGTATTTATTTTAGAAGATGACCTCATTAAGAGTATCGAAAATGCTCAAATTGGTAAGCAATTCATTCATTTAATTTTAAATTAAGTTTTTAAAAATAGAAAAATTGAATATCTCAGTGCATTTATAATGGCCCATATTCAGAGGAGTCAGAAAAATAGCCGAAGACCATTCTATTTCATAACTTAAAAAACTTAAAAAAAACTATAATTATGGGACATATGTAAGACAGTCCTTAATGAATAATGAATAACACAATCGGTATGTGGGTTATAGAGTTTTTTTTTGAGATAACAATTGTTACATTTATAATTATTTCATTTTTAGTTTTGGAATCTATAGCTTCATTTTCTGGTCTGACGGACGAACATTTTCTTGATAGGTAAATAAAATAACCTAAAAGCAGGGCTCAGCAGTCGCGCCTCATAATATTTCACTGAGGCTTACACGCGGCTGCCGAGACCTACTTAAAAGATAATTCAATCGAAATAGTCAGGTTTTTATGAAGAAACAGCTAAACCGTTTTCGTACTTTTTGCATTTCTTAGTTCTTACAATAAAGAGTCACCCTGAATTATAAAAATGAGTATTGGTAATAAAATTTTCTAAAACAGATAACTCCACATGGCAATTAATATAATCAATTTCTATCTGTTTATGAGTAAAATAAATTTCTTCTCATTTACTAAAGGTTTTTAACATCATTCGTATGACGCATTGTATTTCAGATTTTAGACAGCAAATACATTAAATTATTTATTCTAGGGGAAGTAACATGACTTTGAGAAATGAAGTTGATTATACCAGCCCGGATTCTATGCAGTGTTATGTTAGCTCAGGTACATATCTATCTATTGTTATGATTCTATGCAGTGTTATGTTAGCTCAGGTATATATCTATCTGTAGTTATTATTCTATGCAGTGTTTTGTTAGCTCAGGTACATATCTATCTATAGTTATGATTCTATGCAGTGTTATGTTAGCTCAGGTACATATCTATCTATAGTTTTTATTCTATGCATTGTTTTGTAAGCTCAGGTACATATCTATCTATCTGTAGTTTTTATTCTATGCATTGTTTTGTAAGCTCAGGTACATATCTATCTATCTGTAGTTATTATTCTATGCAATTTTTTGTTAGCTCATGTACATATCTATCTATCTATAGTTATTATTCTATGCAGTTTTTTGTTAGCTTATGTACATATCTATCAATCTATAGTTATTATTCTATGGAGAGTTTTGTTAGCTCAGGTACATATTTCTCTATCTGTAGTTATTATTCTATGCAGTGTTTTGTAAGCTCAGGTACATATCTATCAATCTAAAGTTATTATTCTATACAGTGATTTGTTAGCTCAGGTACATATCTATCAATCTAAAGTTATTAATCTATAGCTCACGTACATATCTATCAATCTATAGTTATTATTCTATGGAGAGTTTTGTTAGCTCAGGTACATATTTCTCTATCTGTAGTTATTATTCTATGCAGTGTTTTTTAAGCTCAGGTACATATTTATCAATCTATAGTTTTTATTTGTGTTTTGTTAGCTCAGGTACATTTCTATCAATTTATAGTTATTATTCTATGGAGAGTTTTGTTAGCTCAGGTACATATCTATCTATCTATACTTATTATTGTATGCAGTGTTTTGTTAGCTTAGGTACATATATATCTATAGTCTTTATTCTATGAATTGTTTTGTTAGCTCAGGTACATATCTATCAATCTAAAGTTTTTATTCTATGCAGAGTTTTGTTAGCTCAGGTACATATCTATCTTTGTAAAGTTATGATTCCATAAAGGGTTTTCAGTGAGGGGACAAAAATTTTGGCAAACATTTAAGGATTTTTTTAACCATCTTTCTCATTTTTTAATCGTCTATTCATTTACACATGTGTTTCATTTCATACCCTTTAATTACATGACCCTTTGCCTGGAAGTTCTGCAGAGCATTAAAATACGCCAGTTTTGACAAAGGCATTCCCTCTACTCTAATTAAAAAGTTTGCGATTTTGACAAAGCAGCAGTAGATACAACTTTTAATTTTAGTTATGAAGTGGATGTTGGCTTAGATTTGAACCCGACGACAAGCAAATGCAAAACATGTTGCGCTACTGTCGATTGTTATGCTTATTCATAGGGGTGCAGTAACCATTTCTGATTTACTTCACAGAACAATACAAAGCTATCTAAACAAATTTTTCGTTTTCAATGAAAAATTTCTATATCATTGGTCAAGTGATTTTAGGTGTTCATACATAGTAGCAGAAATGTACTATAAGCATCCAATTAAAAAAGTAATTATCCTATTAAACTATAATACTTTAATGCATTTTTTTATATTTGAATTTTAAGATCAAATTAATATTTTATGAAAGAAAGTCTCAAACGATTATAATTAAGAAGGCTTAGATAAAGCGGTATTTATTAAGTATATAAGTTTCCTTTTATGAGTATGATTAAGTATCATTATTTAAAAGTAACAGGATGTATGTCTGTCTCTCTGTACCGAAGAATCTCCCTCAATGCTTGAACGCTATAGTTCTCCATTCAAATGTAGTTTCTCATGGGTCCTTGAAGGTTTACAACTGTTTTGGGGGAAGGTAACACCATCCTCTCAAGAGAAATCACTCTAGAATACACCTCTATCCACCTCAAGTGCCCCTAGAGACCTTTATGAACATATCCACTAGTTTTATATAACATTTTTTTGTGGAATTAAATAAACATATAAAGATTAGAAACCAAGATCCAATTAAATTATTTAAAGTCATCCCCTAGTAAAAATCTATCAACTTAGCCACAATGACCAAAAAATTGTTGATTTTAATGTGCTTTAAAATCATTTATACCACAGAGTGATGGTTTGCTAGAAATCTTTGATACTTATTTTTTCATGAGCCTTACTTTTTGTTCATATGTCACAAATGCTGTTTTAAAGTTTCAAATAATAATTAAAAAGGTTTATCTATAATACAAAGTAGAATGATGTCTGTCCGTCCGTCTGTCTGTCTGTCTGTCTGTCTGTCCGTCTGTCTGTCCGTCTGTCTGTCCGTCTGTCCGTCTCTTAAGATCTCGGTAACCACTGAACCGATCGGATTCTACTCTTAAGGGAATATACCTACTGGTCCTGTGGTGGTTTTAGGCTATTTTCTTGGGGGGTGGGACACCCCCAACCCCCCCAAAAATGAAAAAAATCCCCCCTCATTTTTTAAACTATTTAGAATTTGTGGGGGCATCTCCAGAGGTAATTATTTTTTTTCTTTAATTACCTCTTGGGACAAAGCCACTAGAGGCTAGGGGCGAAGCCGCTAGTTTCCTATAAGTGGCTATGCCTCTAGGGGCACTTAAGAGGGGGGGGGGGTTGAATTTAACAACCCCAACTTTTTATCTTAGATTTATTTTTTTCTTTTGTGGGATTTCTTTTAGGAGCTGGTGGCGCCCTCCCTCAAAATAGTTATGAACCCTCTCAGGATCTAGGATAAGCTACATTGCAAATGAGAACCATATCGGTTAAGTGGTTACTGCAGTACACACTACACATAATAGATTAACAAACATAAATTTAAGGATAATTTATTTGTAGGACTATGTTTAATGGATTCTTTACAAGTGAGCCTTAGGAGCAAAGATTCAGGTGAAATTTTATTGGGTATAGTCCCTTTCGTGGCAATGCCTCTTAAGGGGCGTTTCGTCGTATTTTTACAGTAGCTTTTCCAAGGTTATTTTAGGGTAGGTGATAGCCCCGCAGGGGCTGAAAATACTGAAAAAGCTACTGTAAAAATACGATGAAACGCCCCTTAAGAGGCGTTGCCACGAAAAGGACTATACCCATTTTATTTTTTTATACCAATTTTTAAAAGTGAATCTTTTATATAACTAGAGTTGGTCCTAACGTTCGTCCGAAACGGTCAGCTAGTTTCGTTAATTTAAACATGTTAGAATTGTCCCATCAATTTCAAACTTTGATTATTCCTGTAACAAATAGGTACTATAAAGGAATCGTATGAACTCTATACTTCGCTTTTATAGATGTTGTTATCCTTGTTTTATTTAATATCATTTAAATATAATGGTTGTCTTTAATGTATACAAATGCAACTTATATTTATTATATAAAGATCTTTTCTTATAAATATCATGATTAAGCTTCAACTCATTATTTTCATTTAGAATCAGATCTAATCTGGACGGCGCTGCAAGGTATAGCCGAGTATCTGGTGCTGAAGGATCTGTCCGGCACCTGGCCTCACCTGTCCAAGTACCAGGCTGTACAGAAGATTGTCACATGTATCAAAGGATTCCAATACTGCAGGGGACCATAGTTTGCTTACCATGTAATGAGGGAGGTCCAGGGAGGGGGTTATCCTCCCCAAAAAACAGAAAAATCTATATGATATAAAGGTTACCCCCCCCCCAAATGTATTTTTAAGTTTTTAATAAAAAAGCTTGGACGTCCTTCCTGTAATATTATGACAAAATAAAATTGACCTATGCAAATTAGAACGATAAAAAACATGATAAATAAAGATAATTTTTTTTATTCATTTGCTTGTACAGTTCTAAACAACCCCACCATTAACATTAATCCAATTTTCTTGTAATATTTTATTTTCCATTAAATTTCATTTTTATATTTATTATACTTAAGATTACCTGTCAGTATGTTATGTTATTTTAATAGCGCAGCTTCTTATGAATTAACGTATGTACGTGGCAACAAAAGTATTGTGTTTTTTTTCAGAAGCCCTGTTAATATATATCTATCTAATAAGAAATATTGCATATACATGCTGTGCTGTTTATAGATAAAATTGTCCTTGTTAACTATCTATTTAGATATATTTTTGTATTACTTGTAGTTAAGTCTTATTTTACAAAATTCTGTATTTCTCATTTAAATGAAAATAACTTGTTATACCTTTAATCTAGTTCTCTTGAAAAATAAAAGTCGTCTTCCATGTACTACTAATAAAAAGATAAAGTCTAATATATGAAAGTATTTTTTTGGTATCCTAATGAAGGCAGCCATAAGGACAAACGACCAGTCGCACAGGGACTGGTGAACGCAATACACGTAAAATCTAATTTTTGGCGCATTTTCTTTAGCCGTACCCTAACCATAATAATCTTCAACATGATTAATAAACCAGTTTTGCAGATGCTTATGATGTGCGAAGCTAACCCAGGCTATTTTGGAAGTATTAGGTTGAAGGTTACCAAAATTTACTGAAAAAAACATCTTCATTTGCAAATTAGACTTGATCTAATTTTTTTTAATGTATTGAAAATAAAAGTACACAAAAACAAAAATCAAACATTGTAATTTATAAAAGTCTGTTTAAATTATGTTATACAATATGTTTAATATATATTTAAGTGAAGAAGTTTAACTATGTTTTGTGTATTAAATTGGTGAATCTAGGCCCTATTAATTTTATCTTGTTTGAGAACAGCATTCCGCAGATATTAAAAGATAAAAAAAACAGTTTTGTTAGTCCAGGGGGTATTAATTTCATGATTTTCATTTTAATATTCGTGAAAAATTGTTTGTAATGCGTTATATACTATACATAATTTTTCATTATGAATAAGAACTGGTACTAATCCAGCGGATTCGAATCTGATTCGAAGCCATACTGGAAAATTATGTGTTAGCATATCTTCATCATGCTAGCCTATAAATGAGGCCCCATCCAACGCTGCAAAATTAGCCTAAAACTTGCTACAACCAATAATAACCTTCCCTGAATTAAATGGTTTAGCTCTATATAATTTGCTAATGTAATGACTTAAAATATGAAAATTTAGATTCATATTCATTTAGTGTTTCAGTTATATTAAGACTCACTCAATAAAACCATTAACAGTTAAATGTCTTCACTGTAATACAATGCTTCAAATGTTAATAATATTTTAAATAGTTTTGTACTTTAAATTTCAAATAAAAAACTTCTCTAATTTACTTCACTGTGTTTTAAATTATTCAAAATAAACAACACTGAAAACGGTCATAACCCGTAAAGATGCATTGAAATGTAAGTAAGGTCAGCAAAAAAATAGAATTATACATATATTACAGTGGTGTGCACAGGGATTTGTCAGGGGGTTGCGCACAACAAACCTGAAAATTTTACATCACCAGAAGAAAGTGATTTTATTGTCAGGGGGTTGATACACCCCTCTGAGATGTACATAATCAATATACTCATAAGTCAAACAAGCGTACAAGAAATTGGGATGGAATTTGCTCGAATAGGCACTTTAAGATAAACCACTGGTATGAGGAGGGGGGGGGGGGGGAGGGAATTAATTTATCATCAATGTCCTATCCCTGCATAATAATGTATCTATTAAGTATTTATCTAATCAGTAAAGCAGTAATAAATTATTCAAAAGCCTATCTTCATAAATTTTTAAGGAAATTGTTTTACTTCTTCTAATTAAAAAGATAGCTTTAGATATGGGAAATTATTATATTTATTTCCTAACCTAGCATAAATGAAGTTTTACAAAATTCATCAATCTAAAGAAATTTACAAACATATTTTTTCAACTGATTTAAATCCAGTGCAGTGGCGTGAATAGCGATTAACAACGTGTGTGCAGGGGAATAAAGGGTTATTGAATCCCACTACCTTGTTTTACAGGGAAGTAGCCCCCCCTTAACACGGGGTATGCAAGGGGGTGCCCGTACGCTACTGAATATATGAGTGTGTTTTTTTGACATTTTATTTCTTTCTTCTAATCGTAAACATTGACAGTTATATCCATGAGTAGCGAACAAAAAACAGTAATTTCTCCGTAGTCGAGTAAAGTAGAAAAGTTACTAATACTCGAAGCACATCTAGACATACCTTATCGAGTAGATGTGCGGATCAAAAGCTAGCTCCATAATGTTTTAAAGTGCAAGAAAATCCACTCATGCCAATTAAGAATATTGATTACTTACGTTTGGTGCTACTTAACATTTGTTGGTTCAAAAGTTATCAATAAAAGTTATAAAACATCTCAGTAACAGATGAGTATAGATAAAAAATATAAAGTGATACTATAGAATTCTGTAACTCAAGGAACCAGTATAAGTACTTGGGTAATAAATATGCACCCACCTACATAATTATATATGCAATACACCACTGCATCTTTAATAAAAGCGCAGAAACTATAAAACTATAGAGTATGTCCAACATTCTTTGTGATGTATAAAATACAACTAGTTTACAATGATGCATCAAGGGGGGGGGGGGATTAAACTTAAGATTTTTAAAAAGTGGGAAGTCACGCCTTACCAATTTTAATTTTAAGTGGGAGTTGAGTCTTGACGCAATCTTTTCTGTATACTTATAAATACATCCATTTTATTTATCTTAAATGTTCTT
Source organism: Acartia tonsa (assembly GCF_053477335.1). Taxonomy (NCBI): domain Eukaryota; kingdom Metazoa; phylum Arthropoda; class Copepoda; order Calanoida; family Acartiidae; genus Acartia; species Acartia tonsa. Next base: position 20,789,695 of record NC_137266.1, read on the forward strand.
AGCTTGATGTTACTTCACAACCAGGACAATTTTATTAGAAATTTGCCTAACTAAAATATTTCAAAGAAATTGAACATGCTGCTTTTTTGGTCAGAATCACTTAGCATCATGAATGACATGTAAAAAGCTGAATCTAGGCACAAAACATTATAAGTATTGCTAATTTCATATCTACAATACAAAGTAGAACGATGTCTGTCTGTCTGTCTGTTTGTTTGTTTGTTTGTAGCGAAGGATCATGCTAACCGCTTAACCGATCGGGTTCTCCTTAAAAGGTTAGCTTCTCATAGGTCCCAGTAAGGTCTATAACTATTTTTGGGGAGGGTACCACCACCAGCCCACCACCACCACAAATCTTGATTTAAATGATTTTAAAAATGGGTTTTGGGATTCAACTCCCCCCTCCTCTAGTTCCCTAGATGCCTCTAGGGGCGAAGCCGCTAGTTGAATTAAAAGCATAAAAAACTAAAACTATTTTGTCTGATAAGAAAGTAAAAAAGTTTAATATTTTTTTTTCACAAAATAAAAGACACCCCAAATTATTAGTCAATCTCATTTAGACTAATTTTAGCTTTTATTTTGACTTAATATTTCCCGAAATTATGCATTTTTTTTATGATAATTGACCTTTGCACCAAGGAACAGACGGGCAAAGTTAATTACAGAGTAGTCTGCTGATATTAATTTATATAAGACTTTGTAAATGTTAGAGGAAGTGTTTATATGTATTTACACAAATTACCAGAATTGGTTTGCTTCAGAGGTGACACAAAGTTATGGAAATTTTCGATATCTTATAAATACTTAGGTAGCGGCTAAGCCCCTAGCATCTATAGGGTAGGGAGGGGGGGGGGGTGCGGCGGGGGGGTTGATATGGGGTGAGGGAAATAGCCCAAAAACAACCCCATACATTTATAAAGCTTCTCTCAAAAGTACAACAAACCCTTTTAATTCAATCTTCAGCCAAAAAAAAAACATATAACTTTATTTAATTTCTATATATACATACTTAATTATTTATAGTATACCTGTCTGCTATATGCCCGCTAAGATCTCGCAAACGGCCGAATCAAAAGCTCCATAATTCATAATAATAGGTTTTATATTCCACCAGCGCCGGTTTCAGGCTGTTTTTTAAGTTGGTTTAAGATAATATGCCTCCCGTCATTTTTTTTAAAAATGGGGTAACGGTATTCCCGACGCTCTTATTGAAACTTATGAATGACAATCTATAGATTAATACATACAAACTGAGAGATGTATAGAAACATCGCAACTCTAAATATCTATAATTTTGTATCCCCTACTCTATATTTGGGTAAATGCGTATGTATGACAGTCTAGAGATGGATGGGCCACTAGGATATAAACTAATAATTTCTCGGGGAATGGGAATGGTAATTTGTCTCTCAATTATTCTATCATCCTTGTGTTTAGAGTCAATTTTATACATTTTTTAGTAATTGCACAGTAAATAAAAAAATGTAGCTTTAGTTTACAAATTCTGTCTTAGTTGCAGACACACGGTCATAGACTTAGATAAAGTTAGATAGTAGCTGCGAATTGGTAACGATTTTTTAGCTTGTTTACATTTTCCCGTATATCTAATAATCTAATAAACCGGCCTAGTGCCAAACTGCCTCATAAAAGGGATTTTATCACCATTAGTAAATATGTTGTCTTTTAGTTAGGATGGTTTGGGTAGACATTTGAGGCTCCTAGTTGATAATTAAATTTAAGTGTCAAAAAGGTAATTTAAAAATTAAAAAGGCATAAGCAGTGCAGCTTAACCCTTACAGATCGGAGGGAGGGGTGGGCTCCAAGAGCCCCCCCTCTAGATTTTTTCAATCTCATTTTTTTGTAGGTAAGATGGAGAGCTGTGACTTCATGACTTTTTAAGTTTAGTAATTATACGTCGTCAAGAGTTGATTTTATTAGGATATCTAGGGCCACAGTAAAAGCGTCTGACTATGACGTCAGAAAAAAATTAACAATTAACCAATGAGAAGCCAGTATTCACAATGGTAAAATATATAGCGGCCTCTCATTGGTTAGTTGTCAATTTTTTCTGACGTCATAGTCAGACACTTTTACTGTTTTCGATATCTAGTCTATGTCGGTCGTGGTGTCCGGTCAAAGTCGGTTGGGTAGCATCAAAGTTAGAAAAAAATTCTAAATAAATCTTAATTTCTACAATATGACTTTTGTGTATAAGGTAGAAACCTAGTTTTTTTTGTGAATACTTAGATATCAATGACCTTCTAAGAAAAGGGGTGTTATGACCGTTTGACCGTTTTTTTGCTAAATTCTTTAGCAACAATAAACAGATAAAAATATTAATTGGCGCCGCCAACCGCCGTTTTACCGCCGTAACCGCCGAAAATGGCGGTTTCCGTTATTTGCCGATTTTCGGCGATGATCAGAAAAAGTAATTTTTTTTGTTATGAAAAATAAAAGTTCGTCCTAAAATATGGTCATCCTAGCTGCAAAATTGGCCGCTCTACAGCTGTTTTAAAATTTAGCGGCTGGCCGTTAAAAAGCTTTTCTCTAAAAATACACATGAACCACCAGAAAAAAATTTTATGTCTTTATCTGTAACAGGAGCCAAGATAGAGGGGGGATCTTAGAGCCCCCCCCCCCCCATCTATTAAGGTGGGAATTGGGGCCAGATCTGTAAGGGTTAAGAAGTAAAAATAGCTTTGAAGAAAAGATCTTTAGCAGCGAATAAGCTGAATTCTTTTTGTTATTACATCATTATAATAATCAAATGCATTGGATATGTCAAGATAACATTAAATTGTTAAAAATACACATTACACAATGAAAGTGTTTTAGGATGTTTTTCACTTTGAAACTTTACCATTTTATCCCTATTTCTTAAAAAAATATCAAACTGTGCTATTATACATTTTTAAGGTAACTATTTCAAGAAGAGCAAAACCTCCATTGGCGTTAATTTTAAGAAAAAAGAATGATACAAAATCAGTTTAAAAACTAGTTTTAAAAATATGTAGCTTCTCTGAAAAGTATACCACTATCGGTCTAGTGATTTTTGATGATTTGGAATAAACAACAGACAAACACACCTATTTTACATCAGGGAATACAATTAACAAATTGTGAATATTCCCCTAGGATTTAAGGGAGATGTATGGGGGAGGGGGGGGGGCAAGTGAAAGGTACATTATGCCTCCGGTTTGAGCCCCTCTCTTCCTATTTTTCTATGTTCCACCCGATTGGTCACAGAAACCATTAATACATGAATATGTAATTTATAAACAGTGAACATTTTTTCACAAAATATATTATACAAGTGGCTACTTTGGTTTAAGAAGAATATAAGTAATTTATAGGAGGGGGTCATTTTTTGTAGGGATAATTTCTCTTCGGACCTATAAGACGCTTCACTGTAGCTCCCTCGCTACAGAAAAAAACTGTCTACTGTGTTTACTAGTATATGCTTTTTCTCGTATTCATTCGAAACTGGTGGATAGAAACCGGTTCTCATCAATACGAAAAAACTATATCTAGCATCGTTTTATATCCAGCTTTCTACGAATATAAAAATGTACAATCATAAGATCAAAACCAATTTTTTTAGCCCGTGCTTGGGCATCTCGGGTCTAAAAAAACTGGTTTTAATCATATAATTGTACATTCTATTTCCGCGGAAAGCTGTTTATAATACGATGCGAGAAATAACTATACTTATACTCCAATCTTAGTTAGTTATATTCTACATTTTTTCTCATTACACTTATCCATGTACATGTTATTGATGACACCTTTAGTCAAGTTCTGCGATTAATAGTCTTACGTGGAGCGAAGATACTTTAAAATACATTTGTTCGTCTGTACTTATCTTTCTTGTCTGACTTAAATAATTTATAAAATGGAAATATTCTTATATGTTGTTGTTATATTTTGTAAGATAAAGAACCAACCTAGGAGTCTTAAAGGGTCTTGAGTAAAATTATTGGGTGACATTTTGTACTAACCCAAAAAGTACAAAATTTACAGTCTCAAAAAGTACAAAATATTTGTAGAAAAATATTGGAGGTCGGTATCCTTAAATCTAGGTGCGTTGCTGTTAACCCTTTACAGTCGTGCCCCTTGCTGCACCTTAATCGGTCGGGGGGGGGGAGGGGGCGTTCAACGCCCCCCCCCCCTATTATCTCAGTTCCTATTAGAGCTAGAGGGCTAATTTTTTTGTGCAAGTCCCCTGTTTGATAATAAATTTCGACCTTTTATAAGTCAAAGTCAAATTTCGCTTCTTTCACCCTTTTATTTAACAACCTTTGTTTTTAGGTCTTTTTTTACTTAAAAATTTCAAACGGCTGAAATTTTTTTATTTTAGAAGCTAGAAGAACAATTTTTTTTCCAGAAAATGTTTATCTTTATGTAAATTTTACATTTAAAATATCAAAATATTAATTTCAGCGGCCGCAGCTGAACTTGGCAGCTGCCAGCCGCCGCAGTCGGCGGTCGGCGGAAAAAGGCAGCGGATTTTTATGAAATTTCAATACGTTATGTAGACATATAAGAAAAGCTTAAGTTTAAAATTTGAAGTCTCTAAGTCAAAAATTGCGGCCACAGGAGCCTTTTAAAGATTTCTGGAGACCTGGAGGATCAGGACCTGCAGGATCAAACCTGGAACCTGAAAGTTACTTGAACACCTGTATTTTATATAAGGATGTACTACTAGAGGATATTTTAGTATTTTGGTAAGATACAATGCTTTGTTTTAGTCAAAAAATAATTTTGCTCTTTACCGGGATGACCTTGCCAGGTTTGCTGGCATCTTGTGCCCGCCAGGATGGAGATATTCAAAAAATTCCAACTCTCAGTTATGTGTTTCATATTCTTTTAATAAATAGTTTGAAATCGATTCATAATTTTCCTTAAATGCTTTAATCTTACTTAAGAAGTAAGTTTTTTTCTTCTCCAGAAGCTTAAGATTTAAAAAACTACTTAACTGATAGGGTTCTCCTTTGCGGAAGTTGAAGGGTGGTTTTAGGCTATTTTTCTACCTCTTTCAAACTCTTTTAGATACAGAGCCCTGAGATGCTAGATGCACATCCGCTAGTATAGTATTGTTTTTGCTGATTATTGACAATACACATTGTTGTACTTGTGTTAAAGTAATAAATACCACTATGAATAATCATTTCTTTATATTATGTGTCAATACAGATCTAATGACTTTAGAGTTCTGGTAGTAAGGTTTCAAATATCTATGTGAAAATTAAACTTTGATTGAAACATCGTAAAGTGCCTCCAAAACAATGACGTCATACAATAAATAACCAATGATAGGCCAGTATACATTGTAATTGACCATTGGTAAAATTTGTACTGGCCTCTTATTGGTCAATTTATTATATGACGTCATTTTTTTGGCGACACTTTACGCTGTCTCACTTTAATTTATAAGGTCTATTTTACATTATTGTAATGGAAATTGTTGTTTTCTTTTTATTGCTGCATTACGGAAATAATTGACACTTCGCCCCTAGCATCTAGTATCTCATTATTTGAAGGGTAGCAAAGAAATGAAAAATAGTCTAAAACAATTTCAGGACCTAAGTGAAGCTTCTCTAAACTGGAAAACTCAATCGGTGCAGTAGTTATTGAAATAAAAACCTAAATACTTTATATAATTGGATTAGGTTGTCTCGCCCTCTACGAGGAAAATTCTATTGTATTCCTAAATAGTTTTGTGGTTCATTAAGAGATGTTTACTATTAACAAACATAAATTTTCATTATTATTTATAAGCAACGCAGCTACTCTGTATCACCGTGCACCATCAAATAACTTTAAAAAATGATATTTAGCTGTTCTTTAAAAAATATAAACAAAGTCTTCATGAATATTTTGGAATATATTAAAATTTATATTAAAATAAAAAACTTATACTTCTGATAAGTCCAGTTTTTCTATAATTACGGTTGGTCCGTAAGTCCGTTTGTCCATAACGGATAGCCCTTATTGTCCTGTCGATTTCAAACTTGGTGATTCTTTTAACAGGTAGGTACAATTTAAAAAGAGTAACAACGTGTTAAGTCTTGTAATTGCAATTGTTTGGAAAAGCTTAATTCAACGATTATTTTTAAAAAGCAGCAGGTCTTAATCTATTTGAAAAGTTAGATATTTGAAAAGCTAATAAACTTGAAAGATAAAATGATGTTAGTATATGTACATAAACATATATTTCCTACCCTTTTTTGGAAGATTTTTACTCTAAAGTTTAGAAAAATACTTTTATAAAACAAAACGTCCTCCTTATATTTTATATCCTAAGCTGTTTCTTTTTTGCTTATACAAGTATTTTATAATTAAAACAATATATTTCATGAAAAATGTTAATATTCATGAGTTTTTTCGAAGCGTTTTTTCTCAACTTTTTGGTTTGTTATCCTTTTCTGAACTAACATTTTCCCTTGAGTTAAAAAGTTCAATATTGGCTAAATAATTGTCTTCCCTAGAGACAAAGATGGATATTCTATGTAAAAAGGATGTCATTTAAAATCTTAGGAATGGCTAACAAAATTTTAGATAGCTTTTTTATTGTTTTTGGTAGATTTAAGGTTTTAATTCCTTCAAAATTTCGTTGAATTATATAAGTTATTAATCGCATCGTATTATAGACAGCTTCCCGCCTAATAAAACTCGTATTAATTTTATAATTTTTATTTTAATATTCGTAGAAAATTGTCTGTATTACGATGATTTGCATTGTTTTTTTTAATATGGCTGAGAACCTTTCCTAATCAAGCGGATATTAATCGGTTTCAAAGCCATACTGGATAACAATTTAAGAAATCTTAAGATCTTTAGATTTAGGCTAAGGGCGCAAAAGTTTTGAGTGTTAGATTCATTTATAGTCCATTATCCTCTCTCTCTATATTTATTATACACTAGCGGCTACGCCCCTATAGGCCTCTAGGGACACGTAAATTGTTTATTTTAATCTATATTAAAATCAGCTATTTACCAAAAATAATTTTTCGCCGATAGATGTTTTTAGTTATGTTTTTAGCAAAAATTGCAAAAAAAAATTTATTCTTTTTATTTTTTTTCGATTTTTCTGGGGAGGGTGGTGATACCCTCCCCCAAAATAGTTATAAACCTTCCCGGGACCTATTAGAAGCTACCCGATCGGTTAGCGGTTAGCGAGATCCTTCGGTACGAACAGACAAACAAACAACCTGTTACTTTATCATAAGGATAGAATGTAACTTTTATATTAAATGTCTCTTTCCCTGGAAGCGTCCCCTGGGTATAGAACTATACTAGCTGTATATACATTACATTTCAAAATTCAAACCCATCACATACTGTCCCAGTCACGGATAGAGGAATACAAAAGTCTACAGTCTAGTAAACTATCAATATATTTCACTAATATCTATCTATCTATCAATTTATGAGTCCATCTATCGTTTTTTTCTTCTTACTATCTATCCTCTATAAATTTGTTCATGATTTTATCCATTTCTTTACTTGATAACTTAAATATATCAATATTAAAAACTAATGGCTTCGTCCGAAGCGTCTAATTGCTTTGTTTTCAAAACAGAAGACAAAAAATGGTCTTAAACCAGACATTAAAGTAAAACACTAGAGGGAGAAAGGTCTGAATAACTGTATTTCCCCATCACAACCGCTTTGTGCAACCTTTCTATTGGGTCATTGAAAATCAACCAATGGTGTCGCTTATATTTACACAGCCAAGTAGAAGAAAATAATTTAAAAGCAGACGAAAGAGTTCTTTGAAAAAGGAAGGGAGGTAGTTATCTGTATATATACATCTATAATATAGATCTGTTCACCAGACTAAAATTCAGAAACCCGAAAGCTTTCTTAAAATGAAGAACTCAATTGATTCAGTAGTTGGAAAGATCTTAAAGGGAAAACAAAAAAATATATTATAGAATACATTACTTAAATAAATTTATGCTTAGCATTTACCTATCTCCTTATTTCTGATTGACGTCACTTCAAATGTTAAATAACATTTCACTTATTGAAAATATATACTTTATTTATTTTAATCACGAAACCTTTTAAAAACTTAAAATAATCTCTTGGCCATTTTAAAAAGAACTTTCACGATAAGCATAGCTGTATTTACTGCTTTTACTTTTACATACTTAATACCTTATATTTGAAAGCTTTTTAAAAAGTAAAGCTTTATTAGTTCTTGATATAATAGCTTCCCTAGTTGTGTATTTTGGGTAATCTGCATGGAAAAAACAGACAAACAAATTTATCATAATCCTACTAGTTAAAAAAAGATCCTAGGTGTCTCAAAAAAAAAAAAAAAAACGTGTGTACTTTAATTATGAAATGGCTCCCCTAAAAGGTACATTTTAAGTAATAAGTATGGGACAGATAGACAAAGAAATTTTCAATCATCGTTCTAATTTAAAAAAATCTGAGGTGTATCAATCTAGACTGAAATCTAAATTAGCTCCTCATAAAGTAGAAGTCTATTTTGGATTATTTATGATAAGAAGTAAGATCTTTTTTAAAGAAGCTTTAGATCTCAATAACTACTGATTGTGTTTTTTATTTTAGATAAGCTTCACATAGGTCCTGTGATGGTTTTGGGCTTATTCATTTTCAGATTTAAGTCTTGGGATGGTGGTAAGCTATCTTTATACTTATAGCGCCTTTTTGGCACTTTGAATACAAAGCCCTAAGATGTAAGGGGCACAGCAGCTATTTTGAAACAAAAATACAGACAAACATACAATCAACTTAATAATTCTTCGAAAAAAAGGATATGGTTCTGTGAACCCTAAAACAAAATCAGGATACCTTTCAAAAAGTTAAGAGCATATGGAGGGGGAGATATCAGAAATTTAAGGATAAATAATTAGTTAAATTGGATACTCATAATACTCTATCATCAAACACAAATATGGCTGCTTGCATTAAACGTAGGAAGAATCTAGTTTTCCATTAATAAAAAAATTGTTTATTTAAATGTCTATAAAAACTAAAATATAAGGATTATTTATGAGACCTATAGGGGTGAGGCTGCTAGTTTGATGTAATATAATAGCGTCACCTAAAGTATAAATTATCTTGTCACCGATCTACTTCTCCCTGAAGTATAGATATAGATTTGATGTCCAGACACATCCATCAATTATTCATCTGAAAATATAAAGGAGATACAAAATTAATGATTTTAAAAATCTTTTTTATTGTAAAAAGTAATTGGTATAGTCCTCGAGTTGACATTTTAAATATTGTGATTTAGATCCCTTTTTGTTTAATTAGTCATTACCTTTCCGTTGCACACTAGCTTGGTTTAATATTTATTAATAGCAAAGCTGCTTTATAAATCATTTTTGTCTGTCCGTTATTCAGTTAGTCCATAATGCTTTGAAGAAATGTGATTTTCTTAGCTATTATTCAAGATAAAGGCTGATTTTAGTGAAGATTTCAAATATCAATTTAGTATGCAATTTACATTGTCGTCAGTTTGTTAGTCATGCTATAAAATATAAATATCTAAAAAATTAGAAATATGTGCGAAAGGTTTAGTGATTATTTTCTTTATATTTCTATTTTTGATTTTAACAATGATTCATTAAATCTCTTTTGATATATTGTCATCCATGATTTTTTTTTGTAATTCGCTTTATATGAATGTTGTCATCCTATTTTTTTTTTAGCATTTTTAAACAGTTTTTTTTATATTTTGTATCCCCTGGTAAAAACATATTTGCTGTGTAACCTAAAGTGTAGAGCACTTACTTAGTTGGAGTTTTCATCAAAGAAAAAAAACATTGTTTGTCCTCATATTAATAAAATATTTGTGGATGGGCCCCTAGCAGCTTCGTATTCAAAAGGGGAGTGGGATGTTTCAGAAAAATAGCCTAAAACCAAAACGGGATCATTATAAAGCTTATATAAAAAGTAGAGAACTTAATCAGTTCTGTATTTAGCGAGATATTAACGGACAAACAAATAATATTGATACTTTATATAAGGGTTAATCAATAAAATACACAATCATGATCTGTAATGCTGTCTTGTTGAATACATATACAATGTATCTAACATAATATCAATACCTATGAAATATTTTTTTCTACCAAATGTTATTAATATAACAAATTTTTTAATAATTAAGACTTAGTTTAATCAGAAAATATAATGATATTATTTTTCTTTAGGCAAAAAAATTCAGTGTTTGATTACATCTGATTAGTAATTTCTAATGTAATATAAGTTTGAAAGAAATACTTTTACGGATGATGGAAAAGAAATATCGGGTTTCGTCGTATTTTCAAAGTAGTTTTTCTCCTACTTCTAGCCCCTGTGGGGGGGGGGGGGGCTCTAACCCTAATCAAAAGCTACCGTGAAAAAAGGACGAAACCCGCTACTTCGTTTACTTTCCATGATCCTCATTTTCTTTATTTGAAATTTTCTTTTTTCTATTTTAAACACACAGAGAATTGTTGAGTTGTTTTACTAAATTGCGAATATGACACTTTGCGAACATGATTGAACACCTTGCATTAATGACCAATGTCCCCCCCGCATAGGTTAGGTTAATTAACACATATTCTAATTCAAAGATATTGGAATGAAAGTTATAGTTTAATGAATTCGAACCGTTTAGATTAATAGATACATAAAATCCAGAAATCTAAAGGGATAAGACAATGGCTTATAAATTGATATACTATACATCCCCAGTGATGATACACTAAATTACCACTTCTGTAGATTAAAAAAAGTAATGAAACGTTTGAACACTTAACTTAATAATGAACCAATCAGTATTCACGAACGTCCCCAAGGTTGATAACCAAACCAATAAGAAAACGTTATTATAAAACTTTTAGGACTAGTGAAATATGATATATATGATATGATATTTAATCCTGTGCAACTGCGCGCCTCTTGCACGGCAGCTTGCAGGCCTACATGACCATTTGCACCAACATACATTACATTAATGGCCTTAATAATAACCTTATTAATTACAAAATTTTAAGCTAGGGGCGCTAACTCGCTGCTGGTGCCAGAACAGCGAGTTAGCAACAAATATGTTTATTAAAAATTATAATAATAAATCAATGTAGGCTGCAGCTGCTGGACAGTTACACTTGACCCATTCTTTGTGGTTCCTCCTTAGCCAAAAACTGGTCGGCTCTTAGAGGTCCTGCGGGCGTGCAGGACCCTTCTGGGGTTCCAATGGGGGCTTGGCTGTCCATGGGTATGGCCGCTGTTCGGCGGCGGGGTGTGTGTGTGAGTGTGTACTTCAACTTCGTTTTGCTATCAGTCGGGGGGTGTGTAAGCCGTCAAAATGCCTCCGGTTGCGTCAGGGTGCGTCAGGTTGTTTCAGGTGGTTCAGGTACATCAGTGTGCTATTTACCCTGCTCTCCCAACCTCAATGTTCAGGTGACTAAAAATACAATAGTTAACTTGTCCCATAGGGGACAAGGAGAGAAATTTTTTAGATATCTTTGAGGCAGTCCTAACAGATGTGAGGATATCATTAATTTTGAACTGTGTAGGGCTTAGTTGAGAAAAAAGTTAATATACTGAAGTTAAGATAAAATAAAAATAAAAATTTTAAAAAAAGTCAAGTATATTTATATATTAGCGTACGGAAAAATAATAATTGCGTACATATATACGCTGTGTAGAGTACGCAGAAAGTGAGAGTGAATAAACAGAAAATGGAAGTGGGTTATTTATGGAGTGTGTTTGGTCTTTATTAAGACTACAATGATAAAATAAAATAAAGATAAAACTAGGAATGTAAAATAAAAATAAGTCTTTTTATGTAAAATAAACAAAAATCTCCTTAAAGAAAGAGAGATATTTTGCAAGTTTACATAAAACATATATAGGGGGGGGGGGGGATTAAAGGGGTCTGTGGAGTAGGGTTAAAAATAAATGTATGGATATTTTTTTTGACTTACAACTTGGGGATTATATTGCTCGCAAGTTATGTTCTACATGGATTGTCTGCAGTATTCTGAATTACACCTAAATTACAGAAAATATTCATTAGTTAAAATAAATTAAGAAAAGAGGGTAATTTATTCAATATTGTTTAACAAATGATTAAATAGTTTTTTATGGAATATTTTTTCATTTTGAATGTTTTTTATGTTTGCTGGTAATTCATTAAAGATACGTGGGAAGCGGAAGAGTGGAGTGTTCATAATAAATGAATTTGAATTTGTTCTTGTAGCAAAATTGTTATTATTACGTGTGGGGTATCCATGTATATCATAATTAAATTGCCAGCAATCATCAAATATACGAGGTGTTAAGTTATTTTTAAATTTATGCATAAATTTGCATATGTTGAATTTCATTAGTTCACTATAAGGAAGAATTTGATATTGTTTAAATAAGGGTTTAGTATGTTCCCTGTTATTTTTCGATTTAGCTATTATTCTAATGCAATTTTTTTGAATTATTTTTATGGGATGGAGGGTTTCTTTATTAACACCAGTGAAAAGAATGATACTATAATCCATGAGGGATTTGCAGTAAGCATTGTATAAAATCTTTAAATGCCTACGATCAAGAATATTTTTCATTATTCTTAATGAAAAACAAGCGCGCTGCAATCTTTGGTGAAGGTTGTCAAAGTGGAAACGATAGGACATTTTTTCATCAAGCTCTACTCCAAGGTGACGAGCATGTTTATCGTTCTTGTTTTGATTGTCATTACTTACAAGAGAAAGTTTTGTTATTTTATTTGGACATTTTGATTAAAATCATTGGTGTTTATATAGACAGGAAAAGAAAATTTTAATTGCAATTCATCAGGAGAGAAATTTTGTCGTGGTGTGGTGAAGATTAATATTTTAGTCTTTTTTGCATTTATAATAAGGCGATTTGCTGAGTACCACTGGACAATGTGAGGTAAGGTTGTTTGTAGTCCATCAATAAGTTCTGTCAGGTTCTCACGAGCAAGAAAAGTCAAAGAGTCATCTGCAAATAGATTGAAAATAGCATTTGCAATGGCATTTTCAATATCATTGACAAAAATTAAAAATAATAACGGGCCAAGAACTGATCCCTGGAGGATTCCTAAGACAATATCACGTAATGAACTTATTTTCCCTTTAAAGTAAATGTACTGTTTTCTGCCATTAAAGTAGCTTTTTATTAGCTCTAAAACTTGTCCCCTAATTCCATAGTGGCTTAATTTGCTAAACAAAATATTTCGGTCAATAGTGTCAAAACACTTTTTTATATCTATTAACACAGCACCACAGACCTTGCTCTCTGCTTGAGTGTTGGCAATGAGGTTACTCAAGTTCAGTAGGTTGTGTACTGTGCTAATAGATTTCCTAAAGCCAAATTGTCTGTCAGAAAAGAAGTTTCTCTCTTCTAAAAAATTATGAATATGTTTATAAAGTATTTTTTCTAGAGGCTTACTAAAATTATCTATAAGGCTAAGACAGCGGTAATCTTCTGCAGCTGATATATCCCCCCCTTTAAATAAAGTAATACATTTGCTAATTTTCATCCCTTCTGGAAAGGTACCAGAACTTATTGCAAGATTATAAATTGCATTAAGGGGTACAGATAGGGGCGCAGCACAATTAATAATTGTTTTCATTGCAATGCCATTAGAATCTGTAGAAGTTTTTGGAAAGCAGCTAGTAATTGTATTAAATGTTGAAAGTTCATCTAATGGGGGGATGTAAATTGTATCATTTATTCTATTCGGTAAATAATTCATAAAACTTTGATTTGTTATTGGAATTTGATCAAGTAAGCTAGTACCTAATGAAGTAAAGAAAAAATTGAAATGATTTGCTATTTCAGTGGGATCTGTAATTTTAATGTTATTTACAATTAAATGATCAGTGCATTCATTAGATTTTTCAATGTGCATGGCTTCTCTGAGGACTTGCCAGATTTTGCGGCTGTCATACCAGCTTTTATAATAGAAGATTGAAAATAATTTGTTTTGGCTCTTGCAAAACTACGCCTTAATTCATTTCTATATTTTTTGTACTTGTTTATGTTTTCATCTGATTTGTCTTTATGTTGTTTACTGTAAAGCATATGCTTAAAATTTCTACAGTTAAGTAAGTGGTTATTTGCATATTTTTGTTGGGGGGTGATTTTATGGTTTGATTTGAATGTTTTTTTAGGACAGTAAACATCATAATGACTCATAAATATTTGAATAAATGAATTATATGCGACATTTACATCAACTGCTTGAATTACATCATTCCAATTTTGATTTTGAAGAGCTTCATTTAAGTTAAGTAAATTTTCTTCATGTGTTAGACGACGTTCATAATTATCAGATTTGTAATAAATCCCATATAAATAAACATCCCATTGTCCCCTTTCTTTCTGCATAAAATCTAAATAGTATAGTATTAAGCTTGAATACTTTATTTTCTGTAATGTTCTTTTGAATTATATTTTAGATACTTTGGTCTAAATAATGACCTAATACATAAATAAACACTAGAATCGTAATAATTATAGAGAAGAGAGTTTCAAGAATAGATTGGCAGTTTTTTATTCTTTATTTTTTTTTATTTTACTTCGAAATCTTTTAAAGAGGTTAGCCCCAGGGAGAGAGGGGACATTGGGCTGTTTATTACACAAGACTTTTATAATAACAACGTTTTCTTATTAGTTTGCTTAATAACAATGGGGACTTTGCTTGAAATTTGATTGGTTGGTTCATTAAGTTGATTGTTCAAACGTTTCGATCACTGATTGTAATCTACAGCAGGGGTAATTTTGTGTAACATAATCAATGTTGTACATCAATTTATCGGCACTTGTCCTACCCCTTTAGGATTAGTCCAATATGAAGATTCCTCTTGTAAGTTAAACCAGACTTAAATTGATGTATATCTATTCATTTTATGTCTATTATCTATATAGGTGTGTGTAGATAATGTAAAATAATGAATATTCTGTTCATTACACTACCAATCCACCCCAATTGTTTTACCCCCTACCCCAAAGGGGGTTATATCCATTAATTATATCAAAAAGACAATAACACTCTCTTTTTGTAATATTAATCTAGATTCTAGATATAAAGGGTTATTTTAAACAATTGCTTATTTTCAAAGAACAAATATTTTTTAAAAATCTTTTATTGATGTAGAGGGGGGAGGGGAGGGGGGTTTACAAAACCTCCAAAAATATAGTATATGTTTTTTTTCTTCTAATTGTTCTTTCTATTTACCTTAATTTCATGAAAGCAAATCCAGAAAACAAAAAGCTAGGGGCTGAACTTTCAGTCACTTTTCAATTTATGTTCACTTCTCTTTAATAAGCTAATGGAGAAGCATTTGAAAAATGAAAGCATATGCATTTTAGAACTACTTTTTTAATGGTTAGAATATAGAGTAAAATAGTTATTCCACGATTACAGAAACCAAGTAGAAATCAATATTTGTAATAAACACTTATTTTGTACATTTTGGTAAATGCCCTATTTTAAATTATTTTCAAAACTCGAGAAAAACAAATATAATATGTACTGTGTAACTGTACAAAATCAAACCCTGAATCATCCTTTTATCCTATTCTACAACTACACATATATTTCATTTAATATACATACTAATTATGACCATTATTGACAGAATAACAAATCCTTTGGGGAATCCTTACACATTTAGGATCAATGGGTAATTATTTAGACCTAAAATAAGTAAAACGTTGTTATTATACTTTAGCAATAACTATGACGTCTATGAGTGCGAAGCAATAACAAGATTAATAATTTTAATTCTAAAAAAAGAATAATTTGTTTTTGATAAATAAAAGAATAAACGAAGGAGAACCTGATTATTTATCTTCAATGATAAATAACATCATATACATATTCTTTATCTCTAACTCTAAAAATAATTAAAATATCAATGATCATTTACACATGGTATAAGTACATGTACCATATAGTACAAGAAAAGGTAGGTTTATTTATATGCAATTGTAGTATTATAATCTTCACATCCTTAGTAACCTATCAATAAGCCTTTAATTTAAAATTTCGCAAAACATATTCTTCACATCCTTAGTAACCTATCAATAAGCCTTTAATTTAAAATTTCGCAAAACATATTCTTCACATCCTTAGTAACCTATCAATAAGCCTTTAATTTAAAATTTCGCAAAACAGTGAGTTGCAAATAATAATAAGATGCATTTTATAAATTTGTTTGAAATTTTTCTCATGAAGATTAATTTAACTGTATATCTGAATAAAATATATATACACTAGTGGCTTTGACACTAAGATAAGGAGTGTTGCTCCAACCAAAAGACCTCCACATATAATGATACAGGAGGGAGCATTTTATATCTTTTTTTCAGTGATCCCCCGAAAATAGCCTAAAACCAGGGTATTCTCTGATAGCACAGCAAGATCCTAGGCTACATCCATTATCCCCTTTAATTATTTCCTAAATGTTAAGAATAAGAAACTTTATTATCATAACTTTCATAAATTTAAGATCTTGCACCTACCTTTCAATTGCACGTGCTTTTATAAATGTTTTCATCCTTGTTTAATGTTAAAATTTAGTGTGAAAATGTTCTTTTGTATGGAAATGAATGAGAATGGTAAAACGTAGAAGAAAAGTGTTTAGCCACAGATAGAGACAGAAAAGAATTTGAAATTGTCAGAACAGGACATTTTATGTTTTATTTCAAGTTTCATCGTTTATAACAATTATACACATAAGTCAAATTTCATATCATTATTACAATTAACACAAATGATTTTACGTAGTTTAATGAAATATTGAGATTTTAAAAAAGGACTTTATGATAACAACACTAGTACACAATATAATATAAAGTTTTATTTTAATGTTCGATTTTGCAAAAACCAAAAAAAAACAAATGATTATAAATTTCTCTTATATATATTACCCCGTCCCGGATTTGAAAAATTTTGTTAAAATTTTTGCCCCCAGCCAAAATATGGTTGATTTATGCATAAAAATGACCCATGCAAAATATTTTTTCTGTAATGCAAAAATTGCGACGGTACAAGCACTGCAAAGTTTTTAAAATCTGCAAAAAACCCTGTTTTTATGGCGTTTTTGGGGCTTTTGTACCATCCCAATTTTAAAGATTTTTACAAAATTTCAATTCAAGTGTGTTGATATATACCTGAAATTTACCAAAAAAAATGGGGGCAGTCTCAATTATAACATATGAAGGTGTAGCAAGTAATCTTCCAAATACAAAATTGTCAAATTGCATACATATATAATAGGGTTGGGCCGGATACTTTTTTGGACGGATATTGGATATCTGGCTGATTTATAATGCCGGATATCCGACATCTGGCCAGATATCTAGCAAATATCTGGTAATTTGGCCGGATATCTGGTTATTCAGCCAGATATCCGGTAATTTGCCGGATACCAAATATGTTGCATTATAAATCATACGGCCAAAAAAGTATCCGGCCTACCTCTATTATATAAGTATGAAATTTGTTTGATACACAAAACTATCCCTTCTGTAGATTAAACTTAGCGGTTGAAACGTTTATACACTTAACAAACCAACCAATCAAAATTCAATAAAATTCTCAAAAGTTGTTAACCTAATGAATTAGAAAAACAATTATAAAACTTTGGGGACAAGTGAAATAAACAGTCGAATTTCCCCTCCCTCTCTGAATTATACCAGAGTGTACCAAAAGTCTTATAATAACTAGGGAGGCAGAGCACAATGGGCTGTTAATTACACTAGTCCCCGAAGTTTTAAAAACTTTTTCATTTGTTTGCTCAACAACTTTTTAGATTGTTTGAAATTCTAATTGGTTTAATAAGACGTTCCAACCACCTATTGTAATCAACAGAAAGGGTAAGTTTGTGTAAAATCATGGGGTATACACGTCCATTTATCAGCCATTGTCTTCTCTATCTAGATCCCTGTACCCAAAGTCTAATAATAATTAACTGGAACACTTATATTTTTATTACATAACAAGAAATAACATGTTATTCAAGAATCTAAAGGGATAAGACAATGTCTAATAAATTGATGTACATCCCCAATAATGATACAAAAAATTATCCCTTCTGTAGATTAAGACTAGAAGTTGAAACTTTTAAACACTTAACTTAATAAATCAACCAAATAAAATTTACTGAATTTCCCCAATGTTTTAACCCAAATATAAGAAAACACCGTTATAACACTTTGGGGACTAATTTAATAAACAGCTCAATGTCCCCTCCCTCCCTGAACTATACAAGAGTGTATCACAAGTCTAATAATAACTAGGGAGGGAGTGGACATAGGGCTGTTTAATACACTAGTCCCGGAAGGTTTATAATAACATTTTTTTTATTTCTTGGCTCAACAACTTTGGAGACTTTTATTGAATTTTAATTGGTTGGTTCATTAGGTTTAGTGATCAAACGTTTCAACCACTATGTAATCAACAAAAAAGGGTCAGTTTGTGTATCATCATGGGATATACAAATAAATTTATCAGCCATTGTCTTATCCCTCTAGATCCCTGTACCCAAAGTCTTATAATAACTGGAACACTCATTTTTATTACATAACAAGAAATAACATGTTACTGAGGGATCTAAGGGATAAGACTATGGCTAATGAATTGATGTACATCCCCATTAATAATACACAAAATTAACCCTTCTGTAGATTAAAATTAGTGGTAGAAACGATTGAACACTCAAATAAATAAACCAATCCATCAAAATTTATTGAAAGTCCCCAAAGTTATTAAGTCAACGAATAAGAAAGGGTTATTTTCAAACTTTTGGGACTAGTGTATTAAACGGCCTATTTTGTCCAACCTATTTCTGATACTTATTAAATGCAAATCTTTTCTATAATATGAGTTTGAACGAACTCCATAAAGGTTAGCTCATTTATTTAATCTAAGCAAGTTGAAATTTTTTGATTGAAAAATTTGGTTGATGATTCCTGTAACAATAAGGGTTTAGAAAGTGTAGAAACTCTGCAATCGGTACTTCTGCTTTATAGCTTTAGTTCTTGATATATTGAAGACGTAAGTTTAATGCAAATTATTGCCAGTTTCCCAAGTGCCAAGTCGAGCACATACCCCCCCCCCCATCTCCCGACCTTGAAAAAAGGAAGGGATACTTTCTAGTTTATTTCTTAATTATATAAGGTCAGGTTAGGATAGTTTATATTGGGTACCAGG
Organism: Acartia tonsa; assembly: GCF_053477335.1. Taxonomy (NCBI): domain Eukaryota; kingdom Metazoa; phylum Arthropoda; class Copepoda; order Calanoida; family Acartiidae; genus Acartia; species Acartia tonsa. The sequence goes on from NC_137266.1 coordinate 20,808,902, forward strand.
GACCCTTGCAAGTTAATATAAGGAGGGAGGGGTTGTCAGTGATCAAAAGACACTTTGAGGGAAAGCACCGAACATCTTTTATAAGCTAAGACAGCTTTTTCCAAAATTAACAGAGATAAACTAAAATAAGTGGTAATAACTGAAACATTCCCTGGATCTATCAGTAACTTTACTGTAAAGAAGAAACAATTGCATACATATATAATAGGGTTGGGCCGATACTTTTTTGGCTGGATACCGGATATCCGGTTGATTTCTAATGACAGATAATCGTTATATGGCAAATTACTGGATCTCTGGCCGAATAAAAGAACATTGGCCAAATAACCGGATATCTGGCCGAATAACCGGATATCCGGCCAAATAACCGGATATCCGGTCGAATAACTGGATATCCGGCCAAATAACATATATTTGCCGGATATTTGGCATTATAAATCAGCCAGATATCCAGTATCCGTCCAAAAAAGTATCCGGCCCAATCCTATTATATATGTATGCAATTTGACAATTTTGTATTTGGAAGATTACTTGCTACACCTTCATATGTTATAATTGAGACTGCCCCCATTTTTTTTGGTAAATTTCAGGTATATATCAACACACTTGAATTGAAATTTTGTAAAAATCTTTAAAATTGGGATGGTACAAAAGCCCCAAAAATGCCATAAAAACAGGGTTTTTTGCAGATTTTAAAAACTTTGCAGTGCTTGTACCGTCGCAATTTTTGCATTACAGAAAAAATATTTTGCATGGGTCATTTTTATGCATAAATCAACCATATTTTGGCTGGGGGCAAAAATTTTAACAAAATTTTTCAAATCCGGGACGGGGTAATATATATTTTACTAGAAGATGTGCGCCACTAGATTCAAGAAGCTCTTTATTCAAAAGAATAGGAAAGGGCAGACAAATAGCTTAGACTTAAAATGATACAGCCCAATACCACAATGGGACCTATATGAAGCTATCTAAATTGAATATCCCAACCAGTTCAATAGTTTTTAAAATCTTAAGCAACAGACAAAAAAAGATTAATACTTTTTTAATTGGATATAATGTTTCTCATAATAATTAACCCTGTCATTGAGTCTGAAAATTAAAAAAATAAAGAGATAGGTATATGGCAAGAAGATAACAAAATTTAAAAAAAAAGATAAATACCCAATAGTCGGTAATTAAGTAGCAGACTCTATAAGCTGCTAGAAAATTAAAGTTTTATATCTATAAAAATATGTTTAATGTCCAAAACTGTTCATAATAGACAAGCTCTACTTTTAACATGATTTTTAATGTTCTAAAAAGGCTTAAATAGTAACTTATGTTTGGCTAACATTTTTCAATAAGTATTCATGATAGTAAACAAAAAGTGGAAGGGGGGCCGGGGAGGGAGACTTTAACACACTTCTTAAAAAATTAACAAAATCCTGTGCAATCGAATGATAAAAAAGGTTTATTTACTAAATGATTTACCTATCTTGGTCTGCCTGCATAACATCCATTAAAATGCTAAGTCTCACCAAATTCTTTATTTCTATTCAAAAAAAGAAGTTAGAACTTAAAAGTTTAAATGGGGTTTAAGAAATCTAAAGATTTAAAGTTGGATAGATAAGATTTTGTCTTCGTGTATGCCTATGTGTGCAGGAATCTAAAGGGATAAGACAATGGCTGATAAATTAATGTAAATCCCCAATGATGATACACAAAAAAACCATCTGTAGATTACAATTAGTGGTTGAAACGTTTCGACACTCAACTAAATTAACCAACGAATCAAACTTAAATGAAAGTCCCCAAGGTTGCTAAGCAACCGATATAAGAAACCGCTATTATAAGACTTTGGGGACTAGTGTAATAAACATCCCAATGTCCTCTCCCTCCCTGCCTTATGTGTCTATCTCCAGACATTTGTTTGGGGGGCTGCTTTACAGTTGGTTCGGCAAAGGAGTTATTTAAAGATTGGTGCTTCTACAGAAAGTGGCTGTTTAGTACTGATAATCCCCCTCCAATTATTTTAAATTTTCATAAAAACAGATAATCCAAATTCTAAAAAGAAATAATTATGATTTTATTTTTTTGTCATATCAAATGTTATGCTAAGTTCAAAAGGCTGTTTATTTAACTACTTGAAATTATAAAATTATTGAATTAAATAATAAATAAAAAATCTAATTTTCATTTGGAATTGTTATACTCAATTGGAAAACCTAAATTGATACAATTGTTAATAAAACAAGGATGACAACATCCATTAAAGCGAACCACTGAAACGGTAGGACAAACGGACATTAACACTTGTATAATGTCAGAACTGAATTGAATAATCAGAATATAATCAGAGCAAAATTGTAAGTAAAATTGTTGAAAAACTGCTTGATACAGAATAATGTTTATGGACATACTTACAACTTTAGGATTTGATTATAGAGTTGCTTCGCTTTTAAAATTGTACTTTGTTGTACCAGGAATCAGTATACCAAAAATCAGATCAATCGGATTATTTGATCACATACAAATTTGTTGTTAAAAAGTAAAAAAATCAACATGTTTAAAATGGACGTACGGACATTCTGGTAATGATTATAGAGTTGCTACGCTTTCTAAATCGTACCTAACTACTACAGGAATCACCATGCAAGTTTGAAATCAATAGGACAATTCTAACATGCTTAAATTAACGAAAAAAGCTATCCGTTACGGACGTACAGACGGACGAACGGACGGACCGACCCTAATTATAGAAAAGCTTCGCTTTTAAAAATCACGAAACATACATTCAAAAATGTTCTGTATCTTAAAATACAAAAAATGTATGGAATAAACATAGAAAAATGGTAAATTATAACATTTAAAAATATAATCATGCCTATATTAACATCGCTAGAACATTTCTAACATACCAAAATTAACGATATGAGCTATCCGTAACGAACAGATAATGTAGAAAAGTTTCACTTACAAAAAATACAATAAAAATCTGCGAATAACTTGAATAGGGGAAATGAGATGCATACATACATGTTTGTATTGTTAACAAATATTAAGAATAATAAAGACATAATAACATGTAATAAAGGTAAGTTATTATTACAAATTCGGGTACTTTGAGAAAGTAAATGTTACATACATTGAAAGCATTTTTTTGGGACTATGGAGATTTATTTATTATAAAAAGTTGCTGTTAAAATAACATCATTAAATAATCTTTTAATTAAATTTATTTTTCATAAGTATTAGAAAAAATGTTTTGTTTCTTTCTAAAATCTTCCATCCTTATATAAAAGGAACATAATGTCTGATTGTCTATATCTAAGGATCTCGCTATCCGAAGGACCTATTGGTTCTTTTTTACAGTGAAACTTAGACTATTTTTTTTGGAAGGGTACCCACACCCACTCAAAAATCCACTAGAAATCGTCGACGGTAAAAAGGCCCTCCTCCCAAAAAGGTTATTTTACATTTAATGGAGGGCCCATAGATTCCACTAGGGGCATATACGCCAGTAAATCTATAAAAAGTACCCCTTCCCTGAATTGTAAAACTATTAAATGACCTTAGCTGTCCCAAAGAATGTGCATCCATTATGGTAAAATCTGCAAGTATATTCATTGATATAACAATAGAAACTTCATGTACATCATATTATGTAAATATACACCACAATAGATAGAAAATTACGCTTACATCTTTTAATGTATACAAGTGGCTTTACCACCAGCCTCTAGTCCCTCAACAACAAAATTGAGTACCCAATCTTTTGTTCAATTGAGTACCCAATCTTTGGTTCAATTGAGTACCCAATCTTTTGTTCAATTGAGTACCCTATCTTTGGTTCAATTGAGTACCCAATCTTTGGTTCAATTGAGTACCCAATCTTTGGTTCTGCTTTTTTGCGAAGTTATATCTCAGGTGTTTTCCTTATTCATTCTCAAAACAGCCTAAAACCTCCTCAGAGCCATGATAGCTCTGCCAAGTGAATAGACTCATATTTTGAAAAAAAGCTGAGAAATTATTTTTTTCCCAAAACATTGTTGATCGATGGACATGTTAATAGTAGAGTAGCTTGTATACCCAAAAGGGCAAAAGCCTGAATATTCTGTTTAATATTCTGCAGACATATATGCTAAATCTATTATTACCATGTATAACTACAGTATTATTGTTAAAAGCTAGGCTTTTATACATTGGGGTCTTTTCGTTCGTTCTTCTGTAACAGATAGCTATAATATAAAATATCAAGCATTTTAGAATCGTCCTATTGCTTTCAAACCTGGCATGACGAAACTTTTAACGATATGGTACATTTTCAAAAGCAAAATTGGTGCTTTTACTCAAAGTGCACTAATACCCACCCCCCCCCCTCAACCCCTCCTAATACTAAAATTTTGAAATAATGAGGGATATATATTTTTCCCTTTTCCTAACACCCCCTAACTTTACGGAGCTACCCAGTACCCAATATAACCTAACCTAACAAAAAACTACCCCCCCCCTTATTTTCAATTTATTGAAACCGAGAAAGTTAGTGCAAATTTTTCCTCTTCCTTATATTATTCTTTGTTTCTTGTTTATTGTTACTTTATTGAGCTCCTCCCTAATGTTTGTTGTGATCCTTGTTTTATGATGGTGTGTAGTACAATAACAATGTAAATATTTAGGGAAGGAGGGAACATTTCTGTATATTACACTTGTCCCCATAGTTTTATAATATTTTTCTTATTCTTTAGCTGAACAACTTTGGAGACTTTTGATGAATTTTTATTAGTTGTTTCATTAAGTTGAGTGTCTTACGTTCATAAGGATAAAGGATAAGAGGATGAATACTCACCCCAATTTCATTGTAAAATATTACTTCCCCCCTACTAAAATAATTTGTCTGCTATTTATCTAAACCGTCCGCGGCTTTTTGCATCTTAATCATAACCTATTCTATATATGTAAAAAAAAATAAAAAAAATTTATCTTATTAATTATTATTATTTTTCTGTAATTTATTATGTTTTAAAAAAAATTAAAGAAAATATTTAAAATACAATTTGATTTAGAATCTTAAAAAACAAACAGCCGTGGGCGGTCTTAGTGCAGCAGAAAAGTATGTTTCGCCTAGTTTAAAAATAGGAGGGTTCACCTTTTATGATCAAAAATTCATTTTTTTTTAAATTAGCCTAATTGTAGTATTTAAATCTAATTAACATGATAAAACTTTTAAATGTTTACTAATAAAAAATTAATAGTTTAGCTCTCAGCCACCAGGTTCGCTAGTTGTCTACTTCAAAGACATACATTAAAACTAAGGCTAAATATTAAATAAAAAATTTCATAACTGAATAATCTAAATAAGTGAATAATCTGTAATGCTATCTATGTTCTTTCTCAGACAATACTCGTTTTTACAATATTTTTAACATTTTCAAGTGATGTTATTTACCCCTCAGGGTTTGGCCCTTTAGTGACAAAAATCCAAAACAAGAAAAATACAGGCAAAATAAAAATTGATGAACGCTTTGATATTCTAGTTCTATATCCAAAGCTAGATGGCACTGAAAAACTGATTATTATAATTTACAATCAAATGTTCATATTAAATTTGTAAAAACGTTTATTTATTAAAAAATATAAGTTAGATAGACTGCAATATAAATCTTATAAGCTAATAATGAGTGTTATGATTAAAGTCAGTGGCAAAGTCATGAAAAATTAATAATGATAATTTTATATTCTTTCATTAGGTTTCATCAGAATGGATGATAATTCAAAATATTTCTATATCATCCTATAAAAATTAGATTTATGCTTCAAACAGCAACTATAATTGTCTTGAAATTATTTTTAATTTTAAGATATTCCCATTTTGAAAAGTGGTGGAATAACATTAAAAATTCAGCGCGGCAATTGCTCAATATAGGCCTCTAGGCCCACTGCCTATTTTAGTCCTAAAAATACCTCGATTTCTCTCTTTTATTATTTTCTCTATGCTTACGTTTCAACCACTAATTATAATCTACAGAAGGGGTAATTTTGTGTATCCACTGGGGATGTACATCAATTTATTGGCCATTGTCTTATCCCTTCAGATCCCTGGTAGTACCACAATAACAATGTAAATATTACATACACAAACAATATAAGCAGAAGAAAAGGATACCAGGGAAATAGGGTATAATTGTAAATTAAATTAAATTACATAGTATTTTATAAAAAAAAAACAGTATGTACTATGTTTATTGTATTTTCATGAAGGCGTTTTGTTATAAATAACAGCTTTATACTCTAAAGCAGAAGCCATTTTTTTTCCTTTCAAGCCTAACTTTTAATAAATAGAATCATCCTATTGATTTTAAATAAAAGTATCATAGTATCATTGATAATATTATACTTGGACCTAGTGCAGTTCACGGTAAAATGTTCCAGTTTTGAAGATAATCATTACCAGGAACATTTTACCGTGAGCTGCACTTGACACTTAAATTTAGTAAAATAAAAAAATGTTGATTAAGACAATTAAATAATGATTTTTTTTATAAATAATAAAAGTAGTGTTATTTTCTATTATATAGTAAATGACATGACAATTTTTTTGACAATATAAATTCCCTAAATGCCTGTAGAATGTTGGTTATGTAGAGGAAAAGATGATTCTATTTAAGGGCACTTTCAACATTTTTACATAGGATGATAGGCAAGCAAACTAATAAGAAGCTTAGAAAAAAGTAAAAAACTAAAATATTATAAATATAAAAACAGTTAAGAAGGGGTCTGGCAACCAATAACCAATGAAATATTTAAACATGCAAAATGATTAGGGGAATTACTGAACACAGTAAAAGTGTCGGACTGATTATGACGTAAAAAAAAATTTAGCCAATGAGAGGCCACTATAAATTTTACCATTGGTCAATAATGGCCTCTCATTGGCTAATTTATTTTTTCACGTCATAATCAGTCCGACACTTTTACTGTGTTCGAATTACTTAAAAGTAATTGCAACCGAAAAATTAAACTGAACAAACATTACATATTATGTTATAAAAGCTTTGGTTAGATATTATCCTTTATCCTCCCCCCTTTCCTGAATAGGAGTACACAATATTTCTTGTAATAACAGATTTTTATGTCTAAAAAGGTAAATTATGGCAAAAAGATATATTCTAAGAAGCACCGCTTTTCTATAAATGAAACCGATAAATATTAAATATCCGCAGGATTTCTACTGGTTCTCAGCCATATTGAAAAATCATGTACTGTATTTTGGCATTAACCATTTTCACAAATATTTTTTTTTAAATGCCAGTTCAGTTGGCCTTAGCCTTCAGCCCCTCGGGGCAGACTAAACTGAAATTAATCCAATATCTTTTTATTTTACTATACTCGAAAAACTGTCTATAATACGAAGCGATAAATAATTATTACTTTATTCTTGTCTAATTCATAAATATGTTACAATTTTTACGGTTATGTCTAATAGTCTACTGTATGTTTCTGTATTGTTATGTTTTAACCAAAATAGTGTAACCATATTGTGTGCAGCGCTACTTATGCTCTTAAATGTCCTTGTTATAACAAACCATGGATAAAAAAAACACAGATCTATCTTCTTATATGACATCTCTATATAACAATTTTATTAAATATTTTACAATGTAGCGTTTTCTTTGGCAAATTACATTTAATGTTTTTGTTTTACACGTAAATTGTGTTTTGCTGAGTTTTTTAGTAGCGAATTTCCTCTAAAATTGTAGGATTTATTCTGTATTTACTTCTGGGAAAACTGCTTTCTGTTCGGCTTTCTTTCAAGTTTTAATACATTGTTACAAGCTTTATTTTTAAACTCTTTATTATATTCTGTCGCTATTTCAATTAAGCATTGTTATGTTTACTTCGTAAATGCAAGGTTCTTTTTGACTTTAAGTGATCGTACAAGGATCCTAGTACATCGTTCATTTTAACTGAACATGTCGCTGTAAAACCCTAGGATGTAGTACAACGAACCAACCTTTTGATTGTATGACCTTTATATATAAATCCTAATTTTGCATCCTAACTATTTATGGAACAAGGCATTCCCCCTACTCTTTTTGTCATGTTCCGAACATAGCAGCTATAGGAACCATTTTAACATGTCTATTATGACACGTTGTAATCCAGAGTCGAACCCGACACCTCCCCGACGGCAAGAGGGCATCCTACTACTCACATTAATGCCTCAGGTTCCTAATGAATGCAATTTGTCATTCTTATGCCTTCTAAATGAAAGAAACAAACTATATGGCTAAATTAAGCTTTGAAGAAAAATAATAAAGCATGATTCCATCATAAGTTAAATATTAACTTTACAGTCATTTGTTTATATTATACTAGTTATAGAGTAGGTACGCTACTAAATTCTAATACTATAATTTGGCAGGGTAGCTACACCTTAGTTATTATATTAATTGCAACCATATTATTCATCTTCCTGTCATATCTTACAATATGTAGATAATATCTTTCATAAATAAAGGTATAAATAAGTATCAAGGATGACAGCATTCATAAAAGCGAATGTCTAAATACAAACGAACAATATCTCTTGTAAAGTGTCAGAACTAAATAAGAAAAACACTAATTTGTAAGTTTAAACAAAAATTTAAATAAATTGGATGCAAAATTGTTTTTTTTTGTAATTTAATTACAGAGATGTTTTGCTCTTTGTTCATAAAATTTTTTAAATCAGCATGTTTTGAAATAGACGCATGGACTTTCTGGTAACGATTTTATAGTTGCTGCACTTCCTAAATCGTACCCAACAGTCATAGGAATAATCATGGAAAGTTTTAAAATCGATAGGATAATTCTAACATGTCTAAATTAAGAATAAGAGCTATCCTATAAATATTTTAAAATTATTTTTTTGGTCAGATTTCTATCTTTATATCCCTGATAATTATCAATATTACCACAAGGAAGATATTAACATCAAAGTATAGACATAGAATAGACAGATAAATTTTGTTATATATATTGCTAAATTTACAAGGATGACAACTTCCATAAAAGTTGGGATAAATGTGACAAAAATATTCACATTGAGTTTATTAAAGAGAATAGATTTAACTTGCTTAAAAGCTATCAGTAAAACAATGCCATTTATTTGTTAAACGCCATGTAAAGGTCTAAAATACATAAATTAAATAAGTATTATGGAGAGAATTAAATCAATGAAAATTTAATCTTTTTTTCGTTTTAATGTGATTTAACAACTCTTTAAAACCCTTTTAGTCAACATATATAATAAAATGAGTTACTGACTTAAGAATTATATTATCTTTGATATATGTGACATGTACATAAATTGCTAGAACCTTATTGATTACAGAATATTTTGCAGATAGTCAGGGATCTCAAGGGATAAGACAATGGACGATATATTGATATACATCCCCAATGATAATAAACAATATTACGCCTACTGTAGACTAGATTATTAGTTTTGAACTAAACAATCAAATTTTAGTAAAAGTACACGAAGTTTCTGAGCCAACGAATAAGATAAAGTATTTATAAAACCTTGGTTACTAGTATAATTAACAGCCCTATGTTCCCTCCTTCCCTGAAGATAGTGCTAAGATAAGTTGAGTTACTTGCCAATATTAGAAATCAAAGATGCACTGCAGCAAAAGGAACCAGATATCAAAATAGTATAAATAGTAGCCGAACTACTGATAGGCATATAAATTGATTATGTTTTGAACACAGGAAATTAGCAGTCATAGAAACAGCAATAGAACAAGAATGACAACATCGATAAAAGCTAAGCTTTTATAAATACGGCATAATAAAAGAATATGAACACTTGTAGAGTGTCAGAAATTAATATGCAGAATATCAATTTATAAGTCTAAACTAAATTGTATGTAAATGTGATAACAAATTGCTTAAACACAGGATAATATTTAAGTAAATACTTATATTTTTAGGGCATAATGGAGATGCTATTGAAAATAAATTAGATTATCCCCTCTCCCAAAACCGTTGTAAACCTTCATTTTACCCATCTTCGCCCAATAATAAAAAAAACGTAGACGTCCTTGCCTAAACATAAAGATAAATTGTTTTCATTGATTTTTAGTACTTCTTTTTTCACTAATAATGATCTCTTTCTGTGTATAAACTATAAAAAGGTTGGAAAGTGCATGAATTTGATAGATATTTGCTAGATAGATATTTGCTTGGTAGATAAGATAATCTGCATTTTTGGCCACATATACCAACTTTATTAATCATTATTACTAATAAAAAAGAAAATAATATTTATTCATTTTATTGCAAATAATAGTAATTAAAAAGTAGGGATCAAGTTATTTTTCACAAAAATATGTTGTCTATCTTAGATAGCAGCTGAAAAATTATCCCATTACGTTTTGACTAACTGACTGGCGCACGGACGGACAGACAATTTGTTCCCAACTAAAAAAGACACGGTACTTAAATCAACAAGCAATACAACATCCGCCTTTTAGGACAGTTTTCCAATAATATTTGATTCCTACTCAGACTTCTACGCAATTGAACGACTCCTATTATAAGATAATATAATAGATATATGATCATATAGTTTTTGATTATTTTTGTCTTTTTGATAATGTTTTGGAAACCAAATTATGATGCCACTTAAGGATAAGGGTTAAGCCTATGGTAATTTGAGAAAACAAAAGAATAAAAATATATAGGTTAATAAAAATCGATATTCGAGTAACCAAAGGCTTAATTACCCATCCACACATTGATGGGGATAAATATTTTGAAAAAACAAATAACTCTTAATTAAATATTCATTATAATTGGATTTCTAATTATCTGAAGCAAAATATCTCAGAATTTGGCTTAGTTATCTTTATTGGTTCTCTGATAGTTTTAAGCTTTTTTAAAAAAAATGATGGGAAACATTCCATTGAACACAATTATACTCTTTGGTTTTCAGAAAGCTTATTCTTGTTTCTTTCAATGATATATACAATAGGTTTGGTATAATTAATGAACGCAATGAAATCATTTAATCAACTTATCACAAGCGAAGCTTTTCTAAAGTCAGTAGAAGAGGATAGTTCTTTTAGTCCTTTTATTCTAACTAATTGTTCAATTAGATACAACTTATTTTAATCTTTATTGTTAAAGTTGGATTTAATCAGCTGTTTCGAAAGATAGATAAATATTGTTAAGCCTATTTATCCAGTGATAAAAGGGATAAGATGATGGCCAATACATTGATGTACGTCCCCAATGATGATACACACAATTACCTCTTCTTTGGATTATAATTAATGGTTGAAACGTTTGGACAATCAACTTAATGAAGCATCTAACCAAAATATAATGAAAGTCCCAACGAATAAGAAAACGCTACTATAAAACTTTGGGGACTAAAAACAGCCCAATGTCCTCTACCTCCCTGCTATTTATCTATGATTTACTTTGTCTGTCTGTCTGTCGAAATGCTACTCAGGAAGTTTCACTTCTATAGGGTAAATATTTTAAAATTTACTTCTGAAATTTCTCTGGATGATTCATCTGTTTTTTAAGCTTTTTATTATGCTATAGAATATCTTTTATGATTCTATGCTTGACTACTTATGGATATTTTTATCTTTGTTTATTATACACATATGATAAATAACTTATTAACATACATGGGAATATATAAGTAGATTATTTACAATTAAACAAGTACATCCAATATTAGCAAGCATATATATTTTATATATATTTGTACATACACTCTCAAACAATTAGAATTGAGAAGGCTTGAATAAAGCGAAATATATTTTCTACAAAGAACTGTGTTCTTACATGTGTAGTTAGCTCTAGCCGCGCGTTTTTTGAGATTATACAAAATAGATAATGGTCATAATTCTTTTAAAAAGAGAAACTTTTATCATGAGATTAAAATTTATAAGATCATTTTCAAAATATGTCTATTGTCTTTAGCTTTAAGAACGATTCTATATAGCAGGAAGTAATCAGCCCCTAGAGGCTAGGGGCGAAGCCACTAGTATTAAATAAATTATATTTATGAGTAGTACAAATCAACAAGCTATATATTTTTATCATAGAAACGAGGACATTGATAAAACTTTTTACACTTAATATCTAAATCTTTACATGATTTATTGTTCTTTTTCTTTCAACCATGAGTTAGACATTGCTGCACTACTTGTTTGCTTATTCTACATAGAATTAGAATAGATCTGCAAGATAATAAAACCTATTTGATTTTATATTTCCGATATTTTTTACTCACGAATAATCGGATCACGTTTTAAATTTTATATTTACTAAAGATAAATTCTAATATTTATATTTAAATAGCTTTAAAGTTTAGTTTACTTTAACAAGTCATCACTGCCAACCTTTCGAGAAAGCAATATTTAACTAGAGGAATATTTAAATGAAGTTACATATATATTAGTTTCAACTGTAAGACAGATAGACAGATGTTTTTAGGATTTTTCTTAGTAGTAATTCTTTCTTCCTGGATACATGCTACTTTTCTGCATTGTTGTTTGTATATGTACATATTTGTTATGTAGCTATATATTAAAACATCACAGGGACGTTTTCTAACAAGGACAATTGGATGTAGATTTAGAATATATCAGGATAATATGAGAGAAGAAATATTGTCATAAATTTTGCTTGCTAACATGGAACTTATTTATAGGTCAGTTTGTTAATTCAATTGTTAATTCAATTGGACACTCAACTTAATGAACCAACCATTCAAAATTCAATAAAAGTCCTCAAAGTTATTAAGCTAACGATTAATAATAAACTCTACTATAAAACTTTTGGGGACTATTGTAATAAACAGCCTAATGTTCCCTCCATTCTTGGCAAGAGATAGAAATATTCTGGATAAATATTAAATTGGCAGTAGAAAGTTTTAATATCAGTCAATAAATCATAAATATTTCAATTTTCCTGTCTACCTAGTTTGTGTTGGGTTATGGACATGTATTCAACAATTTTAATTTATTTCAAGCATTTGATTTTTTTGTGTTGTATATATCTAGTTGAAGCACTTACATCTTTAAATTTTACTTCAACCATATTCTTTGGGATTTGGAACCTTCCCTAAAATTTTCTGCCTTTCAATTTAGGTGTGTGTAAGATACAGTTACAAAATTTCTCAATCTCCCTGATTTTTAATTTTGAGCAACTTTTGCTTTTAAGCTTATATATCTCTAATAGTTTCTGAGATAGCAAAGGGAGGGAGGGAGGGAGGGGGGGGGGAGCTCTCCCTCCTCAGAATATGATAAATATTTGTAATGCTCAAGTAAATTAAGAATGGGACAATGCACTTAATAGCAGGTAAATACTAGGAGAAAGACATAGTGTTAGATTTATAACAATATTTTTTCTTACTCTCAATCTAATAAAGTCTTGGTTTGTAATTTTTTCTATAATTTTTATCACAGTCGCTGACTTTATGATTTTTCGTCTATACAGATATTTTCAGGAATATTTAATATAATATTAAGATAAAAAGTTATTTATTTGATGCTGCTAGCTATTGAACAACTAAAAAATGAAGAAAAAAAAATATTAAAAGAAATTTCTAGGGACGATATTTTGACAGATGAAAATTGTCCTCATTTTAGCTAGCTAACATGAAACTCGTTTATTGGTCAGGTCGTTCATCAAATAAAAAGGTAAAGGGGATGGATAGGGGGGAATCGTAATTTTAGCCCGCTGAAGTTTCATTTTACTACAGAACATGAAAATCTGGTGTGAAATCCAATTAATAATATATCCATTATCAAAACAATGTGAATCTGTGTCAATCATGACTAAAATTGATTTCTAAGGATCATCAGTCACGGTAGCATAACAGCTGAGTAGTAGGATATTATGAGTAGTCATTACATTGTAATTCTTTAAGATTTAACAGCCATAGAACCCGCTTATACTAAAACATTTCTTACTTAGATATTTAAGGAAAACTTGTAAGAAATGGCCGTTTTTAGAGTATTTGCACATATATTAGGATAAAATTTACACTTCTTATTCTACAAAGAATGGGGAAATATTCAAAACAGTTTTAGTCTAAAGAGGACTGGGCAATTTCAACAAAAATTTTGTTATTTATAACTTTGGTATTATACTTTTTAAAGTGGTTAGGAAAGACCGTTTTTTATTGTATTACTAGTGGCTTCTTTCATAGGGGTGGTCCCCCCCCCCCCCCCCTTGTGATATATTCATATTAAAGAAAGGAGAAAAACACCGTTTTTTTTTTATAAATCTCTGCAATTTTTTTTCAGGAAGAAACACAACGGAAAAGAAAAGAAATGAGGAATATAGGGCCTTTACGCACAACCTGATCGGTTTAGCTAATTGCGAGATATTAGACATCTTTCTACTTTGTATTAATACACAAAGTAACAATTAGTTTGAAAAACAAGATCTCTTAATTCAATGTACAACTATTAAGATTATTGAATTATGTAGTTAGAGTAAGACATACAATTAAATGAGTATACAAGAATGAGGGAACCTAATAAACATATATAATAAGTACACAAGGACAATAACATTTCTAACAGCAAGGATATTTGATATTCAGGAAAGTGAATATTACACTCATCTGAATATTACAAGTTCTCAAATCATTTTAAAAAATTAATCAAAATAAAGCTTTAATGCTTGAGAGGGGATCTTCGGTGTTTTCTATAAGATATCACAAACGGCTAGACCAATTAGGACACACAGAAAACTGTCCCGAATTTGTATTAATTTTGAGGAACAAGACTCCAGTGACGTCATATTTTTCTTTCCCGAAAAAGGGAAGGGGGGAAGAAAATCTCTTCCCTCCTTCCCTTTTTTTTCTTTCCCCCTTCCCTTTTTCGGGAAAGAAAAATATGACGTAACTGTAGTCTTGTTCCTCAAAATTAATACACATTCGGGACAGTTTTCTGTGTGTCCTAATTAGTTGAAAATTTTACAAACATCTTTATATTAATCCTGGGATGTTTTTAAGTTGGTTTGCAACGCCCGTAGAACTTAGAAACGCAGACCGTCACATATGAATTAAAACATAAATTAACAGCGTTATTATCAACGTAAACGTAAACATAATAAAGCTTAAAGTATAATTATCCTTACTGACTTTTGCTTAATTTTGTAGAGAAGCTTTGCCTGTAATAAAGATTGGTATAAGTTTTGGTATCGATTATTTGGTAAATATTTACCTTAAGGTTTATAATAATCCATAAGTAAATAAATACATTATGTTAAAACTTTAATAATAAAGGGAAGAATAAATGAGTTAGAAATTTGTATACGTCGCTTGATGACTATTTCATGTAGAACCCAGTGAAGATAAACAAATTTACCCTTTCTTAAGCCTAAATGTATGGACACTAGTTGATAAAACTACCCAAAGTTTTGAGCCAATGAATGAGAGCCAATTGGAAAGTTGTTGTTAATAAATCACTATAGACCACATGTTCTTTAAATAAGTAAAATATTGTATAAATTTTAATCTATTTACCTATTCCATAATCCCATTGGTAATATAGCTGTTATAGTATCAATGTAGCTCTTATACAAAGCTATTTCAAGAGTTATTTTTTAATTAGTATGACATTTTACTTGCAGTCTGGGATGGCCTGACTCTGTGCTGTCACGCTACTGTAATTAGATAACTTTAGGAATGATCCCTACATATTTAGATTAGGGAATAGAGATGTTTTACTTATATTAACACCGAATTTAATTATAAACTTATAGTTTTTTATATAATGAAAAATTAATTGAATGACATTTTTCTGTATCATTGTACAATGTGGATTGCTAAGTAGATTTTTTTGTCATACTTTGACCTATTATTGTAACTAACCTATAATATAAAGTATATATTAAGCTATAAAAAATGGAAAGAATTTTAATGAATATAATAGATTTGAAATCTGCATAAAATTTTAAGGAATTTTTATAAAATTCATTTTTTGTATAATTCTTTATCTATAAGCGCAAATACAAATTAAGTTAAATAATTTTGACATCTGTGATTGGTGGATTGAAAACTATCTGCACCCTGATTGGAGAAGCTTAAGTGACGTACATCATTCAACCAATTAGAGCGCAGGTAGTTTCCAATCCACCTATCCTATTGGTCAAAATTTATTAACTTAAATTGGATTTGCGCTTTTAAATAATGAATTATATAAAAAACGAATTTTATAAAAAAAATCCTTAAAATTTTATGCAGATTTCAAATCTATTATATTCATTAAAATTCTTTCCAATTTTTATAGCTTAGTATATATTTTTGTCTCAAGCCTAAGATGTAAGATTTGGAAATTACTGGTACAAATAGGTTGTACTTTTTCGGGAAGCTTTATGCATATTTTGAGATAGTTTTCGGCTATTTTCCTAATCCCGGCCGCCCTTCCCTTAGAGTGTAGGGGAGAAGAAGCTGATTTATTTTTTAAAAGAAATTAAGTAAAAAGATTTTTTGTATAAATGATTTAAAATATCTAATGGGTTTATTTGGTGTCATAAATCAATTACATCTTTTTAGTACAAATAGTTTTATTACTCTTTATTTTTACAAACTATCTTGTAAAATTTATAAAAAAAATCCACTAAAAAAGGAAACGTTTATGAGAATTTGTTTAAAATTTGGTTGTAATTAAATGTAATAATTATTTTAAAACCAGATAGTTTTTAATTTTATTCATTGAAGCTACCTAATTTACATCATAAAACGAAAAATTTTTAAAAATAGAAGCTACTCTATAACTAGTGAAATATTTACACCTATTTACTTAACCTATTTTATGTCACAGAAACCTCCCCGAATAAAAAAAATAAAGGGTTCTATGCTCGATGGTTCTATGGTCCAGATAAAATATAAGGTAAACAGCCAAATTTGCATTACGGGTAGGTCTATAATTCAAAAATAAATATTCCCTGATTAACAACTTTTTTTGCCATATGGTGTCAGCTTTTGTCTCTAAATCATCCTATTTGCTCATTCTAAACTTCTTAAATATTTAAATCAAAGATTTATTAGCATAAGTTGTGTGTCTATAAGTTTCACGGGCGTGCAAAGGGATTTTTTCCGTAATGCATCCTTGATCTTTGGAACACTTTTGAGCAATATTTTTACCATGCCCAGAGTGAAGGGAGGTTTATTTATAGGAAAATTTCTTTATTTGAAAGAATGCTAGAATGAGGGGGGGGGGGCTGATCCTGGGAAACGATTTTAAATGCCCCATTTTATTACACGCCCCTGACAAGTTTGTAGGGAATTAATCCAAAATTTGAAATGTAAAACTAATTTCTGTATGCTAAAAAAACTTCTATTTCAACACCCATTTAAGGTTTCTACATATAAACTTTCCATATTTGAATTACTTTTTTTATGTAGGAGACTTTATATTTAAAACTAGCGGCTGTACCCCTCTAGTGCCTCTTGTCAACCTCTCCCCCATTTTCTGGTATAGTTTTTTTTTAAAGTAATTTTTTTGTAGAGGTATTTTTTAAGGCGATTTCTCTTGGGAGAGTCGTAGCAGCCTCTCCCAAAATAGTTTAAACCTTCCTAGAACCTATAAGAATCTACACTGCAAAGGAGAACGATATCGGTTCAGTTCTTATTTGCCTTATTTTACTTAATACAAAAAGAAACTGAATTATGGCTTAATGATACATATAATTTAATATTAAAAACATTTATTGATTTTGCTTATATGCAAAACAAAAAAAAATGTTTAAACATGTACTACATTATCATGTAAACAAATCAAATATAAGATTCATAAGTATAAATTGGTAAAGCATAAATCAGTGGATCCCATTTAAATGTAAATAGGAATGCAATAAAAGGTAAAAAGACTGGAAGATTCTACAAAAGATGTTTCTATTAGAGTAAGAGTAAAGTTAAGATATATTGGTCCCATGTTGGATAAAAGTAAAAAAATCAGAAACGTATGTAAGATATACGTGAATATATTGTCAGTGGAAAATTTGTCGTCAATTTAGCTTGCTAATATGGACCAAATTTATTGGTCAGTTCGTTCATACAGTAGGAGGGGAGCGAATAGGGTAAAGGGGGCGGAAGGGGTATCGTTATTTTAGCCAGCTGCGTGCATATCTTTATCAGAGTACATAAAAATATGGGGCAACATCCAAATAATATTAAATTGATTTCTACAGATTTCTAAAGATTTAATTAAACAAACAAGGAAAAATTTTAAAATTTTGGGGACATTAGGAACTGAACTGTTTTTTTACTATTGATACATATCTATAAAATAAATTAAGTTTTAGAACTGAAGCTAATCTTAATTTTAAACAGTGTTCTATACATTAATTCCCCCTGTAAAAGATAAGTCAAATGTGTTTCTTTTGATTTCATTAAAAAAATGCGCCTATTTGTTAATTAAAGTTAAGTTTATTCTCTACTATGATCCATAAGAGGTCGGACTATCTTGGCTGTGATTTTCAGGGAAGCTTTTAAAAGAAATTAAACAGGCTTTACCAAGGATGTTTAAAGATAGAGAGGATATTTTTTGAAAATATTTTTTACTCCCATCCCGTAGTCACCCAAAAAAGTTTTTAGGGGTATTAACCCCCCTCCCTCCAAATATAAATTTGACCCCTTTCCCCAAAATTTAACTAACAGGCCTATTAAGAATGAATTGTACTGTAAACAAATTTTCAAATATTTCTTAAATTATCATTTTTGAAAAAAAATTCATTTTGAAAGAAAAGTTTAAATATTTCAAAAAATGAATTAGAAGGGAATCTTTTTGCCCCCTCTCTCCCCTAAACTGATTAAAATTAAAGTTTCATTTAATGAATAGAAGTTCCTATAGTCAATTTGTTACATCAATTTGACAGCACAGTAAGAGGCTCACAAGATCTGTATTTGTACAGTAATGATATAATTTTATAGGACTATAGTCCAAGAATTAAGTGTGTGAATTGTGATTCAAAGTTTGAAGTTTATCTCATTAAGTGTGTCTGCAAGTCGTGTTAAGCTGAGACAATCATGGAGTGGGGATAGGAAACATTAAAACAAAGATGCGAAGCAAGAAAAATCTTAGATGTAAAGACGGAAAAAGTAATTTAAAGAGTAGATGTTTAGTGCTCAAAAATTCTTGAGAATATACTTATTGGAAAAATTACGAAACCTTTCACATTTATTTTTCTATGCTTTTTTATATCTTTATGACAATCTTTCAGTCTGTCTTTGTATAGGTGTTTGAATCTGTCTTTCTATACAACTTTCTATCTGTCTTTCTATCTGTCTTTCTATCTGTCTTTCTATCTGACTTTTTATCTGCCTTTCTATCTGTCTTTCTATCTGTCTTTCTATCTGACTTTTTATCTGCCTTTCTATCTGTCTTTCTATCTGTCTTTCTATCTGTCTTTCTTTCTGTCTCTCTATCTTTCGTTTTATCGGACTTTCTACCTGTCTTTCTATATGTCTTTCCATCTGTCTTTCTATCTGTTCTTCTATCTGTCTTTCTATCTATCTTTCTATCTGTCTAACTGCCAATCTATCTGACTTTATATTTGTCTGATTATCTATCTGGCTGTATATATATCTAAAAATCTAAGGCTACTTTAAGTGTAATAATCTTATTATTATTACGTATTTTATTGGTTTTTAATCAGTTTATAAAAATGAAATCACAAACATATTACTAAAAATATAAAATTGAAAATTATTTACAATTACTACATAAAAATAAATTTGGTTTCTTTCATGTGCTCCGTCTTCTTTGACGTCTAGTCTAAGTGAGGGCAATGGCATCTTTTTCATTAACACAAGGATCTATGATTATCCGGATTCTCTGTTAACACTGAGCCGTCAGCTTAGAACTGAAAAAAAAAAAATGAAAGTTTAAGTTAGAAAAAATACATAGTTAAAAGAAATATTGACAGATATTAAGAAAGAAATACTAAAATAACAAACAGTTTTTCTTAATGGCCCTGTAATAACACCAACTCTTTTATCCTCTTATCCACTTATCCACTTATTATATGCATTCTGATATTTAGGAAAACGCATAAAAATTGATCTGTAATTCTTTAAAAACTCTTTTAACATTGACAATACAGGTTTAATTTTCTTATTTCTACATTCAAAAAGAAACCAAGCTGAAATAATAATTTCTGTATTGATAATTATAGCTTTATAGAATGGTATATTAGACGGTGCTCCCAAGAAAACAAAATTTGCAACCCATGTCATATTAGATTGGTAAAGAAAATTGTTAAAATATTCTAAAAGTAATTCTGTATTTGATGAACAATAAAGATAAAAATGACAAGAAGTTTCTCTAGGGGCGGGAAGATTTAAAGCAATTGTACATTGTGTACATGCTGGACTAGTGTCACTAAATTTTGATAAATTTGCATTAAAATGAAGAAGATTGTTAGATAATTTAAAAGCAAAGTCTCTTATGTTCATGGGAAGATAGGATAATCTAGATGTCTAATTTATGGTGTCAATTTATTTATTCTATCTTACTTCTAGAATATAAACCCTTAAAATTGTTGTATTTTTAGGAAGATTTGTATCAAAAGTAAGCTGATTTTACTTGTGCATTTAAAGAAAAACTGTCTATATCCTTTTTTTCGGATTTCTGGGTTGAGCCTGGGTTATAGGGATGATTTGTAGGGCAGGTGGTTAACTAAAGGAAGTGACAGGGGATGTGTTTTTGGGTATGCAAAAAAATTAGAACTGTGTCGAAAAATATTAATAATATCTAAGAATGGTGACTATATTATATGTTTTTTGGATTGGATTGTGAACAATGCTGGAATATTTTAAATGACAAAAAAGACATAAAATTAAAGAAATGTTTGAAATTTGCTTTTTATATAGGGTGAGGCGGGGCATTACCGGTAATTTTTTCGGTTTTTTGAAAAAAAAATGGGGCAAATATTAATATTTTTAAATGAGACCAAGATCATTAGAAAGCTTACGGAAAGGACTATCAGGTTATCCTAGGACTTTTAGAAGTTTGTCATAATTGGACTCAAAGAAATTACCGATAAATGCCCCATGGTGGGGCATTGTGGGTAACGTCTTTTCAACCTAAAAAAAATCGCTGAAAAACGGCCCAACCGCCAGTCAAACATGAATAATCATAATTAGTATAGGTTATAGGGATTATCCACAAAAATTTTCATAAAGATCTGACTATTCCTTCTATGTCAAAAATCATTTTTTTAAAAGACGAGAAATTTCGATTTTTTTTCACAAAAATTTTCTTAAAAAATAAAATTTAAATTTTTTTATATAAAAAAAACTGTTCTTTTCACTTTTTGGCTTAATTCTTAAAAAGCCCCTATTGAATTTTAGATTTTACCAAAGAAAACCTGAAAATTGATCTTAAAAATCGAATTTGAATTTTTTTTTCGACGTTACCGAAAAATACCCCGCGCGAACTTTGGTCAATTTTTAAAAAAATATTAACTCTACATTTAAGCTCTCAACGGATTTGGAAAGAGCGGGCAATTCTTAGTTCAAAAGGTTTTAACGGATCAGTTCTAGGTCTTACCAATTTTTGTGTAGGTCGATCTTTATACACCTAGGTGAAAAAAAATTTGGGAAAAAAAATTTTTCGTCCGACTTTGAGACCCAAAAAGTACCCTTAAAATTCATCTCACAAAAATTTCATTTTATACTTTTTTGTAGGCAATTTAATAAGGAACAAATTTGCTTTTATGTTTTTCTTCTGTCAGTCGATTAGAACACGGAGAAAAATGTCATTTTCT
The DNA here is from genome assembly GCF_053477335.1 of Acartia tonsa. NCBI lineage: Eukaryota > Metazoa > Arthropoda > Copepoda > Calanoida > Acartiidae > Acartia > Acartia tonsa. The sequence continues at coordinate 20,830,676 of NC_137266.1, forward strand.
GAAGGTGGGTAAAAAATTACCGGTAATGCCCCTTACCGGTTAATGCCCCGCTTGACCCTATTTATTTTCTATTCAGAAAACTTTTAGATTAATAAAAATATGTGTATTAACTGGGAGGAAGGGGACATTTGACTGTGATTTACAATTGTGACTAAAGTTTCATATCTGCTGTAGGAGCGTTCAAGCTTGTTTATTTGGAGGGTTGAAATTTTTTTAAGGGGGGGGGGTAATTTGTGTTTTGAGGGGGGGGGGAATCACCACCGAACCCTCCCCCCCCCCTTGGACGTCCTTGATAGCCACATTATCATATTCGTTGGTTAAAAAACTATGTCTTATATTGAATTTTAGTTTGTTTGTTCTAAATTTACAGTGCCTTAACTTTCCAACCAATAATTTTAAACAACATAAGGAGTAATTTTGTTATCATCATTTAATCGGTCATTGCCTTATCCCCTAAGATCTCTGGTGTATTATACATCTGGTAGTGAAATTGTAAAAATTCATCAAAACCCTATTAATTTAGAATGTAATTAGATGCGCAAAGACAATCCAAATGTCGTTTCTTTAGTCATTATTTTACATTAATATAACAGGAGTGTAATGGCTAAATTAGGCCCTAAATCTACTGTAAAACTAGGGAAATTAGCAACCATAGAATCAGCAGATGATTGACGTATATAATTCGTAAGCTGCTATTCTACAATTTGTCATGCTAGGGTTAAAAATAAATTAAATCTCGTTATATGTTTAAGCTGTGTTGCTATTCTTCTAATATTGGGGTGAGTCCGTCCGTCAGTAATTTCTTATGTCACAATTAATTTAAAAGTGTTTTATCTTTAACTTTTTGTATTCCCATATATGTTTACATTTTATTTTGTTTTACTTTTTTTTCACAATCTTCGAAAAATTTTACTGTTCTTTTTTAGGTTCCAGGACAAACGCGGGAGTCCCAAACGTCGGAGTGGACAAACGCAGGAGTGTTAAAATATTAATTTAATTAGGTATTTCTATGCAGATTAAGTTAAGTTAAGATTTAAGCATTTAAAAAACCTTTAAGCTGGTCTAAAATAGGTTATGTTAGGTTAAGTGTCCACTCCTGCGTTTGTCCACCCCGACGTTTGGGACTCTGCGTTTGTCATATGACCCTTTTTTATAAATCAAATTTATATTGTTGAATTCCAATGCAGCACTGTTTTTATGGATATGCTATGTTCTTGTTCAAAATCCGTAATTTATACCCCAGGTGCTAAATAAATCAACTCTGATACAATTTCTTTTCTTTTAAAACAAATATTATCTTTAACTCGTGCATGTCCGTCTACGTCACGACTACAGATGCGCGACTTAGACAGTTAAACATGGTAATGCATTGGCCAAAAACAGGCAGAACTCATAACAATGAAAACAGTAAAAGTGTCGAACTATGGCGTCAGAAAAAATTAACAATTAACCAATGAGAGCCGCTATATATTTTACCACAGTGAATACTGGCTTCTTATTGGTTAATTGTTAATGTTTTCTGACGTCATAGTTCGACACTTTTACTGTTTTCATTACAATGCACAATTAGGACTTCCAAACAAAGGTCGTGCAACCAATGAGATGGTTGTAAAACCAAAAACCTTACATTGACATATGATTCTCATGGTTCATGAGGCTCCATGACACTTGAAACTAGTGTTAATATCATTTCGGCCACTCCAGTTATTTCAACTGTCAATACTCGACATTACCTTGAAATCTTACAAATATTTTATTTAAAACTTATAATATACCAGCGATGGTTAAATTTTAAATCCCTTGCTTTACATATATCTAATTTAAAATTGGACATCTATTTATGGATACAAAATGTAAATTAGACAAGGAAGACAAAATTCATAAAAATAGAGCCTATAAAGACTTTATAGACCAACACAAAAATAATATATTTTAATTAAACTAAATACTAAATAAAAGTAAAGGAAATCACGCTAAGAGAAGTTAATTTTAAATATGAAACATTTTATTCTTTTGTTCTTTATTTATGCATATATTTATCAGATATGAAATAATTTCATTTTTAAAGTTGTTAAATATCAAATTATCACAGTTTAGTTAGAGTCTAAAATAGTCTGCTTCTCTGCTGTCATGGTGCTGTAAACAATGACTGAAGAAATCGTGTTAGAAAACAGTTTATTAGGGATCTAAAGGGATAAGACAATAATAAATTGCAGTACATCCCTAATTATTATACACAAAATAATCCCTTCTGTAGATTACAAATGTGATACGTTTGAACAAACAACTTAAGGAGCCAACCAATCTTAATTCACTACAATTCCAAAAGTTGTTAAGCCAATGAATAAGAAAATGTTATTATAAAACTTTGGGGACTAGTGTAATAAACAGTCCATTGTCCCCTCCCTTCCTGATAGTTTATGTTATCAAAATGAATTGTGGGACTTTATGACAGTCTTGGCTATGTGTTTAAATTTCAAAGAATTTATATCAAAGTAGAGTTTTAAAATGTAGAAAATCTATAACTAAAATCTGTTTTGATAGTCTTTGCTAAATGAAAGCATCGGTTTATCGGTTTTGATTAATTTTCAACTATACAATATTCCGTTACAAGTAGTAAGTCTTTTGTCCAGATTTAACTAACCACTGAACCAATTGTGTCCTCCTACTTTGTAGGGAACCTTTTATGTTATTTCATTTATATATTGGTGAGAAGCCAATAGTAATATATTAATTTCACTATTGTTCGGTTGAAATCAACTTCTGCCAATAAATATTTAGAGTTTTAATATATATCTTTTAACATTAATAGGTATTCTAATATCTTTTATTCGTCCATTTTCTATCCTTTGATAAAAAATAAAGTGAAAAAAAGTTATTTATCCTATTATATAAATAAGTAAGCTTTTTTTGTCTGTAGCGAAGGATCTCGCTAACCGCTAAACTGATATGGTTCTCCATACACTGAAGCTTCTTATAAGCCTAGGGAAGGTTTTTAAATATTTTTTGGAGGGTATCTTCACCCTTTCAAAAAAAAGATTAACCAACCTAAAATACAAAAAAATAAATTTCTTTTTGAAAGTTTTTGAAAATGAGTTGGGGATCAACTTTTCCTCCTCCCACCCTATGTTTCCCTAGAGGCTTCTAGGGGCGTAGCCGCTAGTTGCTTCATATTAAAAATAGCTTTCCGCAGATATTTAAATAAAAATTGAAGATTGAAACGAAGGCCCGGACTAACAAATCTTGTATTAATTTCATGATATTTGTTATTACTTGTTTAAAATTGTCTGTTATACGATGCTATACATGATTTTTCAGTATGACTGAGAATCGGTTCTAATCCAGCGGATAATAATCGATTTTCATGCCATACTGGAAATTTTCTTACCCTACTATAAAATAATTGAAACTACTTGTTTGGTCTGTAGAGATCTGTTAGCTTAAAGTGAGGAAATTTTCTGGCGTTCAAACAATACCTAACAATTAATCATTACAGCAATAGAATAGTTATTTATCACATCATATTATATCAGCTTTCCGCGGTTATCAAAATAAAATATCATCATACTATAAATGATTTTTTATTTTGTATTACCTTTTTAAGCTATTAAAATAAATTCCATAAGTAGCAAATTAAACTAAGCTTACAAGATTAAAAAACAAAAAAAGTAAGGTAAACTAATTGAATAAGAGAGAATTATAAATTATCAACAACTTCTGGATAAATAATTATGTTAAAATACAATTATAATAGCCATAAAATATGTGTAGGTGTTTATAATTATAAAATGTTTAGGTATAAAAGTAGAGGGACTAAGCTGTTTTGTGTTGGAATGATGAATCAATAAATTATACCTATTCATTTATTTCATTTTAGTTTAGTCCGACATATTAACGTAAAACTATATTTATAGGGAAGCAATGCTACTAAGAAACGAAATATTTATTTTTAGAAACTGCAATTGTTTGCTCAAATGTAAAAACACAGGTTTCATATTCCACCTTATAAAAACTATTTTTCAGCCCATAAATTAGCCCACACTGTCATCATAAAATATTCTTAGATTTCCCTGTTGTTCTTTTCATATCAGATGATCAATACTGTGCACTAATAAATTAGTCCATACTGACATCATAAAATATTCTTAGTATCCCCTGTTGTTCTTTACATATCAGATGATCAACACTATACAATAATAAACAGCACATACTGCCATCATAAAATATTCTTAGATTTCCCCGTTGTTCTTTTAATATAATCAATGCTGTGCACTAATAAATAGCACATACTATCATCATGAAATATTCTTAATATCCCCTGTTGTTCTTTTCATATCAGATGATCAATATTGTGCACTAGTAAATTAGCCAGTATTCATTATATGTATTCTTATTTCCCCATTGGTTCTTTACTTATCGGATGATCAATACTGTGCAATAATGAATTACTATCATCATAAAATATTTTTAGTTTTCCCTGTTGTTCTTTACATATCAGATGATCAATACTGTGCACTAATAAATAGCCCATAATGTCATCATAAAATATTTTTAGTTTTCCCTGTTGTTCTTTACATGTCAGATGATCAATACTGTACACTAATAAATTATCCTATATTCATGAACACAAACGTCCATAAGGAGGAGGTTGAAGGCGTGTTATCCCACTCAAACTTTGAATTTCCTCATTTTATCTCCCATTTTAAAAATTACTCCCCATAAACTTAGAAAGCGCTCATTTTACCCCCTTAAAATAAAGCTTTAACGTCCTTGATCATGGATATACGCCACTAAAAAGATTTGATACTCATATATTCATAAAATATGGAACTTTTTAATCGGAAAATTCTTCTTTTATCAACAACATGCAGTAATCTTCACGGGGGAAATTCCTAGTATAACAGAGTAAGGGTGTCCCATAGTGTAGTGGTTAGCGCACTACGATGTGGTCGGGAGAAACCGAGTTCAAGTCCCCACATAGACCTTGCACTTGGTTAACAAATGCTGTCGCAATTTGTCAGATTATGATCACGCAACCTTCCCTAAGATGCCCTAGGGTTGTAAGGGGGGAGATTTGTAGGAAGTTAGGATTCTACAAATCAAGCAGCTCTAACCATGCTTTCCCCCATGCTCCTCGTATGAGAGTGCCATTAATTAGCAGGGAGTAAGGGAGGGGACAATGGATCGAATATTCAATCTTTAGGAGTCTCAGACTTTGGGGACTGGCTTAAAGGGAATGTGCAAGAATTTAGCAGTTTCTGACTGAGTTTGGGGACTTGCGCAAGAAATGCCGTTACTCACTATGTTAGTTTTGAATATATATAGTTTTGCAGACAGAGAGTAGTTCAAATATAAATACACGGCCCCCCTCCCATACTATATTTCACTCCCTTCATCCCCACCTCCTTTTTAAAAGTAGATGAGAAAGGGAAATGGAGAAGGGAGGTGGGGGAAATAAACAGGATAAAAAGGGGCAGGAAGGCGTGCGGGTCATATACTTGCCCATCCAGCTACACGCCTGCCTGCCCCTTTTTTCTGTGTTCACATCACTTGCCCCCAAATCTCTTTTCTCTTTCCCTGTCATCTGAAGAGATCCAGGGAGATATTTCTAGTAATTAATTACAGAATGGTTATGTCAGTCTGTAATACTGGTAATCTTATTTCAAATGATTGCTTTTTTTCTTGGAACTTTTTTCTTAGTTTATGGTTTTCTAGATTTAATCAACAGTCACTTTACAATTTCCACCATATTTTTCTTTTTCAGGCCTTTCTTCAAAAACTCTTAAATTGAATTAATTGCCCATTGTCCCCTCCCTTACTCCCTGATTAATTAGGGTGGCTTAATTTGTACCACCTGCCAAAACTCTAGGCCAGGGTGATGTAATAATTGAGTAGCTTTTACGAGAATTGCGGGTCAGCTTGTAATGTAACATAGAATGCAATTAGCTGTGTGCGAAGCTTACCAATCTAAGATTGGCCAAAGGATTCTCACTTCCAGTCTCCGTGTGCATCTGAGTCCTAACTTCAGAGAATCATGGCTACAACAACAACAGTATAACAGAGTAGTTAAATTTGTTTGTGATTAGGTAGTTTTTTTTTGCAGTTTTATGCTCTATTTTAGATTTGCATAATAGATTTCTTTAATCAATAATACAAAGTAGTACGATGTCTGTCTGTCTGTCTGTCCGTCCGTCCGTCTGTCTGAAGCTTAAGATCTCGGTAACCACTGAACCGATCGGATTCTACTCTTGAGGGTATATACCTATTGGTCCTGTGGTGGTTTTAAGCTATTTTCTTGGGGGGTGGGACACCCCTAACCCCCCCAAAAACAAAAAAATCCCCCCCCTATTTTTTATTTTGCTCTGGTACAGGCTGCCGCAGGCTGCCCTTTTTATTATTTTTTATTCCAGCATTTATTTTGAATGAAAGAATAGCAACATTCTCTCACTAAAAACAATAAATATTAATTTTTTTATCACCTCTTGGGGCAAAGCCCCTAAAGGCTAGGGGCGAAGCCGCTAGTTTTATATAATATAATCCTTAATTATTTGAAATATTTCATGCTTATGAATTTTAGTAGCCAGGAATCATATTTTTTTATAATGGGTTCATATTAAATCAATTGAACCCTTTCATTTTCTTATCCTTAGACAATATAAAGCAAAAAAATGTACTTATGTTTCGTACATCTACATTAAATCATCCGATTTTGTCAAAAAATTATTTAGACTTTATGGGCTTCAAAGTTTAGTTTTGTGATTATAGAGTAATATTGAATCATGTCAAGAAAGTACAATAGTCGCCAAACATAATGTATATAAAATGCTAGATATATGAATTGTTTATAAATGAAAACCAAATCGGCCCGGAACAGACAGACCTACGAAAAAAAAAGCAAGCATATCCAAAAATTTTACTTAAAGATGAAGGAACTAAAATGTAAAGAAAACATAGAAAAGAAGATAAAGATAGAGAAACTAACTTCTAATTAGAACAAGTTTTAATCATTCAATCGTTTCAAAGTATAGTCTTAATTTTTTTTTTTTTAGTTTAAAAGAATATTAATTTTCTATGCAAAAATAGCATGTTGTGATCTAAGAAGTGGGTTACTCCTGGACCGATTGGTCCCTGACATTTACTTTCTGTGTAATAATCATCGCAAGGTTTCAGGCTATTTTGGGAATGAGATGATAGGTCTTACCCCATCTCAGCCATTGAGAGGGCCAAAAACATATAAGCCGAGGTAGCTTTGGCAATATAAAGCTGTAAAAATAAGCTAAAGGTTTTTTTAATATCAAAATATTTAGATTTAAAAACAACTTTAATTAAGAGTCTCCTCTTAAAATATTTCTGCACTTCAAACTGATTAACCTCTGACTAACCCAATTAATTTACTGCACAACTTTCAAACTTTCCAGGATTTCTAAGGTCATTTATTATAGAAGTATGACAGCACGATACAAGACTTTTATAGAAAGGGATTATACTGTGATATTACTTCAGAGCCAACTATAGAAACTATATGATATGGATCCTAGAAATCTTAAGGGATAAGACAATAGCCGATAAATTGATGTACATCTCAAATGATGTTACACAAAATTACCCCTTCTGTAGTTTACAATTATGGGTTGAAACGTTTGGAAACTTAACTTAATGAACCATCCAATCAAATGCAATTGAGGACCCAAAAGTTGTTTAGCCAACCAAAAAGAAACGTTCTTTTAAAACTTTGGGGACTAGTGTAATAAACAGCCCAATGTCCCCCCCCCCCTCTGAATGGTTTCTATCTAAAGAGGAGTATCATCACAATACAGGTCAACTTTTAGTAGAAAATGTTGTGTGGTATTGAAAATTAAGCATACTGAAATCTGCCTATAAATTGTTTCTCCCTACTTCTACTAGAGCCAGGTTAAACTTAGTTACCTATTATGTCAGCAGTAATCATATTTTTGTTTTTCTGATTTTTTTCTGTAAGGTGAATAAATTATTTTAATAACACACCACCAACTGAATTATTTTGGAAAAATATTTTTTATTTTAGCTATTTTTGGAGGTTTATTAAATAGGTAATTACGACGTAATTTATTTAACTTCCATCGTTTTATTTCAAATAATTTTTCTTGTTGGTTTTACCTCACTTCTATTATTGTCCACATTACGTTTTTGCATATATGATTTCATCTAGGATTAATCCTAAAATTTAATAATTTGTTAAAGTCATAAGAAGTTTTTCTCTGTACATTTGGAAATAAAGTTCCCTTACATCTTGTGGCTGTCAGGATCGTTATATTTGAAAATATGTTAAACACAAATGGGAATGTAAACAGAAACAATTGTTTATTTATTTCAAAAGAAAATATTATCAAAATTTGCTTCGTTAATTCAAAATCTAATATCTTGTAAGACAACAAAAATAGTCTATTGTCCAAGGGCAGCTTTTCCATTAGCTGCCACTCTCTCCAGGAAAGCTGCTTGTCCAGCGGCTACATTTTCTGGTTGTCCAAGCCAAGCTGCCCTACAACTGTCTTGTAAGGCACGGCCGAAGCAGAAGGAGGTCTGCCATGGCCTAGAAACAGAAAAACTATAAACATTAATTATATCAACTGTATAAATTTTTTTTATCACAAGTTGATAATTTGCTATACCTCGCTATGAATGGAATAACTGTATACTTGGTAAATTTCTAAATTACCTTGGATAAGATTGTTCTTGATTCACAGCTCTGAGGTAATTAGTTGATTCTTCTTCACTCAACCCCCCAGATAGGAAGAATATACCTATGAATTTAGTTAACATTTATCAGGGATAAGATAATTGACAACAAATTGAAGTACATTCAAGTCCCAAAGGATTAAGGTCATAGGAGGAGAGAACAAATTTATGAAACTTACATCACCTCTGCAGGATTCTGTCTAGATATTTCAGTGGTCATCTAGAGATCCTACTTTTCATTGGATGTGATACACCCAAGGATATAAGTCAAGTAACATACAATCAACCCTTTGTTTGCATGACCTTTGTCTGAGAAGTCCTTACTGTGCATGGTAATGAGTTGCGCCTGTGTATTAGCCAAGGCATTCCCCTATATCTGACTGTTTATGTTGCGCACCTGACATAGTAGGAGTACCATTATTAACATCTTTAGTTGTAATGTTGTTTCTGGCCGAGATACAAAACTATCACCTCCCTCCCCTACGACGATTAAATGCGCTACGCATTGACTCCCTCTCTCCCAGACAATAATAAAGTCCTTATCTTACCTGGAACAGCCACTGGCACATGGCGAGCCAATGCCATCATAGTCAGCTTTCCAACAGTCTCGGGATCAGCCTAATAGAAATATATTTCAACAGTGTGTTACAAAAAATACAAAATTAAAAGAAGAATTTTAATGAGGAGATGAAAAGTCAAAACTATATTAAAATGAAGGTTTCTTCTGTAGCACTTGTATTTATGATCTGTGTATGTTAGTCTTAATATAGAAGTGATTGTTACTATTTAATGTCACACATCTTATATAGAAGCTGTAGGAACTACATTTAATATCGCAAGTAAACCCACTATCTTCCGACAAAGTCAAGTTAATACACTTTGATTAATCTTGTAAGTTATTGTTATCCAGCCTTGCTGAGTAAAAAATCAATGGATTAGCATACCTGAGCATCACATTTGTTACCAGAAGTGACCATATTAGGTTTCAGAAGAGTTCCTTCCAGGTAGATATGATAATCAGCCAGTGCTTTGTACACCTCAGCCAAAACAACTTCAGTCACCTTAAATACAATTTTTTGCTACCTCATTTCTTAAATTATAAAGTCTATGATATGTTTAATATCAATTCATACAATGCAATGGTTAACTATCTAGAAATGTCATTGCATAGGATTGCAAATTTCTGTTTATAGGAAGGCAAATCCATAAATACTATTCTTGAAAGTATCTGATATGTTTGAGGCGGGGGGGAAGGGGCAAGGGTTGAGTTACCCTTACTTAAAAATTGATGCAAATAAGGCCAGTATCTATGTACATTGTACATGAGGGTTTTATGTATAGGATAAGATCTTAGTACACAGTAAAAAAACACCCTTCTTTTAGTTTAGGAGATTACCTGAAGATTTCTCTGGACAGAATGAGAACCAGCCCTAGCAATATCAGGCTCTACTATGGGAACAAGACCATTGCGTTGGGCAATCTTGGCATACATGGCTGTAGCTCTTGCGCCCTCCTACAATAATATATACTAGTTGCTTCACCCCTAGAGGTCTGAAGGGGCAATTTTATTCTTGAGGTGATTTCTCGTGGAAGGGTGGTGGTACCCACCATCAAAATAGTTATAAACCTTCTCAGGAGTTGATAGAATCTACATTGTAAAGAATTTAATCATTTAATTTAGATTAACCATCTAACATAGTAATTTATAATAGTGTAATAACTCTGATTGTCAACTTGGAAATCATTTGAAAATCATCAAAGCTATTCCAAACCCTGTAAATAGATATCAAGGTAATGATGAAATTATATCATTGCCTTGGGTTCAATGAACAAAAAAAACTAAACAACTTTTGTTCTTTACTTTGAAAATCTGCCACACATGGTTGTTATTAATGCAAACTTGCCTTGATAGCTTCCATGCTTGGAATATCATCACCAATAGAGACAACCATTCTCCACTTGGCAAATTCTGCTCCCAACTTCTTATACTCCTAAATATGAAATTGTGTATAACAAATATAAAGTTGAACTATTTACAAGCTAACTATATTTCAATGAAAAAAATACAATTATTTTAAATTAAATGGAAACCTCTTACAAAATAACATATTAAATTAATGTACATTGTAAATCTTATTCCCAAATAAATAGATGAATATACATAACTAGTTAAAGGGTACCTGGACTTAAGAAACAAATAAGAAATAAGTAGCTTTTATACTCTTTGTATCAATGTTTTGTAAATGTAAAGGAATAGAGGGGGCATAAGCTATACGTTACTTTCCCCCCAGGGCAGGGACCCTGTCCCGATTTTGTAATAGATCTTTAAAATCAGCTAATACTGCCAGAAATTAAAACACAGCAATGTCCCTACAAAATAACAAAAAGCAATTTTCTAGCAGACAAAAAGGAACTCTGCCACTCATCTATACCTATAATTTTTTGGAACATAAATTTTGAACTTTTAAATAGGGCAATTCTTTCAAATTTTGATTATAGTGTTACCTTACATCTTTCATCCAGACTATCCATTCCTTGAGTAAAGACTTCACCTTTATCATTGATAGGCACCCAACCTTTGTCAAGAGTGATACCTGAAAATGATATAGTATAATAGACAGTTGTCTGCGAATATGAAAATGAAAGATTGATGGGACAATGGAGTCTAAATCAATCTTACCCATGAAACTGTATAAATTATTTCCTACCTCTAATAGCTTAACTTTATTGGAGAAAAGATTGAAAAATGACAATAAAAATATTAAATACAGGTGTAATTTCCCCCACAATTTATTATAATTTGGAGTAGTTTGATTTTATGTCAATTGTCCTATATATCCCTAAAATCTGACCTGGTACAATTCCAAGTTCTTTGACCTTCTGAATGATAGGAACTCCATCGTCTATTATAGATTATAATAACTATTTTACCTAATTTTGTCAAAAAAGGAAACAACAACAAGTTAATAATATTAATGAATTAAAGAACGTGAAACTGCTAATATAAACATTAAAGTCTTTTTGCATATTTCGTAAGTGAAACCCCCCTCCTTAATAAATCTATAAATATAGATGTATATCCAGACAACTACCTGGATCCCCCTGTTTGGGACCTTTTTTGTCTGTTAGCAAATTGCTTTCTGCTTTTTTTGTAGTACTAGCGGCAGCGCCTCTACTTTAAGGGGCTTTTTAATCAAAGGGGATGAGAAGGGAATAAAAATAGCCTATAACTATCCCATTCTTAATTCTAAAAAAAGACTTTAACCATCCCAGAACATATTAAAATCTTAAGATACAGACAAAAACCTTACTACTTTATATATTAGGATAGCGAAGCTATTGGTTGTTTTTTCAAGGCCCAATTGGAAGTCAGCACAAAGGTTCCTCTTTATTTTTCTCAATTTAATTCAAAACGAGTAGAAGGGTTTCTATGCACAACTATTATTTATGGGAATTCTCCTAAAGTTAGATCACAAACGGTCGTTCGGTCATACATGACCAATTAGAAGTATATCAATAAACTGATAAAATATGATTACAATCCTGCGTTCTGATACAGAGTTTCATGTTGAAGAATAACAGCGGATAGAGGGGATAAGTTCTCCTTGGGACAGCTGAACAATAACTGTCTGTATAGCCGTCTAAATAGAAAATTGATGTGCATTTAATAAGTTCTGCCAGATTATTGGACAAGGCATTTTCCAAACTATTACTATTGCCAAATAGCTAAACCTACCCGGTATAACTAGCGGCTACGCCCCCCCGTGGCCTCTAGGGGCCCTTGAGGTGGAAAGAAGGGAGGAAACAGTTGACCTCCACCACTTTTCAAATTTTATAAAGAAAAAGTTTAGGGAAGTCCAGTAAGTAATGAAATATCATCCCCAAAATAGTTATAAAGCTTCCCATTTCCTATGCAAAAGGAGAACCATATCGGTTCAGCGGTTAGCAAGATCCTTCGGTACAGGCACTCATACACACACAGATCCTGTCACATGACAATAAGGATAGGATTTATAATATCCAATCATTCTTACCTATTTTCAGGCGTATTATCAATATTTAGTTTCTGGAATCTATCCTGCATTGCAAGGGGGGTCTCATCAGCTGCTAATATTCCACACCCTGGCCTTTAAATACAATTTGGAGTTACATAAATAAATGTTGTTAATCAATATTACAAATGTTTTGGTTTCTTTATCAATATAAAATCCATAAAAGCGAAGACAAAAGAACCTTGGTACATAAGAATCATTATTCAAAAATAATATGAATAGGATAATTATATTATACAAAAAAAATTTGTCAAAAAAATAAAAATCAACTTTCTAGTAATAATTATAGAGTTGTTATGCTTTCTAAATCGTACGTAACTAATATTGAAATCAACATGCAAAGTTTAAAATTGATAGGACCGTTATGGATGAAAAAGCGGAACCGACCATTCGCTTTTAAAAATACATTTGCAATGTACTTTAAAAATTTGTCCATATTTTTAAAATTTTATTTTAATGTTAAGGGCAAACTTTTTTATTTTGATTCACATTTTACTTTTGCTTACCTGCAAATCTTTTTAGTGATGGCACGAAGTTCAGCCTTGACAGGAAAATATTATCTTTTATTTTTTACATTTATTTTCAATATGAATTACCGTTTTTAAGTCTATAATTTCATATATCATTACAGTCTATTGTGTTTTACATTTAAAGATTTTTATAAATTTGATAATCAGTTTCCCTGAAGGTCTTCTGAAATATATTCAAACTTGGTCTCGGACATTTTAATCTTCTAAATGATAAAAAAAATTGAAATCCAAATTATTGTTTACCAAAAATGCAATGCATTTAGCTGAAAAGGGCAGGGCATCTTTTTTTGGATTATGGAAAGTAGCGGGTTTTATCGCATTTTTCCAGTAGCTTTTCTTCTATTTCTAGTGACTGCGGGTGGCTCTAACCCTGCAGGGCAGATTTTCTAACCCTGCTTGGCAATCATTAACATTTAACCTAACCTAACCTAAAATAACATATCAAGTGCTACTGTAAAAATAAATCGAGACCCGCTATACCACGTTTTCTTTCCATGGTCCACTTTTTTATATTAAATTTTTATCTAGTAAAGAGAATAAGTTTTGTTTTGCTTAGATTCTACTTTAATGGTTTAAAAATGACAAAAAATGGTTTTGAAAACCGAAACAAATAAGATGTAGGAAATACAATAAAAAATGTTTAAACATTTTTTATTTTCTTGTAACAAAAATACAGACTGAGGGAAGCCAAGTTTAGCAGAATATGCTGATGAATGTTTTCAAATGTTCACTTTTAAAGTAAAAATATTAAACTGAAATTCCAAATTTTGTAGTATAAACATTTTTGATAAACATGAACCTTTCAACACATTAATCAATTCACACTTTGTTTTTAGAGCGGAGCTTTTATGTGACAAATTTTCATTGATTCATATTTTTTAACAGTCTAAAATAAAATAGGTTTAACTTTTGAAATGAATTATTGCAATAAATTTTGCAGTTTTTTCAAGACAAGTTTGCTAGAGAACTCTTATTGCTAGAGTCAGGAGGCTTTATAAAAGCTTCAAGGCATTTACAAAGTCATTAAATTAAGCATTATTTTTAAAAGTCAAACCCACCATTACATTTCATACAAAGCATAAGTTGAAAAAAAAAATACTTTTGTCCTAAGAATGTAAAAATAGATTAAGCATCATGGCATTATTTAATTAGGTTAATAGCCTAAAACCAAGCCCTGGGCCTTTGCAAAGCTTCCCTAAATTGAAGAACTTATTTGGTTTAGCAGTTATCGATATGCTAAAGTACATAAAAAATTACTACTTTATAATGCAACTAGCGGCTTCGCCCCTAGCCTCTAGGGGCCTTTCCCCAAGAGGTGATAGAATTTTTTTTTTGGCGAAATACGTAAAAGGACCAAGGAAATCTTCTATACAAAAAAAAAAAAAATAGGGGGGGATTTTTTGTTTTTTGAGGGAGTTGGGGGTGTCCCACCCCCCAAGAAAATAGCCTAAAACCACCACAGGACCAGTAGTAGAATCCGATCGGTTCAGTGGTTACCGAGATCTTAAGGGACGGACGGACAGACAGACGGACGGACGGACAGACAGACGGACGGACAGACAGACAGACGGACAGACATCGTTCTACTTTGTATAATAGATTAGATTTTCTTTGGTCAAATTTATTCTTGTTTTATGTCTTTCATTGTTATCTTTTCCCTTGGCGCATCTTGTGGTTAGATAACTAATCTAGGAAAACAAACTCTTATAATAAATTAACAGGATGTTTGTGTGTTTGTATGTTTGTGCCGAAGGATCTCGCTAACCGCTGAACCGATCGGGTTCTCCTTAACAGGGTAACTTCGCATAGGTCCCGGAAAGGATTATAACTATTTTCTTGGTGGGTGGGACACCCCCAACCCCCACAAAAAATGAAAAATTCCCCCCCAATTTTTTTTTTGAATTTTTAAAACTAAAATTAAAGATGAGGGGTGGGGGCAAATTTTTTTTTACTTATTCTTTTAAAATCTAAAATAATTGAATTATTAAAATCGACTCTCTCCTCCTCAAGTGCCCCTAGAGGCCTCTAGAGGCGTAGCCGCTAGTATGTAAATAAAATCAATTCAAAAAAATAAAAATATAAACCTTGCGCATTCATACAAATTGTATTTAGCTTATAATTTGCCTGGGAATCTAATATGTATATAGAATTACGTGGATGTTATGACAGGGGAAAAATTGTCGTCATTTTAGGTGTAACATGGACATTACTTATTTCTTTCATCCAGTAGGAGTGGAATGGATACGGTGGATTAGGGGATCATTATTTTAGCCAGCTAAAAGTTTGGATCTACTGCAGTTCACGGTAAAATATTGCTGGTAACGAATATTGCTGAAAATTTGTGAATTTTAAAGGCTTCTAGCTGCCAAACGGCTGAACGTACAGATCATACCCGCACATCATTTTAAGCGGCATAAGAAGGCCTACAAATAATCTGGAATAGCCATAATCCCATGTTGCACAGGGAAAGCTTCACTGAAGAAAAACCGCGTAAAATAGGTCTTTTTCGCGCATTTCTCTGCACTGCGAGATAATTATGCATTATTGATTTATGGCTATTCCAGATTATTTGTAGGCTTTTCTATGCCGCTTAAAACAGTGTGCGAGCATGATCTGTACGTTCAGCCGTTTGGCAGCTAGCAGCCTTTAAAATTCATAAATTTTTAGCAATATTCGTTACCAGCAATATTTTACCGTGAACTGCAGTAGATCCAAAAGTTTCACTCTATTAGAGTATATGGTAATCTGGTGTAAGATCCGAGTATTAATACATCAATTGTAATCTTGAATTAAAATTAGTTTTGGGATGTAACTGAAGGAGTCATACAAAATAGGTCTAAAAGAAATATTTAACTTAGAATTGTTTTCTTTGTCCTGCAATTAAACAGGGTAGTCAAAATTAATAGTAACACCACTTCAAATAAAGACAATTTTTTGATTAAAATTAAATCTAGAAAAGAATGCAAAATAATTTTGTATATATAGCAAAACAGGTCTGGCAAAGATCGATAACTTTTTTTTGTGTATCATTGTCTTTAACCTCTGAAACACTAGTATTTTTCCATTCATTTTTTGGCAAAGTGTTACATAAATTTGTTATAGAATTATAATAATACTGATTTGAAAAGAAAGTAAAAAGTATTTTTTAATTGAAATTAATTTTATATTAAAGTTAAATGATACTTTTAAAGTATTTTTCACCAGATAAATGATCTGCTTCTTAATTTTCTACCAATAATAGACCGAATAGTTTTTTTTTAAATCTTCATGCAAATGTTAGTTTGGTGTCTAAAGCTTTATCTATAGCTAGAGGTAAAGATTATAGAATACTTTTATTGTAAGTTGTGGTCATATACAAATGTCCATCTATACCTTACTATCTATTTATAGCTAGAGGTAAAGATTATAGCCTTTCTTATTATAAGCTGTGATCATATACAGATGTCTATCTATATCTTACTATCTATTTATAGCATAGAGTGATCAACACAGTTTAATTAAACATGTTATTTTTATTTGATAAGTCCAATACACAGTGTTTCATGTCAAGAACAATCTTCAGTTGGATAAATAAAAATACATGATGCTTTAATGAGCATAAATTCTATACTGTTTATTAAAAAACAAAAGATGATTTTTTTCTTGCAGTGGAGGTAAGGAACGAGTGGGTGGGGGGGTAATTTTGCATAATAAAAAGGGAAGGGTGGTGAGGTATTTGAATTTTAGCATTTAAACTATGACTAATGTTTCTTATTTAACACATGAAAAGGCAATATGTACTTTGTAGTAATGAATATGCATGATATATATAAAAAAATTGCTATGATATGGCCATATAAGGTTAAGTTTGGTCCAGTAAGTACTTTTTTCGATGTATGCAGTGGTTGAAGACTTCATTTCTCATGTTGAGTGATGTTGTGGTTGATTTTGAAGCATGGGCAATGGAAACACATTCTGTCAGGCATAATTGGCATTTCTTGAGGTTTTGGTTGTAAGTCGTTGCAAGGGCTTTTATTGACCATTTTAGGCTGTGTGGCTTGTTCTGTTCTTTAAGCTTTGAAATGCAGTCAGAGAGCTTGGTACCATTGTTGTTGTGTCTAAATGAGTGTAAGTGTTTGTAGTATCTGTTTTTAAAAGGTCCAGATGACAGCCCTATATATTGGTATTTAGTTTGGTTTGTTTCATCTGTGACAAGGGCTTTGTATACTAAACTTTCTGTAAGGCATTTTCCATCCAGGGGGCAATCTTGTGGATTCCTACAGTTGCAACCCTTTTCTGTAGGTAGGTTTGATTCACCCAGTAGTTTTTTGTTATGGCTTTGGATTATACTTCCCATGTTGGCCATTGTTGAATATGAAACTTTCAATGTGTTTCTGTTGTAGTATTTATGAAGTGGTGAGTTTTTGGGAAGTGTTTGTCAACTAGCTTTAAAAACTCCTTGGCAATGTTAGTTTTTACTGCAGAGTTGTATGGAGGATTAAACCAAATTACTTTCCTTTTTCTGTTCTTTGGCAAAGTGTTTTTATTTTGCTGTCGTTGTTTGTATGTTAACCCTTACAGATCGGGGGGGGGGGGGGGGGGCTCAAAGAGCCCCCCCCCCTCTAGTTTTTTCAATCTCATTTTTTTTGTAGGTAAGATGGAGAGCTGTAACTTCATGACTTTTTAAGTTTAGTAATTATACCTCGGCAAGAGTTGATTTTATTAGGATATCTGGTCTGTGTCGGTCGTGGTGTCCGGTCAAAGTCGGTTGGGTAGCAAAAAAAATTAGAAAAAATTCTAAATAAATCTTAATTTCTACATTATTACTTTTGTGTATAAGGTAGAAACCTAAATTTTTTTTGGTGAATACTTAGATAACAATGACCATCTGAGAAAAGCGGTGTTATGACCATTTGACCGCTCCCTGACTGACTTTATGACCGATTTTTGTCCGGCTTTTACTAGACATATATCATGAATATCGTGGCTTCTATTACAGCTAGAGACCTATAATTTTTTTTGGTAAATCCTTGAGCAATAATAAACATATAAAAATATTAATTTGCGCCGCCAACCAACGTTTTACCGCCGTAACCGCCGAAAATGGCGGTTTCCGTTATTTGCCGTTTTTCGGCGATGATCAGAAAAAGTAATTTTTTTGTTATGAAAAATAAAAGTTCGTCCTAAAATTTGGTCATCCAAGCTGCAAAATTGGCCGCGCTACAGCTGTTTTAAAATTTAGCGGCTGGCCGCTAAAAAGCGGCTAAGGAGCGGTCTGACTGCTATGACTAGAAAAAGTAATTTTCTCTAAAAATACACATGAACCACCAGAAAAAAATTTTACGTTTTTATCTGTACCAGGAGCCGAGATAGAGGGGGGGGCTCTTTGAGCCCCCCCCCCCCCCCCCCCCGATCTATTAAGGTGGGAATTGGGGCCCGATCTGTAAGGGTTAAAGTATGCTTGTAACCTGAGGCTTTTAAAGCATTTTCATACTTTCATTTTCATGATAGCTCAGAAATTCTGTTTTCTATCATATTGGGAAGTTGTTTGATTACATTAGCAGGGTGACATGACTTTGTGTTAATGTAACATGGAGGATTTGTTTCTTTCCTGAATGGTTTGTGTGTTCCATTGTTAAGGTTTAAAGTTGTGTCTAAAAAATTCACAACTTTTATGCATATGTTTGTGGTTATTTGAAAGCCAAGTGATTTAAAATGTTAGGTGACTTTTTTCTTCAAACTTTCGGCGCCTTTATAGCTAGAGGTAATGATTATAAATTTTCTTATTATAAGCTGTGCTCATATACATATGTCCATCTATACCTTACTATCTATTTATAGCTAGAGGTAAAGATTATAGAATAATTTTATTGTAAGTTGTGGTCATATACAAATGTCCATCTATATCTTACTATCTATTTATAGCTAGAGGTAAAGATTATAATAATTTTTTTATTATTAGCTGTGTTCATATACAGATGTTCATCTATATCTTACTATCTATTTATAGCTAGAGGTAAAGATTATAATAATTTTCTTATTATTGTTCTTAACCATACTGTTATTTAGATTTAGGGTGTAATATAGAAGCATTTACTTTGGGTGCAGCTGTTCTCAACCATACGGTTATTTAGATTTAGGTTGTAATATAGAAGCATTTACTTTGGGTGCAGCTGTTCTCAACCATACTCTTATATAGATTTAGGTTGTAATATAGAAGCATTTTGGTGCAGCTGTTCTTAACCATACTGTTATTTAGATTTAGGGTGTAATATAGAAGCATTCACTTTGGGTGCAGCTGTTCTCAACCATACTGTTATTTAGATTTAGGTTGTAATATAGAAGCATTTACTTTGGGTGCAGCTGTTCTCAACCATACTGTTATTTAGATTTAGGTTGTAATATAGAAGCATTTACTTTGGGTGCAGCTGTTCTCAACCATACTCTTATATAGATTTAGGGTGTAATATAGAAGCATTCACTTTGGGTGCAGCTGTTCTCAACCATACTGTTATTTAGATTTAGGTTGTAATATAGAAGCATTTACTTTGGGTGCAGCTGTTCTCAACCATACTCTTATATAGATTTAGGTTGTAATATAGAAGCATTTTGGTGCAGCTGTTCTTAACCATACTGTTATTTAGATTTAGGGTGTAATATAGAAGCATTCACTTTGGGTGCAGCTGTTCTCAACCATACTGTTATTTAGATTTAGGTTGTAATATAGAAGCATTCACTTTGGGTGCAGCTGTTCTCAACCATACTGTTATTTAAATTTAGGGTGTAATATAGAAGCATTCACTTTGGGTGCAGCTGTTCTCAACCATACTATTATTTAGATTTAGGGTGTAATATAGAAGCATTTACTTTGGGTGCAGCTGTTCTCAACCATACTGTTATTTAGATTTAGGGTGTAATATAGGAGCATTCACTTTGGGTGCAGCTGTTCTAAACCATACTGTTATTTAGATTTGGGGTGTATTACAAATGTCCATCTATACCTTACGGCAGTGGATAACATAATTAGTAGATTATCATTTAATATTTATATGGGATGATTATAATATAAGATTTTTATATTTTGTGAATCTTCTCATGACTTTTTAAAAGCGAAGCTTTTCTATAATTAGGGTCGGTCTGTACATCCGTCGGTACGTAACGGATAGCTCTTTTCGTTAATTTTCTTTTCGATTTCAAACTTTGCATGCTGAATCCTATAGAAGTTAGGTACGAATTAGAAAGTGAAGCAACTCTATAATCGTTACCAGAAAGTCCGTACGTCCTTTTTAAATATGTTGCTTTTAAACTTTTTTAATATCAATTTTTTAGGTGATAAAATTATCCAATTGGTCTGATCTTTGGAATACTGATTCCTAGGACAACAAAGTACATTGTTATAATCTTAAAATTAATACAAGTTTACTACCGCAGTTGCGTACGGTAGGGGAGTGTCAACAAGATACAGTCAATTCCTTAAAAAAAGAATTTTAGAATCATGGTCTACTTCCATAGGCGTCCAAGGGGGGGGGGTAATGGGGCGATTACCCCCCCCAAACAATTTTGGGGGTACCGTAGGCACCCCCAAATTTTTTTTTTAAATTTACCCCTACCCTGGGGGTGCCGTAGGCACCCCCAACCATTTAGGAGAGGGTATTTACCCCCCCCAAACAATTATTGGGGGGTAAATACCCCCCCCCAAAATAAAAAATCTCTAATAAAAAAATTTTTTTGCGCGCTTCGCGCGCATTTTAATACTATATATTTTATAAAATTTAAATTACCCCCCAAGCAAATTTTACCCCCGGGGTAAAAATTTTGGGGGGGGTAAAAAAAATTTGCGGCGCGCTTCGCGCGCCATTTTACCCCCCCCAAAAACGATTTACCCCCCCCAAAATAAAAAGCTTGGACGCCCCTGTCTACTTCATACAAGCATAATGGACAGATTTACCCAAAATATAGAAAAACTTTGCTTCAAACTAAAAAACTAAGCTAAGAATATACACAACACTTATTTACTAAGTATATTTGCGATAACTTTTATTTAATGAAATCTTCCAATTTTTAACCTGTACAAAACGGCCTGCTTAATTGCTTCAAGATCCATGTCAGATCTATATAGGAAATAAATGTCTATAAACGAGCTCATGTTTTCCAAGGAATAATCGTTGAAAACTCATAGTGCTCCAATAATCCATAATAAACTCTCATTGCCCAGAACGATAAGACCCATTATTTTACTTTATTAAAAATAAATTCATTTTTTTCATTTCATGTTGCTATTTACATTATAATGAAGTATTTAATTTCTAATCATAAAAAAGAAAATTTAAATTTATGATATAATAAATTTAAGAAAACTCTGTTTTAAAAGAATTCGATTGTGGCGACACTTTGTGTGTTCAAATATTGAACTAAAATTGTAATCATATAATAAACCCTTTGGTGATGGTAATGTAAAGAAAAAAATATAATTTAAAAGATCTTTTTAAGATCATTTAAATTATTAAATATTTACTTCCGTTTAAATAGTAATGCCGGGTGAGGAAAATAGATTTATTGAGAAATATATATGCATATAAAAAACTAGCCAATAGGGAGATAGTTATATCGAGCCAACTCTAGTTAAATCAAATAAGTATACACTTTGTAATTGTTCGCCTTAAGAAGTAATATTGATCATCATGTCGACTCAATATTAGTAATATGCCCAATTTAAATATGGACACAAACTATTGAAACTTATGTTTAACAAGGGTCCATGTTAAACCGGGAGTGCGATGCTGACAAGTATTTAATATTTCTTGTTGTTTGCACATATGGTCTGGTGATTTAGAATATAGTTATACTTTGATGGATTACCACGACACCAAATGACGACGATTTCAAGTATATTTTCATGCTTTAAAATCACACAACAGTTCTAGTTTTGAATGCCTTGAAACCCTGCTGTCAATCTGACTGACATATTTTAGGATTTATTTTAAAGATATTATACACACATAAACTAAAGGCTATATCATAGATTGTTTATATTATTAGGGAGGTTACGGATTTTTTTTATGATATTTTTCCGTATAAAAAAAAACCTAAAAATTTATTACCTGATAAAAGTAAAAGAATATATTGGGCCGTGGTTAATTAAATAACTGTGTGTTTTTTTACTTTTAATACTGTTTTTGAATGTCAGCCAATAGCGTCTAAAATATTAAAATAGTCACTTCAAAATTGCAGAAGCAATTTGCTGACAGACGAAGTAAGGTCCCCACCACCAATTTTAATATGTATGTATTAAATATTTCCATAAAAAGAGGGTAAAAACCACAATCATAAAATAGCTGAAAACCTGCCAAGAAGAACTTAATTAGAAAAATCCAATGGCTCGTGCAGTTTTGATCTATTAAGTACACACCGACGAACCGAGAGATATCCTACCTCTTTTATTATACTGGAATAATAAAATTCCCCCCACAAGCCTAAAAATCAATATAAAATTTTGTTGTTATATCCCTTCCCTTGATACTCATAACTCATTTTCACAATTCTGACTGTCACCCTTTTATTTATGGACATTATAGTGAAAGCGTAGCATCTATATAATATGGATTAGCCGTAAGTCGAATATAAAATACTGGTATCCTATTGTATCAAATAGGATAAGTTACAATTTACAATAGATTGTTCTCCTATCATATAATATAAAGTAGTAATGTGTTTTTTATTAGTCAGTAGCGAAGGATCTCGCTAACCGCTGAACTTATACGGTTATCTTTTACATTATAGCTTCTCCTAGGGCCTGTGAAGT
Organism: Acartia tonsa; assembly: GCF_053477335.1. NCBI lineage: Eukaryota > Metazoa > Arthropoda > Copepoda > Calanoida > Acartiidae > Acartia > Acartia tonsa. The sequence goes on from NC_137266.1 coordinate 20,853,754, forward strand.
TTTATAGCTATCCCTCCTCGCTGATTTCAAATTCAAGCTCCCATCACCTCAAGTGCCCCTAGAGGGCGTAACCTCTAGTTTATCAGTATTGAAGTTTTGGAGGGTAAGGGAGAGTGTCGATCCACCGCTTAAATTTTCTTTTTAAAGACTAATTTTTGTTTGAGGGATTTTTTTCTAGGTGTGATTTTTCCATGAGAGGATAATAAATTCATCAAAACTCCTCAGTGACCTATATGAAGCTTATGTGTCAGAGGAGCCAAATCGGTAACGAGGTTTTTTATATCTTATGGTATCTACTATAATACAGAGATAGAGGGGACAATGGACTGTTACACTAGTCCCCAAAGCTTTATGATAGCATTTTCTTATTCGTTGGTAACTTTATTTGATTGGTTAATTTAGTTAAGTGTTCAAATATTTCTACCAATAATTTTAAGTTACAGAAGGGGTAATTTGTATACATATAATAATTGGGAATGTACTTTAATTTATCGGCTATTGTCTTATCCCTTTAGATCCCTGGCTATAAAATAATTAAGATTTGATCGTGGCTTTTTGATGCTATGGCTACAGTTGTTATGAACGTTATAATCCTTGTTTATATTCTAAGTCATTTTAAAAAATGAATATTTTAACTAAAATAAAACCATTGACAATGTACGTAAGTGATCTTTTTTGTGTGTGTAGTTTTATGGTATAATTGTCAAACCATTTTAAACCAATTTTTATTGTATTTAAAATAAAGAATAGTAAAAAATATTTGGAATATGGACCAAAATTGCTAAAAAATTTGATTATGTCTTCAAAAACATTTTTTATAGGTTCTGTATAGTCTTTCATCTAGTTTTAAGAAGTGGTATGGTCAACCCTTCAGGAGTTTTCTTATATTTTTTCTTCTGAGTTTAATAAAAATATAATTTTTACTTAGGTAGGAGGTGTTCTATCTCGTTAACGCCAAGGATCTAAAGAGACAATGGCCAATTAAGCGATGTAGATTCCAATTGATGATAAACAAAATTACCCCATCTATATATTATACTTAGTGGTTCACTTAAAACGTTTGGACACTCAACTTAATGAATCAACCAATCAAAATTGAATAAAAGCCCTAAAGTTGTTAAGCCAACGAATAAGAAAACGTTACTATAAAACTTTTGGGATTATTGTAATAAACAGCCACCTCTCTTCCTACGTTAAAGCTGTTCAAACGTTAAGTTACTTTGTTTTGATTCATGTTATTTTTAGAATAATTGTTCCTGTTCTTCTTGCAGCCCAATTATCCATAATTTTGTAAATATTTGTCTTTTGTTGTTAACAATATAAATTTTCTAAAAAAAGGTGTGTGTTTACTGTTTAACTATTTAAGTTTATTGCTTTTTTTGGCAAAGCATTAAAGCAATTAGAAGTTGTATGTTTGTTTATTATTGGTTTTCCAGTATGGTTTCGAAACCGATTAATATCCGCTGGATTAGAAACGATTCCCAGCCACACTGAAAAATCATGTATAGAATCGTATTACAGGCAATTTTCCACGAATATTGAAATAATAATGCATAAAAATTAAAACCAATTTGGAGTAGAACCGATTCTCAGGCATACTGAAAAATCATGTATTGTATTGTATAATGTATTACAGACAATTTTCCACGAATATTAAAATAAAAAAACATAAAAATTATACTAGTTTTATTACAAATAAAAAAATAAACATTTGAATAACTGTTCGATATTCACAAAGTCATTAAAATGCAATTTAGAACAAAATGAAATCCATAACATGGAATTTTAAACCAAAATGATCAACATTATTAAAGTTCATAACGCAATATAATTGCATAATTTTATTTAAGCCTTTGATCTTTAAAACTTAACAACAATAATAGTTATTTCTCGCATCGTATTATAAACGGCTTTCCGCGGATATAGAAAGTACAATTATGAGATTAAAACTAGTTTTTTAGCCCCGAGGTGGCCAAGACACCGGCTAAAAAAGTGGTTTTAAGCTTATGATTGTACAGTTTTATATTCGTAGAAAGCTGGATATAATACGATGATAGACATAGTTTTTTCGTATGGATGAGAACCGGTTCCTATCCACCGGATTCGAATGAATACGAGAAAGTCATATTCTATTGTGTACAGGACCAATATATACTAATACTGACCTCAATTTATGCAGGGAGCTTAAGGGATAAGACAATGGCCAATAAATTGATGGTACATACCCAAAGGTTATATATATAATTACCCCTTCTGTAGATTACAAATAGTGGTTAAAACGTTTGGACACTCAACTCCACGAACCCACTAATGAAAATTTACTAAAAGTCCCCAGAGTTGTTAAGCCAACGAATAAGAAAACGATATTATAAAACTTTGGGGACTAGTGTAATTAACAGCCCAATTATCTACTTCGTGCAAGAATATATGTAAGTATTGAGAGAAGTTTGTCTATACTCGGCTAGCAAAGTTTTACATACATCTTGTATTTTGGGATAAAGAGATGGGTTAAAATTAAATAAATATTGAAACGAAGTAACCTAGAAAGGACAAAACAATGTGATTTTTAATTTCTTGCAACTTTGTTTTTTTGTTTTGTTTGCATGATGATACACATAATTTTTAAGATATACCCTGTAAGACAGACATACCATGTTGATAGTGATAAGTAAAATTAAGAAAGTTGCGTATGCCTATTACAGGTTGTTGTGGGAAAGTGGGGAGGGGATTGTAAAAGGGTTAACGCAGGCAAATGTGATAGATAGATAGATAGATAGTTAGGGTTAAGCCATAAAGAGTGACTAGTAAAGGGAAGTGGGTACGGGGGAGGTAAGGTGAATAAAATGAAAGCTACTTTAGTTGGTTAACCCTATCGGATGTCAAGTGAAGAAAACTAAATCTTACATATTTCAATATAATTTTAAGTATATTTAAAACATTTTCCGGTATGGCTATGAACCCGATTATATCTACTAGATTAACACCAGTTCTGTGCAATATTGAAAAACCATGAATCGTATCTAATTTTAAACGAATAATAAATTAAAATAATAAAAACCATAATATAAATACCAGCTTTGTGAGCCTGATACTTCGGCTTCTTGGGGCTAGCAAAACTGGTATTAATCTATAATATTTCACTTTCCTACCCGTGGAAAACTGTCTATAAAACGATGCGATAAATGAATAATCATTATATCTTTAGAAATTATAATGGTGAGGGTACAATGGAAAAAAGAAGTTCTGCAGGTAAAGTAAAACTTATTTACTACTTATTATTTTTTTATGAAGGGATGGGGCATTGGAATGTAAGTTACACTGGTACCCAAAGTTTTATTATAATCAAATCTTTGGGTACTTTTATTTGAATTTCATTGGTTGGTTCCAAACTATTAGTGTCAACCAAACTTTTCAATCAATAATTGTAATCTATAGAAGAGGTAATTTTGTTTATAATTATTGGAGATGTACAGGGTGCGCCGGCCACATAAAACCGAACTTTTTCTTATTTGTGAACAAATTAACATAAAATCGTCAATTTTAAAGATCTTATTAAATTTTAAAAACTGGGAAGCTAACTAGATATATGACTATTAGATCATTCAATAAAATCGCCGCCAGGATCAATCACCGCCTCCACCCGCCTCCTCAACCGCCGACAGTCCCAGGTCAAAATGTACCTGTCCAAGCTGGCGAAGTTCTCCTTGATAGTGGCAATAAGGGAGGTCTTTGTGGTATGGGCACGTCTATTGGTGCATGATTTTAAGTAGCTCCAGGCCCAAAAGTCCATTGAATTAAGATCGGGCTGCTGGGTGGCCACATTTCCTTAGAAAAGTAAGTAACCGCAGGATCCAAATTCACCCAACCTTCAAGCTGCCCATCAATACGACGGCTCTCATTTGAGCCACAGTTGAGCTAGAACGACGTTCTATACCTTTTTGGAAATGGCATGAAGATTCAGCTAGGGTTGTCAGCACAATCCATAGTCTAAAATGAGTTTTTAAGTCCCCTTTTGGTCTCTAACGTCGAAAATCGAGAAATTTTCACGATTTTTGACGTTTTTGACATCTCTAAATCTGCCACGATTTTACTTTGCCGGAGTACAACAGCCAAGCCATTTTAGATAGAGAGCTATAGTCTTTTCTAGTGTTATACTTATGTATATAACAGTATCCCCAGAAAGTTGCATAACTCTACCTCATCTACAAATGGGCTGAGGTCAAATTTAGTAGGCCCCAGTCGAGAATCAATATCATACCACCAGCGCATTTCGAATCTGCCTTGTTGAAAATAAGCGCGGCCTGCTTGGAGTACGAGCCCATCTTCGTCCAAAGATTTTTTTGTGCTAAAAGGTCATTATCTAAGCTTTTTATAGTGGGGTCAAACGTCCTGATTGGTCAAGTAGTTTTGACGCTATGGCCGTTTAAAAAAAGTCCGGTTTTATGTGGCGCACCCTGTATATAGATTAATTGTTTATTGTCTTATCCATTAAGATCTCTTTCTGTAACTACATTCGTCAACTCAGTTTCTATTAGATTAATTATTTAGCTATTCCACGTATAGGCTCGGTCCTTCTTTCCTATATATACTTTAACCAGTCGTAATAGTTAACTCTAATCGTTATTTATATTTGTTAAAATTATTCTATTGATTTAAAACATTTGCATAGTGGTTAGGGATAACTTGACAAGGCTTTAATAATTTGAAACAGCTAATATGGCTAGATATAGCAATAAATGTATAAGTATCGAGGTATAACCCAGACAACCTGTTTCAGGTGGTGGGGACCCTTTTCGTCAGCTACCAAATTCCCAATTAGAGTCAACACAGGGTCCCCACCTCTATTCTTTTACTTTAATTTACTATTGATTTTAGAATTCGATTTGGACTGCCCTGGTAACCATCACAGTTATCATGTTAATTCAGTTGAATATCATCCGTCCTTTTAAGAACAACTCTGTGAAATTTCTAAATTTAAAAGGTAAGATTCTAAATAATTATTTTATGTTTTAATGATTATCAAAAATTATTGTTAACCCTTTTTCGGATGGGGGGAATTCTAAACATATTCTAAGGGAGATGGGCATCAAACACCCCACTTCCTCCCTGCTATCTTGGAAGCTATAAGAGATATCAAGATACAATCAAATTTAAATACACCTTTTCCACAATTAAAATGAGAACCCCCCACCCCCCAATTTATGGTACCCTAATAGTAAATACTAAATCATATAAAAAGCATGTTTGAATTTTAAAGGGAGGTAAAAAAGTTTTATATATTAG